>NC_067403.1:65483250-66683250 GCF_016432865.1 Antechinus flavipes | reverse complement strand
TTGAAAATGATTGGCAGAGAACAATCCTGCATTGGCAAAGAGAGACTGCTGAAATGGAGTTTTGTCTGTCTAATTCATGTTATTCATTCTACAAGCTTCTAGGCAGATCTGTGGAAGGCCTTGACAATCCCCTATGGGGTGTTGGTCTCTGAGAAGTGGGACATGAGAACCAGAATTAACAAAAATGGAAAGAAGGGTTGATGGAAACATTCTATCCAAGTAACTTCAGCAAGAAATGATCATCTAACCTTGATTCGGTGATTACTTCATGCTTTTTTCACTTCATGTTCCCACTTTGTGAACAAAGGCTTAAATACAATGTATACAATCGAATGGGTAAGTATGTATTTGGACAGGGAAAATCTTTCTTAGGAAAAGGTACAACTGTAGACAACGGTTGTTCAAAGAATCTGAAAATTTCAGAATTAGTGGAGACCTCAGTGGCTAACTGATTCAAACTACACCTCTATCCCCTACCCATACCACATAAGCCAAATAAATAAGCATTCATTATTAGTTTTCAGGCCTCCAGTGAAGGAGAACCTATTACCTGCTGTAACAGCCCATTCACTTTTGGCTAGCTCTCGTGGATATAAAATGTGCCTCCTTACATCAAGCCTGTCTTCCAACATCTCTCTGTTGTTGCTTTTGTGCCAAGCAGAACAAGTCTATCCACTTCTTCTGTGACTCTTCCAAAGCTTGAAGACATATTGGGGTACAGAGAAGAAAGTTAGCTGGATTTGGACTCAGCTTCTCGGGCTTTCAATCTCTGATCTTTCCTTAACAAACAATGTGACCTTTCATCTCTAAGATCCTATCATCCTATGTCCTGTCTCCCCTCTTTCTCACTGGGCCTCTTTCCTCCTCATCTGTAAAGGGAAAGAATTGGACTAGACAATCATCAAAGTTTGTTTTAGATCTAAATCAAATAATCATAGCTAGCATTCGTATGGGGCTTTGAGGTTTACAAAGCACAACCTACATACAATGTCTCTTTTGATTAGATCCTTAGGGAAGTGCTGTTATTATCCCCATTTTACAGATGATGAAATCAAGGCTGAGAGAGATGGCTAGTCCAGTATCACACAGATCCCAATTTTCTTTTTACAGAGACATTATTTTTTAAATGTTTCAATCAAATACAATTAAATTGAAGTACAGATATAGAAATTAAATATCTTCTTAAGTGCTGTTGGTTTGGCACAAACAAAATAGCATCACTTTCCTTCAGTTTATCTGCAAAAGTAGTGTCTGACATTAGTTTTTATTTTACAAAGACATTATAAGGAAGGAGGGAAACTAGTATTTTTTTTTTTTTTTACTATATGTTACTCTATGCCAAGTATTGTGCAAAACAGTTTACAAATATCATCTCATCTGATTCTTGTGTCAACCTTGGGAAATAGGTGCTTTTGTTTGAGAAGCATGCCTTTTTCACAGTGAAAGAAATTGAGACAAGCAGAGATAGTCACTTGCCCAGGATCAGATAGTAAGTTTCTTGAGGCTAAGTTTGAACTCAGGTCTATCTTCCTGATACCAGATCTAGCTCTTTTCTAACTGACTGCCTCTGCAAGGAACCTCATTTGCCACTTAGTCAAAAGTGAGTAACTTAAGGGGGAGTCCAATAATTGTGAAGTAGGACAGTGGCTGGGGTGGTTGTGGGGTACCTTCAAGCAGGAACATGTAACATCAGGATAGCCACTGGCACCTGTTCAGTTAGAGGGATTTAAATGGAAAAATCAAGGATAGCTTTTAGATTTTTGAAAGCCCTCTGGCTTCTTTACATCCAATTAGAAGGTTTTTAGAGAAGAGAAGGAAGGACTTCATACTGTAAAACAGATTTCAAATGATTAAGATTTAAAAAATAAAATAAAATGGCCTTTTGGTTAAGGAGGAAGGGGGGAAATGGAGCTTTTCAGTGATGTCTTAATTCTTGTACTTGAGGTACATTTATTGTTTTTTTAATCATAGGTTGTTGGTACCAAATTAGCATTTGTAGTAGTTTGGGGCATTAGTATTCAGGAATAGTACTGTATTTCCCCCCCCCCCCCAAAAAAAAATACAGAACAAGAAATGAAGGTAGTTTTTAAACAGGCTTCAGAGCCACCATGATTCTCCCAACTCCAAATGGGGGGAAATCATGTAGAAATGTGTTGTTGTTTGAGCCATTTCCTGACCAACAAGATGGTCTGGCTGGGGGACTGATATTTTGCTTCTGGTGTGGTGAAGCTGATAATCCAGTTTTGATGCTAATGTGCCAGTCACCGCCCAGGCTGAAGGCTAAACAGAATTATGGCCTCATTATCCGTGGCTCAGGGTGAGCCTATAAGGTTTGGACCATCTGTGCTCAGAAGCAGGGGAAGGAGGAGGGGAACGGATGCTCGCCCAGCCCTCTTACAGAGTGCTAGGGGGCCTTCCTGGCTGAGCTTCAGACTCTTTTGTAGAGACACAGAATGATTTCCCCCTTAAAAAAAAAAAAAGGTTTCTTTAAAAGAGTGAACATTAATACAAACAACTAAACTTGCTTGGTAGACCACATTGAAATTAATTACTTTGAATAAATTGAAATTGTAACATTACTTGAGTCCCTCCCTCTTAAGTCCCCATAAGAATTCCTTGTCAGTCATTATTTTTTCACGTTTCCTCATAAGATCATCTTTAATGTGAACTCCATCTTTCTAGTGCTCCTCTCCTCCCACTCTCCCAAAGGTTATATCATTTCATTTAGGCCTTTCCAGGTTTTTTTTTTTGGAATCTACATACATCATGATCTTAATTGCACTACAATATTTCAGATTTTTCACCTTCTTGTTGAGATGATTACTCCGAGAAATATCAGCATGAGGTTAGAAACACACACATCCACATGAATCTCTATTATATGCATGCATGTATATGTATATGCACATTTATATAAGTACAAACACAAAGAGAGAGATGGATAGAGAGGTGAGTGATTGGATATCCCCAACTTGCTGAGTTAATTTTCTTAGCAAAGTTTCTAGATCAAAGACTTTAAATACTTAGAAGCTTTAAAACGGGACTTAAAAAGAAAAGAAAGAAAAAACCTATTAAGATTTTCAGAATCCATATGCCTCCTGCAAAATATCAACAGTGATTTTTTTGCAGGTTGCTGCTTGTGGGTGTTTGGGTTATGTGTGTAGTAGTTTGTGAAAGCCACTTCCAACTGGAATGGATGCCCTCTTGACACAAACACTATGAATTCTTGCATTATCTATCAGAAAGCAGAAAAGGAATGCATCTTTTCTTTCTATTTAAGTTTTATGATCTGTTTAATTCACATTTCTGCGGCAAGGCCTCCGAAGGTGTCTTTAAAATCTTTTACTTGGAATTTATGACCAAGGGACTATCTCATTTTATATGTCTTTTAGAGGATTTTATACATCTAAAAAGTTTATTCAGCATTGGGTCCTAATAGCCAGTGACTCCTATGAGGAGAGCCAGAGCTAGTTTGCCAGCCTAGCCATGGGAAGCCACTTTAGACTGAGAGTGAGGAGGTTTCTTGTTGTTATAACAAAGTCAGGAGTTAACCAGGTGGTTATTGGTAGTGGAGGAGTTTGTGTTTGGATTGAATTGCATTTCTCATCCTCACTGGTAGTCAGCGATTTTTGACCCTTTAAAATTTCTTTTTCTGCTAGTGTTACTTTCTCTTCCATACTCTCGGTTCATCATTTATATCAGTTGGGTTGGTACAACTTAAGAGTAAGAAGACACTGTTTCCTACAGACCAAATGGCAGGAAAGAGAGCATAGATCATAAGAGTTAGAGTTGGAATAAATCTTAGAGGTCACTGAGTCCAATCTCCTCATTTTATAGACAAGGAAACAGTCCCAACAAAGTGAGGTGACTTGCCCAGTGGCCATGGTTAATAAATGGCAAGGGCAGGATTTGAACCTGACACCTGATTCCAAATATAATGTGCTTTTTGTTGTATCAGACCAGCTCTCGTAATGATTCACATCATTAATTAGATGATTTGGTGGGCAAAACCCATTTGATGCAGGAAAACTCGTGCCTGAGGACACTTCCACACTTTTGTGAATGGGGATCCAATAAACTTTTTATGCTTATGGTATGATCTATTCAGCTAATATTGCTTTATTAAAAATATTCAGTTCAACAAATATTCATTAAGCTTTTCCGAGACACCATGATGCTTCTCATGTGACGTTGGAGTCAGAAATTTGGTTGCCAATCACATAATCTCTCACTGAACACAGGCAGCTCTCCCCAATCATCGGTTTCTATAGACTGGCTGATCAGCACTGGTGGAGGGAATTTTATCACAGAGTTTCTTACAGCAATGAAATTATGGGAAATGGAGAGAGGCGGGATGGTGGAAATGTGCAAGGTGATATACCCATGTTTGGGACACAAATTAAGGAGGAAAACAGCCTCTCTTCCCCAGGAGCTCGTGATCAGCTGGGAGGAGGGGGAAGAAGGGGAGTTATAATAAGTAGCCGGATTAGTAAACTACAAATGAATACGAAGTTAAGCAAGTCAGTTCAAGGAGAAAACACTAACAAATTATGGATCAGGCCAGGCCTTGTGTAGGCTTCCTTATGTGGAAGCACTCTGCCACTTTGCCTATCAGGTATCCAGGTCCTCTTGCATATGTCTCAAATTTGGAGCAAAAATGGATCATTCCTGGTCCTAGCATCTGCTAAGTGTATTTAGTATTTGTATACTTGTATACCTAAGTATATGAGGAAAAGTAAAACTTTTACTGGTTTTACATTAAATAAGAAAATGAAATCTTGTCAGCTGGAGGCCAGATTGACAGAGCAAATTTATGTAATTCCTGGCCTCCCTTCCAAGTTCATTCACATGGAAGAAAAACACCCATCTGGAAAGCTGTACTAAAGAGAGTCTGCCCCTGAGGGTAGCCCCTTCTTGATAAGGAACTTTATTTTGTTTATTGCTTGACTGATTGTTCTGTCACTTCTGACTTCATCTCCTAACAACCTTCTGACATGCTCCATTTTACAGCTGGAAAAATTAAGGAATGAGGTGATTTATTCATATTGGATCTCTTTACTTCTGTTTTATTACAGTACTGAAAAAGCACTGACCATGGAATCCAAAAATCTGGGTATGGGTTCAAATTCTACCAATTTGTGATTTGGGGGCAGTTATTTCATTTCTAAAATGGGTATACATTAGTATGCCTGCTTGGAGCTACTTGTGGGGATTGTTGTAAGGATCAAATGAGATAATTCAGGAAGAGTGCAATGCTTTCTCATATCAGCTATACAAATCCTGGTAAGAATGATGATGATGATGACTTTAGTCATTATACAGTAACTAGATAGATAGATAGATGGATGGATGGATAGATATAGACAGGGATATATCTTCTATTATCTGGGTAAAGGGCTGGCTGAACCTAAGAACAGAAAAATCTGGATTCAGATTCTATTTCTGATATTGACTGGATGATCCTGGGCAAGTTTCTTCACCTTAGAATACTATATGCAAATATAAATTACTCGCAAACAAATTTGGAAAGACTCTTAGGAGACAATGCAAAAGAACAAAACAGAACCAGGAAAACAGTTATATTAAATTGACAGCAAATAATTTCATTTACAAATTAGGAAAAATACAGAAAAATAGAAAGCTGAGATTAGATTTAACACATTTTCAGGAAGGTGAGGAGATTGGAGAAGATAATCTCACACTAGTCCTTGCTAATGCTTAAACTCATGATCCCCTGATAGCATTCTGGGCAATGAGAGCTCTTCTGTATTGCCACTGAGATTAGAATATAAGCAAAATGTGTCATGAAAGAAATAGGAGAAGTTAGCTCTTAGAAAGGACTTCCCTACTGAGGATTGGCTGAGTTATTAAGGGAAGTTATGATGCCCCTTGTACACCTTTTAGAATGTAACAGTCTTATCTGTCTTAACAGGATTAAAGTAGATCTATCACTTATTATGGTTTAACCCCTCCCCCTTTTTTTCTTAATTTAAAAGAAATACCTATGTATACTATATGTAGCATAATAGCATATGAATCTCAGGTCAGAAGACTTAGGTTCAATCCATGCCCCTGTAATATACTGGCTAAGTATCCATGAATAAGTCCCTTAACCTTGTAGGGTATCCTAGGAAAATTCCTAATACTGTAAAGTCCAGAGAAGTTGCTGTTCAGTAGAGTTCCCTATACTCATGAAAACTTGAAACAACTTTCCAAAAATTGAAACAATCCATTTTTTCTTCTCAAGTTTAAAAGCAATCTATTCATCTTTTGTCATTTAAATTTTAAAAGGTAAATGTTTTGAGAACTTCAAGTACTCTGATAATTAACAAATCCAAGATAATGCCTTCAATTTTAAGGTAAAATTGGCAAAGTCATTTTTACAGTTTTCACCTCTCATTATTTTGTGAAATCAAAGGATGCAGAGTGGAGGTGACTTGGGGAACTTATCTAGTTCATCCCTTCACTTTATAATTGGGGAAAAATGAAGCCAGGTGATTTGTCTAAGGAAACATAAAAATTGGAATCAGAACTCAAGTCTTCTGGTGATTATTCCATCGTGCCAGATTACTTCCTTAAAATAGACTCCATAGTTTTTGTGCTGATCTGTTCTCTAGCAATGATAGTGAACCCTCAGAATTCAGGCTATGACTAGAGTAAGACTCAGCCACTGGCCTACCAACTAGTATATCTTTCAGAATTTCCTTAAGCAGATTTGAGACATTATAACAAAAAAAAGTGCTTTATTAAAGATATAGGATATATTTTCTAAAGGTCATTTGAATCTTTCAAATTCTTTTCAGAAGTTTTATTTTAATTGTATCAAGGATTACTGTAAGGTAGTGGGGGGGGGGGAACCCACTGGAATTGGAAACATTAAGACCTATATCTGGATGCCAGCTTTGCCTTTCCCCAACTCATCTATAAAAATGAGCAGGTTGGGTTTAGAAGTTATCCGTGACTGACATTTCAATTGTGCTTTGAAATGTAATAAGTTAGTACCTCACAATCTTGTGATATAGGTAAAACAATTTTTTATACTCATTTTATAAATGAGGACAATTAAGTCTCACAGATCTTCTATGACTTGTGTTCACAAATTTAGTTAGCATCACTCTTAAGCTTTGAATCCAGGCCTCTTGATCCCAGATCTAGGGATCCTAGATCCCTTGAAGGACTAAGACACAGAGAAAAGTTGTTTGACCCCAGGGACAAGGACCAGGATCGATTTGGATTTGATATTTGGAAAAACTCCCTAACAATTTGATTTATCCAAAAGTGGAATATTATGCTAGGAATTCTTTTCATGTGCAGGTTGGACTTCTGAAGTGTCTTCCAACATTCTAATTCTGTGTTAAAATGCTCTGCTAGCCCAAGAGCCAAATCTCTGAGCCTCACTTCACCTGTAAAATGGGGTTAACAAACTAGATTTGAATAACCTAGCAAAGAGAGCTCTCTCTAGGCATTGGATAGACAATGGTGCAGAGAACTCAGCCCTTTTCCTTGGCCCCATGTAGCAGTAGGAGGAGCCATGGATGGAGGAGAGGCGGATTTAAGCCAGCTAGAAGGAAGTTCTCCCATACAATTTAGTGCATTCGGTTATCAGAACTGGAAAAGTCTTCTCAGAAAACTGGGGCTGTCTGGACTCAGACTGATCCAGGCAAATGGGCATTTCTCCTGGTTTTCTTTCTTAAGGAAAAAGAGGTTGTTTAGATAACAATGTAGCAAGCCAGGGAGGTTGAGGTCTCATCTGAGGAAATTCCCAGATGAGCTTGATATGTTGTTTCTCTGTTTCTTCAGCCTGAATTTCACTTTGCATCTTTTTCTCTTCCTGTGCCTCTGTTCTTATCTTGTTCATTTCTTCCAATGAAACACAATAGACGCTTTGTTTACATGCTGTGGGGAAACAGGCCACTGGACAAATATTTGTTTTACAAATCTTAGCAAACTGGGATGGGTATTTAGAAATAATCTAAAGAAGGAAGTACCAGGTAAACGGACATTTTTTTTTTTTGACATATGTGTTTGTACAATACCATTATGTATGATATATTATAATATATGCTTTCCCCTCCTCCCCTCACTTTCCTCTCATTCTCCCTTTCCCTCCTTCTCCCCTCTCCCCCATACCCCTCTTGTGAGTCCAAACCTGTAAGTTTGGGGATATGTAGGGGATTTCCCTCCAGCAGCGCTGATTTTCAACTGATCTTCAATTTATTATTTTTTTAAAGAGCTTCTCCTGGGACTTGGGGGTTAAGTGACTTGTTTAGGGTCATACAACCAGGATATACTGAAGATTGAACTTGAACTGAAGTTTTTGTAATTCTTCCCCCCCCCCGAGGCAATTGGGGTTAAGTGACTTGCCCAGGGTCACACAGCCTCAATGTCTGAGGCTACATTTGAACTCAGGTCCTCCTGATTTCAGGCCTGGTACTCTAGTCCCTGAATCACCTAGCTGCCCCTCAGTCTATCTCTTGACAGAAATCTGGAGAACAAGTATTCTTTATAGAATATAATTTTTTTTAGACAAAATTGGTTGTAAGAGTTTTTTTTGGGGGGGAGGGGGAGCTAGTTCTATTTTCTTGCTAACTTCTATCATGAAATTAAAAATTAGTCTCCATGGAAGGAAAAGATTTCTTTCTGAAAATATTTAGCTACAGAGAGTTTAAGAGGGTGCCTCACTCTGTGATGCACTAGGAATTGCAGAAGAGGCAGTATAGTGGAAAATATTTAGAGTCAGAATAGATAGGTTAAAAATCCCATCTCAGACAATTACTAACTGTGTGAACCAGGGCAAATCACTTAATCTCTCTCTCTCTCTTTCTCTCAGTTTCCTCACTTATAAAGTGGAGATAATTGTGACTGTAATATTTGCCTCGTAGGCCTGTTGTGAGGATCAAATGCCATAATACATGTAAAACATTCTCCAAGCCTTAAAACACAATATCAGCTGGGGTTACTGATGTTACTACCTTCACTCTGCAGATTTTCTCCAATTTTTCTTGCAGACAGTTTTTTACTATTTGTTTGCATCTGGACTCCCTAATTAGGCTGTGAACTCCTTGAGTGCAGGCCTAGTTTTTTGCCTATTTTGCTTAGTACAATGCCTGGCATGTAGTAGGCACGCAATAAATGCTAGGTGACTTGATTTACTGTCATCCTAGAAAACTTGGAGATTTGGGATCTCCACCGAGCTTTTCTTTTGAAATGTTTTTTTCATATTCTTAGAGAACCCATTTTCTGGGAGTTCTGAGAGAATTATGCAGCTTTTGCTACCTCACAGAACCTCAAAAGGGACCTTAATGGTCTTCTACTTACTCCATTCCTGAACAAGAGTCCTCTCTATTAAAAAATAAAAAAGTTTATGATGACTTTCCAACTGTTCCCTGTCCCTGGTCTCTCTCCCACTCTAATCTGTATTTCACATTATTTCCAATGTGAGCTTTGTAATACTCTGGTTTGGTTACATCCCTCCCTTACTCAAAAACCTTGAGTATCTCCTCAGTGCTTCTATCAAAGCTTCTTAAACTATGATTTGTGATTCCCACATGTAGTTATATAACTCGATGTGAAATTAGAATTGATTATCAGCAAATATTTGATTTGTGTACTTATTTTATGTACCTATATCCCCGGGGTCCCATAGAAATTTCTTGTGAAAAGGGGGCTACAAGTAGAAAAAGTTTTAAGAAACCCTGCTTTAGAGAATAAATAGATATGATATAGAATATCTACAACCTTTCCTTCATATTTTACACCCAGAAGTGAACTCTCCTTTCTTGAACTTCTCAGGATACCTTTTTGCCCTATTCAATTTTATTAATTGACCCCTTATTTGTATTAATTTCTCATTTCTTACACCTGTACTGGATTATAAACTCCTTAAGGGCATAAGATATGTCATTTCTAATGTTTAGTATCCCCCAGTAGCAAACACAGTGCCTTGTACATAATGGTTAATTAATAAATTTTTTTAAACTTGAAAAGAACAAGGTTACATAGAATACAGTATCAGTTATGTTTCCTTTGTCTTAGTTCCTAAAGATATATGATTGGAAAAGGAGAGAGTTTTGAACAAGAACAAGGAATAAAGATGAATATCTTTAGGAAACACCTAAGGAAGATTCCAACATTTGGGGTGAACTTCCTATAAAAGACTTATAGGAGGTTAAGACCATGACATAAAGAACTGGATGGTCTTCATTTCCATATGTTAAGATCTTTGATCCATTGAAATATTTGTTACTTTACTCTCAAAGGATGTGTTGGGAGAGGAATTCAAGGACTCAGAGGTGGCAAAAGGCAGAAGAATCTAGAAATCATTAGAAAGACACTCCTAACTACAGTCTTCTCAATGCTTCCCCCTCAGTTTTCATTTTTCTGGCTGACATGAAACTTTGGCTTTGTATTGCTTATCCTGGTTTCTTGTGGCTCTCAGTGATTCTGGGGAAGCAAGCCAGCAACTTTCTCTCTCTGGGTCGAAGCTGCCTTCGTGAGCAAAATAAACTGGGGATTCAAACCATCTGATTCCTACAATTGAGTAGGTAGTAGAAAGACCATTGGTTCTAAGATCAGGGGAGCTATTGTGGAATCACAACTGTGCTACTTAATGATATTTATGACCCTGCTAGACAAATCAAATAAGCTTTTTGAATTTATTTCCTCAGCATTAAATGAGAAGAAATGTAGGGCCCTTCCTAGCTTTGGACCTATAGTGTTTCCTGTGTTAATATTCTGTTAGAAGTTATGGGTGTGTTCTGCTAATAGGTGTTCTCTTCTAGAGCTAGGGATCACAAAGAAAAGGCTACTAAGACCACTTCTAAGCTATCAGCAGGAACCTCTTTCTCTTTGTCATAGCCATCACCAGTTGTCTTGATCTATATGTGGCCACTGGGCTCAGATGGCTCTGGAGGGAAAAGTGAGGCAGGTGACCTTGCACAGCCCTCTCTCACTTAAATCCAATTCACTTGCACATTACAAAATCACCTCCCTGATGTCACGGTCCTCTTCAAGAACAGTGGCCACCACTGCAGTTATGTCTCCCTCTTTTAGGGCAAGGCTTTCTAAACTGGGTTCAATACATTTTCTTTTTGGTGGGTTTTTTGTTTTTAGCATTTTTTGACTGTGTTTAAATAGGAGTAGTTTTCTTTGCTATCCTAGTACTTTATTTTATTGTTTTAAATGTGTCATTTTGAGTAGGGGGCAATGGGTATCCCCAGACTGCCAGAGGGAGGTCATGACTCATAGAAAAGGTAAAGAATTCAGGGCAATCCTTGAATGTCCCGGAGTAAATAACACCCTGCTTTCAGTAACTGTAAGCCGAAACCAACTTTTAGTTACAGATGTCCATCTTTTCTCTACATGATTGTGGGTTGAGGGAGTCAGTGGGAGGGACAGTCAAGGGTGAATGAATATTGAACTATCGAGTGAAGCTTGCCTAGAAACAGCCTGTTCTCTTGCTTTCTTGACTCTAGTTTAAATATCTCTAGTGTTATATTAGGTTTTTTTTTTTTTTCATGGACTGTGAACTATGGGACATTTGCTATTTTGGGTACTTACTCTGTACACAAGACTTCCTGTTATGCTGTGTTTGAGTAAATCTGCACACACAAATAAATTCTCCTGGGAAATGTGTCTTACCTTTGGTTGTAGGGTAGGACCGGGGTCAATTCAGTCGCTTTTTCCAATGCAGCATTCACATTGGTACTTACAAGAGAGTATAAATGCTTGACAGTAGTACAGGAGTAACATCAATAATAACTGATATTGACCTAACCCTTTAAAGCTTGCAGAGCAGTTTATAGATAGGACTGTGGTGTCCTGGAAAGATTGCAGGACTTACTAGGCAGGAGAATTTGAAAATTAATCTTTTCTAGCACCGTGGGCAGGGGCATGTGCTTTAACCCTTCTGAGTTTGAGTTTTCCCACTTGTAAAAATCATTATAATAATAACACCTATCTCGTGAGGATGAAATGAGATCACGTATAAACAGGGTTTTGCAAACCCCAAAGCTGTATGTAAATATGAAGTGTTTTGATGGTTTCATGGGCTGTTTGTCGTGTTTCAAGAAATGGACAAATCAAGTTGTAAGAGGTTCATCACTTAGGTTGGCCACAGGATGATGAATTGTTTTGCCATAATTGCTCTTAAAGACCATCTCCTACTTTCTAAGGATTTTGCTATCTTCGTCACCTGCCCCACCCTGATGACACTGTATCTGGAGAACCTGAGTAACCACTGAATAAAGGCTTTGGAAGCTGTAGACACCACACAGGAGATCTAATCTGGGTTAAACTCCCTAGAATAGGGGCAGCTAAGAGCTTTGGGACTGAAGTCAGACCAACATTCAGATTCAAATGTGACCTCAGACACTTAGCTGTGTGATCTTAGACAAGTCACTTAACTAACCCCTGCTTAAAACTGGAGAAAGAAATGACGAATGGCAAACTACTCCAATGTCTTTGTCAAGAAAATCCTATGGATGGTTGGTCCATGGAATCACAAAGAATGGGACCTGATTGAACAACAGCAAACTCCCTAGATGAGAGGGAGGCAACTGATAAAACCTGAAACCGATCGCTTTCCCTCCCCTTCATTTGTTCTGTTACAGCTGGGGGAAGTTACGTGATTGTGGGAAGGGAGCAGGTCAGGGTTAGGTGGGAGGGAAAGTTTGGTTTTCCATTGAGGTTGAATTTGAGCTGCCAAAACAGGAAGGACACCAAGATGGAAACGGGCCTTTGTAGCCTTCGCTATCTTCTGGGAATCCTTGGCTTTGTCCCGGAATGCAGGCTAGACTACTTATAGGCACCTTTTTGATATGGAAAAGCTGTGGTTGGGAGTCTTTGTGCTGGAGGACTGGACTCCCAAGTCCTGCTCCTCCCGCTGGCTCCGCCCCTTTCTCTAACCCCCTCCCCTCACACTGACTCCGCCTTCCCACTGACTCCACCTCCCTCATTGGTTCTGCCTTTCCCACTGGTCCCCCTGTTTTGTTCCCGGTGATCTGTGAGTGGCAAGTTTCCAAATCACCATTGTGTTATGACTTACTGTAGGGAAAGGGAGGGAAGAGAGGAACTTGTTTCCCCATAAAGTTTCTTTTGGCTTTGAGACAAAAGAAAAAGAGCAATACGTTGGCTCAGTTCAGCAGTCAGGGAGCCAGTCGCTGATCAGCTTATTAACACAGAGAAAGGGAGACAGTTTCAAATAATCTGATCAGTGAGAGACAGCGTTTAAAAATCACTTTAAAAGTAGAAAGGAGAAAAGGAAAGTAAGTTTCTTTGGTACTGGTCTTTAATTAACTGAGGTTTCCACTCTAGCTTACTTGCTATTTTTAGGAGTTATACTGCAGCTTTTGAAGCCCCCTCTTTCCTCATCAGAGATGGGTTAGGGGGCGTAAGCAAAGTGAGCGCGAAACCAACAAATTGGTTACACTTTCAAGGCTTTCTTAATTAGAAGTCATGTACAAGGAGTCATACCGAATGCAAGTCGCCTTCATGTTACTGGCTACTGGTTAGGATCAGCTGTTAGCTGTTGGGTTTTATTTTCAGTTGTGATTTTTCCTCCTTTGTTATTCTCAGAAAATATTTCCCTTTTTGATAGTCTGTGGGGAGTTTATAGCCTGAGGATAGCAATTAGCTAGAGTTAGACCAACTTGCTTTTGCGGGGCCCATGATGATGGGTAAAATTAGTTTGGCATCTCACCAGCTATTTCAAACATCTTCTGTTTGCACAGTGGGTGGACAGTCTGATTCACCCACTGATTCCAGCACGGACCCTCCCCCACTTCCCCAATCTCCATCTTCTTTTCATCATGGTGAAACCCTAGAGTAAATGTATCTTGTCAGCAAATAGAATGCTGGCCCTGAGTTCTCAGGTTCAGCTAAGCTGATTGGTAGAAGAAATTGGGCTCATATTTTAGAAGAAGAGACCACAGGGCATTGAGATAGAGGGTCTTCCCTGATCTTTTCCCCACCCCCAGCCAGTCCCTCTCCAGGTTTGCTGGGGGCTACAAGTATATAGAAATAAGGCTGACTGATCAGTGCCCCCAAAAGAGCTAAGAATTGTCTGTCAAACAAATGGGAAAAATCAGATGGGGATAAACTTAGAGATTGTTCCCCATCCAACTCCCTTAAGTCTGGTTACTCTACTTGGTAGTGTGTCTTAACATTGCCTTTGAAATTTTAAACTTTACAGGCACAGATAGATTCCTTTCCTTTAAAGCTTTTATCTGTTTACCAATTGCCCATCCCCAGCTTCTTCCATGACTTAAGCTAAGAGCATCTTTGCCAATGAATGCCCTCTTAAAATGACCCAGGTACATTTAGAAGGAATGGCTCAGACTAGGTCAATACATTTGAACCAAGATGCTGTCTCTATCAACTGTGAGTTTTAAACCCTCTGGGATGTGACCCTTTTACTAACAAGACTGTTACTAATGTAGCACTGGAGAAGGTGGATTTCATCCAAAAGTAGAAAAGGCAAAGATAGTTGTGTATTAGATCCACTGGATAGTCAGAGCCTGTGACTAAAAAGGTTCTAAAATCAGACCTATAAGAATAGTCAAGTAGCATAAGCTGGCTCAATTGAGTTCAATAAATATTTATCAAATGCCTACTAGGTGCAGAATATTGTACAAAGAACCAGATATAGACAAAATAGAAAAATCCCTGCCCTTAAGGAGCTTATGACATCCACTGTACTGGAAGGAAACCACATGTGTTCGGAGAAGTCAGTCCAATTGTAATTTCAGGATGGAGATACTGTTAACAACTGGGGGGGGGATAGGAGGTGCCCTCTGAGTCATGCCTTGAATGGAGCCAGAGGTGAGAAGGTGGGACATTATATCAGTGGGATCAGCTGTTGGGAAGGCTTCTAGGTAGGAGGCTGGTATCAAGGCAAGCGGATCGATGTCAGTGAACTTCACTGAAGGAGAGTAAAGGGGTGCTCGATAAAATGAGCCAGGAAAGACTGTGGAGGTCTTGAGAGGTCAGCTGAGGATTTTCTCTTTTCTTGTCGTGGCAAGCAAGATTTTAGACATGATGACACAGTCAGATCTCAGGAACATATGGCAGCTTTGTGGAGGATGCCTAGGAAAGCAGAGAGCCTACAAAAAGGAAGATCAATTAGGAGGCTATTGCAGTAGTCCAGGTGGGAGATGAGTTAAGTTTCTTTGCTCTTGTCATAGGTGGTTTCATGTTGGCATGCTTCTTTGCCTTTCAAAGGACTCCTGCCATATCTCTGTACTTGTCTCTGACATTTTCCCTTGTAGCCAGCCTTTCTATTCATTTTTATCATCCCCATTAATATTGATCCCCTCCCTCCATCATCTCCCCCATATGACAGAACCTGGAGAGCAGGTGTAGCTGGCTCATTGTTTGGTGGTGGTCTCTAGGCTTCCCTCCCCTGGCCTGAGGATCCCCCACAGAGCGCTTCAGTGATTAGGTGGGCTGCTGAGTAACCAGTTGCTGCTTGTACTTGTGTTTCCTGTTCTGCTGTTGACTCTGGCCCTGGATCCTGATGGGCCACATTGAAATGCAAATGACAGCAGTAATTGGCTGAGAGATAAACCACAATGAGTGAGGGAGCTATGCAGCAGGGAGTTAAGTGGCTAAGTGACAATTATTGCCCAGCATCCTTCAGGATCTGAGCTGAGGCCCTGCCGTTTGTTCTCTCCTTTAAAAGAGCTCCAACACATTAATTGGAGAGCTTCTCTGTTAATGCATCTCCCTCCTCTCACTTGGTTTCTCCTCTGCTTTGGCTTAAAAAAATTTAACTGATTTTTATTAATACCTTTTGTTTTTCCATCACCTTCATTTCTGAATATATCTCTTCCCACTCAATAACCCACAGAGCTATTCCTTGCAAGAAAGATTACAAAAGAAAGATGAAAAAAACAAATCAAATCAAGAAACAGTTAATAAAACTAATCAATATATCAATCATATCTAATAAGAGTATGTGATATTACATACTCATGATTATCCTATCTGTGCAGTGAAGGGTGCTTTTCTCCAATCCTTCTTGGGGCCAAGCTTGATCATTATACAGCATTCACTTTTGTTTTTTCCTTTTCTTTATTGGAATTGTTGGATATATTGTTTTCCTGGCTCACCTCACTTCAGTCTGCATCCGTTTATGTATGTCATACTATGCTTCTCTGAATTCTTCATATCTATTGGTCTTTACAATACAGTAATATTCCCTTACATTCATGTACTACAATTTTTTTGGCATAGTCTCCAATCAATTAGCATAGACTTTGTTTCCAGTTCTTTGTTACAAAAAAAATGCAGTGAATAATTTGATATATTAGAACTTTCTTTCTGTTTTTGGTTTCTTTGAAGATATTCACCTAGCAGGGGGACCAGAAGGTCAAAGGATATGGTCATTTTAGTTACTTTAAAGTGTAATTCCACATTGCTTTCCAGCATAGTTGAACCACCTTTACAATTCCACGGACAAGTGTATTAATATTCATGACTTTCTGCGACCCCCTTGAATATTGACTATTTCTACATTTTTGTCAATTTTCTGAGTGTGAGGCAAAACCTCAGGATTGTTTTGGCTTTCATTTTTCTTGTTTTTAGAGATTTGGAGCACTCATTCATATAACCTTTAACAGGTGATAATTTTCCCCTTGAGAACTATTTATTTATATCCTTTGACAAATTATTCTTTGGTGAATTTGTGTTTATTGTCTTTATATCTTGAGTAACAGACGGTTACTAGAGATATTTGATACAGTCTGTTTTTGCTTTTAGAAAGTAGAGGGATAGGTGCTAATAAGTCTACCTTTTATGTTTACTTTTTTGGAGGGATTCCTCCCCTTTTTCATTTAAAACAGCGTTTTGTGTCACAGATGTCAGCAAATGTGTCATTTGTGTAATTTATAGTCACTATTGTCATATAGATCAAGTTTTTATTTACTTTGATGAAACTTGAGCAGCATTTGTAAGTTTGGGATGTTCTTTTGTTCCAGTAAGAGGCAACTTCATGCTTTCACTACTGGAAAGCAAGATGGTAGCCAGGGTGGAATGGAGAACCATATTTGAGAGCCACTGGTTCAATACTGGATCTGCCATTTATTTCTGTGTGACATTGGGCCACTTTCTTAACTTTTGAGTTTCTCAATTTTTGTATCTCTAAAGTGAGTCACTACAATAACCTCTAAGGTCCTTCCTAACTCTTAATGTTAAGACCTTAAGTGGGTTCTTAAGCTTAGACAACATAGAATTGATGTCATTGGTAGAATATAAGCATGTAAAGTACTTAAGGTCAAAAAGTTGCCTTGTTTGCCTGGGTAGACTCAGCACCTTGCAAGAATTAGGCTTTTAAAACCAGGGAGGTATCTGGCACATCTTAAGCCATTCTTTCTGCTCTCAGAAAGCTTATTGGGTAATATAGATACAACACATTAAATAAGCTAGTCCAACTTTGAGTGGCCACACGACCCCTACCCCAGAGAAGGGCCTCTAAGAATCATTAGAATGACTAGTTCTGAATTGATTTGGACAAAAAATGATCTTTCACTAGTGAGAAATAATTGCTTCTGTCCTGCTTTTTTCAAGGTAAAGTTCCCAAAGTCTGAATGTTGCACAAATATCTCCTAATTCAGTAATTCTCAAAGTATGGTCTGTAAGCCTGGGGGAACCCCCAGGACCTTTTCAGGGAGTTTGCAAGGTCAAAACTGTTATCATAATAATGCCAAGATATTATTTGCCTATTAAAATGGTCCTCCTTTTCTCAACTAAATATCTGTGTCAGGGTAGATTACCTTTACAAACTTTAATCCTAACAATTTATCCCAACAAATTGGATGCAACTAATTGAGTTAATATAGTCCTTAAAGAAATTTATAAAAATGTGTAAAATGATACCATTTTTTCACTAAATTATTTTGGAAAATAGTTATTCTTTCATAAAAATGTTATTTAGGTTAATATGTACTGGGTTTGTTATTTTTAATAGATACATTTTTATATGTTTTTCTAAATTTTAATTTCTAATCTGATAGATATTGATAAAATAATGCATATAAACCAAAGCGCTTTTGGGGTTCTTAGAGGGTAAAGGGATGCTGAGACTGAAAAGTTTGAAAATCTTTCGTTCTGATGGGTTCATTGTTTTTCTTTATCTGTGAAACTTATACTTTTTTTTTAAAGATCCCTGACATAGTATTTCATGTACTTTTGTAAGACCCTGTATGATTCCTTGCACTTGTGCAGACCACTTATTTGAAACATAGATTGAAAGCTGGAAGGGTCCTTCCAGGTAATCTAAGCTTCCCCCTTTCTAGTAAGAGGAAATGGATAAAGTCTGGAGATGTCACAGAGACAACAAGTACCAGCTGGGATTTGGACTCAGGTCTTTTTATTCCCATAGTTATACTTTAAAAAAATATTCCGAATAAATACCATGATACCCTTAGACACTTACATATGTATAAGTTTCTCTCTATAGATGATACTATTCAAGTAAAAAACTAAGACAAGTACTTTGTCATCTATGGTGATCAGAACTATGAAAGATCAACATTATCCATGATGATAAAAGGAGAACTCCCCCTCCTGCCCCGATAATTTTGTGTTAGAAAGCTTTATAGAGAAAATAGGCTTATAAGGAACACAGATTTAAGGGGTCAGAGGAAATAATATCTGTTGAAGGGGATCCAGAGTTAGAGAGACATAGAGACAGATGAGAGAGACAAAGAAACACAGTAACAGATGTATATGTGTGTGTGTGTGTGTGTGTGTGTGTGTGTGTGTGAGAGAGAGAGAGAGAGAGAGAGAGAGAGAGAGACAGAGAGGCAGAGAGAGAGAGAGAGAGGCAGAGAGAGAGAGAGACAGAGAGAGAGAGAGAGAGAGAGAGAGAGAGAGAGAGAGAGAGAGAGAGAAGAGAAAACGGGAGAAAGACAGACAGGAAGAGACAGAGACAAACAGAGAGAAAAAGAGAAGGGAGAGAGAGACTGATAGAGACAGAGAGATACATGTAGAAGAAGAGGAGAGGAGAGAAGAGAAAGACAGAGACACAAAGAGAAAGAGAAAGAGGAGAGGAGGAGAGGGAGGTAGAAGGGGAAAGAGAAGGGGGAGCGGGGGAAGGAAGGAGAAAATATGAATTAGATGGTGAATTTTCAAGATTTACTTTTCTTTTTTACCCCTTGATCACCTCCAGGCATTTTGTTTGGGGTTGGTGCCAGGTAGACTTCTACATATGTTAAGACTTCCTCCATTCTAGCACATGAAGTCTCTAGGGAATGATAGATCTATTGAAATGTCTGAATCAGAAAGGAGCATCAGTCTAGTTGTCTCTGAAACAAGTCTGGTCAAGATGAATTTATTGGGTTCCCAAATCCTAACTACAAACATACACTGCAGGAAGAATGGTGCTTTAGTGCTTTGTAACATGCTTTTCTATAAAGGATTCTTGGAGAATTTTTAAAATCTGGTGCCCCATGCCCCTTGTCAGAATCAGCAATGACAGCGGGAGTCTGATTTTGCCAATGAAACTGTCCCTATTCAGGCAGGGCATGGTGACACCATATACAAGCTTGTTTATCCCCCCACTGTCAATACAACCACAGTGGAAATATAGGATCACACAAAATTGTGTAACTATAGTTCCTGGAGGGTATTGGAACAGAGAGAGAACCAGGTGGCACCTTGTTTGGATACAAATCTGGGGTCATAAGGAGCATATGAGAATTTAATAGTGGGAGCATGCTATCAGCTTCGGGATCAAAACAGTGATAGCAAATGCAGAAGACAGAGAGATAAGTGGGTAACAGAATCTACCAGGAGGTCAATAATAAGTCTTGGGGACGATCCCAGCTATTATCTGGTGGAACATCGCAATGGTACATAGTTTGGAGGAAGACATTTCTCAATGCCTAAAATAATTGCTGTTTGGAATAGTGCATGCAAGATAAAGAGACTCTTCTTGCTTGTTCTCAGAGAATTTAGGAAGTGCGAATCTTTGATCTTGGAAGTTCAATATTCTTATCCTGCCTTTTGTCACCATGTGATCAGCTGAGCTGGACTAGCTTCTAATCAAAGCCTTGGGAGCTGGAGATCCCTGGAAAGTACAAATTCCTTAAGAGAACAGGTTTGGCTAATGGGAACCATAACTTTTGGAATCCATGTTCCATTTTTCTGGCATTCAGATCAATTGAAATAACATTTAATAATTGCTTTCTATATGCCATAAATTTGAGCTAGAACAATGGAGGCAGTCTTCAGAGCCCAAAGCTTGGTGTTGAAGTCATTCACTGTCTGTGATTGTGACCAAGTCATTTGATGTTATGAACCTCAGTTTTTTCATCTGTAGAATTCAGCTGCTAAACTAAATAATTTTTAAGATCCTTTCTAAGATGTTGCCATGAAAAAATATGAAATCATTGGCATGTTCAAAGAGCTTACATTTTACTGGAATAATTAAAGTGGTGAAAATAGCTATAAAATCACACTTCCCATTTGCTTTACTGGCCTTCTTAAGAGTTAAAAACCTCGACCATCACTCCTGATCTGCTCCCTGCTTCTTATGTGACCTTGGAAGGTCCCCTAGATCCCATGATCCTTCATTTGATGAATCTGAAGCATATTATGCAAAAATGTTATATGGTTAAAATTCCACACTATTTAAGTCAATTTGTCGATCAACAAGCATTTGGGAAGGATTTATTATGCAACAGATACTGGGCTATGATTTATTCTTTTTTAGAGTAGTGGATAGGGCCCTGATTTTAGAGTCACAGACTCTGAAACATGAATCTTACCTCTGCTATTTGACTATTCACGTGCTTTAGACAAACTACTTAGCATTTCTAGGTGGGCCACACTCCATCCATTCTCTAAGGCCCAGTCCAGCTCCTTTAGGATGGTCCTGTTGTCTGTGAAAATGCATCATGAGACTGAAAGAGGCAAGAGTTTAGTCAGGCCAAAAATATACTTTAGTAAAGGAAATTTAGTCTCAGTAGTAGTCGCCAAACAAAACAGACTTTTTCATAAAATATTAGAGATTAAGATTGCTATGAAATAATTTGAAGGACAAATAGCCAACAATATAAAGATAAATTGGTGGAGTTGATGTCTTTTAGTACAACAGAGCTGAGCACCAGGCTCTGGGTGACCTTGCCTGGGAAGGCAGCAGCTCTAAATGCTAGGAAGAAGACTAGATTTCCCTGAGCAGTTTGGACCCAGAGGGTTTTCTGTTTTGGAACTGTGTCTTAAATTTACAAACTGATCTTTGGGGACTACAGATGGCCAGCCAGGTGTAGACTTAGGGACTGGGAAAGGAATTCTGTTCAAGTCAGTTTATCAAGCATGCATTGAAAACCTGCTGTGTGCAAGGAAGGGAGCACTAAATTTACACATAAAAGTAGTTTGTTTATTCATTCAGGACGCATTTATTAGTTTTCAGTACCAGGCACTGTGCTGAGTTCTATGGTACAAAGACTAAAATACAACAGTGCCTGCCTTCGAGGAGCTTATATTTTGCTGGGAGATACAATACTTATAAAGATGATTGAATAAGTTGTGATATATGAATACATACTGTTGTTCTGTAAGAAATGATGAGCAGGCTGATATATTTAAAATGCTTTGAAAACCTTAAACAGCCATATAAAATGCTATTATTATCATTAAGAGATGAAGATAAGATGGGAAGCATTTCAGACAAGGGGGTTGCCCATACAAAGTGATGGAGAAAGGAGATTCAATATCATGCATGGCAAAGGGAAAGAGAAGTAATAATTGGGAGAAATGGAGTCCAAGAAGGCCTGAAGGAAAGGTGAGAAAGGAAAGGAATATATTCAAAGCATGTAAGGAAGAAATTAGAAGTATTTTTAGAATTGTTGGTTTAATCTTATTTGTTTCTTTGTTTTTCAGTCAGGGAAGCCCTAAAGAAGGTTGGGGTTTTCTGTTTCTTCTTTTAAAGGAGTCTGTGTTAGTCCACAAGGTGTAGGACTTAATAAGTAGAGGATGGGGATCAGAATAGGGATTTGTCTTCTTTTTTTTTTTTTCTTGGAGAGACTCACATGATGACAAAGTGGAACAAACTTGTTTAACTTATGATTCCATAGTAATATTGAGCACTCAGGCACAGTGTGGTTCAGGTAGCCAGGTCCAGGTAAACCTGCTTGTCCCGAAGCCATTGAACCTCTGCTGTAGTCTCAGCAAAGCTGAGTGGACCAATAGGGAGGGCTGTGCTTCAATTTGGCTCAGTGACTGGCAAAGCAAGCTGGGTAGCTAGCCCCAAATGCTTAACTACCCATTACCTGTTTGTTAATAGCCTTGGAAGAAATAAGCAAAGAAAACACAAAAACTGGTTGGACAACAGCTGTTCAAATGTTCCGCCTGTTTCCTCCTCCCCCCTACCCATAATGTGACCAGTACGTAAACAAATCTTTGAATTTAGTCCTATAGAACCATGCCTGAACCATGCCTCAGTTGACTGTGGGATATGTCAGGGCTCCTCCGGTGTGGCTTGATCCAAGCAATAAGACAACAGGAGAATAAAAGAGAACATTAAAAAAAATGGCTCATTTCAATTACTGCCTAATAGCAATGACCAAGCATTCTTCCTTTGAGTAGAAAGGTAGGGAAACTCAGAGGCTGCAGTGGAAGATAAGGGGGCTTTGTTGTTCCCGTCTCACTTGTTTTTCTTTGTTAAGGGGGAATGAAGGAAGGAGCAAGTATATCAGGAAGTAACTGTAATGATAAAAAACAGTCAAAAGACTTTTTTTAAAAAGAAAGGTTTTTGACTTTGACCTAAAATAAACATTTACTCCCTATTCACACACATATTACCCATGCACATACATGTGTACCCCCCTGCCATCACCCCCATCTCTATTCCCATTCCCACCTATACACATCCCCATACACATCACCCCACACGTGTATACACTCTCCTCACCCCATATCCCCCCAAATGCTTCCAAGGTAGAATGCAGACATACACACACAGAGCGTAAGAACTATTTGGAGACGTTGCACAGATTTTTCAAGTCTCTTTCCTCTATTTGTCTTTCTCAGAGTCACAGAATCAGAAAGGACCTCAGAATGCAGAAAAAGAGTTTTGAACATCTAAAATTGTTAAAGGATTCCTGATTTTTTTCCATGTTGAAGCTCTTTGATATATTTGCCAATCCATGTTTCACTTTATAAAATAGATTCAATAACATTTTTTAGGGGGGAGGGAATCTCCCTCAAAATACTTTGATGCATTGGTGATCTCATCCATGTGAATGATAAATAGAAGTATGTATAGAAAAATGTTATTTCTGTCTAATGGTAGTCATCTCTAGGGTGAGCAAGGGGAGGGAAGAAAAAAGGGGGAAAAGAAATTTATGTGATAATTTTATATATTGAAAAGGAATAGTTGTATGTATGTATGTATGTAACAGATTTGCAGTTTCATGTGCAATACTCTTTTTTATTTTATTATGTTATAGAAATGCCTCTTTTTTCATGAAGTAAAAAAAGTAATTAATTTTTAAAAATGGAGCACATCCCCTGTGCCTGCCCGTTTTGAGTGACACCCCCCCACACACACACTCCCTAAGTGTTAAATAGAAGATGTATCCAGACTTTCAGGGCACTTCTCTTGCTCTTTCTTGACATTGCATGGATTCTAATGGCTATCAATCATCCTGAATTTTCACCCGTCTCCTTTTTCTGTCATACTGAATGACCCACGTATCTTTTTCTGTGAGATAAAAAATAATGAAGAATCTAAGTAACTTTTCTGAGTAGGTTTTTCCCCAGTCTTTAGGTTTGGGCAATAGATATTCTTAGGAAAAACCTTTATAGCAAGTACAGCTGATAAAATATTAGGAAAGGAAGCAAATAAACAATTTATTATGTACTAAGCAGTGTGTGATATATTTTTACATATACGATCTCATTTGATCCTTCCAACAGCTCTCTAAGGTGGTTGCTATGGTTATAGGCATTTTTGCAATTGAGGAAACTGAGTCAGGTAGCTTGCCTGGGGTCACAGAGCTAGTAAGCATTTGAGGTGGGATTTGAACTCCAGGCTCAGCGTTCTATTTTAAGAGAATGAGATATTAAGAATCCTCAAATAAAGTAATAGAAGACCTAAAAATATGAGAGGTTAGACCGGTCAGATAGGATAGTAACTGGTCTGTGATTTCACAGTCAAGTCCTAAGGAGTTGCTCGAAGCCATGCTCAGGGTCTGAGAATGTAAGTGGTCTTGATCCAGTGTTTCAGAAGAAAGGGAAAGGAAATCATAGCAGCCCTTAGGGTGAATGGCCAAACTGCTCTCTAGATTTTCAGAACTGATTAGCCCAGGAAACAGTAAGGAAGAGATGAAAAAGGCCATTCCTCTGCCTTCAGCAGAAAGATTAACAAGGAGCTGGGCCTGGGCCTGGGACCAGAGCCGGGCAAGTCGGTATCAGCACTTTTTGTCCAGGGTGTTTCTTTTGCTACTGGGCCTTCTTTTGAAGCTTGCTTGGAGCTCAATGTGTGGGAGAGATCTTCAGGCTGGAGAAGGCAGGAGAATGGGCCAAATGCTTATTAACAACCCCGGGTGGAGTGGGGAAGAGGGAGTTGGTTTGAAAGTCATACAAAAACATTAAATGAAAATCTCTGCGGTAGAGGGAGTATCAGATCTGGCCTTCCTGAGTCAGAGAACGTTTATGGGAACATCCTGTGAAGCCTTAGGAAGTCTAGGTAGCCTGGGGGCACGTGGGATGGGGGCAAGCTGGCCAGAGGGGAAGGGGTTTGCTTAAGAAGGTCACAGCTGATCCACGAGGACAGATTTGGAACCCTTCTCCATATTGTATGCTGTTCCACTACATCACACTTCTTTGTGGAGTTTGTGAAGTAAATGTGATCATAAAGTTCATATGCACGTTGTAAATCCATTATTAGTATTATACACCATATAAACCATAGCTGGAGCAAAAATAATGCTGGACTTTTAGCCAGCTCGGTCTTGTGACTGTGGGCAAGTCACAAGATTATAGATTCAGAGCTGGAAGTGAATTTGGAGGTCATCTGGTTCTCCTCCTCTCCACTTATATATTTTTACAGATGAGGAAACTGAGGTACAAGGAATCAAAGAGAACTGCCTGAGGTCACACAGATAGCAAAATAAAAGATCTAGAACCCAAGTATTTTGACACCTGTAGGTGGTTAGAATGCTAGAAAGAACCAAGTTCAAAATCCAGTCTTAGACCTTTAGAAGCTGTGAGATTCTGGACAAGTCACTAAACCCTTATTTGTTTTAGTTCCTTATCTGTAAAACGGAGACAATTTAGAGAAGAAAATGATGAACCATTCCATTTTCTTTGAGAAGAAAACTCGATGGACAAAGTCCAGTGGATTACTACTGAACAGCAATTCTGGCTCCTGCTCCTCCATTTTGTTTTGTACTGTTTTTTCCCCCAAATCTCCTCATCAGTAAGATGAGAGACTCCATTCAGTTTACTGCCTTCAATCCTCTCAGTTCACTTTCCCAAAGATCACTTCAGGCTCTACAGTTGTCATTGGATGAACCTCTGTTGGGAGATAGACTATTGCATTATACCATCCCACCTCTTGGAATTCCCTCCTACCTTGTCCAAATTTCATCCATCATTCAAGACCTAATTCAAGGCTGCCACTCCTCTCTACAATCCTTTTCCCATCTACATTGCACTCTCAAGGCCTCATTTAGGGGAGGGAAAGGCACTGGGGCCCTCTGGAGAGGCTTGAAGCTTGCTAGAACCTGCTGGGGCTTGTACTCCCAGACACAGCCTTTGAGAACCCAGGGGCTCCCCCAAGCCACAATGATGTGCCAAAGAGGAATGTTAGTGGAAGCTTAAAGGACCCATGCTAGTTTTTAAGCCATGTCTTCTACTCCCCTACTACCCCTTGTCCTTGGCTGCAAAGTAAAATAACACATTTTAAATAATGACATTTGAAAGACACATAAGAATAGCTTGTTATTCAGTCATGTCCAATTCTATGTGCAAGTCCACGGGGTTTTCTTGACAAAATCACTAGGGCAGTTTGTCATTTCTTTTCTCTAACGTGTCTCCATTTTACAGATGACGAATGGAGGCAAATAAGGGCTGCCCAGCAGCAACACAGTTAGTAAATGTCTCATGTTGCATTTTAACTCAGATCTTTCTGAATTTGTCTCCTGCATTATCTAGTCACCCATAAGAGTAGCTAGCATTTTTATATATCACTTTAAAGTTTGCAAAGCGCTTTACATCTCTTAACAGCCAAGTAAGGTAGATACTATCATTAATCCCATTTTAGGGATGAAGAAATGGGAACTGAGAGAGGTTGGGACTTGTCTTGCTTTACACTTGGGGAGAGACAGCTTCTTCAGATTCATTTGGAATAGCTCCCTTTTCAGATTCTGCTGTAGAAGATAAATTTGTCCTGTTTGCATTAAAAAAAAAAAAAAAAAAAAGCAAACCATACCTACTAAATGAGGGCCAGAAAGCCAGGAATTTCATGTTTGGAGCAAATTGAGACAGCCAAACTCATTTCCCACATGCCCTACGGCACATTCAACCTGCCCAGCTAGATGGGAACGGCCAGGGTAATAAAACATCCTTTCCTTGAACACTTTTGACTGTAAAAGAGGCACAAGGGGAGAGCCCAGTAAGGAATCTTCCTCACAGGCTGCTTATATCTCTTGCACAAATCTCTTTGGACAGCTGTGTGTGTGTATGTGTGTTTTATGGGGAGCCCCTGATTAAGTTTTCCCCATCCTCCATTCCCTTATTTCTTAAAAAATATTTTTTTTTTTGGTGACGTGGCTGGTAGGGATCCTATTCTAAGCTTATTGCTCTCACACATTTTTTGAGAGAGCCTTCAAAGCAAGAAGGCCCCATGTCGAAACCAGGTCTCTGGGCAGTAAAGTTGACAGGGTTTAATCGCAGGAATTGTAAACCCGATGGAAAAGAGAGTAACCTAAACAACCGAGGCTCCTCTATTCCATTCCTGCACACAGTCCTTTGATGAGAGGAGGCCCCTGTTTATGAACACTGGGGCAGGCCTAGACATCCCATGGCTTCTAGAACCTAAGCTCTGTCTCCTAGCCTTAGATCAGAGGAAACCAGCCTGGAGAGGTAGGAGAAGCTGCTTTGGGGAGCAGCAGAATGAAAGTTAAGGGAGCAAAGAGTTGCATGTTTAGTTAAAGGATTTGTCAGATAGCTTCATCCTGGATTCCTTCCAATTTTCAGACCTCCTCATCCCCTTAACTTTCCCCACCTCATTCTCCTTGGGCCCTTATAATATAATGAATTTAAAATGTTATGTGAGATTTCAATCCAATTTGTTTCATTTGACCTCCAAGGAAGCCGCCTAAAAAGCTTCTTTTTGGGGTCCACACAAATACTGGGATTGTCTTTGGGTCCCGAGGCAGAGACTGCCTTACCTTTTTTTTTTTTTTTGCTTGGAGGATTTGCAAGAATAAATTGTGGATGAGCACATGTGGATACATGTACATGCATGTTAGCATTCATCACATTTTTAGCTTGTGGTTTAAAACCATTTCACTCTTTTTATGCAAACTCTAGAATGCCATTATATCTGGGATCTTGTTCATGTGGTCACTCTCCCCAACAATCTCTTCACCAGCCTTCATCACTAGAGTTGAAGGGAAATTTTTATTTTGAGAAAAGTAAAGCTAAAAATATATTTAGAAAATAAAAAATGAACTTGCCATAATATTACCCGCTTTTCTAGCTCTTTAAAGTTGATGATCCTATAACCTGGTTGGAATTCCAGCTAGGCAACATTTTTCCTGGTTTTAAAACATTTTACTTTCCTGGGATTCAGTCTTCTTACCTATGAAATAGGAGTCGGTGGACTCATTACTGGTGAAGGACCCTTGCAGCTATAGATCTTCTAATAATAAAAGAAAGGTGAATCCGACTTCCCCGGCCATTTTGAATGTTGGTGTTCTCAATGGGAATTTAATTTTCAGGTTCCTCAGAATATATTGTGACCTCTTCTATCTGTGGTAATTAGAGAGAGGAAAGAGTTAGTGATTAGCCATCATTTTATTTCTTTAAGCTTGCTTTGCTTTTCTCTTTCTATGGGTCTCTAATTTGTCTTTGCTTTCTATTTTGTGTATTGATTTTATTCATGTTAATTACAAATGGAATAACTTCCCCACTTCCTACTAATTGACTGAGGTTCTTCTAAAAACTAAATGCTTGTATATACAGTTAGTTATAGATTGTTGTTTGTTGGTAAATTAAGACCCTATTTATTCTTTTTAAGTACGTTTTAATTAATGAAGACATATGTTTGCATTTTATAAACAAAAATATTTTGGAATGGACATTCCATTTCATTATTATCTAAAATGTTTTATCATCCATTTTGACTTTTATATTATCATCTTTTCCTTATAACTATCTCCCAGAATATGTTCATGTATAAAAACATGCAATAGTTTAGCAAACCATGCATTGATTCAGGCTGACTATGTCATATTCTCCATTATTAGTCCATCATCTCCCTTATGGAAAGGAAGGAAATGCACTTCAACATCACTACTTTGGAACCAATATTGGTAATTGTATTTAACTGAATTCTGTTTTTTTTTTTAATAGTTGCCTTCTTTTACATGTTATCATTTTGTGCATTTTTTCTATTGGTTTTATTTTATTCTTTATCACTTTGCATAAGTTTGTTTCTTTGAATTCTGTGTATTCTTCATTCTTTTGGTATAATGATATTCTACAACATTTTATTTGTTGAGAAATCCCCTAAGATTAGCACTTTTATTTTCATTTTTTTCCTACTACAGAATATTTTAAGTACATGGAGTCCTTTCTTTCTGTTATTTGTCTCCTCAAGTATAGGTTAGGTGATGGAATCACCAAGTCAAAATATGTCTGGCATATTTCCAAATTGCTTTTCATATTGATCTGGTTGTATCAATTCATAGCTGTACCAACAATGCACTTGTGTACATTTCTCCCCACCTCTTTTCCAACATTGTTTCCATCTTACCATCTTTCCCATGGTGAGAAGGAAAATGACACCTCAGAGTTTAAAAATTTTACCTTTCTAAAAAAATTATTTGGAGCTTATGGTTTATCATTTACGTATCTTTAAAAAACTGTTCATCCCTTTTGATCACTTACCTGCTTGTATATATTTGCATAAATTCTCTATAGATTTTAGATGCCAGACTTTTATCAGAGAACTGTGAAGCAAAGATTCTCCCTTGTCAGATCTATGACTTGATTTCTATTTCTGGCTACACTGATTTTGTTTGTGCAGAAGCTTTTACTTTTTACATTATCAAAATTTAATCTCTTGTAACATCTTTCACTTCTCTTGTTATGAATTCTCCCTCAAAACATAGTGTGAATGATACAATTTTCTATTCTCCATCGATTTATTTTAAAAATGGAAACTTTTTCTACTTAGATTGCTTGTCCATTTGGAGCTTTTATGGGGTATCATGTATAACCTATTTTCTGCTAACTTTCTGATTCAAAATTATCCAACAACTCTTTTAACAATGAAGGAAACAATGAAGGATTATTGTTCAGGGTAGTATTTATCAAACTGTGTTTATGCTTCTATATTTTGTTTTTTTTTACTTATCTTTTTAATTTTTTAAGCTACTACTAAGTAGTTTTGATGATTATTGGTTTGTAATATAGTTTGAGACCTAGTAGTACTATTTCATTTCATTAGGTGATTCTTCCTCCATTATTGTTTTCCTTGAAATTATTGTCTTTTAATTCTTCCAAATGAATTTTGGTATTTAATATTTTGTCTAGTCCCATACTGGTATCTTGGTATTTAAACTGATGTGGCACTAATTAATGGGTTAATTTTAGTAGCAAATTAGTAAAGTATATTAATTTTAGTAGTAAGACATTTTATGTTCTTGATATATTATGCCTATACATAATGACTAGCTCTCTATTGGTCTCTTTATTTCTTTAAAGAATATTTTGTACTTCATTTTTTGTAGCTGAATATCATCTTGGTGGATTAAAGATAAAACATTTCATTCATTTTGTGGATATTTGAATGGAATTTATTTTCTGTTGTTTTCTATTGTTTTCTCCAGGATTTTCTTAATAATGCACATAAATACTGATCATCTTTGGGCCTTTATGTCCTATTTTACTAAAAATACTAACCATTTTGATTACTTCATTAATTCTTCAAGGTTTTCTAAATAAATCATCTTATTGTCTATACATTGGTATAATTTTGCCTCATTTTTTTTTTTTTTGCCAATTATGATAGTTTTAAATGCTAGAGCTAACATTTCAACTAATATGTTAAATAATAGGTGAAAGGGTACTCTCCTTGCTTTACTTCTGAACTTAATGGAAAAGCTTCCATTTTTTTCCATTGCAAATTATATTCCTCTTGGTTTTAAATACATGCTTTGATTATGTTAAAGAAGAGTTCTGTCATGGTTATGTTTTTCATAAAAAGGTTTCAAGGTTTTTCACAAAATTAACATGTTTTATTGAAGGCTTTTTTTGCAGCTATTGGTATAATCATGTGATTTTTTCTTATTATGATTAATTGTGATAATTGTTTTCCTAATATTGAACCATCTTTACATTTTGGTGTCTTTTTTGCCATATGGTCTTTGCCAAAAATTTATTTTAAAATTTTATATCAGTATTTATTTGTGACTTTCCCAGAGCAAGCTGAATTAGGGCAAGTGAATTAAAGAGAAATTGATATAGTTTTTAGATAACCCCCAGGGTCAAGTATTGTCCATATAAGCTCAGAGTTTGAAGGTCTCTTGAGTGATGAGTTGCAGGAGAAATTGTTTACTTTTTTCTGATTGCTGTTGTTTTTATTACTTTATTTGATAGAAATCTTGTGCATTTTTTAAAGTAGTGAAGTTGAGATTGACTTCATTATACCAAATGCTCAGTTGTCTTTCCAGAAGTCTGTTCTATATATTTTCCTAATCAGTCTGAAGAATTGACATGATGAAGAAAGAGTATTTTCCTGATGTTTTGCTTAATTATAATTAAAACAATGGGTAGTAATAGCTACTAATACCTAACATTTATATTTCACCTTAGGTTTACAAAGTACTTTGTATATGTTAATACATTTGATGTTCCCAACTTACTAGCTACCAAGATAGTCCAATCTGGTTTTGGATAATTCTTATTGTCAGGAAGTTTGTCCCACATTTTTGAACTGGGGCTGAGCCTCCAGATTAGTGAGTTCATCAGTGCTATGGATATCATCCTCTTTTTTTCCCTTTGTCATGCAATCTATCCTTTATTCCTTCTGTGACTAATTCCTTGAAACTTCCTTGTGATCGTGGTCTCTTGGGCCTGGAAGTGCCGAAATCAACAGTGTGACCCCTTCATCTTGTACTTGTAGGCTAGATGAGTGAGCCCCAAGTGAATTCATACTAATTCAGTGATGTGCCATTCTTTTCTAGAACAAAGCATGCAGGGATTGTTTCCGCATAGGAAGGAGCTTGGACCATGATTAATGTATCTGATTTAGATAACTACCCTTGCATTCTCCTGTGATGTCTTGTCTGCAGTGGAAAGAGCACTGAATTTGGTGCTTTGTCAGAGAACATGTGCTCAAATCCTGCATCTTGTCTCTTTTTATCTTTATGAGTAGGAGCAAATCACTTTGACTTTCTGAGCCTCAATTTCTTAATCTGTAGAGCCGGGGGGGGGGGGGGGGGGGGGAGGTCAGTCCAACATTGAGGAGGAATAGCTGTGAAGTCAGGGGATCTGTGATGTTGACTATCTGTGTATCATTAAGCAAAACATTTGTCTTCCCTTGATCTCAGTTTCCTCATTTGCAAAATGAGAAGCTTGCATTAGATAACTTTAGAGGGTTCTGCCCTAATTCCTATTATGTCTCTCTCTCCTGATTTTATTTTATTTTTCTGATTTAAGGTAAAAACAGTCCAAAATAAAACCATGTAGCTGGTTCATCCAATCCATTCTGGTTTTAAGGCAGAAATAGACACCAGCACATCTTGATCCGCTTTACTCGTAACATTTCCTCTCCCCCTTCCCCTCATCCATCCTCCTTCACTCCTTATCTCTCTTCACTAACAGACCTACATCCATCAGCTGGGGCAAATCAGTATTTCTGAAAGCTCTCAGAGCCTTAGGTAATGGGCACACACTGTCCTTGCTGGCTGGCCCCCTATGATCTTCATGCCATATTCGGTATCACATTAACAGCCCACAGCTTCTGGTGTTTTCTGGAAAGAATTCTGTGGGAGACATAAAAGTATAATAAAAATGATAATGAGGAAAAGAAGCCTGTCTTTTAAAAGCTTTTTACCCCTTTCCCCTCACTAAAACTAGGGGACGTAGGGTTTATTCTTGCTAACTTGGTACAAAAGGCAATGACTGATCTATGTGTGTGCTAGTAGGGAATCCTTCTTCCTAGTATGTGTATGTATATGTTCGTATATGTGTACCTTTCATGTGCATGTGTGTGAGAGAATAAAAATAAATAAAAATGATTGGTCTGTGTGAGCTGATGGGCAGCCTTCTCCGTGTGTGTATGTATGTGTGTGTACATATCTGCAAAACTCTCATGTGTATATGTGCATGAGAAAGAATAACATTGGTCTTTGTATGGGCTAGCAGGGAGCCCTCTACAGTATATACACGTGGATGTCTATAAAGATCCATCTCCTATGTACATTTATGTCATTTATTTATTTTTTACATTTGGGGAGAATGAGGCAATTGGGGTTAAGCGACTTGTCCGGCTAATAAGTATTAAGTGTCTGAGACCAAATTTGAACTCAGGTCCTGACTTCAGGACTGGTTCTCTATCCACTACACCACCTAGCTGCTCCCCTATATATATTTATGTATACATTAGGAAAAAGAGAATGAAAGTTCTTGGTCTCTGTATAGTCTAGTAGGAAATTGTCTCCAGTGTGTATATATTATATACCTGTATGTGTAGATCCCGTATATGCATCAGGTATGAGAAAGAGAATGACCAACTTCCCTTACTGCATTCCTGTTGTTCCCTCTGGGAGAATCTAAGCTTCTTGCGGGGAGAGAGCCTTCATTCTGGTTTTTTGTAGCTTCAGCACCAATCAGGGAGGGTAGTAATATGTATAATAGACAGTTAATGCTTGCAGAATAAAGAAAAATAGAATGACTGAAACATAGGAAGGGGAGACCCAGGGATAGCTGGATTGATCCTTTCCTTCCTGGAAGAGAGAGGAAGAATTCTCTATCTCCTTTTCTTCCACATATATTTATTGTCTTTACTTTGGAATTCCAGGAGTTAGGCTCCATTAATGATCTCACTTTGGTTTCCATAGACCTGGACCTCACCTAAGGCTCCTAAGAGCTTTTCCCTCATTTACTTTCAAAACTCCCAGACCAATTAGCTAAGAAAAAGCTGCAGTGACAGGAGATAACATACAGATTGTTTACTGTTTTAAGATAACAAAAAGAAAACCTCTGTTGGTTAAGAGTGGTTCATGTTCTTCCACTTCCAAGGGGAAGAACCCTTCCTGAATTGAATGCTGTGGATTCCCACAGCCAGTCCAATCATTGTGGGGCCAAAGAGCTTGCTCTGCCTGCCAAAAGAACACAGGAACGGTGCAATGGACTTAGTCAGGAAGACCTGGATCCAGCTCCTGTACCTGCTGCTTATTTTCTTTTTGACCTTGGATAAATCCCAGCTACTCAAAGCCTCAGTTTTATTATCTGTAGAATGAGAATAACTCTATTGGTCTATTGTGAGGCTTCGATGAGATAATGTATAAAAAATGCTTTGCAAATTTTAATGTACTATATACACGTCAATCATTATTTTAGAGAATGGGGACAAGAAATATTTCTTTTCTTCTCTTTTATTAAAGAGACTTGTTCTTCTATTTAGTGTCATAGGTAGCTTTTTTCCTGTCATTTCTGGGTCTTCTGTGTATAGCTAGTAGAATTTGGAGGCTTAGATGTCAGTTATTCTTAGCTCTGCTTGACAGAGAACCCTGGGGTGGGGAGGAATCCACCGACCAGGCTTGGGATCTCCCTTTCCATTCACAATTTCTTTCTCAATAGGGGGCAAACTCCTTGAGAAGCCCCTGAGAATACTGGGCCCTGCACAGGTGCTCAGGGCACGACCACCCAGACCTGCCTTCCTTCTTCCACTTTCTTTTCCACACCAGTGTATTTATGACCAAGGAAAGGGGCCCGGAATAAAGAGTCTTCTTTCCGATCCTTGATTTGGAGGGGCAAGGGGGAGCCTGGAGAGGAGGTGTATTTGGGTGACAAATAGAAAGGGCCAGACTGGGGTTGTTGAGACTACAAAGCCCTCTCTGTCCTTTCCCCTTCTGCCCCACCCCCACCGAGCTGCTTCACATCTCAGGCATTAAGAAATTCCTCAAATATTCTCTTCTAGAGCATTCTTGCGCCCCATACATACCAGCCTGTCCCAGGGGGCCTTGATAATAATGAACAGGGGCTCTCTCTCCACTAATGATATTCAGGGCCATCTGTCCAGCTGGTAACTGAGTACTTAAGGCAGATGCTCTTTCTTTCCCCAGTCTCCAGAAAATTGGAAACTTAAAAAAAAGTTTCTGTTTATTGAATCTAAAAGAGAGATTTGGCTAGTACATTGATGCTTTTCTTTTCATAATCCACTCTCCCCCCCCCCCTTCATCAGGGCCCGAATGGCTCCCTCCCCCAAAGGTTTTAAGTCTTGAACTCCCTTGTGTTTTTGATTTTGTAGTATTAATGTGGATGTCTCCAGTGTAACCCAAGGAAAGCTTTCTAATTGAGTAGCAGGAACAGCAGGCTGAAGCAGCCCCTGAGCTGAAGCAAGGACAATGGGAATGGAGGCCTGGGGAGTTCTGAGCTCAGAGCAAAAGCCGGGGAGCTAGAACACTGGGGAGGGGGCTTCTCAAGCCAGCCTCAGCAGTGTGACTCTAGGAAAAGACCATGTGACTGGGTAGAACAAGTTAAGAGGGCAGTGCAGAACCTGTATGGCTCTGACAGTATTTAAGGGAGGGGGGAAAAGGAAAGAGAGAGAGACAGAAGCATACACAGAAAGAGAGAGAAGGAGAAAGGGAAAGAAGGAAGGAAAGGGAGACAGTGAGAGAAACAGGGAAGGAAGAAGAGGAAATGGAGAGAAAGAGAGAGGGAAGCACAAAGAGAAAGGGAGAATAAAATAGAAGAGAGAGAGAGAGAGAGAGAGAGAGAGAGAGAGAGAGAGAGAGAGAGAGAGAGAGAGAGGAAAAGAAAGAGCGCAAGAGGCGGGGGAGGGAGGAAAGGAGAGGTGTTCGCCCTGCCTGTGAGCACCCAGGGGTCTGTGCATGTGCACGTGTGGGTGTCTGCCCCGTTTCTTCCTCCAGCTTTCTCCTTCCTTAGGCAGTAATGACAAAGGCCTGGTCAGCGTCTGCAGAAGCTAATGCCCCCCAGAAGCTGAATGTGGAGAGTCCTGAGGGAATGAGCCCCCAGCCTGGGAGTTTCGGTTCTCACCTAGGAAAGTTTAGGCCTTCCTGCTGGGATCGGAGGCTCTCAGTTGCTGCCTGCGGGCTGGCAGTGATCAGCAAGACCCAGGGGCAGAGCTGGGATCCTACGGAGGCCGCAAACAGCCGCCACCCTCTACCCCCTCCGTGTCCTCAGCCTCCCCAAGCTCCTTTGCTGGGGGGACGGATCCTTTTTATAGATTTTGAGGTCATCTAGTGCAGCACCTTTACTTTACAGGTGAGGGGACTGAGGCCCTGGGCCGTGCTTGCTCCTGGTGGGCATTTACTAATAAGCAGGGCTGCTGGCTTCAGAATCCAAGGCCCTCGCATGGCTCCCCAAGGAGAGGTCCCCTTCTACACGAGAATACTTTGGGGATGACATTGGTCTGACTCGGATGGAGCCGGGGGAGGAGGAGGAAGGAAGGAAAAACACAATTGCATGAGGGCAAGTTTTAGAAGATTTTTTTTTTAATGGATGAATGATGTTTTGATGTATCATAGGATCATGGATCATAGAAGATGATAGAATATCATCCATTTCTCAATAGACAGTCCCTTCCATGACCCGCCTCTAAAAAGCATTATTCAAATCCTTTTAATACAATGATTGTGACACATAATTCTCCATCTTTTGTAGTTTAATGTTTGTCAGCAGAAAAAGCATATTTGCATTAAATTAATTAATTGGAATAAATCTTTTCTATTGTTTTTTGTATCCTTCAAGTTGTTTTCATTTATTGTAGCATGTATTAATAATTAGAGTACTAACTTGGACTTAGGAAGGCCTTGGGTCAAGGCCCAATTCAGATACTTAATAATTTCCAGACCTATAAACAACTCTTCATGACCCTTATTTTCTACCTCTGTACAATGGGGATAAGGAGGTGTAGTAAGTTATTTCCTTTCAGGTGTGGTAAGAGGTTCAGATGAATCATTTTATACTTTGCACACTTTCAAGTGCTACATAAATAATTTTGGAATATATTTTATTGTCATTATTTAGAGTTTGCCACACAGTGGGTACTTAATAAATGCACTTTGAATTGAATTTTATTATTTTGCTTCTGTTTTCTTCATTCTCCAATACTTTATACAAGTCTGTCCAGGTTTTTCTGTTTGTTGTATCTTAAAGAAAAATCATATTCCATTGCATTCTCACACCATAGAATTTCTTTTGGAATTTGAGTCATTTTTGTAACTTAAAGCTTGTGAATGATTGTGTTCATCTCTCACTCATATGAAGGTATTTTCTTACTATATCAGAAGACTCTAAAAAGTCACGTGTGATTTCCTAGGCACATCTCTTCCCCCCCACCCCCTTCCCTTGAATAATGTGAAGACAATTTGTTCTTCGTGGTTCTATTTTAGGCTTTGCTAATCAAAGACCAGTTCTCCTTTGATTCTTGGATGGAGCTTTGTACCTCATCAAGGGGATGCCAAGCATGAAGAAATGCCTACAGTTTTTGGGGTAGATTCTGTCTTCATTTTTGAAGCATGTCTTTATTTTTATTTTTTTATTTTTGCTACTATGGTGTTTGCTTTTCTTTGTACTAGACATCTTCTTCATCTGAAAGCTTGAGTGTGCTTCCAGAGGTGAACTATACTTTTATAAATGGCAAATAAAATCAACCAAGGAGATCAAAGACAGAAGGAAATATTCACAGCAATCTCCTTTTTCTGTCCCCCTCCACTGGAGTGTAAGCTCCCTCGGGGCAGAAGTTCTTTTCTTTTTTTCTCTTATTTGAATCCCCAGCATGGTGCTTGGCATAAAGTAGGCATTTAATAAATGTTTTTTTGACTTGGGATCCAAACTGGATTCCCATTAATTCGAAAAAGACTGAACAAAATATGTTGTATGATTGTGATGTTCTATTATCATATGTTGGATGAATGTGAAGTATTCAAAGGAAGATTTCTTTGAACTGATATACCACAAAGAAAGCAAGATCAAGAGAATAATAGATGCAGTGACTGAAATAATATAAATGAAAACAGTGCTAAAAGATAACTGATTAAAGGCAATGATTAATCACGATTCCAGAGAATAGGTTAGGAAACATACCTCCCTCCTCTTGGTAGAGAGATGGGGATTGTGGGTATTAAATGTCACATTTACTTTCAGGCTGGTTTCTCTGCCAGTTGGTTTCATTGGACTTTTTTCTTTGTGACATTGGGAAATTTTTTTTGGGGGGGTGGGGAGGAAATGGGGAGAACATTGAAAAATGTCTGATGTAAAAAACAAAACACATCAGTAAAACTTAAAAAAAAATCCAAAACCCAATTAGAATCAAATGTGAATAGATAAAAAGAGTTTATTTATCTGTAGAACTCAAAGTCAAAGTGTTTAAATGAAAGCCTAGGAGTTCCTCTTTCTACAAATATATTAGTTTGTTTACTTCTTTTCAAAACTTCTTTTCAAAAGCTTCTTTCTGAACTCACAGTGGTATCAGTATCTCTTGCCTCTAAGGTCTTTCATATTTCCAGTTTCTCCACCCCATCTCCAAAGTTTTATTCTTCTTTCCAATTTCCTTTGTGGGTAAGGTGATCACTCTATTGGTGAATAGAAGAATAAGGACATAACAGTTTGCTTCTTATAGGAAAGTGTCAAACACACATATCAGATGTTGGATAGAAGTTGGATGGATTCTTGAAGTGACAGCGCTGTGGTCTTGGGGTTGTAGAATGGCTCTCCAAACTCCCCGTTTTTCTCTATCAGGTGCAGAAGTGTATGTTTCAGAGAGGAAGCTATTCAGGGAGAAGTTCTTTCCCTTGGGATCATAAATCTACAGCAAGAAAGCTCTCAGAGGCAAGAGAGGACCATTCTTCATTTACACATGAGGAATCTGGAGGCTTAGAGAGGTTAAATGACCCTGTTAAACACAAGTTTTTAAAGGCTTTTGTCTGGCACTCAAGGCCCTCCATAAGCTGATGCTATCCTGCCTTTCCATGTTTATATCATTCTCTATGATAGCCAAGTTATACTACTCTTTGTCTTTCAAACATATTGAGTGGTTTCCTGCCTCAATGCTTTTGCTTATTCTAGTCCTTACCCCTAGAGTGTCCTCCCTCTTTCTCTTTACCTGTTGAATTCCTATTTTTCTTTAAAACTTAACTCAAATTTCACTTTTTCCTTGAAGCAATCTTCTTTCCAATGAGGAACTCTTTCTACCATCTCCTCCAGCTCCACCTTGCCACTGGCCCCAACATCACTTAGTTCTTTGGCCATGCACTATAGTTACCATATAGTATTATTTCTTAGAGTTGACTATATGTGTAGCATTTTCTTAAGGACTGTTAGTATCTCCTAATATCTACATACTGCCTCAATCATGGTAGAAACTTAATAAATGTTGTTAACCAACTGACTGATTGCAGGCTCCACAAGGGTGGGGACGGTATCTAATTGAAGCATCCTAGCACCTGGCATGGTGCTTTGCATTTGACACCAAATGCCAAATAAATGTGTGAATTGAATTTGGCTTTATCAGATTGGGAGGAGAAGCTTGAAAAGTCGGATCACTCAGCTGTTAATGTTCTCTGAAAGATCGGGTGAAGTTATGGCCAAAAAATGAGGTTTGAGGATTGTAAATGGATGGCTGTTTTTCTGTGCTATACCTTTGTTTTGTGGATGTACATCACTGAAGGCTGGCTGAGTTAGTCTGAAAAATGACTAGGCAGATTTTTCTGCATAAGTAGGCTTTAGCATGTGGGGCTGGTGTTCCTGCAGTTTGTTGCTATGTCTTCCAAGCTCTCAGTTTGGCATATGGTATTCAATCCTGATCACCCCAACTCCAGTTCTTTATTAATTAAAAAAAATTTTTTTCCCCTAACTTCTTTCTCTCTCTCCTCCCACTAGGTGCTAGAGGGCTTAGAAAAGTGGTCAGTCATTCAATTGATGAGTATTTGTTAAGTTTCTACTATGGACATTTTGTTAATTATTGGGAATAAAAATACAAAAGTAAGATAGACTGTAAGTTTCTCTCTCTCTTTCTGAATCTTCTTTGTCTCTTTCTTTCTTTTTTTCCTCTCAGGTGAATTATTCATATGATGATTTTAATATATTATAACTTCAGTGGTGTATACCTCATAATAATAACAATAATAGCTAACATTTATGAAAGTCCTTTAAAAATTTTATTTCATTTTGTCCTTATGACAATCCCAGGAAATAGGTCCTATTATTATCCTTATTTTATAAAGGGAGAAACTGAGGTAGACAGAGGTTAAATAACTTGCCCAGAGTCATACAATTAGGATCTGTGGCTAAGTGTGGCTAAGTATCAGGTCTACTTGATGGAAAATCCAGTACTGAATCATCAACTGTGCAGGGGATAGAACAATGGGCTTGGAGACATGAAGATTCTCTTCCTGTGTTCAAATCTGTCCTCAGACACTAATTGTGTGGCCCTGGGCAAGTTACTTCACCCTGTTTGCCTCAGTTTCCTCATCTGTAAAATGAGCTGGAGAAGGAAATGTAAATTTGTCCATTATTTTTCTTTGCCAAGAAAACCATTGGGTCACAGACTTGGACACAACAGCAAAGCATCAGAGAGCTAGTGGAATCTCTATATCTTATTGACGTATATGACTATATGCTGTATAAAAAAGTTTTAATGAACGTTAACTCTAATTGTTTTAAGAGTCCTCCAGTCATCTCTCCATTCTGCAAAAGTAGAATATAAACTAAGACAGCAGTTGGTTGCTACACATTAGTCAAAGTGTAGAGTATCAATTGTTTGAGCTCTTTAGTATGGAAATTTTTCTTCTACTTTATTTTATTTATAGGCAACAGAGCAGTCTGCCACATTTTGGGAGGCTGGTTTTTGTGTATTGTAATGATAGAGACATAACTATGAGGCAGCATGATATAGTCAAAATCAACAGCAAACTGGTCTTGAAGCCAGGGATGCTCAAATTTTCATCCTGCCTCTGACAGGCATCACTGACTTTAGTTAGACTTGTTAGTCTTTAGTTAAAGCTTCTTAAACTGTGGGTTGTGACCCCATACGGGGTTTCATAACTAAATGTGGGGGTCATGAAATTATGATTTATTATCAGTAAATGCTTGATTTATATACTTATTTTATATAACTATATACTCGAGGTTGCATAAAAATTTCTCCAGTGGAATGATATCTTGAGTGGACAAAGTTTAAGAAGCCATGCTTTAGGTAATGGTCCAAGGCTAAAAATTTCCAACTTGTATCATAATTTCTTTTACTTGGGAGTCTTATTTTACCAGTAAAGTCTCAGAGCCAATCCCTGTTCCTCCCAGTCATACAGCAAAAGCTGAAATTTCTGGATTCTTCCAACTGCCAGTGTCTTTATTTTGATGGTAGCCAATAATGGACTTGCAAACTTTTAGTAATTCCGATTGCTTTGGGCTTGAGTCATGTCCCAGATCAGTATGCCTTGCATTTTACTGGGGAACTTGAAAAGTGTCTTGCAACTAAAGAAGTGAAGGGAGGAAGTTGAGTCTTTTGAACATGTCTGTATGCATCCACAGCTATAGATGCATATATTCATAGATGGGTTGCTAATTTTCTCATCTCCACCTAGGAGGATTCCCTCACCTACCATTGAACCAGGATTTCCCTATACAGGCACTTTGAGTCAGGTTTTATTTCTGTGCTTGTTATCCAGATTTCCTTTTGTTTCCTTTCATCAGGGTGGGGGAAGTCTCTCTATCAAGGCAGATTACAATCCATCTTCAATTTAGTAAGGAATGCTTTGGTTGTTAATTGAGGTTTAAAGAGAAGTGATTTACCCAAGATCACATAGTGAATGTCAGGAGGGCATGACTAGAACCCAGATTTTCCTGCTGCCAATCCCAATCCCTTATCCATTACCCTACACCAAAGCTCCTTAATCTGTAGGTTGTGACCCCATACAGGGTCATATAGCTGAATGTAGGGATAGCAAAATTATGATTTATTTTGAGTAAATATTTGATTTGCATGCCTATTTTATAAAGCTGTATACCTGGGATGGTGTAAAAATTTCTCCAGCAAAAAGGGAAGTAGAAAAAGTTGAAGAAATCCTGCTCTATACTCCTCTATTCCCCAATGTAGGAAGAAAACCATGATAAAATGTGCAATTTAGGAATTCACATGCATAATTCTGTTACTTCACTTTAATTAATTAAGACTAACAGTATAAGCCTTAACTTGTTAACATCAATGGATTTCTATCTGAGAATTCCTGATATTCTGGATAGACTTGAAATAACCAGGACAACAGTCATTCACCTTGATAAAGCCCTTTCTGGTTTGCAAAGCTCTTTATGTGCATTATCTCATTTAATCCACTCAACCTCTCTAGGTGAATAAATGACATGAAAGGATTAATTTATGATTATTCTCTCTGCCCTGGTCTGGGGATTCTGGGTCCCAGAGATCTTCATCAAGACTGAACTGACTGGGAGCTCGTGGCAGCTCAGAAATGGTGTTCCTTGGGGTCCACCTGGACATCACTCTTGTGCTTTCTCATACCTGTTTCCTTGCCAAGTTAAAAGTAATCAAATACACATTTGTTTGCAGTGGCTGCTTCATTAATTTCTTCTAATTAGTTTCTTCTGCTGTTGTTTTCCTTAAAACCAATCTCTCTACTTCCTTTTTGGCCTTTTCTTAAAAGGCATTAATTGGTATGTGACAGAGAAGGTTTTTTTAACTGGGGGTTCATGACCTCTATTTTTTTATTAAAATATTTTAATGGCTATCTTTCGATGTAAGTGGCTTACTTTATATTTCTGTACATTTAAAAATATTGTATCGAGGAGGGGCCCATGGACTTTCGCCAGCTAATGGACCCCAGAGGGGTCCATGACTCACAAAAACATGAAGAATCCCAGGATTCACATGCATAAAGCAAACAGCTTGGTAAAATAGAAAAAAGGCAAGACTTTTAGATTTAGAGGAGCTGCCTTCACCACTCTGAACCCCGGTTTTATTATCTATTAAATGAGGGAAATTAGACTAGATGATGCTCAAGGAGTCTTCCAGTTTTAAAGCTATGATGCTGATCCTGAGACTCTCCTGTGACACCAGCCATTTCTTGAATTTCTAGAATGAGTCACAATGAAGGTATATCACTGCAGAGCCTCCCATGAACTCCTTTCCTGGTCTTCATGGCCTTAGGAGGAAAAGTCTAGGTGCTGAGGGCTTGCTGATAAGCAGTGGACCCTTCTACAATAAGCATGAAATGTGGGCTTGCCAAACCCTCAAGCTACTGACTTTTCTAGCACTAAATAAGCATCCCTTGACCCTCATTTTGAATCTGTTTGCATTCTGAATTAAGCCAGAAGGCCACAGTTACTCCATTGAAGAACATTTTAGTAGAGCAGCCAATCTGTGTGTGATGAAAAGCCTAGTCTTGACTATGCATAGGGTCGGTCTCCTGTGAATTATAAATCCCAGAATGGTGCAGCTTAAACCACAGGGCAGCACAGAATTGACATTTACAACGATTAGAGGGACTTTAAGAACACACACACACATACATACACACACACACACACACACACACCCCAAGGCCCTTGGTAGATATAGAATTTGCTTTCCATTCAATTTAAGGATAAGTTAAATGCTCACTACATGCCAGGTACTGTGTATAAGAGGACAAAAATAGGAATAGCCCCTGGCCTCCGTGAGCTTGCACTCCAATTAGGGAAAATATATGACTCCCTATTATCTCCAGGCTCCAATATAAAATCCTCTGTTTGGCTTTTAAAACCCTTCACAGCCTGGTTCCTTCCCACCTTTGCAGCCTTCTTATGCTTTACTTATAGTCTGTGTACTTTGTAATCTAGCAGTCCTGGCCTTCCTGCTGTTCCTCACACCTGGCATCTCATTTTCTGACTCAGTGTCTTTTCACTGGGATGCTCTCCCTCCTCCCCTCTCCCTTCTGAAGTCTCTGAGTCTCTTCAGCTGAAGCCCCCCACCTTCTTTTAAAGCTCTTTGCCTGTGTCTGTCTCCGGACCCCTCCACTTCTCTACCATTCCACACTATTACTGTCTTTTCGCTGTCATTATCTTCCATTGATACTGTGTATAGCCTATATGTAAAATTGTTGTTGGGTTGTTTTCTTCATTAGATTGTAAACTTCTGGGAGCTTAGATGATGTTTTTGCCTTTCTTAGTATCTCTAGAACAATCTTTAGAACTATTGTAAGTACTTCATAAATAATCATTGAAGATATACGTAGGCTATAGAATATATACAGTTGAAATAGTATTTTTAGGGAGTGGGAGATACTCAAACAATAGAAAGAGTGTAGGGGGTGAAAGAAAAGGAATTTAGAGTGTAGTCACCCAGGAAATGTAATACTTAAGTTCAAATTCCAGTTCAGCTCTTTACTAGATGTATGACAATGAATAAGAGTTCTTCTTCAAGATAGCTGTTTAGGGGCAGCTAGGTGGTGTAGTGGATAGAGCATCAACTCTGGAGTCAGGAAGACCCAAGTTCAAATCTGGCTTTAGACACTTAATACTTCTTAGCTGTGTGACCTTGAGCAAGTCACTTAACCCCAATTGCCTCAGCCCCCCCCAAAAAAACATATATAGATGTATGTATACATACATACACACACACACACAGACAGAGAGAAAGAGAATGCTATTTAATCTCTTCAAACCTTATTTCCCTATCTGTAAATTAAGCAAATTAGATCATCCTAAGGTCCCTTTTACCTCTATTTCTATGGGTCTTACCATTCTGAGGGAATTAGGGATTCCAAGAGACCAACAGGAGGACGGGGGGGGGGGGAGCATTTGGAGGGAGCATATAGTATATGGGAAGAGGGGAGTAATGGGAAAGAAATCTGGAAAGAGAGATTGAAACTAGTTTACAAAAGGCTTATAATGCCTTGCACATAAGTTATGTTACTGAAAAGTCAAGTGAAACCCAGTTTGCTAATATTCTTTGCTAGAGGAATCTTGACTATTGGATATCTTAACACTTAAAGGAGCTTTTCTGTGAAACCTTTGTACAGAAAAGAATTATTTTGTAATGTAAATAATCTCTCCCTGGTTTGTTGGATTTGTATGTCTGGATTTCTCTGTTGGAAGAGGTGAATAAGATCATAAATTTAGAATTGAAACTGAATAACTTAGCCTCTCTGGTACTCAGTTTCCTCATCTGGGAAGTAAGGGATGTTGGATTTGATGACCTCGAAGTTTGCTTCCAGATTTGAATCCATGATCCTAGAAGATTATGCTGTACTATAGAGGTAATCTAGTCCAACTCCTTAATTTTGCAACTGAGGAAGCTAAGGCCCAGTTAGATTAAATCACTTACTCCAGATCATTTAGGCACTGAAAAGAGCTGGGATTCAAAACTAGGTCATCTGGCCCCAATCTTGGTCTTACCATTCTGAGGGAATTAGGGTTTCCAAGAGACCAACAGGAGGAGGGAGAAGCATTGCAGCCAATCATGGAGGGAGGAGACAGGTCATTTTGGAGGGAGCATATAGTGTATGGGAAGAGGGAGTAATAGGAGGAAATTACTGTAATCTGGCCAGTAATCTGGCCCTTTTCTTTATACCAGATTCTTAAGTGGGAGAGTATGTGGTCTGATGGCCCCAAAGCTCCACATCTTTAGGTGAGACTTCTCATCTTCTAAATGTCCTCCTAAAGATTGAAAAAAAAAAATGGCAGCACTGATGATCTGGGACTGTCTTCTCCACTAGACTTTTTTACTTTCTGAGGAATAAAGTAAATCTAAGGAGCACACCTAGCCAACAGAGACTATGTCTGGTTTCTGTTATAGCTTTGAGATCATGGTGATGCTGAAGTGGAGAGACTATGTTAAAAAGCTCTTCACTCAGAGGCTGATTCTAGTATCTCAAAGGCTGAGTAGTTTGTCTATTTTTTAAAAATATATATATAAGGAGTAATACTATTAGCCAAGTTGTCTTTGGTAGACAATTCTATTTCTTTTCTTTTCTTTTCTTTAACAATCAAGTAAATACCACTTGTAAGAGCATAACAAGAAAATAAAGGCCCAGCTTCTACCTGGGTGAAAATAAAGGAGGAAAAACATTACAAGAACCTCCCCTCCCAATAATTGTAAACTACATTGAAACAAACATGCATTTACACTTCTTCCCCAAGCATACCAGCTGAACATCTAGACTACTATGAAAGGCATGGTATAGTTGAGAGATCTGAGTTTGGAGTTAAGGAGATGCTTGGGTTTAAACTCAGCTTCTATTACTTGCTAAGCAAATCAATATGTTTCAGAACCTTGGTTTCCTCATCTAGAAAACTGGATCATCATAGGAATAATTTAATCAAAAGAGATACTGTATATAAAGCACTAAGGTGCTCTGCAGGGTACTTCCAAAGCTTTAAACTTTCATAGCTTAATAAGCTTTAAGAGCTTCAAACAGCACTATGAGTTTTGGGACCCTATAAATGGCAGCTGTAAGGGAACTTTGTTCTCTATATAGTGAAGTCCTAACTTCTACTTCCCCTGAGGTAATCCAGTTTGTATCCTCCAAGCTTATGAGTATAGATGTGGTCATGGGTGAAAGTTTAAAGACATTGAAATTCCTTTATATATCACTGAAATTGAAAGCCAGCTTCAATCTATACCAGTCTGTCCTTTGAAAAACTTTGATCTGTGTTTCTGAATTAAAGGGTTCTTCTTGGAACCTGACAGTTCTGGAGGAGTTCTCAGTATCAGGAGAAGGAAGTAGAAAGTCATTGATGAACCTTCCAGTGAGTTGAAGAGTGTTTCTCAGAGGCTAATTAAAACCCACTTTAATTCAGGGGTCCCAACAGTCACATGGTCGCCACCTATGACACAATAAGTGATCAGGCTGATGGGTTGGAAGGAGAAAAATTCTTTTATGTCATGTTGTGGGATGAAAGGTGTCAACTCTGCTACCTTGTAGACAGTCGGGGTAGATTGGCTCACCTGGACAGATGAAACGTTGGTTTCAAAATGAAATCAGGCCGGCAGTGCCAAATTGGAGCTGAAGTTTCCCTCCTTATTGATCTACTGGGAACTGGAGGGCTCAAGATCTGTATCTACCATTTACCTCTCACTGAGGAGTCAGCAAAACAGATTACTGTTTGAAGCATGGCGGGGCATAAAGCCAGCTCTAGTCTGAGTTTGGAAGTAATGGAGATAGATGCAACATAGTAAAAGCCCATTATAAAGCTCCTTGGTTTACCACTGATTGGGTTATACTTGGGGGGGAAAGAGGGGGATCCTGTCCCTTGTGAGCTGGTAATATGAAAGGTAATTCCTTCACTGTAACACCTGAAGTTTATGAAAGTGCAAGTGTTTCTGCATCTTGACTTACTGTTGGGATTCTCTTATATTCTATTTATATTGAGATATTTTTGATCTATCTTATAATAATAATAGTGGAATTTATAAGAGACTTTACAAAACATAAATTATCTTTTTTGATCTTCACAGCAGCCCTTCCAGGCAGGTGCCATTATTATCTTAATTTTACCAATGAGCGTAATGAAACTCACAGAGAGGTTTAAGTAACTGGCATAGGCTTTCATGGCTAGTAAGTGTCTGAAGTGAGATTTGAATTCAGGTGTTCCTGCCAACAAGACCAGAGCACTCTGTACCTTATGTAGAAGAGTAAATTTCTCAGGATGTGTATTTTTCTCCTTAGCTGTAGCTTAGTGAGCTCCCAAAGGAACAAATTCTCTTAAATGTAGGAAAATCAAACCAAACCAGACCAGAGTCTCATATGGGAATGTCACATTGTATTACATAAGCCAAAATTGCTAAAAGGCCATATGAAGCATTAGAAATAGTCGAATCCCTGTTGTTTTTCCTCCTTGTGAAAATGCCAGTTCTGTTCCCTACTTGTATAACTCACTAAGTAGCGAATAAATGGCACCATGGAAGATAAAGATTGAACTTCAGTGTCTCGTTGTGGTGATGTGGTGAGCATGGTCCTTGAAGGCACTGGTACTGGCAGCAATTTAGATGTTAAGCTGGAAGGATTGCAAGGATGGGTCTAGTATTGATGTAGCTTTTGCCTTGGGACTGGTTTAGCCCATTTCTGAATGGCATAGAATCAGAGGTGCCACTGGGGGAGTCATTTTTTTTTTGGTCAGATTCTAGAATTTCCAAGGTTATAAGGGAACCCTAGTTCAATCTGAAAAATAATCACCTGTCCTTCCTTATCTTCCCCACTCCCCCTTCATCCCCATATCCCCATACAACAAAGGGATGTGTAATCTTTTTTTAAAAGATCTTCACTGACAGGGAAAGCATTGTCAATGTTACTCATTCTACCTTCTGGATATCTCTAATTGTTATAAAGTTTTCCTTATATTAATCCTACATTTGACTTTCTTATTTCCACTTACTTCTCCTAGTTATGCCTTCTGGGACTCAAGAAAATAAATCTCCTCCCTCTTCCAAATGAGAGCTATATAAAGATGGACAGGTATCATGTCTTTACCATCCCCCTACCACCATCCCAGAATCTTCTCTTAACAGTTCCAGTTCCTTCAAATATTCATAATAAAAATGATAATAATAATAATGAGCTAATCTTTATACAGCTATTTAAGGTTTGAAAAGTACTTTTATTCTATTATATCATTTCATCCTCATCACAATCTTACAATTATTATTATTGTCCCTGTTTTACAGAAGAAGAATCTCAAGCTAAGAGTGGTTAGTGATTTGCCCAGCCTGGGACAGGGTTCTCATTCAAGTCTTCCTGGCTCTTAAGATCAGAGTTCTTAGATAATAATAATAATAATAAAAATAATAATTTCTTAGGTCATCATTATCATCAAAATAGAGGGAGGAGAAAGAGGAAGAGAAATAAGAGGGGGAGGAAAAGGAGAAAGATTATCATTAGATTAGATTAGATTAGAGCTCCTGGAGGACTTTTTGCCTTTCTTTGTATCCTTTGATCTTAGTGAAGTGCCTTACACATGGTGGTGATTAATAAATGCTTATTGACTGACTAATAATAATAATAGCTAGTACTTACATAGCACTTCTAGGGTTTATAAAAGGCTGCATAAATATTATCTTATGCTCTTTTCATAACAACCCAGGGGGAGGTCCTACTACTATTTTAATTTTATGGGTGAGGAAACTGAGGTAGATAGAGGTTAAATGATTTATCCAGGAACACACAACTAGTGAGAATGGGAGACTGGATTTGAACTCAGATCTAATTGAGTCCAATATTCTAAAAACTGGGTCACTTAGTTGGTTCCCAATATGATGTGAAATCAAGATCCTTCACCATTCAGGCTTCTATTATCTGGATGCTCTCCAGATTATCAATGTCCTTCCTAAAATGTAGAATACAATATTCCAAGAGTGGCGATAGCCATTTCCCAAAATTGTGTACAAACATATAATGGCATCCTGACCCAACTGGGGTTTTGGAAGAAAAAAATGAATATTGATGAAAGTACAGGTCCTTGAATTTGAAATATGTGAAATTACCAAAAAAAGACTAATTCTGTTAACCAAAAGGAGTTCCAGGAGGGCCCAGGGAACTGTGGGCCCTCGGAATCATATGTGTCTCTAGGATATCAGAGCAATATTTTATCTTTAATGATCCCACCAGTTTTCTTTGTCATCTGTAGCTATATTCGAGGTAAAAACAAAACAAAAAGATGATCCTCAGGACTCTTGACAGTCTGCCATAGGAAAGAGGTTGTTTCTTCAACAGCCTACTCAGATTCTGTGACTGGCCACCCTAGTCCATGCATCTTTATTTATCCTTTACTCAAAGTTGGCAGAAATTGCCCTGAATTGGCAAAGCAAACCAGAGGAAGGTGGCAATATGGTGCCTATGTGTGCAGAAGCCTCACAGCCCAGTGTTTTGACATTGTTACTGAAACAAACCTAACTATTTATGAGAACTAAATTGAATCAAACAGTTGGTGTGGTAGGAAAAAAAGAATCTGTCTCTGAAGTATTGTCTGCAAACCACTACAGAGAGATGGGTTTGAAAGTCTTGTGATTACATGCACACACCACTACCACTTGAATATTAAAACAAAATGATCAAGAAGAAAGAACAGACTCAAATGCCTCCTGAAAGGTTTAAACCACATCCAGCTGAAGCCTCTGGGAAAGTTCATTAAATTCAACTTAATAAGTATTATTAAGTACCTACTATGTGTCAGGCATTGGACTAAGGCCCTAGAGATAGAAAGAGAAAAAAAAAAAAACAGTCTTTGCCTTTGAGTCCATTCAAATGTCAGCTCCTTGATAAAAGGGACTACTTTTGTGTCTTTTGCTACATGCTAAGTACTCAATAAATGCTTGCTTATTAACTGACTACCTTCTAATTAGGAGAAGGGATACAAATACACGGAGAAGTAAATTCAAATTATACACAGAGTAAATGCAAACTATTTTAGGGGGAGAGCTCGCTCTAATGACTCAGTGAAATAAGGCAATTGGTAACACCTGAGCTGTAGGAGATGTGGGAGTAAGGAAGCAGAGCACCACAGGTGAACGATACAGCCTGTGCAAAAGTATAGAGATGGGAAATGGGAAACAAAATGGTGCATTGTGTGTGAACAGCAAGTAAGCAATTGTGGCAGGAAGGCAGGACAAATGTGTTCTGGATCCAGTCAGTCAGTATTGCTAGGGATTTGCACAACCCCTCCCTTCCCTTCCCAGCATCAGATCTTTGAGTATTTTAACCAGTTTACCTAGAAATCATTTCTAAAATATACTACACATTTCTTTGCCTTATCAAAGTGTAGTAGAATTGGTTTCTTCTTGAAGAAGGTATTTCATTAGGTTGTGAGATGATGATGATCTCAAAGTCTGTGCAGGGAGGCAGTGATGTTTACTATTACATTCACTGGCTTCTCACTTCTATACTTGTATAATTTTTAGCCCATTCTTTATAAGCATCCCATCTCCCCCGATGGCTACTATCACTTTGTACTGCTGTCAGAAAGCCTTATTGTTAGAATCTTTTCACAACTTCTAACCTACATACAGGGAGCTGGGAAACTAGAAAACATGGCTTATTAGTATTGTATACAAAGTAAAGTAAACAGGGTCAGAGTGAAGACTCAGAATTATCCCCTAGATGAGATGAATGAATTTTAAGTACATAGATATGATATTATTTGCACATAAAGAGACCTTTCTTGCCTCCTTTTCCATTCTTGGCTTTGTTCCAGATAGAGGATGTTGCTGGATAGTAGAGTTCCTGAACAAAATAGTTACTGTTGTTCACAAATGACTGATTTACAGTATCTTTCTTAAAACTGATCATTCAAGCCATGCTTTTTTTCCCCCTTTCCCCTGAGGCAATTGGGGTTAAATGACTTGCCCAAGGTCACACAACTAGGAAGTATTAAAAGTATTGGAGACCAGATTTGAACTCGGGTTCTCTTGACTTCAGGGCCCATGCTCTATTCACTGTACCACCTAGCTGCCCCTCAAGCCAAACTTTAAAGTCAATTTGACATGAATTTAGAGAAGTAAATCTCTTCAACCTATGACAACTTCTCCACATAAACTCCTTCCTTCATACCTTCTGATCATGGAAGAGTCTTGTCTCTGCCTTTCTGTATGTCTTCCATAGCAGAGTCAACCAATATCCCAGAGTCTTTTATTCTGATTCTTTCAGAAGATACTAACATTTGGCTTCTCATTGAGACATTTCAGAGAAAAAGGGAGGGGAGAATCCTGGGAAATTCACTACTTACTTGTTTTGATGGAATTCATGAAAAATGCCTGAATATCCTGCCAACTAAGACAAAGGTAACTCAGTGGTCAACATTGAAAATGGATTATATACTTTCAAGAAGGTAGCAAGAAAAACAAACAATTCTTCCAAGAAACATAAAGAAAGGAGGCTATATTACCAGTTCTAGAAGATCAGCATTTGCCAGTGCCTCCAGAGGTTAAGTAAAACAAGGGTTCCCTGCAGCAAGTCACAATCCCAGGCTCTTCTCGACGGTAGATACCAGATCAGCATTAGTCCTTTCGCAATGTTATCACCAAAAACAAGATACTGAAATTTGGGGCAGTTTTTAAAGATGTTTCCATGGTCAATTCAATTAAATATGTATAGGTATATTCTATGCACTAGGCATCATACTAGCATTGGAAATAGAGAGATAAATGAAGATATTCCTCTGAAGAAGCTTACATCCTACTAGGAGAAAGCATCATGTACAAAGGTGAATCAATTTGAAAAATTACAAAGTGAATTCAAGATAATTTGTGAGGGAGTAAAGGAAGACCACTAAGAACTGGTGAAACCAAGAATATCCTGAGGAGGAGGTGGCTCTCCATCTGAGAGCCCATGGGGCCAGAAGGGGAGCATCCTAGATGGGGTAAAAAACCATGGAGACCATGATCTATCCTTATTGGGGAATGGCAAACAGATCACTGTGTATGGTATCAAGAAAAAGCAATCATCACATTTTTCAGCTTTTTGTAATATTGACAATCAAGTCCTGGCCATGATTTCATCACATTTTTCAAAGGACAAATAATAATAATTAGAGCTAACACACATAGCACTTTAGGACTTCCAAGTCATTTCATATATAATAACTCATCTGATTAAATACATTGATTTACTTCATTCATCTATTAGGTTGAAGTCAGAGATATATAGTACAAGTATGAGATTTTAGAATTGTTCATTCCAAGTCCTTAAATGACTACTCTGACAATAATCATCAATCCCATAAGCTATTTTTTTTTGTTATACTTTGCCAATGTGTTAGGTTGATTTTTATTTATTTATTTTAAAATTAAATACAAAGTAGAAAAAGAAAAAAAAATGGAGACTATCATCTCTGTTGAGTGTTGGGTTATATAACATGGAATTAGCCTCATATTGACTCAGTACTTTGCTTTTCACTTTAGTACAGTACAGATAACTGTGACTTTGAATTACTCTATTATGGTTTCTTTTTGAGACCATTGCTTGGCTGAGATCTAAGGCATGTTGGACCAGATTCCCATCAACTAGAGCTGAGATAACTGCAGCTCCCTCCTGCTGAAGATCTCTATGTTCCTAAACTTAGGAATAATGTTAATATCTTCAAATTTTATCTCCTTGCTTTTGGTACTGCATGGCTGTTTCTTATTGAAAGATCAGAATGTTGAGAACAATCTTTTTTTCATGATTTTTTTTTAAATAAAAAATCAATTTCTTTCTCTCTCACCTCTTCCCCAAATAAAAAGGGGTTTCCTTTTTAAACACACACACACACACACTCACACACACACACACACACACACACACACACACACACAGAGTCTGGAAAAAACAATTCCTACATTGGTCCATTGAAAAAATATTTATCATTTTCTGCCCCCTGAGTCCATCACCTCTGTTTCAAGAAGTGAGTAGCATCAGTTCTTTAGAATTATGGTAGGTTATTGTATTATTGTGAATTTATAAGTCTCTCCAAATTGATTGTTTTACAATGCTATTATTATTGTATAAATTGTTCTACTAATTCTGTTCACTTCCCTTTCTATCATTTCATACAAATTTTTCCTGGTTTTTCTGAAAACATCTCTTTCACAATTATTGATTTATTTACTTGTAAAGGTTATTTGTGTACATTCATTTTAAACATATTTCCATGTATTTTAAAGTGAGACCCTTATCAGAAACACTGGTTGTAAGAATTGTTTCCCAGCTTTCTGTTTCCTTTCTGATCTTGGCTGCATTGGTTTTGTTTGTGCAAATCCTTTTTAATTTAATGTCATCAAAATTATCCATTTGGCATTTCATACTGTTCTCTATTTCTTGTTTAGTCATAAATTTCTCCTCCAAAGATTGGAGCGGTAAGCTATCCCTTGCTCTCTTAATTTGCTTATAGTATCACCCTTTACATCTAAATCATCTTTCATCATTTTTTTTTACAGCTCAGCAGGGTCCCTCTTACTCTTCAGTGGATGTTTAGTTCATTCTAGGATTATCACAAAAGCATGAATACAAATATGTCTTTTTGATGCAATCTCTTGCCCTAGTTTTCAGCTCCTAAACAAAGCCTTGCAACCACACAGTTCATTGTGGTTACACAAGCTTTACTATATAGAGATGTAGTTTCTTCAGTGATATACCAAGGGCATGCTGCTTAATGGAATTAGATTCTATGTTGCTTTTTGAATCAGAATTCATCATCTCCTTTTAGCCTGCTGACCATCTAGTCATTTCTGTGTTATGGAAGAACATTCTTTTGAGACAAAGGTATTTTTTTCCTCCTTTTTTTTTTCTTTAAATATTAAATTCAGCAAGCATTTATACAATGCTTGTTGTGTGCTAAACACTATGCTCAGATGACTGGCATGTGTGTGTCTGTATGTAATGATAGCTTAGATAAATAGATTATCAGGTAATGAGTATTTCAGAGAATTTTTAAAAAAATCTTCTGGCCTAAATCTCTGACAAGAAGAGTTTTGTATTTTCTATCATTTGCTTATTTTCCTTGGCTTGATTTTCATTACAAAGTGTTCCCAAAGAGCTACAAGGATAGGCAATGTGGAAACCTTGCCCCTCACAATTATGCTACAAAATAGGGACAGAAGCTGTGATTTCATTTGTAGAGGGAACTCCTGGTGAAGAAATTTCTTCTAAGAATGCAGGTCAACACTTTCTGTGCCTTATAGTTAGAGAGTTTTTAAGAGAACAAAGTTAAATGATTTGACCAAGAGTGCAGCCACTCTTTGTTAGAAGCAGTACCCAAACCTTAGTCTTCTTGGCTTCAGAACCACCTCATTGTCCAGTACCATCTCTATGAATACAGACCTTGAAAGTAGGAATCCATAATTCCTTCTGACTTTGACTTGTAAGCCAAACATGCCAGAATTATGCTTTATTGCAGAGAAAAATTATCCAGTTAAAGGAAAAAAAATACTTCTTCACTTTACCTATCCTGGATCTTTTGATAATGTAATTATATGTAGGAGTTAGAAATAATAGGCTCTTAAGTCCATGAACTTGGATGGGGAAAGAAAATGACATTTTTATTTAATACAATTAGTTTTTTTGTCATTCTTTTCTGATCTTTTGTATTCCATTTTATGAATTTAGTAATAGTTAATTACTATACTAATAATTAGCTAAGGATAAAACTTTATTCTGAGAATGGATCCATACTCTTTACCAGATTGCCAGGATCTGTGACTCAGAAAAAAAGATGAAGAATTCCTGGTTTGGAGCCACTACAAAGTCTGTATAAACTGTTAAACATCAAATTAAACTCTGATAAAGAAGTAATGTGATTGCTGGAAGGGCTCTAGTTAAATCTTGGATATGTAGAACATTTAAGCTATATGTAAAATCACATCTTAAAAAAGCCTAACTTTAGGCAGACAGTATAGTATATTCAAATGGAAGGATCAGATTATTAACATTACATATCCATATATTAATCTGTCTTTTTAGGGGAAGTTTACACATAAAAGATACTAAAAACATCTCCTCCTATTTGTACTTTATTTATGGCACACCCATCTTTCTGTTTCTTCTTTTTTCCCCCCTCCCTATCTTCTCTTTTGTTTTGTACTTCCCTCCCTACTACTAAATTTCATTTATTCTGCCTGTACCCCACAGTGCATCTATTTATCCTTACCCCATAACAGAAGATTCAGTTTATGGAAATGATATTTAATAGTTAACAGAAAAACTACAAATCACAGAAGGGGGGGAACAAGAGAATGGGATAGAGGCAGACTTAAGTTGCCAAATGTAGTTGTCCCTTTAAATTTTCCATTGGACATGATTTCACATCTTATTATTATTATTATTATTATGGTTTGTTGTTGTTGTTTTGCTGAGGCAGTATCTGAAGTCGGATTTGAACTCAGGTCCTCCTGACTTCAGGGCCAGCACTCTATCCACTGCACCATCTAGCTGCCCCGCACACCTTATTATTTGGGCCTCAGTCTTGAAACTCAGCCTCACTTTTTATGACTTTGTTAAATTCCCACTCTTTTCCTCATTTTCAAATTAGTCGATTTTCAAGGTCTAGGTTGAATGTCATCTCCTCAACAAATCCTTTTCTTATTCCTGCAAATCTGGACAAAATGTGATATCTCTCTTTTTAACATCCCTTGCCCCTCCCACCCCATGACACTTTTTCGGGAGGATCTTTTATGTTAATTATTTTATTCCACTTTGACTTACAATATAGCCTTGTAGAAGAATATAAGTTCCCCTAAGACAGAGAATGCTCTTCTTTTTTGTGTGTTTGTATTCCTAAAATTCAACAAAATGCTTCACCTTTAGTAGGTAAATAGTGAATTTGTGTAGTTTGTTTTTTCTTCCCTACTAGGAGAATATAATCTTCTTGAGAGTAGGAATAATATTGATTTATTTTTATTTTCTCATAGTGCATGGCACAATGAATTTCATGACAATAGACATTCGATAAAAATCTATTAAATTATTTTTAAATTGGAAAAAGGGGACCAATCTAACTAGAACTGAATGTATGATAAGCTGAGTCAGAACAAAGTATGGAGTACTGTAAAAATAAGGCAAAGGTGTTTAGCTTTCATGTGGTATGTAATAGGGACCTTCAAGGGGTTGAATTGGAAGAGCTTGGAATCAGAAATAATGGCTATTGGAGTAATCCAAGCATAAGGCGACGAGTTTCTGTACTGAGGTCGAGTAGTAGGAGAAATTGGTAAGAGACATTTCAGTGGAAGAATCTTATTAGGTTAACAAGACCAAACATGAGTTCAGTTTTAAAGGCTGAGTGACTGGAGACTGGAGAGCATGATGAATAAATAAGGAAATTGTGTGTGTGTATATTTTGAGGAAAAGTGAGATAAGGAAATTGTGTGTGTTGGATATTTTGGGGAAAAATGAGTTGCACTCGGTGTGAAATTGAAAGCGCTCTCTTCAATATCAGCTGCTAATAAAGACCTTTTAATCATAATGTAAAGGTGACCTGTGATTCTCAAAGATAGTAAGAGCTCTCTCATCCGATGACTGTGATCATTTCAAGACTTTGAATTTGAGCCCAATTAGATATTGTGTATTTGTGTTGTCTGAGGAGCAACCTCCTTAAATGTGGGTGAGGTTGTTAAATTGTTTTCAGATTGACAGGAGGTGAATGTCCTGAGTAGAGCTGGAAGTTGGATAGGTAGGAGTACCAGGATAAGAGCCATCATGACCTTTTCAGTCATGTTAAGTCATGAACTGGGAGCAGCTGTGATCTCTATCGGTGCAAGAATACTCACATTGGAGTTGGAGCTTTCAAAGTATTCAATAATGCAACCTAACCCTAAATTTCTTATTAATGTTCAATGTAAACTAAAATGTCAGGTTGGGGTGTAATCATGCCTTTAATTTTGTGATTGTGAATTTTGTGAATTTAGGATTGATGTCATCAATTAAATTGGTCCCATCTGAAGAGGAGAGATTTTCTTATGTTTTGGTTATATTCACTTTTAATAAGCTATGAGTTTAAGTTTGGGTATTAGTCCATTGTTGAATGTTAAAACTCTATCTCTTTCATGCACATATGTGCACATGCATAAAAACATACAGGGGCACACCCTCATTATATACGAGAAAGAAAACTTGCAGTAAACCTGATTTTCTCTCAAACCCAGGTAAAAACAGATATGACTTTTAGAACTCCTTTAAACTCAAGAAGACTTTATAAAACAGAGGTGTCTAGATATTTGGAGATATGCTCAAAGATGTTCTTTCTTCCCTCTTTGCCATTGCTGAACAAGTTATCTCAAAACCATGTGGAACAACAGTAAAAGGAATGAAAGTTTTGTGATTATTTCTGCTAATTAAACTTTTCATGGGGCTATCCCATAGTAGCTCCACCTTGTGGATTCATACTCTTTTTAGACAGGGTTGTGAAAGATTCTTTCTACATGAAATATCTTTTCCTTGATCCATCTTTATATTAAAGTGTTAGGAAATTATGTAGAGGAGTAAAGTTAGGTTTTAATTAAATTTTGTTGAAGTTTCTTAACCTTTTTCCAATCCAGATACCCAGGTATAGACACTTATTTGAAGATTTTTAAACAAAAAGCAATGATCATGAAGAAATTATGAGGCAGAACGTGCCTCCTATACTTCAGTGGTGGATCCATGATAGAAAATTTGATACATTTAGAATTGGAATAGGCTTTAATTGTCTTCTCATTTTATAGAACAGGAAACTAAGGCCAAGGGAATTTAAATGACTTGCCCAAGTTCAAGAGCTGTAATTTCTAGCTAGGGCTTTTATTTCAAATCCAGAACTCTTTTCCAAAACCCAGGAAAAGAACAAATATGAAAGTAGTAGCAACAAAAAAGAATGGTGAGGGAATGGGAAAGATTCATTTTGCATATATGCCATTCTTAGCAGAGGGAAGAGGTCATCAAAGTAACATATGCTATGAAGCTCACCATATATACTCTTTTATTAAGAAAGATTGTGAACTAATCAATAAATAAGCCACAGATGCCAGATAGAAGACTGGAAGTTTCTCTTCCAAGCTTAGCCAATGTTCTTACTATATGATTTTGAATAAACTGCTTGACCTCTTTGTCTCCTGTAGGAAATGGGAATAAGATTATTTGACATTTATTTATCTCAGGCAAGATGGCGGTGGGATAAATGGAAAGATATTTGTAAAATACCTGACTGATCTTGAGAGAAAGATGCTCTATGAATACTTAACATCATTAACATTCTGTTCTGTGTATATTTATCTCAGTGATGTCCCGGTTCTGTACCCCAGATGAAACAAAGTGTACCCCCTGCCCCATTAACTTTGTGACCAGACTAGACTTACTGTTCCCAGGATCTTAATTCAAATTTTAACCTTTGTACTCTTCTTATTTTGGAAATGTGTACATTTTGGAAAGCATAATTTCCTTAGCCCATTGTAGGGGAGAGTCTCATGCCTGCAATATGTCGCATCGTCCTTATTTTTAAGAAAATGTAGATTAATTTCAGTAATTCAGTGCATTTTTCTTGGCAATGAGGTATCTCAGGTTCTCAGCGTTGGAAGGATTCTCAGCTGTCATCAAGGCCAACCTTTATCCAAAAAAATCTTCATTATGATACACTAATAGGGAGTCATGTAGCTTACTTTTCTCTTCTATGGCCATTTCTGGGATCTGAATAAACTCATAAAATAGCATAGTTCTCATTTCCTCATCCACCATTATACACTTTAAAAATTTATTTGTTCATTAAATTGGTGTAGGGTGAGAAGGTAGCAAATGGGGATGATAAAATTGAACAGGTCTTTCTTTTACTTGTGAATATGGAATTTTCAAAAGCCTTTATTACCCTGGTAAAGGTAAGTCAGGCTTTACTCTTAATGCTATTCTCTGTAAAGTGTGATTCCATGTTAGCAAAAGGAGGATTAATATGGTACCAAAAGGAACTTTGGTTATGATACAAATTCATAGAAAAAGATGATCCCAAGAGAGAACCTGAAGAGAAGTTACCATGGAGGGAGAACTTTGTTCCCTAACTCACTAATGATTCTGGAATAGAGAATCACTTCATAAGTACTTAAATGGAATGAGGACTTGTTCCTAAATACCTCTGAGGTAATGGGAGGTTGTACAATTGTGTTCTGAGCTGTAGATGTCACTCTAGTCAGTGACACTTCCTACTCAGGCCTTAAGGGGTTAATTGGATCTAACACTGAAGGGGAGACTGAGGTATTTTCTTGCTCTTGATATCCATGAGTATGTCTCCATAATTTTAGATGACTTTTAGGAAATTCCTAAATCTTTACTCAATGGTACCATTTGGCAGAAATAGGGAAGACTTTTTCCTCCCATTATTTTTTAAGAGCCTAGGCTCTTTGATTCTCCTTTTTAAAAAAGATGTTTGAGAGAAGGTAGGGGAAAAAATGGATTAAGTATTCCTTAAAAAGGTTGGAGGAAAAGGAGGAAAAGAGAGGAGGCAAAGAGATCCACTTAGAATGAAAAGGTAAGCAGTCAAGTACTTTTCCATGTTATTTAAACTCTGAACCCTCATTATCTAGGCAGTGAGAGCCTTTGGAACATCTGTCAGGTTCTCAAGGCAAACAGTAATGGGGAGAAGGAGGCTCTTTTTTTTCCCCATAAAAAGAGAAGAAATGCTCTGGCCTCCCTCTCGCTTCTAACCACACCACAAGGTTGGTTTGCTGAGGCTGAAACAGATTCTAGGTTTCTAGGCATAGCCACTGCATTGACTAGTTTCTTTTAAAAGCCTAAGTGGTGCTGGGGTCAACTGTTTGTTTGAGGTGAACCATTTTTACCTTTTTCTTTGCTTGGATAACACAGGAGACTGAAAACAAAATGGGATTCAGTCAACTGGCTGTCGGGTTTTGTGTGAATCCTACTTCTTCATTTTCACCCACTCCTAGCCTGTCATTATTCTTTCTTTCCCTTTATGTAGTACAATATACCTCCATCTTTATTTTATATACAGAAAAAGACATAAATATCTATATTGTTATATAGATATCATTTTGGATGAAGAAAATACATTAATATAGAGGTATTTACACACAAAGGAGAAATATTCTATAATTTGGGTCAATTTATATATAGAAGAAAAATATAAATTTTATAATATTATAGATGTTAGTTTATATCCAGAGAAGAAATACACATATATGTTTATTAAAAGGACTTATTCATAGGCACTCAAAAAACAACTCTTGTCTGTTCTCTGTTTTTCTATATCACCTTGAGTTTGCTATTAATATGTTGGTTAAGTCCCGCTCCTAACAGAGTAATGTTTAAGCTTAGACTGCTTTCTCTCTCTCTCTTTCTCTATCTGTCTCTATCTCTGTGGCTCTCTCTGTCTCTGTCTCTCTCTGTCTCACCACACTCCTGTTTTTCACCCTCTGTGACTTTCTGTTTATGTTTCTCTCTCTCTCTCTTTCTCTCTCTCTCTCTCTCTCTCTCTCTCTCTCTCTCTCTCTCTCTCTCTCTCTCTTTCTCTCTCTCTCTCTCTCTCTCTCTCTCTCTGTCTCTCTCTCTCTATTTCTCTCTCTCTCTCTCTCTCTCATTCTCTCTGTCTTTCTCTCTCTCTCTCTCTTTGTCTGTCTTTATCTGTCTCTTTGTCTCTGTCTTTGTCTCTCTTCTCCCCCCTTCTCTCCTTTCTTGTCTTTATTTTTGTCTCTCTCCATGTCTCTGTCTGTCTGTCTGTCTCTGTTTGGCTCTTTGTGTTTTTCTGTCTCTGTCTTTCTCTGTGTGTGTTTCTCTCTCATTCTTCTCCACACTCTCTGTTTATCTCTGTGTGTTTCTCTCTGTCTCTCTCCCTCTTCCTCTCTCTCTCTCTCTCTCTCTCTCTCTCCTCTCTCTCTCTCTCTCTCTCTCTCTCTCTCTCTCTCTCTCTCTTCACATTTCTCTGTCTCTCTCATCCTCTCTTTCTTCCTGACTTGATGTGTGTGAGTGGCTCATTCTAAGCCCTCCCATGCTCCCTGAACCAGGTGGCGATGCCGAATGCTCCTCCCGGTAGCTGTTGCTAAGTGAGCGGCACAGTATCTCAGATGAAGCTGCACCAATAGCATCCTGACCCCCCAAAGGCTAGTAAAAGCTGAAGAAAGAGAATCCCACAGTGCTGTCTATAGTACCATGATTTGTTTTTTTTTTCCTTCTCCTCCTGCACTCTTTTCTTTTTTCTGCAGGAAGGGGAGGAGGGGAGGGGGACGTGGTAGGAGGAAGAGGAAAGAAAGAGAATGGGGGAGGTGACTTCTAATAGGCTTTGGTGTGCTTGAGATAAATGCCATTTTTTTCCCTTTGTGGCGAGGAGGGCGAGCACGCTTCTCTGAGCATTCACCAACTGGCGGAGGGGCTTTTTCTTGACCCCGGCCTTGACTATATTTTGAAAGCATGAGCCTTGATGAAGAAATCTATTGAACTATGGACTTCCTTTACTTTGTTTTATTTGGTGATAAAATTCTCTCTCTTAGGGATTTGGGGAGGAGTTAGGTTGTGAGAGTTTGTATCATTTTAACAGTCCTGAGCAAGGAGATTTTGATCCCTCTCTGGAAATTTCTTCCTCCCCACTCTATTCTCCCCATCTCCCCACTCCCAACCTAAAATATCTGACCTTCATCCAAAAAAAGGGAATTCTTTGGAATATCAAGAATGACCTGGCTGTATTTTGGGTCTTTCTTTTATTGTGAGGAATTTGCTAAAAAAAAAAATTGCTAAAACTAACCTAAAGGACTAGTCTTGGAAGCATGTTCAGGTAAGAATTTTTAAAAACCACCAACCTACCATTAAGCATTTCATCAGTTTCCTGCCTTTTGCTAAAACCTTAAAGCCTAAAGGGAATTGGCATGCTGCCACTTGACTGAATAATTGCCAGTGTAGACAGCCAATTGGAATAATTTAGATGATACAGTGAAAAGTATCATGGCTCCATGCCTTATGATGGCGCAGAGGTGAGCCTGGGTTCTTGGAACCTATTCCAAAAGCTGGGCCTACTTAGCTACACTGGTTTCAAATATAGATCCAGCAAAGGAGTGTGCCTCTGTCTCCTGAGCACTAGTCAATCAGTCAACGTCTATTAAGCACCTACTGTGTTCCAGATATTGTGCTAAGTGCTTGAGATAGAAAAAAAAAGAGAGACAAAAAATAATGCCTGCTTTCAAAGAGCTCATAGTCAAAATGATCAGCCTATAATACTCTGATTGAATGATCAGAAACAATTCCAAAGGACCCACAATTTGAAATGCTATTCACCTCCAGAGATAGAGAATGTATACAGATAAATAATACAGATAAAATCTGTATACGGATTGAAGCAGACTTAACACTATTTTTCTTGTTTTCCCTGTTCCTGTCCCTGACCCTGTCCTTCTCCCTTCTCTCTCTTTTCTCCCTTCTCTCCTTCTCCCTCTTCCTCTTTATTTCCCCTCCCCCTCTCCCTTCTTCCTCTCCTTCTTCCCCTCTCTTTCTTTCCCCCTTACCCCTTTCCACCTCTCTGTCTCTGGGTTTGCTAGATGGCTAATAGGGAATTATGTGTTGTATGATTTGACATGTATAATTGATATTATATTGCTTGCCTTCTCAGTAAGTAGAGGAGGAGTGAGCAGGAGAAAGAGAATTTTGAATACAAAAAAATTTTTAAATGTTAATTTTAAATGTAATTGAGAAATATTAACTAAAATAAAAATATAATAAAAATTGTCAACTCAGAGAAATCCATTACCACTTGGCCATAGGTAATAAACAAAGCTGATTTGGGGCCATGAAACTCCCAAAGGCCAATAATTAAGACTATTTGGAAGAAGAGCCCACAGCAGGAAAATCACACATTTTCCAAGTCTTAAGAGTATGATTATAGGCAAAATATACTGTTTCCTATGATTTCTGTCAATATTAGGCTCAAGTATTTCAGATAATTAATATTTTTTTGTAAATATGGCCTGAGGTTGAACAGTTTCTTAGCTATCCCCCGAAAAATGTTTACTATGTGTTAAAGATATTGATTAATTGGCTAGTCATTGCATTTGAAGCCTAGTTCAAAATAGAAAATGAGAGTTCAGTAAACTTTTTACCTGATTTTTTGGGAGGGGACAAGGCAATTGGGGTTAAGTTATTTGCCCAGAATCATGCAAGCTAGCAAATATTAAGGCCATATTTGAACTCCAGTCCTCCTGACTTTGGGGCTGGTGCTCTATCTACTGTACCATCTAGCTGCCCTGGTTAAGGTAAGTTTTAAAAAGTTTTAGGGATCTTCTTGTTTTCATGTAACAATAATTTCCTAGCATAACCCTCTTCCTTTATATCCTTTCTTATAACACAGAAAAAGTTAAGCAAAATATGTGACGCAGAAACTACATCAGGAGTTTACAACATTCTGTACCCATAGTCCCTTACTTTTCTACTCAGAGGTCAGGTTCATCGATCTAAATGCTTCTTAACTGACTTCTGTAGTTAAGTGGAATTGGGATTATTAGTGGGTCATGTATCCTTGGCAAAATGTCTGTCTACATTTCCGAGTCAAAATTTTACTGTGGCTTGCAGTGGGGAGAAGAGGGAGGGAGGAAGGGAGGAAGGAAGGGAGGAAGGAAAAAAGGGAGAGGAGATTGAAGAAGGGGAGGAGAAAAGAGAGCTAAGGATAAGGGACTTGATCTCAAAATAATGGCACCCTTACGTAATCTATTTGACTCAATAAGTTTTTCTTTAATGTTGAAAATAGAAGAGCCCACAGCAGAAAAATCACACATTCTCCAAGTCTTAGAGTATGATTATAGGCAAAATGTACTGTTTCCTATGATTTCTGCCAATCTTAGGCTCAAGTATTTGAGGGAACCATGACCTAGGAAGGTTAGCCAGTTAATTCAAGATTACCCAGGAATGTTGGTCAATCCTTTCTTCCCTCCCCAATTTTTTTGTTCTAATTCTCATACTTCGGGATCTAGACTTCAAACATAGATCCATTGACGTTCACACAAAGAACGGCAAGAAGGATCAAATGAACCAAAATAAAATGATTGGAGCAGCAGAGGGAGAAACTTCCTGCATGTTGGGAGGCTGCAGTGTGTTTTGGTTTGTCTGTTTTTAAACTTTTTTTTTTTTTTTTTTTTTAGTCAGCTTGCCTTTATTACATACAATCATGAAAAGAGCATTGTCAACACTGCCAGCCCTTGCTTACTCATGGGACTTGGTAACATGGATAACTGAAATCCGCCGATAATCCCAGACCTCACTTTACTCCGTTCTTTCCACTTCTTCTCAGTTTAAACCTATTCCCAGAGCTATTAGCCAGTAACCAGATGGAGTGATGTGAGCCATAGCTTCGCTTTTTGCCTTATTCACCTTTCTATAGAGTAGTTTGAGAGAGAAACAGCACAAAAACATGACAAGGAGATGGGGAAGATCAATGAATGCTGTTATTCAGTCGTTTTAGTTGTGACCTATTCTTTGTGATCCCATCTGAGCTTTTCTTGGCAAAGATACTGGACTGATTTTCCATTTCCTTCTCCAACTCATTTTACAAATGAGGAAATTGAGGCAAACAGGGTGAAGTGACTGGCTCAGGCTCACATAGCTAGTAAGTTTCTGAGGCCAGATTTGACTTTATGCCTCCAAAGCACCAGGCTCTGTCCACTGTACCACCTCACTGCCTCAAGCTGAATGAGTTGTATAATAAAAATCTCCAACCTGGATAATCAGTTAGGCAGCAATATTGTGGGTCCCTATGTGACCCTGCAAAGAATCAATGGTTTCCTCAGCATCATCTATTAACATACAATCAAAAACTAGACTTGGAGGGGTACCAACTTGGAGCATTCCTAGCCCATCCCCCTCATTGATGAGGGAACTTTCCCAGGGAGGTAAAGTCATTTGCCCTACATCCCACTGGTATAAAACATAGAGAGTGGGATTATAAAATCATGGATTAAGAAGCAGCTAGGTGGCACAGTGAATAGAGCATTGGTCCTGAAATCAGGAGAACCTGAGTTCAATATGACCTCAGACATTTAATACTTACTTGCTATGTAATCCTGTCACTTAAATTCTGATTGCCTCATAATTTCTCTCCCCCCCCCCGGCCAAAAAAATAAAAAACCCCAACAGCAACAAAATCATATGTTGAAAACTAAAAGAGACCTCAGACAGGAGCCATTGTGACTATTGTGACTCTCTCATTATACAGCTGGGAAAATTGAGACCTGAGAAAGTACAGTGATTTGTCCATTGTCTATCAGAAGTAGAATTTGAATTTAGGTCTTTTTATTCCAGTCACTCTTTCCCTTTCTTCCCCAGAAAACTCCCTCCACCAATACATATCTCAATACAATTCCAACTTAGGAGTGAAACACTTGTCTAGGGTCACATGGCTAGTCAGTGGCAGGATTTGAACACTGGCCTCTTTGAGTAGCTAATGCTGTAGACCTTCCTCCCAATTATGTCACTTCATTTAATAAGCTGCTGATCCATACAGGTTTAGTAACCACAATGCCTCCAAATACATTTTACTATTTTCTTCCTCCAGCAGTCTCGCCTTCATATTGCTGCTAGGATCACTATCTATATTTCTACCTCACATGGATCTGTACTCTCAAAAATCCTTTTAATGAAATAATAGCCTATTTCTTATCATAAGTATTAGCTACCTATTATTCTCATTTTCTTCATAGAAATAGGAATTAAATGACTTGCCCAGAGCCACACAAGCCATCAAGTGAGAGAAGCAAGTTGCAACCCCCAGTCTTCTAGGCCAGCAATTTTCCCACTATCATCATGTTTCTCTTCTCTTCGACAATCATCAGTGGTTTCTAGAGTTATTTTTTCAGTCATGTCTAACTCTGATCCCATTTAGGATTTTCTTAAAGGCCCCTAGTTCATTTTACAGAAGAAGAAACTGAGGCAAACAGGATTAAGTGATTGCCCAGAGTCACATAGCTAGTAAGTGTTTGAGGCCAAATTTGAAGTCAGGAAGATGAATCTTCTTGACTCCAGTCCTTACACTATTGCTTACCAAATAAAATTTGAAACCCTCTTATTTGTTGAGAGGTTTTTTTTTTTTTTTTTTCCTTTCCAATGTGCCGTGTTGACCAGGATCCTTGCAATGCATTTAAAGTACTAAGTTCCTTAAGAACAGCGTGGGATGTTTTATCTGTCTTATCTTTCATGTAATGGATTTTCAAAAAAAACTGTTTTTACTTAAAAATTAATATCTAAACCCACTTAGGATGATAGCCAACAAAGCAAATTCTTGATAAATGAATGCAAATTACTTTTTGTAGAGAAATTGCCGAAAGAAAACACACACACAAACATAGTCTTATGCTTGAAACTAATTTAATACTTCTATTGAACCTTTCATCTGAGGCCCTCAAATTACTTGAAAAATAACAGCTTCCCAATGTTTGAACTGCCTAGTAGTAGGGGGAAACAATTATAGCTAGATTATTGGATTGATTTTTCTTGTATATACATGACAGAGTATTGTTGTTCATTTATTTAGTCATGTCCGACTCTTTGTGACTCCACTGATCATACTATCCATGGGATTTCCTTGGCAAAAATATTAGAATGGTTTGTGATTTCCTCCTCCAATGGATTAAAACAAATAAGATTAAGGGACTTGGCAAGGATCACATAGCTCATACATTTCTGAGGCAGATTTGAATTCTAGGCTCAGCACTCTATTTGTTGGGTCACCAAGTTTCCCTTAGATGGTAAGGTAGCATAGTACAAATGACAACAAATGTGAAGTCAGAAGAATTAAGTTCAAGCCTTTCTCTTGCTACTTTAATTCTTCTGCACTCTAGGTCTGTTTTCTCATCATTAAAATGTGGAAGTCTTGGATTAAATGATTTTAAAAATCATTTCTGGCTCTAAATATAATGGGAGGGTACTATGAGCTGAGCAGTTCCTGGCCATACAGTAGCTCATAGGAAGACTTTAAAAAGTAATTGTTCTTGTAAGCTATTAAGATAGTCTTTATTGTTTGCAAAGAGAAGAACCCAGCTTTGTGTAAATTAATTCATTTGACTCACAGGACTCAGAAGACTGTTGTCATTTAAACTTCATAATATCCTAAGATTTGGGATATTTAGAAGATACTTTTTCATGCCTTTAGTTCAGTGAAAATTATGTTGTCCTGTATTTTTTCTCGCTTCATAGGGTGAAGGAAAAATTAATGTAATTTCTTCTCTTTCTCTCCATTATTTACTTCTCATGTCCCACTTTATTAGCAAGAATTGTTACTCTGAAAACTTGGTCAAAGCATTTATAGACCAATGAATAATCTTGTTTGCTAAGAATAAAGTGAAGAGTGCCAACATAGAGTTAATTTCTCTTCCTCTGTTCATATCAAGCCTTCAGAAACTCCTCCATGACAGAAATTGTACTCTTTAATGCAATGCATAAGGTCCAAGGTCTCTCCCAGGATGTTTATGTTACATGTTCTCTGCAGGAGAAATGTATTGCTTTATACTCTCTTCACCTCTTTGTCTCTCTGTTTCTGTCTGTTGGTTACTCTCAACTATTCAGGACTGAAAGATTTTGTCAGTGCCTATTATAGGCCACTAAAGTTGATTTCAGTATTATTATATGCAAATGTGACTTTTTTTTTTGGGGGGGGGTGTCAGCTAGCCAGCTAGAATAGATAGAGCACTAGGCCTTGAATCAAAAAGTCTCATCTTCCTGAGTTCAAATCTAGCCTTAGATACTTAGTAGCTATGTGACTCTGGGCAAGCTATTTAATCCATTTGCCTCTATTTCCTTATCTGTAAAATGAGCTGGAGAAAGGAAATGGCAGACCACTCCAGAATCTTTGCTAAGAAAACCCCCAAAAGTGGTCACAAAAACATGACTTAAAAAGACTGATAAACAATAAATGCTATTTTTAAAATAATCATTGAATTATAGGATCAGAGATTTAGAACTAGAAGAGACATTCATGGTTAATGACCTTGCCATTGACTCATAGTAGTACATGTGGTTTGAGGATACTTAAGTCACTGTAACAGAAAACCAAAACTGAAGCCAGATTGAAGTCAACTAAAGAAAGCTAGAGTGGAAGAGCTGGTGGAAGACAAGCATTGCTTCTGTTTCCAGATCTGTGATGCCTGGTGGATGGCAGGCTCAGATCCTGGGAGCCTCATTTGGAAGGTTCACTTTGCCTCAATCGCCTACCATGTGCTCTTTTTCCTGTTCAGACTCTGCTGCACTCCCACTAAACAGGGACGTGACATTGGCCAGCTTCAGGCCACCAGAAGCATGTCTGTTTGTAAATAGATGTTAAATTAGCTGATACTCAGGGGAAAAAAACAAAACTTGAGTATCTTATTTACTTCCGGATTGGGCAAATGGTTGCAAAACCAGAGCAGATTCTAGGAGAACTTGCAACACCCTTTTTTGGTGTGTGCTTGTGCTGTGCCCTGCACCATAATGCCACAGCTGTCATTTCCTTTCAATGAACAATTGTCATATTGTCAATCCACAATAATGTAGAACAATTTTCCTTCCTTGTGGTGGAAGCTCTCCCATTGTAATATCATTCAGTTCCTATTAGCCTTGCTTTGATGGCAGTTCTTTTGACTGCACCTTTCTAACTGCTGCAGCTCCCACACCCTCCCAGCCCCTCCCAACGCCTCCCCCATTTGTTGAAAGGAGGAAAGGAAATTTTGACAATCCCTTTGGTAGCAACATTTTGCCTGTGTTTAAAACCTTAATGGGTGGGGGCTCTCAGTGTCTTTGGGTAGACTAGCCTAACCTGTTTTCTTCTTTAGCCAAACACTGAGATTTTTCCTCTTGCGAGAATCAGAGTGCTTTCAAATGTTTAAATGTGGAAATGTTTAAATGGATTCAATAGCATTCATCAGTTTGAGTTGTCATTCGTCCTTCATTCTCCAAAAAGATCATGACATCAGGGAGATGATGCTATGATATGCAAGTGAATTGGATTCAAGTTAGAGAGGGCTATGCAAGGTGACCTGTCTCATTTTCCACTCTGCAGTCATCTGGATCCAGTGGCCAGATATAGATCAGGATGACTGGAGATGACTCTGGATGCTCAGTTTGAGTATTTTCTTTCCTTTTAGATTATAGAAAGAACTTTTGCCAGTGACCACATGGTTTGTCCACCCAGTTTCAGAGAGGTAGGAAGAGAGCTTCCATCATTTCTCTTGACACTATCAGAATAAGATAGACTATCCACCCCCCCACACACACACACCTTTATTACCTGAGTCCATCTTTTCCCATCATTCATTTCTCTGAAGACATTTTTAATTCCACTTCTTCCTTTTATAGTCTGAGTTGCATTTTTATGGTATATGGTATATGTTGAGTTGGCTTTTTCCCACCATGCACATCACCATTACCTTTGAATTATACTCATTTTTAATTCTTCAGAGACTTACATGTTTTGTGACATGTTCGAAGACATTTAACAACATGCCAGAAATATGGAAAGAGGTCTAAAAGATTTTTTTAAGTATTGTGATTTATTCATGATGTCTTTATTTTTTTAATGATAGAACTAGTACTCAAATCTTTTTTCTTCTTTTTCTTTCTTTTTGTTTATTAGAACAGGCTACTTATTTTCCCCAGGATCAGGCATTGTTTTCATAGGGAGGGTTAACTCTATTATAGCTATTATTTTCCCTAGAGGAAGAGTAGGTTCCATATTTGTACCTCCATGGATTTTCAAGGGATTCATCTGTCAGAAAAGACTATTTTTAACTGATTGAGATAGGCTTTGTTAGAGTTTTCCCAAGAGTAAAGTTTAGGTATATGCAGTGGGTGGTAGTGTGTTTGTGTCTGAATTTAAATGCATGTGCCTTCAGAAGATGTTCAGTAAACTAGCTAACAATATTCAAATTTAAAAAAAATTTGTAGTTGTCACAAATGTGCACATTCTTGGATTTTTAAAACTTCATTTTATTTTTCACTCATTATCTCATCCAGATTCAATGTGCCCAAAGAGGACAATGAAATGAGGTCTACTCTATATGGCAAGAAAGAGGCTCCTAGTGTATTCTCCAAACTTCAGAATCATTGTGTGATAGGAAGAATAATTGATCAGTCAACAATTATTAAGCACTTAACATGTGCCAGGCACTGAGCTAAAAGCTTTGGGATACCAAGAAAAGCCCTCTCTTCAAGGAGTATATATTCTAATGGGGGAGACTGTAAATAACAGGTATATACAATGTGTATATATATACACAGAGTAAACAGATAGAAGGTAACCTTATGGAAAAGAAGTATAAATAACAGTTATATGCAAAGTAGATAGAAAGAAAGTAACCTTATAGAAAGGAAGTATAAATAAAAGGTATATACAATGTACATACAGAGGAGATAGATAGAAGGTAACTTTATAGAAAGGAACTATAAATAAAAGGTATATACAATGTACATACAGAGTAGATAGATAGAAGGTAATTTTATAGAAAGGAAATCTCCAGCAACTGATAGGATCAGCAAAAAGTTTTTATCTTCTGTGAAAAACTGTTATAAGTAGAACTCGGTTTGTATTCCAGCTTGCTACTTGTGTGACACTGGATGAGCCACTTAACTGTTTCTATGTCTCAGTTTCCTCCCCTGTAAAATGAGTGGGTTGGTCTAAATGACCCTTCAGCTTTCTTTTAGCTTTGAATCCTAATTCAATAGATATACCAAGAGGAGATTTTCTACAAAATTCTTCCTAGTTTGTCTTTGGCTATCTAGAAATCATCAACCCCAGGATCAAATATATAAAATCTTTAGGAATGTTTTTTAAAACTCTTCTCAATCTGACTCCTTCCTACCTTCCTTTTTTTTCCTCCACCTGTATGCAGTTTCATGTTCTCCATGAACTAGCTATACTTCTTGCTGTTCCTTAAAGTCCACCTCAAAACTCCATGACTTTCCCTCATATATGGAACACTATCTGTCCTAATTTTCACCTCCTAGCTTTCTTAGCTTCTTTGAAGACAAATTTCAAATCTCTCCTCCCAGGAGAGGCCCAATCCTGATCTCCCCCACCATCATCATTTGCTAATACTTTCCCTCTGAAATGATCACCTCCTGCTTACATTATACATTAGGCAAAAATCTAAGTGCCGTTTTAAGCTTTAATAGTTTTGATACCCTATGGATCTTGTACACACCTAGTTCTTTGCATGTTTTCTCTCCCATTAGAATGGTGAATTCTTTGAGAATAGAGGCTATGTTTTTTTTTTTCCCCTCTGTATTACCAGAGCTTAGGATAGCACTTAGCAAATAGTACATTTCATAAATACTTGTTGAATGTATGATCCCTCCCCCATCTGTGATTTCCCAAATTAGAGCAATTATATAAATACAGAGTTGAAAAAAATAAGAATCAGTATGGTATATAGAAAAGAGCCATCCATGGTACTGGATTGAGAAGACGTGGGAGCAAGAAGCAGCATAGCATAATAGAGAAAGAACCAGTTCTGAAGCTGGGAAGCTCTAAGTTCAAATTCTGCCTTTGATGCATACTAGTTATTTCACTGAGTGACTGATTCACTGTTACAGTCAGCTTTCTCTGAGAAAGCTCTCTTTCTTAAGTTGCAGAGGCAATTTCAACCAACATTGATAGAGAAAGTTTCCTCACTTGGAAGCATCCTATAGGGGTAAAGTCACAGGCCTTATCCCTATCCTCTCTTCTCAGATGGGAGAGGAAATAATACCTAGAACTCTGTGAAGTCAATATGGTGATGAAGCTATTTTGTAAGTGGCAAAATGGATAGATGTAAAATTAGGAGGGTTCTTTCAGCTACTTGAAAGCAGATTGTTTTTTAATTGTTCCAGTCATGTCTGAGTCTTCTGGCCCCATTCGGGGTTTTCTTGACAAAGATACTGGAATATTTTGCCATTTTCTTCTCTAGCTCATTATATAAGTAAGGAAACTGAGGCAAAAATGGTTACACAGAATCACGTAGCTAGTAAACATCTGAGACCAGATTTGAACTCAAGAAAATAAATCCTACTTACTCTCAGCCCAGTGTTCTACCTACTACATCATCTATCTGGTTGCCCTATCTTAGAAGGGGATTTTAGATGAATACATTTGCCTTTCTTTAGCTAAAGCTGTCTTTAGAAAAGAAGGGGGGGAAGTGAAACCACTTCTCAAGGTCACATAGGTTATATTAAAATGTGAACCTAAGAATCCTATGACTTTTTTCACATATATTTGATCTGATGGCAAGTATTTTACTTTAAGAAAGGCTATTTCACGTGGAGGCTGGGTACACATTTAATGTAGTTTTCTTTTCATTTTACAGATTAGGAAACCCAAGCCCAAGAGAGGCCATACAGCACATCAGTGATCAATCTGAAACTTGAACTCAGCTCCCAGGCTCCTATTCTAACCTTTATATTATGATCTCCCATAGTTTTTTCCTGATACTTCTCTTTGGCCTCTCTTATTCTTCTTATTTATGGTGGCTCCCACACTCTTCCAATTGGAATATTTTCCATGCCTTTAGCTCTGACCACAGCCTCTCTCTTCCTTCTGGCCCTCAGGCCCTTCCTGCCTCACTATCCAGCCGTCATCTAGGGGTTTTTTTTGTGAAAAGCCAGAAAGAAAAAGGAAAGGGAAAGAAGGTAACTATTAGAGAGAAGGGAATTGCCTTCCTGTGTTTTTGTTTGTTTGTTTTTGGATTTGTTTTGTTCTGAATCTGTTTGTTAAAAAAAAAAGAGTGGTGTGCTAGTTTCACTCTGCCTAGCAATGTCCTCTCACTTTCTTCCCTTCTGCCCTACCCCATCCTTTCCTCTTTTGCTCTTTTCTTCCTGTCTTTCCACAAAACAATCCCAGGCTCCAAGCTACTAGAGGATGAGGGAGGAGGGGCCTGAGACCAAGGAAAAGAGCAAGGTCAGAGTTGAAGGGCAGAGGAAATCATCCCAATTCATTTTCCTCCTGCCTCCAGCAGTTAATTCATTTCTAAAAAATTGGAAGGGGGGCATCTAGACAAATCCGTATGCTACAGGATGTTAGACAAAACCTATTGTCTTTAAGAGAAGCTAAAGTCATATTTTAAATGTCAGAAATAAAAGTGAGCAAATTATTCATAAACCACAATACAACAGGATTTTCTCTGGTATCTTCTCTGTAAAGTTTCACAGAATGCACTTCAGTAACAATGAGCAGAATGAACCCAGTAATTGCTGTGTAGTCATCACTCCATTCTCTCTGTGACTTCACTGATAGCACTTGTATTAGTCTCGATGTGTCATAATGCCTTGTGAATGCTGGGAGTGTAATATTTTATGTTTTTATAATAGATGTTTTTAAGGAGCCTATTATTATGCATATTATGTATATTTGAAGCCCATTTAAATCAATGGAGGGCTCAGTCCTGCTACTGATCCTCACACAATTGGTGGGACCAGGTCAGTCTGAAAGACATAAATATGACAATTACTCCAGCGTGTAATTTAGCATGTGCATTTTTCGCAAATTATAATTGTGATGTTCCTTTGTTAACTGCTTTACCCTGCTTGACACACTTTGTCACCGATTCTGCTGATTTAGGGCGTGCTTTTGGAGAGTCTGGGGTATTTAAATGGGAGTTTTAAGGGGGAAAACCCCACAAGGGATGGACAGACAGACAATGGGTTGTTCTCATTGTTGGATGCTTGAACTGTGCACAAAGGAAGGAGGCAGGCTACCCTAGTGGCTGAGGCAATGTTTTGCAGTGATTTGTATTGCAGACAATCGCAAAGAATCCACCCAGGAAATTAATTCTGCTTTTGGATTCAGGGAGTTCATCTGAACATTAACCCAAAGAAATGCCCAATGAGCCACAAACACCATGGTAACTCATTTGGCCACATTTGGAAAGAGGTGTGGTTTATATCCTGAGGAGATCAAAAATTCACAGGATTCATTCATCCATCTATACACAAGTACCTTCAGGAAGGGAGGCAGTGGACATATGAGGAATGGCATGTGAGGAAGGGCTCTCTGGAGTCAGAAAGACCTCAGCCATATGATCCTGGGCAGGTGTCTTAACCTGCATGACGAGGGTTTAACTGTCTCTTATTCCCAATCAGTGAAATTGACCTTCCCGTGCAGAGGCGGGTATGACTATACAAGTCGAGAAGACCCTGTAGAGCTTAGTTGGAACCATCTTGGTGTTCCAACCAATTGTCTAAAACAAAAATTGCAGACAAGTCGATGATCATTATCAGTGGAGGCAGTTTCCACATTGGGAGTGCTCTATTCTGATAAAAATCAGGTTCTGAATTTTTAAAAAAAAGAATCTAGGGTTTAAAAGTGCTAGGGTCATACCTAAGACACAAACAGAACACCACCAAAACATGCACAATCCTCGAGGAGGCTATGCTCTATTGTCATTCAGTTCCACAAATGTTTCTGAAGTGCCTTCCAGGAGTAAAGTCCCATTCAGCTCTTAACAATCACCAAATTTCAGAGCTAGAAACTAATTCTCCATTTTCTTTTTATGTAAAGTAGAAGACTTTCTAGTGTTATTGGGAGGAGCAAATTAATAATAGAAAACTTAAAGATATAAATGTGAGCCATTAGTAAAAGGTAGCATAGTGAATAGAATACTGGACTTGGGATCAGGAATACCTGACTTCAAATCTAACCTCAGATCCTTACTAAATGTATTACTCTGGTCAGATCATTTATTCTTTTCTGTCTCAGTTTTCTCAATTTAAAATAGGGGTAATAATAGCACTTATCTTTAAGATTATTGTTAGGAGAAATGAAATAATATTTGTAAAATGCTTAACACAATGTCAGGTTCTTAGCAGATGTTTAATAAATGCTTGCTCCATGTCTTCCTGTCTCAGTTTCCTTATCTGTAAAATGCAGCTTCTTTCTGGTATTGCAAGAATAAAACAAGATAATATTTTTCTCTTTTTAAAAATAATATTTTATTTTTCCACATACATGTAAAGATAGTTTTTTGAAAGTTGCACATTTACCTGTGCAAAAATTTGTGATCCAAATTTTTCTCCGCTTCCCTCCACCCTTCCCTAGACATCAAGCAATCTGATATAAGTTAAACATGTACAATTTTTCTAAACATTTCCATATTCATCATGTTGCACAAGAAAAATCAGATCAAAAGGAAAAAAAATGAGAAAAAACAGGCAAACAAATAACAACACACATCCAACAAACAAAATGCTTTGATCCATATTCAGTTCTTCCTCTGGATTTGGATGGCACTTTCCATCCCAAATCTTTTGGGATTGCCTTGAATCACCTCATTTGTTGTTCATTACACAATCTTGTTGTTACTATGTACAATGTTCTCTTGATTCTGCTCACTTCACTTAACATCAATTCAAGCTTTTCTGAAATCTGCCTGCTGATTGTTTCTTATAGAACAATATCATGTTCCAATACTTATTCAGCCATTTCTCAACTGATAGGCATCCACTCAGTTTCCAGTTCCTTGCCACTATAAAAAGGGATGCTACAAACATTTTTGCACACGTGGATCCTTTTTCCTCTTTTATAATCTCTTTGGAATACAGATTCAATGGAGACACTGCTGAGTTTTTTTTTTTTTTTTTTGCTGAGTCTTTGGGGCATGGTTCAAATTGCTCTCCAGAATAGTTGAGTCATTTCACAACTCCACCAATAATGCATCAGTGTCCCAATTTTCCCACAAACCCCTTCAACATTTATTGTTATCTTCTCCTGTCAGTCAATCTGAGAGGAGGGAAGTATACCTCAAAATTGTCTTAATTTCCATTTCTCTAATCAATAGTGATTTAGACCATAAATTGAGAAAATATTGAAAAACACTTTGCAAACTTTAAAGTGCCATATAAATGCTAATTATTATTATTAGTAGTAGTACTTATATGACATTGAAGCCTAGAAAGGTAAGATAAGATGGCCAAAATGTCATGGCTATTGAGTTAGGAAAACTGAGTTGAACCCAGGTACTCTGACTTGGGATATTATGTACTACTTCTTGAATTCTAGAAATGTGCCATTATTTCTGCATATTCCAGTATTCATCATTCATTCCATTAAGCATTTATTGAGCACAGAGCATTTGCAAGAAAATGAAATGAGAGTTCTTGCCCTAAAGGACCTTAAAAAATATGTGCGCTCTCTCTCTCTCTCTCTCTCTCTCTCTCTCTCTCTCTCTCTCTCTCTCTCTCTCTTGTTCTCACTCTCTCACTCTCGTGCTCTTGCTCTCTCTCTCTTTCTTGCTCTGGCTTCCCTCTTCCCTTTATTCTCTTTCTCTGCTCTGTTTGTCTGTCTTTCTCTCCTCTCAGATTTGCAAGAGAGAGAGAATCATGGCCATTCTTTCTGCCTTGAACTTTTTCTACTTTCATTTTGGGTTCCTCTATACTGGATCCAGTATTTTTAGCCATAGTTTAGTATCTTTTCTATATGGAACAAAGAGAAACAGAGATAAGGAGTGGTTTTGCCCTTTCTTATGGATGCCTATTTATTGTAATTATTAGGGAAATTCAATAAGGGAAGTAGGAAGGTTAATAAAAAAAATTGATAAATGAAATAAAAATCGGAATTGTAATGGAGAGACTTGGTGTAAAGTGGGTTGGAGCTAAATATGAGTAGCTTGAAGGTTATATATTGATGATCTTGCATATAATTCAGAATGTTCCTTAAGACTGTAAGGTAATCTGTAGACCAACAATTTCCTGATCAGTCTTTAATTTATTAATCAATTAATACAGTGGTTAGCAATGCAAAAAACATTATAGAGTGACATAGAACTCTGGTGCCTGTCCTTAAAAGACTTTACAATTTAGTTGGGGATATTAAACTGATTGGGGACACAACTAAGGTGGGGCAAATTAATCTTTGTCCCAAGGCACTGAATTTAGCACTTGTACTGATTTAGTAGGTAAAGGAAAACAACCTAGCACCTAGGTAGTAAAAATATTTAAAATAAGAAGTTACCATCTGGCAAACTGAGATAAGCTCCTCACTCCCCAACTAAGAGCTGCTTGCTGAGAGTGTGATTTGTGGTACTTACTCTGGGTTTAAGATTTTCTTTCTTTCTTTTTAAAAATATATTTATAGGTTTAAAGTTTTTAAATGATAGATTTGAAGCCAAAGCACAGGAAACAGTTATTTAATAAGACACTCATTTCATGCTAGGGGTAGATCCAATGAAATAAATGAAATGAGGGAACAGTTTAGAGCCATCAAGGATATTAGGTACCTGCTATGTGCTAAACACTCTCCTATGCCCACAAATATTATCTCAATTAACTCACAACACCTAGGAAGGTGTTATCCCCATTTTACAGATGAAGAAACTAAGGCAGAGACTAAATAACTTGTATAGGGTCATACAACTAGTACATATCTGAAGTCAAATTTGAATTCAGGCCTTCCTGACTCTAGGTCCTGAGTTTGAATTAAACTTTTCAGGGTTTTTCATATTTGGATTATTCATAAGGGGAAAAAAATATTCGTCTAGAAGAACAAAACCAAAAAAAAAAAAAGTATAGAACAGGGCTAAACCTATTTTAAACAGAGATTGATTGGGAGGTGTAGCATTCCAGTTCTAAATTAAGGAATACTTTAAAAATATAATTTAATTTCTAGAACTGAATGAAATTCTTGCAAGAACCAAGACTATTTTGGATCTTAGGGAGCCATTTAATATTATTTGAAAGTGGTGAGCAATGTAAACTAGAGAGGTTTGGGAGAGTGTTAAGAAATGGGGAGAATATAAGATGTTTACTGCTGTTGTATAATAATAATGATAATAATACCATATTATCCTATGTTATACAGAATATATTATATTATTATATGTAGATGAAAATGAGAAAAAAATACTCATGTTGACACAATATTTTCCAGTTGGCAAGGTCCATTATCTCATATCACCTTCAGAAGCATCTTGCCAGGTAGGCATAATTCTAATTTCCTTGCAAATGAAGAAACCATAGCTCAGAGAGATTGTACCTTGCCCAGGGTCACACATCTATTAAATGTCTGTGGCAGGATTAGAATCCAAATCTTGATTCCTTGTAGTTTATTTATTCATTAGGAGGGATTTGATATCTAGTATCCAGACATAAGGGATAGAGAGGAAGGACCCACAGGGCAGGCATTCTAAATCATTCAGGAAGTATGTAGTAAATAGCTGCTGTGGCTTTAGGTACTGTGCTAGATTCTGGGAAAGAAACAAAATGAGGACAGAAAGACAAAAAAGGGAAACAGTCTCTAGTTTCAAGGAACTAATTTTCTGAAGAGATGGTTGGAAGCGTCAAAGATGGTAATGTTGACCTGGCTGTTTTGTGTCCTTTTGCATGAAGGGTACCCAAATATGTAAATAGAATAAATGGGAGAGCAAGTAATGGGTGCATGCACCCAGCTGTTGTGGGGCTAAAAATGGGAGGTACACAGCCACATCATACTTGCTGGGGAGCCAGAAGACATGCTAATAGGCAGATCTTGGATGTGGCCATCAATACCCTATAAGACATGTCATGGGGCTTCCATATAAGTTTCAGTACTACTTTTCATTCATTCTTTCTTTTTTATTAAGGCTTTTTATTTCCAAAACATATGCATGGATATGTTTTTCAACATTGACCCTTGAAAAACCTTTTTTCCAAATTTTCCCCTCCTTCCCCCCACTCCCTTCCCTAGATGGCAGGTAGTCCAATACATGTTAAGTATGTTAAAATAGATGTTAGCTCATATATGTATGTATATATATGCATATATATATATATATACATATTTATACAGTTATCTTGCTGCATAAGAAAAATCAGATCAAGAAGAAAGAAAAAGAAAAACTGAGAAAGAAAACAAAATGCAAACAAATAACAGAGAGAATGAGAATGCTATGTTGTGTTCTACACTTTGTTCCCATGGTTCTCTCTGTGGGTGTAGATGGCTCTCTTCATCACTGAACAAGTGGAACTGGTTTAAGTTATCTCAGTGTTGAAGAGAGCCACGTCCATCAGAATTGATCATCATATAGTATTGTTGTTGAAGTATATAATGAACTCCTGGTTCTGCTCATTTCACTTAACATCAGTTCATGTAAATCTCTCCAAGCCTCTCTGAAATCATCCTGTTGATTGTTTCTTACAGAACAATAATATGCCTTAGCATTCATATATCATAATTTATTCAGCCATTTTCCTACTAATGAGCATCCACTCAGTTTCCAGTTTCTTTCCACTATAAAGAGGGGTGCCACAAACATTTTTGCACATGTGGGTCCCTTTCCCTCCTTTAAGATCTCTTCAGGATATAAGCCCAGTAGGAACACTGTTGGATCAAAAGGTATGCACAGTTTGATCACTTTTTGAGCATAGTTCCAAATTGCTCTTCAAAATGGTTGGATCCATTCACAGTTCCACCAACAACGTATCAGTGTCCCAGTTTTCCCACACAACATTGGTCATTATTGATTCCTGTCAACTTAGCCAATCTGACAGGTGTATAGTGGTATCGCAGAGTTGTCTTAATTTGCATTTCTCTAATCAGTAGTGATTTGAAGCATCTTTTCATGTGACTACAAATAGTTTCAATTTCTTCATCTGAAAATTGTTCATCTACTTTGACCATTTATCAATTGGAGAATGGCTTGAACTATTATAAATTTGAGTCAATTCTCTCTATATTTTAAAAATGAAGCCTTTATCAGAACTTTTGAATATAAAAATGTTTTCCCAGTTTATTGCTTCCCTTCTAATCTTATCTGTATTAGTTTTGTTTGTACAAAAACTTTTTAGCTTAATATGATCAAAATTATCTATTTTGTGATCAGTAATGATGTCTAGTTCTTCTTTGATCACAAATTCCTTCCTCTTTCACAGATCTGAGAGGTAAACTATTTTATGTTCTTCTAATTTATTATATCATTCTTTATCTCTAGATCTTGAATCCATTTCAACCTTATCTTGGAATAAGGTGTTAGGTATGGGTCTATGCTAAGTTTCTGCCACACTAGTTCGCGATTTTCCCAGCAATTTTTGTCAAATAGTGAATTCTTATCCCCAAAGCTGGGGTCTTTGGGTTTGTCAAATACTAGATTGCTATAGTCATTGACTATTTTGTTCTGTGAGCCTAACCGAATATTCCACTGATCAACTTCTCTGTTTCTTAGCCAGTAAATATAATGGTTTTGATGACTGCTGCTTTATAGTATAGTTTTAGATCAGGTATAGCTAAGCCACCTTCATTTGCTTTTCTCTTCATGAATTCCCTTGAAATTCTTGACCTTTTGTTCTTCTAGATGAATTTTGTTATTTTTTTCTAGGTCAGTAAAATAGTTTCTTGGGAGTCTGATTGGTTTAGCACTAAATAAATAGATTAGTTTAGGTAATATTGTCATCTTTATTATATTCCCTCGACCTATCCAAGAGCCCTTGATATTTTTTCAATTGCTTAGATCTATCAGTGCTACTTTTAAGCATTTCTTGGACAGTCAGTTTTTTTTTTTTTTTTTTTTTGTTTTTCTTTTTTTTAATTTTATTTTATTTAATAATAACTTTATATTGACAGAATCCATGCCAGGGTAATTTTTTACAACATTATCCCTTGCACTTGCTTCTGTTTCGATTTTCCCTCTCTCTCCCTCCACCCCCTCCCCTAGATGGCAAGCAGTCCTATATATGTTAGATAGGACAGTCAGTTCTTTTCTTGGGTCCTGCATAATTTTGGGGAGAAATCACTGCTTTTTTTTCCCAACTCATTTTTTTAACTTTTATCAGAGTTAAAGGATCAATTATTGTCAAAAAGGTTCTGTGTAATTTGACCTAATTTATTTATATCCAGAAATAATCATACTATTAAAAGTTTTATTGAATACCTACTATGCACAAGGTACTGTGTATTGGACATAGTTAAAAAAAGAATTTAAAAGCTAAGATGAGAAAAGAAGATGTAGACATTAAAAAGATTTTTTAAAAATTCCCTGTCTTAATAATATGTATATACAGAAAGGATTTATCATTTAGCATGGCAGAAAGAGAGCTAGATTTCTACTAAGGGGACATAGGGTTCAGATTTTGGGCTCTGCCAGTTGCTACTACCTGGGTGACATTGACAAATTTCTTAAGCAGTTTGGTATTCGTTTCCTCATCTGCAAAATGAAGGGACATTATATTAAATGACCCCTGAAGTCCATTCCAGTTCTAAAGCTATGATGCTATGATTTAAACCGTGTTCGGAACTCATCATATGAAATTGTTTCCAGCAGTGCAGATGACAACTTGTCTATGATTTACCTGATTCAAAGAAAATAGATTCAGAGCTAGGAAAGAGGTCATCTAGTCTTTTTTCTTTTTTACAGTTGAGAAAACTGAAACCAAGTGAGATTAGTGACTTGATCAGGGTCATTCAACTAGTGAGTGTCAGAAGTGGGATTTGAACATGTTTTTCCTCAGCTCCAAATCCAGCACTCTGCTCAGTATGCTTTCTCTAAATACTAATGAAAACTGGATGAAAATTTCCCCCCTTTTATCATATTTTATCAAGATGCACTTGAGAGACTTTATATCAATATATATTTACACATATGTATCTATATATATATGTGTGTGTGTATGTGTATACATTTTCCAGCTCTGAGACCTTGAACAGAATTCTCAGTTTCTTTAAGTGAGAGAAAGATAGACATACAGATACAAGTGCCTCTTTGCCCCTCTCTAAAATGGAGGTTGGATGGGTATCAAGACCCCTTCCAATTGCAGCATTTTCTAATTCTTTGAGATTGGATCAGATTGATGACCAGAGTGAGCATAGATTTGGTCTAAAACATAGGATAACCAAGGGACTGAAAAGAGCATGGTATCATGGAATAATGTGCTGGCTGATGTTTAAGAACTGACTTGAAAAAATTATATGCATGATGCACTTTCAAGATGAATCTGTTATTAACATCATACATAAACCATCATATTTATAAATATGGACAATCAACAAAATGACAAATCAAGATTTGATTTGTAGCATTTGGAAATTATGAAGATATAAATACTCATGCTGAAAATTTAACAATTGGCTTGGTTTGATCTAACTCTGCTACACTCTTGGATTGTCATGTCAAGACTACCAAACTTGGAATCAGATATGGTTTTGAGTCCTACTTCTACTACTAAGTAATTTCCCTCCTCTTCTGTAAATTAAAAAAAAAAAAGAAGGGGTTGGATTAGATGTTCTTTTGGTTCCAACTCAACCCTCAGATTTCTATGAGATATTTTGTGCTGCTCTGTGAATTTCTTACCCAGCTTCTCTCAACAAGGGTTGAATTCCTATAGTATCCTATGATCTTTATTAATCACATAGAGAACTGTCATCTTCTCAAGCTCTCGTTCAATGGCTAAGGTGCCCTCTGCAGAAGATATCGTGGCTAATGTTCTCATTACCGACTAATTGGCTAAAGAGACTTCTCTCACATTGCATTTAGCCTGATTGATAGTTTTCTATCACCTGATGGGTGGAGTGGACGGCCAAACCAATTATCCCTGCAAAGAGTGTTCTATGTCGCAGGCAGCGTAGGCAGAGACAAAAAGCGGCTTATAGATTGTGTCTGCACCCAGTGCCAGTAGAATGATTATTTGTCAGGCTAAATGGCTTTCTAAAAAGTAGAAGTTGATAAGACTTATCATGAAGCTTGGGTCACCCAAAAAGTTGCCCCTTTCAATGGAATGGGTCTTTAATTGTCCATAAGTTTGGTTATATTTTAAGCAAGGTTAGAGGGCTAGGGTTGAGCCAGATGAAAAAAATTAACCATAGTCTTAAAACTTGGGCCCTAATGAACTTGTGTTTCATAAGACACTTGGCTGGAAACCTATGGACATTATCTAGATTCTTTTTAATCAAAAAAAAATTTTAGTTACTCTGCTTGGATGGATTATTTAGATTTTGTGTAAAGATATAGCTCCTAATTTACTTCATCACAGTTAATATGCATTGACTTCTTGAAATCTCTTTGCGTTAAAATATAAACTCAAGTCTTAGGTGGAAAAGATAGGAATGTATTATTAGATACATGTGTGACCTCTGACAAATTATTTCACTCATGTGGTTTGGTGGAAGAAACCAGGGTTTGAATCCTATCTTGGATACTTACTACTGTATACTCAGTACTTCTTGTATAACCCTTAGCAAATCTCTAAATTTACCTACTAATTGTATAACCCTTAGCAAATCTCTAAATATACTTACTACTTGTATAACCCTTCACAGATCTCTTAATTTACCCTCTTTGGGCCTCAGTTTCCTCATCTGTAAAATGGGGATTAGGTGACTTGAGGTTCTCTCCAATTGTAGATCAAAAAGTCTTTCTAGCTCTTTCCTTTTGCCACTCATTTAAAAATACTAGCTCTGAGAACTCAAGAACTCATCATTTACCTGAAAATGGCAGACCAGAAATCATTTGTGTTGTTTCTGAATAGCTTTGATTTTTTTTTTTTTGAAACTACATGGGGAATATGATAGCTAGGATTGCATAAAATAATTAGTTTTAATTTATGTTCCAAATCAACAGTATAGTTGGGCAAATTTAGCTTCTTATAAAATTTCATCTAAAACTGTTAATCCTCAAAGAAGGCTTTGACCCCCCAATCAGTGGGTTACAAATTCTGATTTTATAGTACCTTTCAGAAAGGTGGGGAAAGCAAAGTCAGAAGAGACTCATATTTGTAAATGTTGTCATCCTTGAATGTCTTTTGAAATAAAAATTTACATTCCCAGAGATTTGACTACAAAGATCACCCTCTGGAGAGCAGCTGCTGGGAGAGGAGAAGTTTTTTTTTGTTTTTATTTATTTATTTATTTTTTTAATGATAAACTAATGACTTTTATTAAAAAAAAAAAAACTTTCACTTCATTTTACAATGAGCAAACATTTATTTTTCTCTCATTCCCATCTCCAATTTAAAGGAAAAAGCATTCACTAAGTTCTTTTAATTAGAGAATGTGGCAGGGAGGGTATCCTCTCTCCCAGGCAGAGTGATGCTGGGAAATGATGTAGGTTTCCTTTGGAGGCAGAAAATGGGGAGGGGGTGCTGCTCCTCCCTGCCTGTCATTCCTCTGCTGCCTCCCCTGAACACTTTCCTTCTGGAGTCTTGTTTGGAGCTTCCAGTGGGCTGTGCGGGCTGCATCTGGCCATCAAAGAGCCGAAGCCGAGGTGCAATGCCTTCTCAGCGTGGGACCCGAGAGGGTCATTGTGGGCCGCAGCAGCCGCCTAGCCAGTTTTTCGAGGGACAGATTTCGAAACCAAGCGGTCCTTTCATCCTCCCTGTCTGCCTTTCACAGACAGAGATGATGGAGGCTGTCGGTGCTCCTGGCCCGGCATGTTGGGTGAAGGAGGTCTCACCCCCTGCCGATGCTTCCACCTGCCACAAGAGAAAGGAGGGAAAATACAGCCCTGCTGGCCAGACAGCATTCATTGGGTGATTGTGGCTTTTCCCTTGCCTGCTGTTGCAAAATGTATCTTGTCACATTAGCACATACTGAGTCTGAATTGGTCCAGGACCTCAGAGGCATCCTGAAAACACATGCTCTGTTATTTAATGAGCACCAGGAATAGAAAGCCTGACCAAGTGGGGAGTGGGAAGGAAGGGGGGGGGAGGGAAGTTCAGTTGACAGCAGAAATGAGTCCTTACCACCACCACCACCAGAGTCCCACTGTAGCAAAAGGGATGAGGCTTTAGAAAAGCAGAGAGCGTCACCCCTTAATTTTCTATGCAGCTCATTTCCTGGCATAGACCCTCTTTGTTTCTTGTTGGAGTTCATCTCAGTTCATTCTTCAAGACAATTCTGTTCTTCATGGGCTTCCTCAATAATAAATACATCAGGAGAGAACTTTACCAAAGAAAGTAGACTTTGTTCTGGAAGGAATTAGACCGAATCTTTTCCTCCCCAACCTGGGGATGGAGAAATTTGGTGTTAAACTTTATTGTTCTATTAGCATTTTAATGAAAAGACTCCCCTTCCATGTGTTCCCTAGAGGTAAAAACGTGGTCTGTCTCTGAAAAGCTGTATTTTTATTAAGTGAGGATTCCAGGATCCTGTAATTACACTCCTGGAAAAAAAAAGGGAGGAAAAATTGAGGTCCAGTCTTAAAATATCAACCCAAGAAAGGACTCAGTGGGTGTTCCATTCATTTGCTTAAGATTAATAGACCACTCCAGACATGTGTGTTTCTCACCAGTCTTATGGACTCATATCACTGAACTGCTTTCAAGTTTCTGACCTGTGTTTGGTAGTTTTCCAATGTGGGCTTGTGCACAGGACCTCTGCTTGCATTTAAAGTAAGTGAACAGTGCTGGAAAATTTAATTTGGTAGCCTCTCTCTAACCTATATTGAGGATGGTGATAGGAAAATCAGAATCTGGTCCCAAGGTGGTGATAGATTAATCTGAGTCTAGTTCCTCCAACTACCAGTACCTTTTATAACAAAGAATTTGTTATTCAGTCATTTTAGTTGTATATGATCCCTTTGGGGAGTTTTCTTGGCAATGAAACTGGAGTGATTTGCCATTTCCTTCTCCAGCTGATTCTATAGATGAGGAAACTGAGGTAAACTGGGTTAAGTGTTTTATCCAGGGTCATATAAGCCAGGGAGTGTCAGATTTAAACTCATAAAGATGACTATTCCTGACTCCAGGCCAGGAGTTCTGTCCACTGTGCCACCTAGCTGCTCTTGTCAGGTTACTTTTCATCACCTCATATGTTCACGTTGTGTTTCTTCAGGAGAATGTAAACTTGAGGTCAAGGATGAATTTTGCTTTTGCTTTGAATCTGCAACGCATAGCACAATTTCCAGAACATCATTACTTAATAAAAGTCTGTTGATTGATTGATCTCTTGCACTTGTATGAGTACAAATGATGGTAAAGTTTCATTGATTTGAAATTCATCAAACCCGAATATCAGTTAATCAGATCTCCTAGGCTTTTTTTCATACAGGATCCTAGGATGACAGACAGGACCTAAGAGATAATCTAATAAGGAAATGTAGAGAAAAATTTTCTTTACATTAGCGCTGTAGAATAGATTGCCTTGGAGGCTTCCTCATAAACTGTTGTTTTTCAGGACTCTTTGTGACATCATTTGAAACTTTTTTTGGTATAAACATTGGTGTAGTTTGTCATTTCCTTCTCCAGCTTATTTTATCTTTGAAGAAAGGACTTGGTGGAAATTAAGATAAACAGGATTAAATGATTGCCAAAAGTCACAGTGCTAGTATCTAAGGCTGGACTTGAATACAGATCTTCTTGATTCCAGACTTGGTATTCTGCCATCTGTACTACCTTGATGTCCCCTTTCTCATAAATGAAACTTTAAAATGAAGACTAATGAAAGATTGAAATGGACAGAGACTTGAGACAGGGGAACCGGTTAAAAGCTATTGTTTTAGTCTATGTGTGAGGTGAGGGCCTGAGTTAGGATTGGCTATATTAATAAAGAAGATGGACTTAAAGGAAAGAAGTTGTGAAGATAGAAATCAAAAAATTTAGATTGAACATGTAGGTTGAGTGAGAGTGAGGAGACAAAGAGGACACCAGATTACAGATTTGAGGGACCTGGGAAGATGATGATACCCTGAGTGATATTAGGAAAATTCAGAAAAGGAGAGGATTTGTGGGGAAAGATAATGAATTCTCTTTTGGACAGGTGAAGTTTGAGATGCCTGTGAGGCATCCAGTTGGATTATGTACAAAAGGCAGGTGATGGTGTGACTTACTCAAGGGATAAACTACAGTTAAATATATAGATCTGGAAATCATCTGTTTAAAGATGAGAATGTAACCTAATGAGATCATCTTAAAAGTAATTTGAGCAAGGATGTTAAACTTGATGGCCAAATGTGCCAGCAAATTTGATATGTTTAACAAAATAAACAGAAATACAATAAAACACAGATAATGTTCATTTGAGATTTTCTGAGTCAATATGCAGCTACAGGATCCCCTGGAATAAGATGAGAAAAGCATTCAGGACAGAGTATTTCCTGGGAATTAGAATCATAAAAACACCAGCAAAGGAGACTAAGAAGGAATAATTAGACAGATAGATAGAGAACCAGGAGAGAATACTGTCACAAAAACCTAGTTGTGTCATATAAGATGGAGACAGGCAGTTTGTACATTCCAGAAATGTTGATGTATGACCCAAAGCCCAGTACGTTTCATCTAATATTTTCACCACTTTAGCCCTTGATGTGGGTTGGTGCAGCCATGCAAATAAGGAGTAATTAGGAATATGTCTGAAATAACTGGATTGACCATACTATCTGGTTCATTGGCTGCATATGAATATGTCTTAAATTGGAACACTATGCCCCTTGTTGTGAATTTAGTTTTTTTTTTTTTTTAGCTCCACACAGATCATAGATTTCTAAAGCTGAAAGGAACCTTTATCTTCATCTTATCCAACACCTTCACTTTACGAATGAGGAAACTGAGATTCAGAGATATAATGTGAGTTAGTTGAGACTCAGGATTCACATTCATAATTCCAGATTCAAATTCATAAATCCAGAGCCTGAAGAGACTGACAAATCACTTAGTTAAACCCATTTATTTTACATTTGAGAAAACCGAGGCATACAGAAATAAAATGAGATATATGAACTCGGGACCTCTGGAGTTCAACCTTCATGGAATTCCTGGTGCTCTCTTCAGCATATTACAGCTGCCCCCTTGTACACTGACTTTCAAATGACTCCTTGCTGTTTATAAGACAAAGTCCCAGCTCTGTATATTGGCTTTCAAGGCCAGCAGGTCTTATTAATGCTTTCCACACAACAACCTTATGTATGTCAGTATTTGAAGTCTTCTCTGGATGATTCCAAGTCTATTCCACAACTTTTTTTCTTGTGCTAATGCTGATTCTCTGAATCACCGCAAATTTTTAACTTTCCATAAGCCCTCCCAATTGAAAGTGAACTCTGCCTATTTTTTTTTTTTAGGATTTTAGTAGATTTAGTAGAAATTTAGTAAAATTTAAAATTCTACTGTCTTTTTTTTAAAGTTACCTTCCTAGATATAAGAGATCAGTCTTTGGCTTTCATCCTATCTTGCTGCTTTGTACTTAGAGGTCTTTACTTGATATTAACCAGAAATATGGTTCATCCCTGTGCATAGGCAAAAAACACTTTAATTGAAATCCCTCCCATGCATTCTAGAGGGTATTTACAAAGCCTTTAGAAAATTCGGCCACTTTCCAAGACTTATTCAAATTGCTCCAACTTAATGGTCATTATTTGGGAATTTTACCCATCAAATTAGAGGAAAATAAAGACATGTCCTTAATTTCCCCCTAAAATTAGTGGTTACAAACCATAGAATATATTTCATAAAAACAAGTTTGTTACCTTTAAAGAGTTTTCAAATTCATAATTTTAGGGAGGGATGGAATAGCTAGGAGTTCAACATTTGGAGACAGAGGCCCTTAGTTCAAATCTCTGGCCCTGCTTCTTATTATTTGTGACTTGTCAAATCACTGAATATTCTTAGAGCTCATTTTCATCATATGTGAAATGGGGGAGTTGGACTGTTTAAATTCTTTTGAATTTTAAGTCTAAATTTTATGATTCAAATATTGTTTGTTATATAAGTAGCCTTCATGAAAACAGAATGATGCCATTGTACTGGTAGAGATATTTTGGATATTTTATTTAGTCAAAATAACCTCATGACAAATACCAAACCAAAGGCCATATGCATTCTGAAACCAGTTCTCCCAAAATGTGGGCCAAACTGTGTAGCCAGTTTATTTTCCACAGAAGGCTGTATTTGATCATAAACTAGCAGTGATGTCTTTGACAAATGATTTAATCTTTATGGAACTCAGTTGTAGATATGGAGTTGGAAGACAGTCATCGAGATTATCTAATCTATTCCCTTCATTTTCTAGTTGAAAAAACAGAAAGACTCAGAGAGGCTAAATTCCCCATGTTCACATGGGTAGAGCTGAGATTTGAACCTATGCTGATTTCAAATATCACATACTTTATACTATACCATTTTCTGTGAAATGAGGAATTTCTCTCTTCTCTCTCTCCCTTGCTTTCTGTGTCAATGGCTAGAATACTCATGGATTATAAGTATTCTTAACTTTAACTGTTAACTGCTAGAACATTTTAAGGATCAGTAGAATGAAAAAGAAGCTTCCATATGCAAGAATCTTTTGGTGAACCAGAAATACCTTCTAGATTTTGGGTCAGAGAATCTGCTTTATATTTTGTTGAAGTATAATTCCAATCTCATCACAACAAATTCTGTTAAGTGAACTCTCTGTAGAACTTAAAAAGTTTCCAAGCCCTAGTGGTGAGGGTCTGCTTATTTGAGTAAATTTTTGATGTAACAGATTCCAGCCAGAGAATTTGTACAATCCCATCTGGAGGGTTTTTTGCAATGAGATTTGGCCTATGTTGTAATGACCTGACAACAACATCACACACATTAATCTTCTCTTTAGAGTTTTGAGCAGCGTGAAAGTTTTCATTCTCTGCAACCCTCTGTAATAGAAAATTATTTAGTTCAGCCTTCAAATATTTATTCTTTAAATAATAAAAATTACTTATCTCCACAAAATCACTGCAGAGCAACCTTCTGATGAGAGCTGGGTGACCACTTGAATGAGGAAAGGAGTAAGCATTCTCTTCACTGTGTTGAGAGAAGGACACAGATGTTTTCTTTCTTATATCGATGTATTTGAATATGTGTCCAGTAACTAGGCACTGGCAATATGGAATGAAAGAAAAGACCAGTATTAGAGACAGTTTGCTTTACAAGTAAAACTTTAGGTTCATAGATTTAAAACTGAAAGAAACTTCAGAGATCATACCACCCAACCTGTTCATTTTACAAGGGAGGAAACTGGGGTTGTAGTGTACTGGTAAATGTTTAACAATTTCCTCTCTGGGTGGAGAACATACATACACATGATATTATTGGTTCTCCAATACATGCTGGCTCCAGGGTATCCCTCCTGGGACCATGTGGGGATGACCGAAGCCCGCAAAAGTTATGCCTTAGAATAATAGAGTCATAGATTTAAAGTAAGAAAGGGTCTTAGAAGTCATTAGTCTAATATAGTCGTTATCCAGATGAGGAAACTGAAACCCAACTAATTTAAATGATTGGCTTATGGTCACTTAAGGAAGAAGTAGCAGACACAGAAACTGAACCCTCTTCCACTTGTCCCAAATTCAGATTCTTCCCTCTAGACTACCTCAAAAGGAAATAAGAGAACCACAGTACTGTCAATAATAAGCATTGAAGAAAAAGGCACATACAGGTGGGGAGGCCCAGAGGTAAATGGAATCCAAAAGAAGAAAGCATATCTAGTGACAGGTGCCATCCAACATCAGAAAATTAGTCTTTCTGATTGGCCAGGGCAGGAGTGCACTGGAGCCAGCTTCCACCAGGCTGACTGTCAAATTTTCAGTATGAGCATTTACACCTCAGAACTTGGAAAATTCTACAAATCAAGGCTTAATTACTTGTTTTGTTGATTGTCTAGACTTAAGAAAATGATGGAAGAAAATATTAATAATGCAGATTACACTTAAAAGTATGTCACATGAACATTCTTCCCTCTTTTCACCCTCTCCAAAGAGTGAATTATTAAACATTTTCTGATATTTTCCTGGACCAAAACGTTAAAGTTGACCCCTGTTCCTTGTTCCCCCAAGAAGGCTTCCTTCCTGTATTTTTTCTCTTATGTATTAGATTTCTTTGGATGGTAGTCCTTCAAGGCAGGGATCTTGCTTTTTTTTTTTTATGCTTCCCCCCCATCTTCTTTATAATTATGTAATAATTATAATAATAATGATGGTTCAACAAAATATGGGGATAGTAAGAACAAGGTAACAGGCAACTAATAAGTATGCCAGATTGTCTAAGGGAAAATGAGCTAGTTTTCTTTCCTTTCCCCCTCTGGGGAGGAAAGCTACTAAAGATAGTTTGGGAAGCCAACCTTAAATGTGGTCAGAGAGGGAAGTATATGAAAATTAAAGTAGAATCAGGAGCTATAAAACACAAGTTTTCTTGAAAAAGGATCTCCTTAAATTAATAGTGAAGTAGATAGTGCCCAAACTAAAGAGAGTCTGTTGCTTGAAAAATGCTATAAAGATGTGAACACAGGAGGGAAAAAAAAAGGAAAATTGGGAAGGAGAAGGGGAAGACTGAAGAGCCAAAGGGAAAACAGAGAGCTCGCAAAAATCCTACTCATCCTCATTCATTAACACAAAATTTTTGAAGTAGAAACAACCTTAAGAAACTATCTAGCTCAACTCTCTTATTAATTTCCTACCAGCCACAGAAATATTCAATTTATCCTTAAATGAAAAGACTGTGAATAGTGAGCAGATCTCAAAAAGGAGAAATCAAAATTAAAAACCAATAACATTTTATCTGTTGGCTGAAAAAAAAATCTTTGATTTAAGCTACATGTCGGTGCTAAAGACCTATGGCAATGGATTTGTTTGTCTATAATCGACTGAGCATAATAAATTGGCAAACTTACTTAATAATGTCTTTTTGTATGGAAAATACACAATTGCTAGGCAATGTAGAAAAATGGCATTTTGATAATAATTATGGGTGCCTGTCTTCAGCTTCTTTCAGAAACATGTAATTGAAGTGAGAGATAGCTGTAGTGTTTATAAATAATGTTATAGTTACTAATAGAATAATGAGCTCCTTTTTTCCCCTTCAGTTTGTGACTTTACTTTCCCTCATTTGGGCTATTTTAAATGTATCTTTGCCTTGAGAATGCCCCAGTACAATAATGTCTTAAAAATAAGCTCTGGGTTGCCTTGCTAGTTGAAAATTACTAGTAATTGAACCTGCTATAGAATGGAGAGAGGCATGCAGATATACAGACACTGTTGGGGTAGGGGAAGAATAAAAATAGGAGATGAGCATTCCCAGTCTGAAATCTTAATATGGGTTTGCATAGAGCATTGTCCAAACAAGAATCGAAGACGTCTCTTAGCTGAGAAACTCTTTGGTGTAATTAATAGCCAGGAGAGTGGGATAACAATGATAGCTGTCATTTATGTGGAATTCTGCATACTTTTTATCTTATTTGATCCTTATGACAATCCCATGGAGTAGCTGCTACAAGTTTGTTGTATTTTTTTCTAATTCCCTTTTAAATCCTATTAATGGCTAATATTTGTAGAGTATTTTGAGCTCTGCAAAGTGCTTTACATAAATTATTTAATTTAATGCTTATAATAATCCTAAGAGGTAGGCATTATGATTATCTTTATTTTATGCATAAACAGAAAATTTAAATGGTGGGCTCCCTTAAATAACATAGCTAGAAAGTGTCAAAGCTAGAATATGAACCCTAGACATCAAGCCATAGGATTATAGACTTGGAACTAAAAGGGACCATAGAACTCATTGTCTAGATCTCCCCTTCCCCTCACTTTACAGATGAGGAGATAGGCTTAGAAAGGTCCTGAAAGTTGTCCTGTGATTATATACATACAATTAGTAAATATCAAAGAAGAGACTTCAACCCAGTTCTTTGTATCTCCATAGCCATTATGCAAGATTTGATCATTATTAATTGGGGAATAGATGAACAAGTTGTGGCATATGATTCTAATGGAATATTATTGTGCTAAAAGAAATGAGGAGCAGGCAGATTTCAAAAAACCCTGGAAAGTCTTACATGAACTGATGCGAAATGGAGTGAACAGAACCAAGAAGAACATTGCACATAGCAACAGCAATATTGTAAAATGATCAACTGTGGGTGACTTAGCTATTCTCAGCAATCCAATGATCCAAAGCTGTTTCAAAGGTCTCATAATGAACAATTCTATCTACCATCCCAGCAAAAGAACTGATGATGTCTGAATGCAGATTGAAATTGGGGAAAATATTATTAAAAAAAAAAGATGCTGGCAGAATTGAAGTGTAAACTCTAGCTAAGAAAAATAGCTAGAGTGGAGAAACCTGCCTCCTCTCCCTCATTTTAATCATCAGCATTGGTATTTCTGACAGGAGTGCTTATGAAAGAGTCATAGGGGTGTATGTATATGTGTGTTCCCATGTATTTCTCCAAGGCAATACATAGGATATGGGCAGACATGACTGTACTGTAGTGATATGCTTCTCCTTTGAAGAATTACCTTTATAGTTCTACTTCTTCCCCTTCCAAATAGAGTCAAGGATTTCAGATGGGATCCTCAGGAACAGCCAGATGGCCAGCACACTTGAGAAAAAAGGAAAGCAGCCTCCCCCTACCCTGGCAGGTAATGAAATTGAGAGGCAAGGCTTCTGCTTGAGAGCAGGAATCATCAAAATTCTGTGCAAATTCAAAGATTTATGGAGATCAGCAGGGCCAAAGAGTAATATCACAAACATCTCAAGGAATAGAAAGCCATCCCAGACATAAAGGAGACCACTCTCCATTAAATGCTAAGGGAAATAAGTTAAAGGATTGTGATCTCATACCTATTGTAAAAAGACCCCCTTCTTTAAACTGCTTTTTAGCACTGCCTTTTAAAGAGATTAATAAGGACAATGAGACAGTAAAGAAGTTTTCCCTCCAAACTTCCCTTTAAGGAAACAAATGTTTGGGTGTGACTTAGTAGACTTGGATGATATTTGGGATATTGATGGAATTAATAATGAATTTATTGAACTGTGGAAATTTACTTTTGAAAATCATAGGGATAACAAAAAGTAGACACTCATAAAAGCAGAGCAAAGAACCTAATCAATTCTGAATATAACTGATCACAGTAATAGGCTAACGAGGTAATATGGCATAGTTGACCTGGAATTGGAAAGAACTAGATTTGAATCCTAACTATTTACTAACAATGTGTGGTAATAGGCAAGTCATCTAACTCCTTTAGGACACTCTCTCTCTCTGTCTCTCTCTCTTTCTCTGTCTCTTTCCCCCCACCCCTATAAAATGGGCACTATAGTGCCAACTTCAAAGAATTTTTATGAGGATGAAGTTTGCAAATGTATGTTTGAAAACTTCAAGGCACTACATAAATGTTAGGAACTTTTATCCTTTTTTCAAGTACTTAAGAAGATATCATGTGGGAAAGGAACTTAAGGAGAGAAGTAGGAGAAATGGGTAGAAGTTCCAAAGTGACATATAAAGAAATAATTTCCCGAACATTAAAGTTGTCAAAACAGCTTTGAAAGACTTTAAAACTCTGATCAATGTAACAGTAAGTCAAAAGTCCAAAAAAATAAAGATGGAACATACTACTCACCAACTGAAAAAGAGATGATGAACTTAAAATGCAAAAAGAGACATATTTTTGGGCCTAGCTAATATGGGAATTTCTTTGCCTGAATCACATAGTTCCATATTGAGTGCTATTTTTTTCAGATGTTTGTTTTATTTTGTTATTTTTTCTCCCAATGATGAGGGGTAATTGGAGGGACTAATTAATAAAAACATGCATGTTATTAGAAATTTTACAGTTATCCCAACAGTAAAATGGACTGCTTGGGTGAGAAGTAGGTTTTGCCTCAGTGGAGATCTTCAGATAACCATTGGCTTAACCATTTATTGTGCATGTTGTAGAATAGATTCTTGTTTGGATATAGTTTAGATTAGATGGTCTTTAAGGTTTCTTCTAATCTTCTAACTCAGATTTGGTGATTCTTTGATTATATCATAAAAAAGTAAAAATGAATAAAGGATTCCCCCAAATCTCATCTTAACCCATTGATTCAGGCTAATTTCCCAACTTTTTTTTTTAGTTTAAATTTTTTTTTCCCTCCTAACTTGTAGCCATCATCTGAAGTTATTAACTTAACACCTATGATGAAATAACACAGAAATAGGAGATAAACAAGTTGAAGGAGTCTGGATAATTCACAGACCATGTAATCAGCTTCCAAACAGTGAAAAGTAAAGTCTTGGTTGTTGTCCTTTGTTCTTTAAGAGGATCAAAATGACATCATTTTGTCAGAGTCAAGGTATAGCATGTCCAACTGTGGCTGATCAGTCTCATATGAACTCAGAAAGTTCTACAACAGATTGGGCACAAATAATCCATATGAATATTTTGGAGGTGAGATATCTCTCAATTTGCACATTTCTTAATGTCTTAAGCATTTAAAAAAAAAGTGTGTTACTAAAGCTAAACTAGGATTTTTCTTCCTTTTAGTCCCCCAGTAACATAAGGAAGGAACAATTATTAAGAGGGAAAGCAGATGAACATCTAGAGAATAATAGAACCCCAAGCAGCAAACAGCATAGATTTATAAAGCTAATCATGTCAGACCAACTTAATTGATTTTTTTCTCTCACATTAGAAAACAAGTGGACAAAGAAAAGCATACTAGCTACTATTATTCTTTCTGATATATCTAGACATTAACTGAAGCATTTGATACAATGTCTTATGAAATCTTGCTTGGAAAATTAATTCAAATTGACTTGAATATGTCAAATTGATTGAAAACTGCCTGAAGGACTAAAAGAGTCATGATAAATGGCATTGTACATTATTGAGTTTAGAAGCGGGAAGGAGTCTCCACTCATCCTGGTTTTATTTAATATGTTCATTAATAAAAGGGTATATCCACACATTTATTAAATTTTGGGGTGATGCTAAAAGGAGAGGAGTTTTAAACACCAAGGAAAGACAAAGAATATGAAAGGAGCTTTAAAAAAAAGGACAAGAAATGCAAGAAGGAAGAACTGAACAAAAGGATCAAGAGGACACATGCTTACTAATAAAGGCAGGAGAAAACCAAATGGAGCAACCATCACTTGGAGGGAAATAGCTCAGAGATAGATTGTGGGCAACATTATGGTGCTATACTGAAGGTGGAAGAGTGGGTTGGATTTTCCAGTGTACTTCGAGGAATAGAAGCATCTGATAATGGAAAATCTGGACCAGTGGAAGTCTCACCTGTGAGACTGCTGTTGCTTGACTTTTCTCCTTTCCTGCCTTTTGCTATCCTGCAACCTTGAGATATGTAGTCACAAGAGCAAATTTTAGAGTAGATTTACAGATTGGGAACTGATGTTTACATAGATATAATAATAAATTCCCATTGTTTCTACACTCTGCATTTATGTAGGTTATCGCCCATTCCTGGAATGCATTCTCTCTTTACCTTTGCCACTTAGAATACCTCCATTGCTTCAAAGATCAGCTTTACCATTACTTCCCACAAGAAGTCTTTCTTGAGATTCTATTGCTTCTTCTAATTATTATTTTTTTGATAATATTTTTTGCATATACCATATAGTGTGTATACATGCTGTTACATTTAGTGTAATTTTAACTACTCAAGAGATTTTTTTTTTTAATCTCTTCTGCCTAGCATGTGTTTGGAACATAGTAGGAGATCAGTGAATGCCTTGCTGATTGATTTTTGTGGGGCCTTACAAAGTGATTGTGCATTATTTTATTTACTCTTTGGTGTTCAAAGTTAATTATTGGGAGTTTTTTAAAGTACCTCTCAATATGCTAAAAGTCCTTAGTGATGAAAGTTAGATAATCCATTCAGTTGAAATTAAAAAAAAAACAACTTGTCAATATAGGCACAGTATTGCAATTTGCTAATTATTAATGATATCAATCCATGATGCAGTCAGAAACATGGGAGGGCATATGGTATGGTAGAAAGAATGCTAGTTTTGGAATCAGAAGATCCAGATTTAATTAATGGTTCTACCACTCTCTCTCCCAGTGACTTTATTTTATTTTTTTCTAGTAAATTTATTTATTTTTAATACACATTGCTTAATGAATCATGTTGGAAGAGCAAAAAGGAAAAACCATGGGAGAGAAAAAAAAAACCAGAAAAAAGAAATGAGCATTGTATGTGCTGATTTACATTCAGTGTTCTTAGTTCTTTTTCTGGAGGCAGATGGCATTTTGTGTCCAAGGTCTATTGGGATTGCTTTGGATCATTGAACCACTGAGAAGAATCAAGTCTTTCATAGTTGATCACCACACAATCTTAGTATATTGTGTACAATGTATTCCTGGTTCTGTTTGTTTCACTCATTATCAGTTTATGTAAATCTTTCCAGACCTTTCTACAATCAGCTTGTTCATCATTTTTTATGGAACAATAATATTCCATTACCTCATATACCACAACTTGTTTGGCCATTCTCCAACTGATGGGCATCTACTCATTTTCCAATTCTTTACTACCACAAAAAGAGCTGCTACAAACATTTTTGCACATGTGAGTCCCTTTACTTCCTTTATGATTTCCCTAGGATATAGACCCTGTAATAATACTGTCGGGTCAAAAGGTATGTATGGTTTTATAGCCCTTTAGTCATAGTTCTAAATTGCTCTCCAGAAATGCTGGATCATTTCACAATTTCATCAATAATGCCTCAGTGTCCTAGTTTTCTCACATCTCCTCCAACATTTATCATTATCTTTTCTTGTCATTTTAGCCAATCCGAGAGGTATGAGGTGGTACCTTCTCCCAGCTATTTAAACAGCTTTAAATAAATTGTTGGTTTCCCCAGGTTTCAGTTTCTTCATCTGTAAAATGAGATTATTGAATTAGGTGATCTCAAAAGTCCTTGCTAACTCTAAATCTATGATTGTATTGTTTATAATATGCTTGAAATACTAAATAAAAATTGGTATCTTTAGCATAATTGTTACTCATTTTGAGATATGAACTTCTTAGATTATCTACAGAATCCTTTGTTTCTTGTCTGAAATCACCTTTGTCCATGGAACCTCGGTGAAGAAGTTTCTTTTCTAACTAACCCCTGAGATCCCAAGATTTCAACCATTCTTCACTGATCTTGCAGAATCCTTCTATACCTTGGGTCTCTTGGAGGTCTCTATGGCCTCTTAGAAGTTGTTCCCTCAACTTGATTTATTTTTCTTGGTCTTTTTTGATATAGATGTTTGGCTTGCTATCTCACACCTAGAGTTGAGAGACAGACCTAAGGTGATTGATGTAATAATCACCCTCACACACAAAAAGATCTCTAAGGATGGAGGTCTAGTCAACTTGTGTGGGGAACTAGAAATATACAGGGATGATAGAAATATTCATTATTCTTCCTGTGCAGTGGTTTTGAGGCTGGAGAACAAGAAATAGCACTCAGCTATAGAATAGCTGCTGCTGATTTATTAGAACAGTAATCATCTTCCTGTAACAATGGCTACATTGTCACAGCACTACTCATTCTTGATAGGATACAAAACCCAAGCTCCTCTTTTGGGAGTGTGTGTGTGTGTGTGTGTTTGCTTGTTTGTATGCATTCTTAGATGCAGATCTCAGTGGCTGGTACCTACATGCAAAAAAGTTTTTTGACTCACTAAATGAGCAATTAGTGAAAGCAGAAGTAGCCCATTCTGTCTGTTAGCTGCCTTTTCTTGGTATAAGCCTTCACTTTACAAGGATAAAATCAGAGAGCGTGTGTCAGCTTGTTCATTCCTCAAATGGAGGTGGGGAGAAAGGTAAAATCATACATACCTTGTTAACATACTTTTTTGTTTTAGGGCACATTGATTTAAAGTTGGAAAGAAACTTAGAGGTTATCTAGTATAGCCCCAAAAGAGGAGGTGGTGGTGGACGAGAGCATTTATTAAGCACTTATTATGTGCAACATACTAGGAACACATATACAAGCAAAAAAAGAAAAAGAAAAAAGAGCTCTGTTCTCAGAGACCTTAAATCCTCAAGGGGTGAGACAACACATAAAAAGGAGCTGGGGGTAGGTAGGGATATACCCACAGAGTAGCAAGGTGGAAAAGTACAGAGTCAGGGGCAGATCTGAGAGAGAGCATGGATGAAGCATGAACATGGATATGATAACCTTGATATCATGGATAAGTATGACATGGTGCATCCAGAAAGGACATCACCAATCAGAGGAAGGAGTGTCAGGTGCTGAGGCATCTCCAGAGTGAAAAAACTGTTAGAGAGGAGGTAAAATTCAGTCAGAGATCATCTGATTCAAACATTACCCTCCTACCCTTCCCATCCCTCTACCATTTTTGTAGAAGATAAAAACAGAGTCCCAGATTGGTCAAATTGTGCAAGGTCATACAGATAACATGATGGCAAACCCAAGGTTATAAGAATTTGGTATCTTCACTCCCAGGCTAGTCTTTTTTCTGCTACAAGTTTCTGGTTTTTTTGGATAAGTTTTTAAAAAAAAAAAAAAAAGGACCTTTACTAAAGAATTAAATGAGGACAAAAGCAATGAAGAAAAAATTTAAAACATAAAAATGAATATTAAAAATAAAAGTATCTTATCTTACTAAACATCTAGTTGGAATTTTTTTTTTGCTGAGGTACTATTCAGATATATCCCTAGTTCCTTTTTCTCCATCTCATCCTATCTGGGCCTATAAGAGAGTGACTGCCAAAAAAAAGTTACTCATACTTCTATCCTAGGCAGATTGAAGCTGGCACAGTTTCCCAATCTAGTGAAGCTATTAGGTCTTAGAATCCAAATTAGTTTTTTCTCCAGGTATGAGCCTATTAGGTTGACTCTTGGATTTCTAACCTCTTCTTTGAAAAAAAATTTTGGTTTTTTTATTACTTAACTTTCCTTTTGTATACTTAGCACATCTTTATGAGCAAAAGCAATCAATAAATTAAAAAACAAACAAACCTGAAAATATATGCCATATCCCACACTTACAGATCCATGACTTCTGAAAAAAAGGTTTTTATATTAGGGGGAAAGAGTTTCTTTTCATATTTCTTCATGGAGACCACACTTAATTTTTGTAATTTTGCAATATTTACTTTCCATTGGTTTCCCAGTAGCATCCAGTTACTTCCATTGTAATAGTAGTAGTGCTTACTCTTTAAACTGTTGTGATCATTATAGCAATTGTTTCTTTGCTTAGCTTACTTCACTTCGCATCAGTTTATATAAATTTTTCCTTGGGTTTTTTTTTTTTTGGTATTCATCCCATTCGTGATTTTCTGGATCTCTTCTTGACTTTAGCTCCTTATGCTCCTAAATACTTTTCTGTCTAGTTCCCCAAAAAGTTCTTTACAAAGCTTTAGCTGCTCTGCCTTGCCTTGCAGAATTAGAATCCTCCCCTATCTTTCTCCTTAGAAGTCATCTTCCCCTTGCCCTATTTGATTTGCCTGAAACATATTTGCAAGCTATGTACCCTTTGATGGAACTTGGCTTTTTCATCTCCTCTAGTTTAATATCTAGAATTATTCACATTAATGACTAATGTCCTTGAGGATAGCTGTCCATTAAGAGGGAAGTAGAATTTCTAAAAGTTTGTGGGCCACTATTCTATTTCCCAGGTTTTAGAAAGAACTTACCAAATCATTCCAAATTAGAATTGGTCTTTTTCATACAGATTTCCTAGGTAGGTATTCATTAGCCTTTCTTTAGGTAATTTATTCCTATGTTTGATAACATTTAAAACCAGAAGTTTCTACTTTAGATCCAATCCAAATTCCTCATGTAGTAATTCAAGGCTATTTCATCTTGTTTTGATCTCAATGGCAAAAAGAGAACAGGTAATTAGTTTTCTCTAGTTATATCCTAGACCCCCTATTAGAGTCTTTCAATTATTGTTAGACAGGAATTGCATTCCATCCCCAGCTTTTTCTAGGCTCACTTTTTTAAATTAAAGCTTTTGATTTTTAAAATGTATACGTGGATAATTTTTCAACATTAACCCTTGCAAAACCTTGCGTTCCAATGCCCCTCTTTTATCCCTTCCCCTTAGATGGCAAGTAATCCAATATATGTTAAACATGGTAGAAATATATGTTAAATCCAATATATGCATACATATTTATACAATTATCTTGCTACATGAGAAAAATCAAATCAAACAGGAACAAAATGAGAAAGAAAACAAAATGTGAGCAAACAACAACACAAAGAGTGAAAATGCTATATTGTGATCCACACTCATTTCCTACAGTCCTCTCTCTGGGTGTGGATGGCTCTCTTTGTCACAAAATTATTGGCACTGACCTGAATCATTTCATTGTTGAAGAGAGCCCCATCCATCAGAATTGATCATCATATAGTCTCGTTGGTGCCATGTACCATTGTACATTGTATCTCCTGGTTCTGCACATTTCACTTTAGGCTCACTTTTTCAAAGACCATGATCAGTTGAATGTTGACAAAGGGAAATTCGTACAAAGTGATGCTTGTGAAAATAAGTGAAGCCAAAGATTAGGCTGGTAATGATGAAAAATCTTCTGGAACTTTGTATGAATTGTTCAGTAGGAGTGGAAGCATCTTTATTTGATGCCATTCAAAGTCAGAGCACCAGACAACAGATGCTAAGGAATGTTGACTGGAACTAAGCAACAAGAGTTCTCTTCATTTCACTTGTTCTCTTTCTTTCTTCATTGGTGAATAATGTTTATTAAACTTGCATATTTAAGTGAAAGGGCACAAAAAAAGTTTTTAAGTAACTAGGCCTTCTTGCCATTAGCAAATGTTTCTTAGAACAACTATACGCTTGTTCTTCCTGTTCTCGGAAAACTCTCCCTTTCTATTCCCCAAACCTAATTTCCTGAAGCCTCGGAGCTCAAAAGGCCCCAAAGGAAAAGCAGGATAGTAGGGAGAGGAACAAGCCTGAAGAGAAATACCATAATTGACTAGCGGGATCACCTGTTCTTGGCTTTCATAGGTTGGTGATTTGGTGGAGGACTAGATGACTAATCTAGACCATTTATTACAAACCCTTCCTACTGTACTTTACGACTGAAGACATCCCTTAATTGGAACTTGGGTGAACTGAAAGGGATGTTGCCACAGGATGTTTTATTTAGAAGGCATTTGCTGTCCTCCAATAAGATAGAAATAGAACTTAACATCATTATCAAAAAAAAATTTTAAATAAAAAGTTTCTAAAAGGTAGACAAGGAACAATCTTTCAACCCTTCCCTGGGATCATTGTCTTCCCAAATTTTGCCACTGCCTTGAAATCTCTTTTATTCCTCAGCAGAATGATGTCCAGTTTTACCTGGATGTCCCGTTTCCTCCTCCTCACTATGCTAAAGGCATGCCCAGGTATGCTTTGTAGAACTGGTACTGCATGTTTTTTTTTTTTTAAATCCTAGTTACAGCTTTGCTTACACAGACAAGTTTTTTTTTTTTACAATCCACTTAATTATAGAGCTCAGAATTGAAGAGAAGGGAGATAGCGTAGAAGACAAGGATAGTTTGTAATAGCCACCTGACCTATATTTGAACTGGAGGTAGATTTTTTGTGGTGTTATGATGGTTGATATAGATTTATAGGGAATGGCAAAAATTGATTGAAATACCCAATCAATGGACAGAACCCAAAATAAATGTCATTGTTTAACATATACAGTCAGCCCCCTGAATCTTCTTTGATTGGCATTTGTCCTCAACTCTGTATCCTTCTTCCTTCTTTTTTCCTTTTGTAATCCTCTCTCCTTCCCCACACAAATTCAGCTATTTCTAGAACCAAGTTTATCCATTGGTTGTTTTTTTTTCTTTGTGAGGCATCTTATTGATCTTCTGTGTTATTAATATTAGCTTTTTGGCTGCCACATTGGCTCTAATGAAGCCATTTGCATTTATTTTTAGAATGCTCAGAAAGTTAGGAAGAATTACTCAGAATACGGCTCGGGATTATATAGAAACAGGAGCTTTTTCCGTTGTCTCTGCCCAGAATAATAAAAGTATCTTCTGTTTTTCTGGTACTTCAGTGTTTAACAAAGCATTGTTTCACATGGCCTAGATGGATTGTCACAGCAAGACTGAGGCTGTAAGTTATAGAGGTCAGGCATTATCCCCACTGTACAGATGAGAAAACTGAACCTCAGGCTTTATTCACATGGCATAAAGTAGAATAGGGATAACTCCAACTTAGGTATTCTAGCTTTAAGTAGGACTTGATCCATTAGACACATATATGAAAAAAATATATGTAACCTCCAGAAAATTCCAATTTTACTAAGTAAGAGACTTGAGTTTCATAGAGTAGGTCTTTGAGAGTTTACATTATTGAAGCTTTTTAGCATGAATTTGTGACTTTAAAAAAAATCCTTAATCTTTATGGAGGCATGAAACATATTATAGTTCTTTTCTGAGAATATAGCCTTTGTTCCTATATTAGCCAAAGGTCACTAGATAGTGCAGCATATAGAATGCCAAGCCTGAGGTCAGGAAAACTCATCTTCTAGAATTCAAATCTGGCCTTAGACACTTATCAGCTCTATTTGCCTCAGTTTCCTTATCTGTAAAATGAGCTGGGGCAGGAAATGGCAAACCACTCCAGAATCTTTTCCAAGAAAACCACAAAGGGGGTCACAAATAGTCCAACATGATTGAAACCCTTAAACGACAACAAAAAGATCCTGTAGATGAAGGGGGTGATTTGTCATGGTAGAAGGAGTGAAATTTCTGCTTTGAGCTTATTTCTGGTACAAGGCAGTGTATTCAGAAGGCAACACTCAAGTCCTTACTAGCTTGGAACTAGTCACTTAATGACTTTTGTCTTTCTAGACAAGTCATTTAATCTTTCCCTGTCTCCCTGCTCTAATTTATAAAATAAAAGAATTTTGAACATCAAGTTCCTCCAACTTATTCTGAGATCATCTTTTGGGGTTTTTTTTTTGTTTGTTTGGTTGTTTGTTTGTTTGTTTTGTTTTGTTTTGTTTTGTTTTTCTTGTCTTTGATTTCATAGGTATAGAGAACTCTCGGGATGGAACTAATTGTGTAGAAACATCCTACACAATGAAGGCAGATTATTCCCCTACCTACACACACACACACACACACACACACACACACACACACACACACACACTACAAGAAATACAGTAGTATTTTTTCCAATTTCATGTTAAGATAGTTTTCAGCATAAATTTTTGGAAGACTTTGAGTAACAAATTTGTCTCCTTTGCTTCCCCCTCTTCAAGACAATCTGATATAGGTTATACATGTATAATTATGTTGTAAAAGAAGAATCAGGATTCTGAAAAAAAAAGTTATTTTTTTTAAAAGAAGAAAAGAGGAAAACTAAAAGAAAAAAGTTAAGAGAAAATAGTATGCTTTGATCTGCATTTGTTGTTCATAGTTCTTTCTCTGGCTGTGGATGGCATTTTCCATCACAAGGAAGACAGAAAAGATCAGAGATTGACATTCATTTTACAGATTAAAGAATGGAAGAACAAAGAAATTAAGTCACTTGTTTAGTTTTCAAAGAGAGATTTGCACCCAGATTTCTTCCCAAGGTTCTTCCTAATATCTTCCTCCAAGGCCAGTGCCCTGTTCCCTATGCTACAGAAGTTAAGATGACTAGTCCATGGTAACAAAATCAGTATTGTGTCAGAAGTGTGCCATCTTGTGAAAATTATGGTCTATTCTATTATGCATAGAAAGTGCTAAAGAATGATCCTCGTTTTATTATTGCTAATAGATCTACCTTGGGAGCTTCAGTTTCCTCGCCTATAAAGTGAGAATAATATTTTCACTATCTACCTCACAGTGTGACACCTTATAAACTAAAAAATGCTATATAAATGCGAATTGTTATTATTACAGAAAAAAATGGACTTCTATGTGCTATATAGTCAGTGATGCAAAGAAGGAAGGACACAAGTATTTTTTAAGAGCTTATGTTTATGCTCTGTGCTAAGCATTTTACAAATATGTTATTTGATCCTCACTACAACCCAAGGTGCTATAATCCCCATTTTACAGTTGAGGAAACTGAGGCAGAAAAAGATTAAGTGACTTGCCTAGCATCACACAACAATCTAATTTGCCTCTTGTAAAGCAAGATCTCTGATTATGTCGGAAGATCTGAGTTGGAGTCTTTAGTTAGATCTGACACTGATTGGGAGACCTTGATTAAGTAATATAACCTATCTAAATGTCAGTTTCTTCACTTGTATAATGAAGGATTTGAATTCTATGATTTTTAAAGTCCCTTATAGTTTTAAATCTATGATTGGATAAATGCTTTCTAACCACATGTAGTATTCTAAAAAAATTTTTTAAAGATATATAAATATATAATACACACACATATATATACATACATATATACACACATAAATATATAATATTTTCTATATTTAAATGCCTATATACAACCACACGTGCATACACACATATATTAGAGAATGCTTTGTAGGTTTACATTCTGCTATGTTAAGAGAGCACTCTTTTGTTTTCATGTGAATTTACACATCTGTCTGAGAATGAAGTTTAGCTGTGCCATTAGAGCGAAAGAGATACTTAGATTAAACTGATCAGATTTGGACAAATTCTGCAAAAACTAATTTCAGTTTATTATTATTTTTTCTTTTCCCCACATGAAGATTAGGATAATAATAATAATAATAATTATTATTATTATTAGGCTTTTGGTTTCTGGCTCTCCTGTTGGAAAATTTGGTGGCTGTACTTTTCTGGCAAGCAGGGCCCAAGAGCTGTTTAAAGAAAACTCATCACTGTCATATGTGCAGCTCAAATTATGAGCAACAGATTACTTCCTTCCCGGCATAGTAATAGGCTCCCACCTGGGCTGACATTTTCTGCTTCATAGTAGAAACCAAAGATAGAAATACTAACAGAAGAGAGACCAATGTAGAGTGATGGTTTTTTTTTTCCCTAGGCTTTCATGAAATGTTTACTTAGTACCAAAACTAGGGGTGGACTGCCCAAATATCTTGAAACAAGGCCTTTCTGGTCCATTTTAGGCAAAAGAAGATGCAACACAAATAGGAAAAAAAATAAACCGTAGTCTAGAGGTTTATATTGTAAGCATTTCAGAAATCATTTCTTTTAGCTACTTTTAAAATGAACGGTTTATTAGTGCTTTTTGTTTTTATATCCAAGTCATTTCCAGATAGACCACTCTTCCCTATGCAGTGACTTTCTCTTTTTTTTATTAAAGCTTTTTATTTTCAAAACATATGCATAGATAATTTTCAACCCTTGCAAAACCTTGTGTTCCAAATTTTTCTTTCCCTTCCCTCACCCTCTCCCCTAGATGGTAAGTGATTCAATATTTATTATTAAACATGCAATTCTTCTATTCTTGTCATGCTGCACAAGAAAAGTCAGAACAAAAAGGAAAAAAATGAGAAAGAAAACAAAATTCAAGCAAAAAACAATAAAAAAGTAAAAAATACAATGTTGTGGTCCACACTCAGCCCCCACAATCCTCTCTCTGGATACAGATGGCTCTCTCCATCACAAGACCATTAGAACTGACCTGAATCACCTTGCTGCCAATAATCTTCTCATGAAAAAAAAAAAAATGAGTTAAAAAAAAAAAACAGCAACAACTTTTAGAGCTACAAAGGCTGATGGTATATGTAATACTCAGTGCCTTCATAAGGAATTAGAACTAAATAAAATAACAAGATTAATATATTTGATTAGTAAGATCATAGAGCTAGATCTGGAAAAGATCTCAGGAACCATCTCGTCCAACATCTCATTCCATTCATCAAAAATATGAGGCTCAGAGAGGTGAGTTACTTCCCTAAGATCACACATCAAAAGATAGATTTGAATTCAAATCCTGGGAATAGGGCCAGGGCATTTTTCATTGCATAACACTGGTTTGCAGGAAGTTTTCATCTCTCAGCTACATTCTTGTTTTCGTATATACGAGGATGGTAGGTGTGTTACAAAGGAAAAAGAATGTTTATTAGGAGAAGAGAAATGTTAAGGAAGAAAGAGCCATGTTTGATTCCTCCTAAGTTCATCTCAATGCAATTTTGATCTTTCAGCATATTTGTATCATTAAAAATGAGGTTAAACCATTGATCAACTTTAAATGGCATTCTTGATAGATTTCGAGTCCAATTCATGGCGAATTGGGGTGCCCTGATTTTTGTTTTGTTTATTCTCAGTTTTACTTATTGAATTGATGGAATTTTTGAAGATGGTCCTTTTCTTGTTTCCTTAGATTGATTTTGCTGCCACGAAAAGTTAAAGCTCACATTTTTGTTAATGTCCTTATACAGCATGATTGACCAACATTTGCATGTTGTTGTTTTCTTAAAAAAGCAAATGAACAATAACTGAAATGAAGATTTTTTTCCCTTTTCTTCAAAAAACTTCCAAGTGATTCACAAACCAAACTTTCCCCCTCACTTGTGCTGTTCATACTAGCTTTTTTGTGGGCAATCATATGTCAGACATTTCAAGGTTAAGTCTGATAACTATTTTTTTTTTGCAATTTATCTCTTGAGGAGGACTTTCCTGGGCTTAGAACCATGATTAAAAAGAAAAGAATTATAGTTCTGGATCACAACTGAAAAAAAAAAGTCCTTGAAAAATAGACAAACCAAAAAACCCATTCATAACAACCAGGGGAAGTGGAAGAACTTCATGCCAGAAACTAAGGACTTATTTTATTTTTATTCATACAAAAATTCTTTATAGCAAAGTAGCAATATGTGGTCACCCTGCACCTTTTATGTGGAAGGTACTGTGTTTCATACATGGTTAGGGGTGAAGATGTCAAGATGGCCAAACAGCCTATTAATACTTGCTGTCAAGGAAATTACAGTCTGTAATATGGTCAATTAAGCTTCTATGAAGTCTCACTTTAAAATAATATATTTCATTGAGCATAAAAAAGAACTTAAGAGAACTTTCTGAAAATTACTCAGAATCCCAGAAGAATACTCTGGCTTTGATTTATCTTATTTACCATCCATACTATTTTCTCTAAGCCTCAGTTATCTTGTCTGTAAGTTAGAGTGATAGACTAATGACTTTTAAGGTTTTTCAAGCCATTTGATTTAGTTTTTAATTTTAATATAATCATATGCCACAAATTTTGACATGTTGCTTTTAACTTTCCTTTCTTTATCTCCTCCTTTCTTTCTTCCTTCTTTCTTCTCTCTTTCTCTCCCTTCCTCCCTCCTTTCCTCTCTCTCTTCCTTCCATGTATCATGCCATTAGCCAACATTTCCCAAACTGTGTTTGATAGAATACTATTGTCCCAAGCCATTTTATGAAAAATAATGACTTTGTATTTAAAAAATTATATTAGTGATATTTCCCTCATAATAATATGAAATAACACTAGAAATGTTTATTATATATGATAGTTTAAGTACTATATATATATATTTTTTTCAACATATTAAAAAAAACTTTGAAAAATAGATTTAGCATCCTTTTGTTTGCTCCAAAATTTCCCTTTGTCCACAAAAGTATCACAAAATCCATGGTCTCTTCACACTAGTATTTATTGCTTTGGGGGATAGTTTTAAAGTACCCTATAGCCATATTAGTTTGGGAAATACTGCATAAAATGGACAATTTTAGTGTTTTGCAAATGATAAGAAGTAGATTACCACTTTCACACTCTTCACAACCAAATAAAGGAAGGATCATAAGATCAAAAATTTAGAAATGGAAGGAACCTTATAGTTGATCTAGTTTAACTCTTTCATTTTACTAGAAGGAAGCTGAAGCCCAGGAAATTTAACTTGCTGAAGTAAGTTCTTTTGATGTTGAGAAGATTAAAGGGTCTGACACTCTTTTTCTTAAGTCCCATTACACAACTAGAGGAAATATCAATTCCTCCCATTTGATTACTGATTAAACTGTAAATTAAAATATGTCAAAAGATAGTCTTCTGGGTCTTTCTATTTGATTTGTTTTAAAGGCATCACTAGATCCAGAGTTAGGGGTATGCTACTATTGGTTAGTTGGATGGGAACATCAAGCTGCTAGACAGATGGGCATATGGTACTGCTTTGCTGTTGGCAGTACAGGGGTGGGAAGTAAGGACGGCAATGATAGAAGAGACTGAGCTCTTTAGAAGGATGTGAAATATTGAAAGGAGTTATCCAGGAAAGATGGCAAAGCTGTGATTAAAAGCTGTAAGAACAATATGGTAAAAGATAGCTGCCTTTGGAGCAAGAAGGGATCTTAGTGGTGTGGTAGATAGAGCATTGAACCTGGAACCAGGGACATTTGAGTTCAGATCTTGCCTCTGATACATATTAATTATCATCATCATCATCCACAATAATCATTCTGCCATACTTTCTCTCTTATTTCCTTAAACACATTTAAACTTTACTGATTTAGATTTCCTTCTGCTTATATGTAAATGACTAAATTATGACTAAACTAAATTACCAGCAAATATGTTTTAAGTTCACATATTCACTTTGGGTAAAGCTTAAGATTGAAAAAAAATCCCTTAAATTTTACAGAGTAATAAAACCCCCACTTTATCTATCTAAATCGATTTCTCTATAATACGTTCACATATTCATAAAGTATATACAATACATATATATGCATTCACATATGTGTGTGTGTGTTTATAGACAGATAAAATTATATTGATCAACATAGTGATGGATTTCTAATTATATACCATAACCCCTCCCAAAATTTCACTTTTAGATAAATGGCACCTGCGTAAGACTTAAGAGGATGAATTTAACTCTTTCTGGAAAAGGCTAACTATTAAATAGGACAATGTTATTTCACGGTGGCCATTGTTACAAGAGTGGAGAGTGCAAATAGGAAGGGGTTTGTTTCTTGCTAGCTCTTTCCCACCTTGAAGTATATTTTTATACCACTCCCTGAACACCAGGGCCAAGTTTAGATGGAACAATAAATTTGGTATAGAATTACCTATATGAGAAAATATTGGAAGTGGAAAGCCACAGTGAGAACAATGACTGTTGCCACATTTTTCTATGTCAAAAAGATCTCTCTAGGCAATCATACAATACTCAGGTTTTTGCTTCCACATGGAAATGCTGCACAGGTATTAGTCCTATCATTAGGGTGTACATATAGACATATAATGGAAATACACTGTACTTCAAATGACATTAATCTTAAATTTATGAAGTCTCTTGCCTAGATTACTTAGAAGCATTTCCTTGATTGAAAGAAAAGAATATTCTTAAAAGTAGAATGATTCTTTACATACAATCTATGTTACAGACAAAAATTGGAACTGACTAATGTCAGGATTAGCCTGTTAATCCTTGATATTAATCAGCACAAATGTCTAAGGACTAAAATTTGATGTGGAAAAGATCTTCTCACTAGGACTAGAAAGCTGAGCATGAGGGGAAAATAATTTGCACCTCTCTTTAATATAGAACAGGAAAATTGGGTCAGAAATGGTAAGATACAGCTTGAAGGACAAGAAATAGTTTTGTCTATAGCAGGACTTCTTAAATGGTCTTTCGCTTACAACTCCTTTTCATCCAAGAAATTTTTATGTGACCTCAGGTATATAGGTACACAAAATAAATATACAAGTCAGACATTTGCTGATAGTAAATCCTAATTTCCTGACCCCCACATTCAATTATAAGACCTCCTATGGGGTTGCAAACCATGGTTTAAGAAGCTGGGATCTATAGTATGGAAGAATTGGAAATGTGGGTACATGGGAAGATGGAGGGTAAGATAACATAGGGAAATTGCTTTTTAAATCTAACCAGGGATATTTCTTATTGCTAAAAAATACACTTGTACTTAAAGCAGCTAGGTGACACAGTCAATAGAGTGCTGGACCCGGAACCGGGAAGAATCGAGTACAAATTTGGTCTTAGACAATTATTACTGTGACCCTGGGCAAGTCACTCAATTTATTTCTGCCTCATTTTCCTCAATTGAAAAAGGGGGCTATAATAGCACCTACTTCCCAGGATTGTTGGGAGAACCAAATGAGATAATATCTATAAAAGTTCAGAGCACAGTGCCTGGAATGTAGAATTTGCTTAATAAATTCTTATTCCCTTCCCTTTCCCTCAATGCATACAACCTCTGGAATATCTAATATCATTCTACAAAATGGCAGGATTAGGAATGGGGGGTGGAGGTGTGTGGATAGTCTGTAAGATGATCAAGTAACTCAAAGTTTAAGCTTTGCAACAATCCAAGTATAATTTATGAACCTACTGTGTTCTCCTCCCACATACTCAATTGGGTACCCGCTTGGTGTATGTCTGTATGTGTGTGTTGTTTAGAGATATGGATTTATTTCTTCATTCTAGTTCCATAAATTTTATCTTCTTATTTAAAAAAAGACATATTGAGATTATCTGAAAGATGGACTATGTGTATTTTGGCTCTGAAATTAACTTGAAAAGCAGCCTTTAAACTTGAGCAAATAATATTCATTTATTCACATTTTTATCGCTTCTTTTTTTCATGGTTACCTTTAAACTTCCTTCAGAGATCAGTGGCCAAAGGAGGACATTTTTGTAGTTAAACCAATTGAGTTCTAAACACACCCCTCTTGTAAGAATTGGGTAACTATATTGATCTGATGATATGATTCTTAAAGGCCAATGACATATGAGATGTACATTTTAACTGAGAGGCTAACTTTGATTATGTACTAGAGTAAATATCACTACCCAAGATACTCCATCTGCCAACTTGCTTTCCCCCATACAGTTCTCTCCATTCTTGGCTTTATTTCTTGTCTTCCCTGGTTCTTTTTAGATCTCTACTAAAGTCCTATCTTTTTAAGAAGTCTTTCTCATTTCACCTCAATGCTAGTATCTTCCCTTTGAGCTTACCTCCAATGTTTCCTGTATATATTTTGTCTGTATGTAGTCGTTTGCATGTTATCTCCTTGCATTAGATGCTGCGTTCCTTGAGGGCAGAGGCCATTTTTGCCTTTCTTTGTATTTTCCTTGCTTAGTACAATCTTTATATACAGTAAGGGTTCAATAAATGTTTTTTGACTCCACCGTGCAAATCTTATTACTTCCCCTTTAGAAATCCACATTAGCTTAATTATATCTACTGGTACCATTTCTTTTATTAACATAGACATTATTAGTGCCAAAGAAAAATATCTGAGATTTTGGAAGTGGTCCTTGGTTTAATTCAATCTGATCTCTGAGAGAGATGGTGTGCTGGGTGATAGAGAGGAGCTTAGAGCCAGGGATGACATCCTTAAGGAGGCTGCCTTGTGGGAAGGGGGGATATTTTGTAGAGAACAGTGAAAGTTGGTGATTTCTGGAGGCTATTCAAGGATTAGAGATGGCTGGGAAAATAGAGTCAGATTTAGGAGGCAGTAGTATAAAGGGGTAAAATAGAATAGGGGTTCTTAACCTGTGTGTGTGTGTGTGTGTGTGTGTGTGTGTGTGTTCATGACCCATATGGTATATTCTAACAATGTGAGGGTCATGAAATTATGTTTTTTTACCAGTCAATGTTTGATGTATACCTATTTTGTATATTTATTTAGCTAAGGTCATGTCAAAATTTATTGGGCAAAAAGGGGTTGCGAGTGGAAAAAGTTTAAGAAGCCTTAATCTAGTACAACTTCCCAACCTAGAAGTTAACATTATCGAGCTAGTGCTTCTAAGGTTCTCAAAGCACTTTACATACATTATTTCATTTGACCTTCAAAATAACTTTGTGAGTTGAATTCTGTTATTACCCCCACTTTACAGATAGGAAAGAGAGAGAAGTTAATTGAATTTATAAAGGACAGAAAAGAAATTTGAACCCTGGTGCTAGTCATAGGCTAGCTTTCTTTCTATTATATCATGATACCTCCTCAGGTTGAAATACTTCAGATTAATGTAAGATATCTGTTGTTGATAATTCATGATCAAATCTTTGTAACCCCATTTGGGGTTTTCTTGCCAAAGATACTGGAGTGGTTTTCCATTTCTTTCTGTAGCTCATTTTAAAGATGAGGAAACTGAGGCAAATAGGATTAAGTGACTAGCCCAAGGATACATTGTAAGTGTCTGAGCCTGTATTTTTCTTCAAGCCCACTATTCTTTCTATTATAGCTGCAAATTAACCCTAACCCTAAATGCGCCTCCCAATTCCCGACTCAACTCTCGATTCTAACCCTAAATCCAACTCCCGACTCCCGACTCCTGACTCTAACCCTAAATGCGCGCAGCTGAAAACATGTTATTATTTTTCCATTTTCTATTCCTTTTTCTTTTTTAAAATTAAATCCTTTTTCAAGCAACTTCATCATCCTATGAAGAATCAACAGAGCACTGATTTGGAATCAGAAAATTTGGGCTCGAACCCTAAGTCTGCCACTAAGTAGCCAAGTCTCTCACTTCTGGAAGCCTCAGTTTCCTCATGTATAGTAAGAGAGGATTGGACTAGATTCCTCTAAAGCTTCTTTCAGCCCTGACTCAATCTATGATTCTTCCATGTTCTCCTGAAGCCAGTGATCTCTCAATCTTTGGCTACGACTTCACAGACTCTGAGATGTGTACATTTCGAGAGAGAATTTTCTTTCCTCTTCCCCGCCCCCCCATACACATTTTACTACGCCACATTTATAAAGGATTTTTTTTTAATTTCACAAATGTTACCCACTCTATTTTTGCATTTATGAAGAGTTCCCTTCCAAGCTACTGAGAGAGAGAGAGAGAGAGAGAGAGAGAGAGAGAGAGAGAGACTGTGTGTGTGTGTGTGTGTGTGTGTGTGTTTAAACAGTTTAAAGTGAGCATGGGACATCATCTCCAATTCATCCCCAACCAGGATTGGATTCATTCTTAGGTCATGTTGCTATTAATCACTCCTAAGAGTCTAACAAAGAGCTTCCAATTGACTGTAAAGCCTTAATTTTCCTTTGCAGCTAGCTCTTTCCACTGCTCAGTCTAAGGGGCCTTGAAATTTTGCCCAGATGAGGGTCTCGCTGACAGCTTGGCAGGTGCCTGAGGGCTGCACCTAATTTGCTTAGGCCTGTAGGTTGTAGCTGCCTCATCTTTAACGCCAGCAAGTGGTCTGCGGCGCCTGTGGGTCCCAACACACTGAGTCCACTCTTCATCCTGCTAGCCTTAAATCTTGGAACAAGACAGAAAGGAATATAGCATCACCTGTCTCTGGGCTAAAGGTGATGTGAGTCTCCCAACTATATAGGAACTGGGAAGATCTTTCGAACATTGATTGAAAGTTGTATTAAATCATAAGCATGAAAGTCATTCTGAAGATCTGGAAAAATTGAAAACAGAAGCTAGAGATTCAAGGTTAGGAGAGTCAGGGATATTGCTTTCCCCCCAGTAGGTGATAAAACTGCCTTGCCTATCTCCTTGGCGGTCTTCAGGTTTAATTAAGTCATATTGGCAAAACGCTTTACCAGTTTTAGTTAGGGGAAAGATGTTTGTATCAGAATGGAATGGTGATTTCAGAGCAGTCAAATTCTGACAGGGAAAGTTGGAAGACTTCACTCTTTCTCAGTGTATGAAACAGACACACAAGCATATTTTCAGGCCCTTGCATTTGTTTTAACTTGTATCTGCGTACTGAAAAATGCTTCATAGACTTAAGACCTAGGTAGGTACACTCCCACCTGGAAATTTTTATAGTATGCATTATCAAAACACATCTCTGGTATGTATATTTCCATTCTGTGTTTTATATTTTAAGGGCAAAAAAAAATCAATTTTCTTAGCTAGATCTCCATTTGTTTGTGCTGGGGGGAGGGGGGAAATTATTTTAATCTGATGTGTAATGTTGGTATCGATGTAATCTTTTATTTGTCATCTGCAAGATCGAGTCATATAATGACTTCCATTGTCTGTTACGTCTCATAGGTTATTTGGTCAGTGCTTTGTTATTTGTTTTAAAACAGGTAGTCGGTTGGAAGAGGCGTAGTGATAGTAATTGTATTTTTTATCAAGTAAGCATGAACGTTCAGCAGCGGCCCCTGTGGCTTTCTTCTTCTGTAGGGTTTAGTCCCTGCTCCCAGTTCTCTTGAATTGCTTCCCTCCCCTCACCCTGCCAAGGCTTCCTGTGTTGAGGAAGATTCCGGATGTCTTCTTTGTTCCAATTCTCCAGCCCCCTTCCTGTCTAGGAGAATACAGGTCACCAGTGAACTAACCTGTTCTGGATCTCTGATCTAAAAGCAGAGGGAGTTTTTCCACCTGGACAAAACACAACAAAGGATAGTAGCAGGAAAAGCACTCTTCGTTGGGGGAGGCAGAGACTGGAGGATGTAGGGGGGCTCGGGCTGGACCACCTGATAGCTTCTTGTTTTAACAAATTAGTATTCTTGTCTGTGCCACTAAGTTCTTTTGTTTCTAGCTGATAAGCGATAGCAGCGTACTCTGATGACCTCACCTCGGGGGAAAGTTCTGGTGGTCTTTCCCTCACATTAGATTAGATGTTAAAATGGATTTTTTCTGCATTCTCTTAATAGGAGTTCTCTTTATTTATTTTTTTAAATAACTTTTTATTGACAGAACCCATGCCAGGGTAATTTTTTACAACATTATCCCTTGCACTCAGTTCTGTTCCGATTTTCCCCCTTCCTCTCTCCACCCCCTCCCCCAGATGGCAAGCAGTCCTATACATGTTAAATATGCCACGGTATATCCTAGATATAGAAGGTAGAAATAACCTGGGAAGAAAAACAAAAATGCAAATGGTTTAGATTCATTTCCCAGTGTTCTTTCTTTGGGTGTAGCTGCTTCTGTCCATCTTCATAGGAGTTCTTAACTTATTTCTATTATGGAACCCTTCTCAGAATAATGTATTAAAAAAGATCAACTAATATATGTGTGCGTGTGTATACATATACGTATATATGTATATATACACACATATTATATATATAATATTTCAAAGGGAAACAATTATATTAACAGTTATCAAAAGGTTAAAAACAAGTTCAGCCAGGTTAAGAGCCCCGTAGCGTGAAGGTTATGTGGAACACCGAGTAGCATCCCCCACAAAGTTAACTCACTCAGTGTTGTAAAGATTATCGCCATCGTAACTCCAGCTGCCCTTAGTACTGTCGTCATTCCTAAGTGCCTGGCAAGCCCAGCTTCTCCCAAGGTTCAGGACAGAATCAAGGCAAGAGGATGCCTGCCTGAATCACTGAGGTAAGCTGCTAACTGGACAAGACTCCTAGCCCTGTTGGCTTCCGCACTCAAAGAGGAGCTTTTCTATAAAGGACCCCCATGGGGTGAGAAGTCAAGCTGTCCATTGTGCAAAAATGACCCTTTCAATGAGAAACCGGGCAATTAACATGGGAACATTTGTTTTAGCCAGGAAATGACATCGTGAATCCCTCCAGTTGCAGGGAGCTGCTCCCAGCACCTTCTTTTTGCAAGGAACAAGCATAATTCTGGGGTGGGATTGAGCTGTCAGGCCCATGTCTCTCCTGTGGTTCCCTCGGAGCCTTCATTGTCTCCTTGTGAATCTCAGAGTATTCTTTGTCTGCTCTGCTTAGCTTGTGTCACCCGCCCAGTCGTCTTTCAGCCTCTTTCATCACATTTTCCTCTCTCTCTCTCTCTCTCTCTCTCTCTCTCTCTCTCTCTCTCCTTGCATTTGTATTCTGTTCTCTCCTCTTTCTTTTCTCTTTATCTCATTTCTCTCCCCTCTATTTTTCTTTCTTTTCCTCTCTTCTTTCTCTTTACTTATCATTTTTTGTCTCATCTTTTTCTTCTCTTGTTCTTTCTTCTTGCTTTTTCTCTCTTTCCATTTTTTCCTTTTGTTTGCTTTCTCTTCTCTCTCCTGTCTCTTTTTTTCTCTTTGTCTTTCTCTCCTTTTTTTCCCTCTCTTCTCATTCATCTCTCATTTTCCATCACTTCTCTCTTAGTCTTTTGCTTTTTCTTGTGTTCTTCCTTCTCTGTCTCTCTGTTCCTCTATCTCTCTTTTCCTCCCTTTCCCTATGACTCTGTCAACCTTTTTTTCCTTTCTTTTGCTTTCTCTTCTCTCTTTTCTCTTTACTCATTCCTCTCCCTTCTTTTTCTCACTCCTCAATTTTCTTTCTCTCTGTTTCTTTTCTCTCTTCTTTCTCTTCACTCTCTTATCATTTTCTGAATCTCTCTCACTCTTTCTTCTTGCTTTTTCTCTTTCCATTTTTCCTTTCATTTGCTTTCTCTTCTTTCTCCTCTTTCTTTTCCCTTTCTCTTCTCTCTTTTCTCTCCCTTTTCTTTTTCCTTTTCCTCTCTAATTCTCTTTTCATTTTCCATCTCTTCAGTTACTCTTTTGCTTACTTTTTTCTTCTCCCTTCTCTCTCTTCTCACTTTCTTCTTCCTCTTGCTCTATTCCTTTTCTCTTTCTTTCTCTCTTCCCCTTTTGTCTCTCTTCTCTCACTCTTTTTCCTTGCTTTATCTTCTCTTTTTTTGTCTCTTCTCTCTTTACTTTCTGTCTCTCTTCTCTTTTTTCCTCCCTTCCCTCTCTTTACTTCCTTTCTTTCTTCTCTCACTCTTTTTCTTCTCTCTCTTATTTCCCTTACTTCCCCCCCCCACCACCACCATTTCTCTGAGTGTGTTCTGAATAAATGAAAGCTGCAAAGGAAAAGTTTTCTAATGAGTTTCAAATACAGGAAGAAAAAGAGACATAGCACCTTTAAAACAGAGAGGGTTTAAGTAGAATTTGAATATGGATTTTTCATAGAGATTTCTAATTTATACAATACTTGGAGTTGATAGTGATGGTGTTCTTTGTAATATCTGTATATAGAGGAATGATGCAGTGGAGAATTTTATATTCTACTTCCTCTTATCTGCCCTCCCTCCACCCCCATTCTGGGATATTGAGAGAATTGACAATGCACTCTAGGCTCACATGCCATTGTTAATAGGGGATGAAATGTGACAATAAAATCCTTGTGAATTTAAATAGCACAGTGCTCAGAAAAGCTATTGAAATAAACACCCGGATCCCTACTCATCCTCCTGCAAAATAAAGCATTAATGGCTTAGTGTGGCTTTACTTTTAACAACCCATTTCAGGCCTTTTCCTTTTTTCTTTCCTTTCTCCTCATTCCCTATGTACTGTCTAAGCTTTTAAAATGGTTCCTGACCTGGAAGAGAGTGGGAGGAGGGGAGAAGGAGCCAAGTCAGGTCACTGAAAAGTCATTTGCAGTTTGCATAGCATTTTCCATTTAAATAACTTCCATTTTGGACATTGGAAACAGTCTTAGAAATCATCTAAAATGGGGAGGGGGATGAAAGATTTCATTGATGCCTTTTGTTCTTTTATCAGTCATTTTTAGACATAATGCCAACCATCAATATTCACTGAACCCTGCCCTGAAACAAAGGCAAAAGGTTAAACAAAGATGAAAGATCTAGTCACCATGACTAGATAGTATAAATGACATTTATAATCCTAGTCCCCAAGTTCAATTTCTATTCCCTAGAATCAGGATTAATCATTATAATTATTCATCCTTTGACTTCTTTTTTACTGGTCTTTTCATTTACATTATTGTAGTTATTGTGTATATTGTTCTACTGGTTTTTGACTTCTTCATTCTGCATCAGTGTATGCAACTCTTCTGATATTTCTCTTTGAATTGCTCAGAATCATCATTTCTTACAGCATAACAATATTCCATTGCATACACATTTCAGTTTTGGTTTAGCCATTTCCCATTTGGTACCCACCGTATTTTCAGTTCTTTTATCACCACAAAATGTACCGCTATGATTAAGTCTTTCTTCCTACTTTTGACCTGTTCAACCCCTTGGCTTTCCAGATAAGAACATTTTAGCCCAGATGTACTCAAGATTAGATAGCTAAATAATGAGACTAGAAGCCATGTCTCATGATTCATAAGTCATCATTATCTTAGTTGCTTCAGCTACAAAAAATGGCGATAATTACAGCATCTAATGGGCAGGGTTGAGGATGAGATGAGATATTTGTAAAGCACTTAGCATAATATGTGGCATTTAGTAGTCACTATAGAAGTACTTATGACCATCCCCTTGCCCACTGCTCTTTTCCTAAGCTCGAGCAGCCTTTATTCTAATTCTTTCTGTCTCTCTGTTTCTTCCCTCTTCCCCCTGCCATGGTTGTAATGATCAGTTAAAAATTAATTTTCCAACTTAAATTCCAATTTAAAAATTATTATTACTCCAGTATTTTATTTTTAAAAAATTTTTATTATACCTTTTTATTTGCAAATAAAACATTTACCAAAAAAACATATGCATGAGTAATTTTTCAATGCTGACCCTTGCAAAACTTTCTGTTCCAAATTTTTTCCTCCTCCCCACCCCCTTCCCTACATGGCAGGTATTCTAATACATATGAAAATATATGTTAAATCCAATATGTATACATATCCATACAGTTATCTTGCTGCACAAGAAAAATCAGATCTAGAAAGAAAAAAAAAACCTGAGAAGGAAAACAAAAGTGCAAGCAAACAACAACAGAGTGAAAATGCTATGTTGTGATACACACTCAGTTCCCACAGTCCTCTCTCTGGGTGTAGATGGCTCTCTTCATTACTGAACAATTGGAACTGATCTGAATCAATTCATTGTTGAAGAGAGCCACGGCCATCAGAAGTGAGCATCATATAATCTTATTACTGCCATGTACAATGATCTCTTCTTTCTGCTCATTTCTCTCAGCACCAGTTCATGTAAATCTCTCCAGCCCTCTCTGAAATCATCCTGTTGGTCATTTCTTACAGAACACTAATATCCCATAATATGAATGCACCATAACTTATTCAACCATTCCCCAACTGATGAGCATCCACTCAGTTTCCAATTTCTTGCCACTACAAACAGGGCTGCCACAAACATTTTTGCACATGTAGGTCCCTTTCCCTCCCTAAGATCTTTTTAGGACATAAGCCCAGTAGTAACACTGCTGTGTCAAAGGGTATGTACAGTTTGATAACTTTTTGAGCATAGTTCCAAATTGCTCTCCAGAATGGTTGGATTCGTTCACAGTTCCATCAACAATGTATCAGTGTCCCAGTTTTCCCATATCCCCTCCAACTTTTGTCTTTATCTTTTCCTGTCATCTTAGCCAATCTGAGAGATGTGTAGTGATATCTCAGAGTTGTCTTAATTTGTATTTGTCTGATCAATAATGATTTGGAGCACCTTTTCATATGACTAGAAATAGTTTCATCTTCATCTGAAAATTGTCTGTTCATATCCTTTGGCTACTTATCAATATTACTCCAGTATTTTAATAGATATTATTTCGAGTTTCCTTAATCAATTAATGAGGAAATCAGGTAAACATCTCTGTGTCATTTCTAAGGAGCTTTAGAGGCCTCAAGCTATTTCAAATCTTTGCTATCATCTTCCTTGTCCTACAAAGACACTTATTCTCTCTAAGTGTAAAACCATAGAATCTCAGAATTGGAAGGGCCTTCAGAAATCAGTCCTCAGTACCTTATTGGAATTCCCTTCTTTGATATCCCCAAAGAGTCATCCATCCTCTGCTTGGAGGCTTCCAGGGATGGGGAATTCACTGCCTTTTAGTGTCCCCTTCTTGGACTTCAGTAGTTATGAAATCTTATGAGAAAATGAAAATCTGTATCTCTGTAGTTTATACCCATTCTTCTTAGTTCTGTCTTCTTGGATCAAGCAGAATAAATCAGATATTTCCTTCAATACAACAACTTCTCAAATACTCAAAGACAGCTCTCCTGCCGGAAGTAAACTCGGAGCTACCCAGTGTTCCCATCTTCCCAATGGACCCAAACACCCTCTATTTCCAATTATATTATATAAAGTTAATTAAGAGATATTTTAATTTAGGGTTTTATGGTTTGAATATAAACTTCATGTGCTTCATGCTTGAAGATTCCAACTGCTCCAATTCTGCCTCTGTAGTCCTGATTTTTTTTTATGTCTAAAATTGGTTTTATTCTTTAGTTAGTATCACCTTATATGATATGTTGGGGCTATGTGGAAGGGACCCGGTACCCCAAAGAGAGAGATAATAATTTCAGAAGTTCATAGGATCATAGGTTTAGGGCTCAGTGGTACCTCAGAGATTATCTAATAACTCCATTTTAACAAATAAGGAAACTGAGGCCAGATGAGATTAAATAATTTGTCCAGGATCTCTAACTCCAACCCAATTCAACTTCTACTGTACCATATTGTAGAATTTTAGACATTTTGCCTCTTTAGATCTCAAAGGAATGATTTCTCAGATTTTTTCCCAATAGCTACAATATAATTGTCACTTTAAATGGAACTCATTCAATAGCTTTAACCTTTTTTGAAGGAACAATGTGTTACTTCTTCCAATCTTCCTGTGAAATGCATAGGCTTTCTTTGTGGGTTTTTGGTTTTGTTGTACTTTGAAAAACGGGAAAAATGTATATGTGTGTGTGTGTGCATGCTACCTAGTGTAGACTGACAGCCTTTGTTAAAGCAAGACTGTGATTAGACTATATCGTGAGACACAAGTCAGTTTCATTAGCCACAATATTTACAATAGATGGTGAATGGACCATTGTAACTTTCACAGAATTATCTTAGTTTGGGAACTTTTCTATAGCAACAGTTATAAGTAAAGGGAGAAAAGGTAGCATTTGTGCACGTTAGTGTATTCCCTTAATGGCTGTTGTATCCTGGATATGATGAGGTGATATTGGCTTCCCAAGACTCTGACTTTTGTTGAGGAGGTGGAGTGGTAAAATGGCTAAAATCAGAAAGTCCCGAGTTCCCATCTCACCTCTGACATCTACTAGTGACTTTCTGAGCATCACACAGTTAGAGAGAGCAAGGTGAGGTGGATAGAGAGCTAGATTTGAGGTCAGTCCTGATTTCTGTTTCCAATCTCCCATTAACTTCCTACATGATCTTGGAGACATCTTTTCATTTTCTTCATTTTTAAAATGAGGAAACTCATCTCAGAGTGTCATCTAGAGTCCTCAGAAATCTTGACACCCATTCAGAAAGTCAAAACTGTTTTCATAATAATAATGACATTTTCATTTCGATTATAGCAACTGTCGATAGACATAATCCACATAAACAAAATCCTTTTGAAGGGTCTTCAGAAATTCTAGTGGGAGTGATAAAGAGGTCCTGAATTCAAAAAGTTTGATCATCTGTAAGGTACCACATGGTTTTTAAGCTACAATTCTAAATGGCAGAGCTGCCTCTTCACCAGCTAAATCCTGATCTCTTTCCACTGCATTTTCCACTGCCTTCCAACCCTCTCATTTATAGAAGAAGAAATGGAAACCAGACAGATAAAGGGACTTGCCCAGAGGGCCCCCAGGTAAGAAGCGGCTAAGCCAAGACCTGATCCCAGAGCTTGTGATTCCACAGGCACCTTGTCAGAGCTATCAGAAGCAAGCGGATAACATAACACTGCCTGAAAGCACTTTAGACCCACCAAAGGACTCTCCCCAGTGAAAGATGAGGAAAATTTTCCTTTAGTGAGAAGGGCACCTGCTCTGAGATGTTTGATCCTGAGATTCTGGGATGGTGGTGGAGGCTGCAACTGTTCAAAGAGTAAAAGAGCCTTCCACACGAGGAATTTAGGGCCACATTCATCCTCTCCAGGTTGGGTTTTGTTTGGGTGATAATAGTCACATCTCATTTGATTGACAAAGTGCAAAAAGTTTTCACAGTCAGTTGCAGTTTCTCCACTGGGGAATCTGTTAACATTGTTTGATGTCCTGATGCCAAACAACTCATTTGCACTTTGGGATTGGGTCTGTCACTGCCTCAATGTGGTGGTGAAGACCTCCCATTTGTTAGAATTCAGCAAGTCTTCGGCACCTCAGACCTCCTTATTGCAGCCCTCTGGGAATGTGTACATGGGGAGGAAACAGTATCGTTTTTGTGTTTATATTAAGTATATGTATTTATACATGTGCAATGTCTGTGTCTTTTTGTTATTCAATTGTTTCCTTTGTGACCACATTTGAGATTTTCTTGGTAAAGATACTGAAATGGTCTACCTTTCCTTCTCTAGCTCATTTTTTTAACAGATGGGGAAACTGAGGGAAACATGGTTAAGGGACTTGCCCAGGGTCACACAGGTAGGAAGTATCTGAAATTGGATTTGGACTCTTGTATTCTGAACTCCAGGTCCAGCGCTCTATCCATTAGGCCACCAGCTGCCTCATATCTGTGTCTAATCACACATACACAGTGTGTATATAATGTATTTATTAGATATTTATATTATATTTATTATACATATGTATATGTGCATACATTCATATGCACAGAAACACATACATGGATTTGTGTTATATGTGTGTTGTGTATATGGACATATATCACATGTACAAACATATGTAACAACATAGACATACACATTGTGTGCATTTATGTATATGAATGTATGTGAATGTACACATGTACAAATATACACACATATGAGTGTTGGAAGGACAGATTGCATGGGAGGAAGGAGTGTCTGAATCATTGAAAGATTATATGATTTGCTCATTGTCACATAGCTAGTATGTGTTGGTGTAGGACTTGAATCAATAAATAGACATATATGAAATGTATATATACATACATATACATGTGTATGTATATATGCATACACACTATATATACCAATATATGTGCAAATATATGCAGTGTGTAGTATATGCATGTGTATATGTTATATTTGTATATATAGTGAATGCATGTGTATGTAGTATATGTGTGTATATATATATATACACACATATATATTTAAGCTGAATGTATTTATATATAGATACATATATTCAGTTATGTATGGTATGTGTATATGTATATGTGTGTGTATGCATGTGTGTATATATATATATATATATATATATATATATATATATACACACACACACACACACACATATATTCTAGTACATAAAGATGAAATATGATAGAAGGGAGTTAGCTGGCCTTAGAGCCAAGAAGATTCTGGTTCAAGACCCACCTGAGTCATATTCTCCCTGTGTAATCATATGTAAATTTTTTTAACTTCTCAGTGCCCCAAATAAATCTCAGACAATAAATGGCAGAAAAGGTACTAGTTGGCGATGGCCGAGGAAGGTCCTCACCGGGAACTCCCCACATAGGTCTCCTCTTCTCTCTTCCTATATCTATAAATATAATCTGAATAAGATTAGTGGTACTAATAGTTAGGTTTGAAATTGGGAAAACTGTTTCCAAGCCTGCTTCTAGAATATACTTGTTATATAGCCACAGACAAGTTATTCAAGCTCTCAAAGCTCTAGAAAACTCTCTAATCTGTATGTTGAAAAGGAATTGCAGATTTTCATCCAGGAAGAGGTTTTCTGCACTGTGGTTGACTATATACCTGACATCAAAGGTTTAGACCATGAATGAATATCTTTCTGTCTATCTGTTTATCCACACATACCCATATGGGTTTGATAGAATTCTTAACTTGGAATCATGAAAATCTAGATTCAAATCTAGCTTTTAACTATTATTAGTTGTACAAACTTGGTCCCTAGTTAACTTCTTTATCCCTAAGGTAGCTCCTTAGGGCTTATTTATGAAATCATTAAGCTTTATGATTTGCTATTGGTTGAGGGAATTCTAAAACCATGACTTCCCCAAGCAGAAATCATTTCTGCATGCACATACACAGGCACACGTATACACACATGCATACGCACACTCATACACACACACACACACACACACACACACACACACACACACTACATAAAGATATAAATCATATTTAACCATGAATTGTTGTAAAATCCTCAATGAACTGTGCTGATTTGCTGAACCACGAAACAATTCCAATATAAATTTTTAAAAAATGAACTGGCAAATGAGTTGATTTCTTTCATTTCTTTTACCAAAAGTAAAATCCCCAAATACCCCACAATACAATTCTAACCAGAACCCAAGTCCTATATTTTCTAAAACTATCTATGAACATCTAAATATTTCATGACTTAAATCTTTATACTTTTAAACACTGTTCTTGATATTTTATTTGGTTTGAAATCTTGGATCTGATTCTCAGTTCTTCCCCAAATATAATAAAGCCTTGCCCTGTAGGCTTATAATCTTGAGTTAAGATGCACCCAACCCAGACAGAATATTAGGAATTTGAAGTTCCAAGAAGAAAACAAAAGTGTCGGGTCTTCATAGAATCATGCATTCATAGCTTGAGGAGACTGATGAGGTTCTCATCCTAATTTTGCAGATGAGAAAACTGAGTCCAACAGAGGCTCAGGGTCATCATTGTGGCAGAGCTGAAATTTGAGCTCAAATCCTCTAAATGCCAATATTCTTTTCACTTATTGATGATCATTAATTTTGAGGTCCCTTTGAGGTGGCCTAGTTTTGCCCCTTTCATTTCACAGAAAAGTAAACAGAGAGATGAAGTGGCCTAAGTTCAAGTCTTGGCCCTCTGATTACAAATCCACTACTGTTCCTCAAGTAAATATAAGCTCCTAATAGCTAAGGACAGTCTTGTGTTTTATTAGAAATATCGTATGAAAACTGAAACTTACTTAGTAGCTACATTTAAAATAATTTATTCCAAGGCACAAAGGATTATAACACTTTCAGCCCTTCTCTTTAAGAGCTCACTATGTTTCTTTGACCATTCATTCTCATTTTTCATCAAGGACTAAAGCTAAGTGTAGACTTACTCCATTTTCTGATTCTCCTCTTTCATCTTTTTTTTTAATATTTCATTCCTAGTTATATCATAGAACTAGTTTTCTGATTTCATCTTCTTTCCTCTTCCCTCTGATTATTATTATTTTTTTGTTCTTCCAGACATTAATTATCAGAAGTTTTGGGGTGGTTGAGTATGAAAGCGATTAATTTAATTGTAGAAAAATTAAAATCACTAGGGACTAACAACTTCTTATTTTTTCCTGGCTCCTTTCCTATATCCCTTTCAATTTTTTCTCACCTTGATTTGTTACATTTCTATCTCCACCCCAGATTGAGATTGGGGAGAAAAACATTCTAGCTTACCTTTGCTTACTCTTTTAAATTACCTTTGAGATCCATGGGGAACATAGCATGATTTGGACACATGAGAATGGGTTAGGATATTTGATTTTTAGCAATTAGCAGAAGGCCTACTGTAGAAATGATAATATTAAAATTCTCTTGAAACCAGGTGGATTACATAGGTTATCAGAGCCCCAAAACCATGAAAACTGGTCCCCAAAATAAGAGCATCCTGGCAAATGCAGCTGTAGTAGCTAGATAGAACATCTGTCCTCATCAACTGACTCAAGCTTTGCAATGTTTCCTGGTGATGTCTCTGTTCTGTAAATGAATAACAGGTAAAGATGCCAGGCTGGTAGATTGCTAAATCAACAAATCCAATGGGTCCCGTTAGGGATGGTCCAAATTGAACAGGGTTGAGGCAAAAAACAACAACAACAATAATAATATTCTTCCTTTAATTCTTCCTTTAAAAGACATGTATTAGAGAAAATATGTTGATGAGAAAAAGGAAAAGGAAAAAAGACAATGGAGGCCAGCGGGAAGATCCTTTGTTATTAAAAGCTGATATAGGAGAAGATGATGCTAATTCTGTCTTAATGGGCCCTCCATCAAAGAGCTTCAGGGACATAATTATTTCATTAATTCTCACAATGCCCTTGTGACATAGGTAAGGTGGTACATATTATTAGTCACACTTGGTAATGTGAAATGAGTGAGTCCATTCAGAACACTCACTTACTGGAGGGCAGTCCCTTTTATGGTTAGTTGCCTTTCCTGTCCTGGGTCAAGGCTCTGAGTATGCAGAGAAAATCCAGAGCAGCACAATCGCCTTAGATTGTTTCTGAATGGACTTTCTAAGTTACCGGGACAGCAAGATAAAGGAAAAGTATTTCTGATGAAGTATCCCAATGTGAATGTCACGGAACGAGCATTTTGATCTCGGGTCAGGAGCTGGGTTTGATATCTGGGTCTGCCTCTCATATGCTGCCTCTTGTATGAACTTGGCTAAGTTCCAGTCCAAAGCAATGCAACAAGCATTTGTAAAGTCCCTTCCCTATTAGAACATGAGCATGGACCGTGTTTTTGTATTTCTTTGTGTCCGTAGGGCTTAGCATGGTGTCTCTCAGATACTAAGTTCTTAGAGGCAACTAGGTCGCATAATGGATACAGTATCAGGTTTCTCAGTCTGTCTCAGACACTTACTAGTTGTATCTCCCCAGGTAAGAGGCCAGCATTAGCCCCCAGATGTTGGCTGCCTTTAATTTAAATTGGAATTATCATTAAATGGACCTAAGGATAATTTTTTTCTTTATTTTATTCCCCTTTAAGAAAATGGAAGGTCTTTTTATCTGTACTCATACCGGTCCTCCAGGTTCGGTTGTAAGGGGTCAGAGGATTGTTATTGTGTGGTCACTCACATTTTAACCTTCCAAAATATGACTTCAAAAGTAGAAAGTAACAAAGGGAAGTTTAACAACATGATTTAGTCAAAATTCTCTTATTTTAGGTATAGTTTTAATGTCTGATTTCAAATTTCTTTCTGTGCCATAGACATGGGGGGGGGAGGCTTATTTGTTGGAAACATTTTGACAATTCCTTTGAAATAACTAAGTTTTTGAGAGGCAGTATGAAATAGGTAGATCTGACTTTAAGTCCTGCCTGGGAAGTACATGAACTATATGATCATGAGCAGATTACTTAACCACTCAGTGTCCAAGGCAGTGCTGAGATTCTTTATTATAGATGAGTTGATGATCTGTGTCAGTGGAGGGTGTTCCCAATCAATCAATGAACAAGTAATTCGTTGCTAATTGCCTGGCTTTCCCTTAAATTTTAAAGGCAACAATAATAAGTATATATAAGAATATATATCTATAGCTTAAATGTAGAGTGAATAACTACAAACATATACAAAGAAATTACTTACAAAATAGTTTGAGAGGGGGAGCACTAGAAGTTGAAGGAATCGGGAAAAGCTCTCTGCAAAAGATGTTGCTTGAGCTGTGTCTTAAAGGAATTCTACGAAGCAGAGGTAAAATGAGAATACATTCCAGGCATGTTGGATGACCTGGCAGAATTGTAGAGATCCCATCTGTCTGAGGTACAGAGAGAAGACTGGTTTGGCTGGGTTGCACAATGTGGGAGGGGAAATCATGTCCAAAGACTCTGGAAACATAAGACTAGAGCCATGTTGTGAAGGGTTTTCAAAATGAAATGGAAGAGTTTTTATTTTATCCCACTGGCAAATTGGAAGCCACTGGAGTTGATTGGGTAGGGAAGCCACATGATCAGATCTGAATTTAAGGAAAAGTGCTTTGGCAGCTGTGGATGTCAAAATGGAGTAGTGAGAAGGGGAGACAAGGAGATCAATCGGGATCTCCTACAATAATCTAGGCAAGAGATGATAAGAGTGCTAGCTATGTGAGTAGAGAGAAGTTAGATTCAGGAAATGTGAAAGAAATGTAGGAACTGAAAGATTTGCAACTAATTGGATGTATAGGGTGGAAGAAAGTAAAGAGTCTAAAATAATGCCAAAGTCATGAACTTGGGAGACTTGAAGGATATATGGTATGTTTTGAGAAAAATAGGGAAATTAGGGGAAAGGGATGGGGTGGGGGGGACTCAATGAGTTCAATTTTGGACATGAGGATATGTGTATATTTATACCTATGAATCATTTGCCATCTGCATGAAGATGTTAGTTAAACCCATGGGAATTAATGGAGAGAGGGAAAGGGAGAGGGAGAGAGACACAGAGAGACAGAGAGACAGAGACAGACAGAGAGAGAGACAGAAAGACAGAGACAGAGACACACAGAGAGAGACACAGAGAGAGAGAGACAGAGACAGAAAGAGAGAGAGAGACAGAGACAGAGAGAGAGAGAGAGAGAGAGAGAGAGAGAGCGCAAGCACGAGCATGAGCGTTTCTTCAGTTCTGTTCAACTGAAGACAATTGAAATGCAGTCTGGGTTGAAGAAGCTTGAAGGAAATGGGAGCAAATATTGATGTAGAAGAGTTGGCCTTGGCAGAGTGAAGGGCCAGTTCTTTGCTGGTAATTAGAGATCTGGGTAAAGGAGTTAAAAATGAAAGATGTTGTCAAGGTGTTTTGAGATGAAGAGAATGGAAGAAGGTCTCATGTTGTTTCCTCAATAAAGAAAGAACCATTTCTTTTTATTCCAAATTTTCTCTCCTCAAATCTTCCACATCATCTGTCTTCACAATTAGTATTCCTCATACCAGTGATATTACAGACCTGAACTCCCCTCTTCATTTCTCACCCATCCCTACCCCATAACCTTAAGTTTCCCCAGATCCATTTAACTTAAATTTAAGCGTTAAACAACCACTTAAATTTTGCTTTCCCATTTTGCTCAACTCCTCTGCTTGGCAAAAGAATAGACAGAGTGCCAGTCATGGGCCTTTCTGACAACTACCAGAGGAATAAATATTAAGCAAGGCTCAGATGGAAGAGGAGGCTAGATGAGGAAAGAAGCCCCCATAAAGTAAGGACTCAGTTCTTCATCTTGAGAAGCACCAGTCAGCATAAAATTTTAAGTAACAATGAAGGAAGAGGAAGACTGCCAGACAGAAAAGGAGGAGGAATTGACTTGCATCTTACAATTGGCAGGAATATCAGAAGACTGAAATTTGAAAGTTTTTTTACTCTTTTTGATAAAAACGTCTATGAAATCACATTTTCTAGATCCAGTCATTTTAAGACTTTGATGAAATGATGTCTCCCATCACTTAAACAACAACAACAAAAAAAAATAGCAGGTGACATCCAGAATACCTGAATTTTCTAGTTGCAGGAGCCTGGTAGAAGAGAGAGGCAGCTGGTTTCTCCCTTTATCCCAGCCTCCACTCAGTGATTTTCTTCGACGTTCTTGGCTCACACAAAACTGCTGACCAGGATGCTTTGTATTATGTCAGACTATTTATGAGCTGACATCCCTCTGGGGTGAGGGGAAGGGTGGAAATTGCTTGTTTTAAAATACACCTTAATGTGGGGCAGGTGGGTGGCTAATTTATCCATTTATTTTTTAATAATAATAAAAGAGAAGCTCCATGGTGGCTACCTCACACATCACCCCACACGCAGACCCACTTTGCTATTGCTGCCTTTTCAAACTGTCAGGCCTTCGGCCCCTAGGTTGGCAGTACACAAGTGCTAAGTACATTTGATTGGTATCATTACTGGTCTCTGGTAATTGATTACTGTCCACGGTGAAGTATCCAGGGCAAGTGCACAGCCAATAGCAATCACTTAATCCATCATGCCTGTATGTTCCTGTTCTCTTGAGACCTATCAGCCACATGGTATCCAACCCCACTAGGCAAATTGCCTATGGCTGCTCCGTGCGTACAATTAAAGGGTACTCGGTGTGTTTCCTGTGCTAGCCAGAGCCACCAGCTTTGTTAGGTCAAGTCCACTGCTACTAACCAGTCCTGCCTCTTTTCTATATAGATTTATGTTTGCTTTCTTGTTATTGGGTTCCGTTGCCCTCCCCCACTTTTGTGAATATGTGTATATTTTTACAAGGCCTAATGGAGCACTATAGCATAGCAGTTGTATTAGGAATATTAATTGCAAGACTTGAGATGGGTTGATTGGGATAAAGTCCTGGAGAGCTGTTTGTAATGCAGATTTTTTTTTTATTAGAAACACGAAGAGGAAGAATAATGAATAGCAACCAGAACTAATCAGAGTTGGGTTTTTTTTTTGTTATCCACCAAATCCAATGATAATGACAAAAGAAACTCTTTTAAAAATAATATAAGACTCCAGCATTTATACTTTTTTCTCAGCTTCTCTACAAACTGGAAAAACATTGAAATATACATAGGCTCTAGAATTCAGATTCTGGTCCAGTATTTCATTCTTGAGTGACCTTGGACAAACCATTTAGTCTCAGGGTGTCCCATTTCTTCATCTGCAAAGTGAGGCAGAATAGATGGTATCTGAGATTCTTCTGCTTCTAGGGATGTGTTCTTCAGGTACCATCTCAAGAGGTGGAACAGCCCTTTGAGGTCATCTAATTCAAATCTCCTATATTACAAAGCAAAAAACTGAAGCCCAGTGAAGGAAAAAAGGTCATGCAGAAAATCATCTTCTGATATTGACCTGCTTCATCACACGTGGCTCACAGCAGGTCTTTGTTCTACTAAACCATAGGACAGTGATGTAAACATCCAAATTCTAATAATGGTTTTTTAAGCATTACATAATAGGCAGCTAAGTGGATGGAATGCCAGGGTTAGAATCAGGAAGCCTCATGTTCAAGAGTTCAAAATGGCCTCAGATATTTCCTAGCTGTGTGACCCCCCGGCAAGTCACTTTACCATTTTTGCCTCAGTTTCCTCATCTGTCAAATGATGTAGAGAAGGAAATGGCAAACCATTCCAGTATCTTTGCCTATAAACCCCCAAATGAAATCATGAGAAGTCAGACATTACTGGAAAGACTAAACAAACAACAATGTAATGGTAGGAGGAGGTAGAGGGAATAGTAAGAATTCCACAAGATTTTTGTAGCTGGAAGAAATCCTGGATAGATCATTTACTCCAGAAGTTCTTAATCTAGAATCCATGTAAATTTTTTAAAATTTAAACACTTTTCTTTCAAAATCATTGGTTTCTTTTGTCATCCTATGTCTTTTATGCATTTAAAAAACATTATCCTTGAGAGGAATCTATACATTTCACCAAACTCCCAGAAGGGTCTGAAACACAGAAAAAGATTAAAAATCCCGGATCTAGTGCCAACTCTCCTTATTTTCCAAATGAAAAGAGAATTTGCCATTGAGAGGATAGATATGGAGAGAATAACTATTGCTTCATTTGAGAAAAGAAGCTGTGTAATCACTAGAATCAGATAAAGAATAGATTCAGAAATGGGCATGTCATAAGATCCTAAATTTAGAGTTATGAGGGCCCTAAGACAGGTGTACCCTGCTTACAGTCTGTGAAACTCCTGAGTGAAGTCCCAATCAAAGTAAAATATAATTAGGAAATGGGTAACAAAAGAAATAAAAACACACCACAGCGTAGAGAATATGCTTTTGTGTCTTTCTGAGTCAACATAAATCTTAACATCTCTAATCATTTTCTAGTTGAGAAAATGGAATCACAAGGAATTGAAGAGACCTCCCCAAAAATGTATGTACATGCATTGAGTGACAGAACCATAATGGTAATCCAGCTCTTGGGATGCCAAGTGTAACCTTCATTCCAACCACAATCATCCTAAAAAAGAAAGGCAGAATCAGAGAGGGAAGAAAAACTGACTCTTTACCCATCCCAAAGTTGATTCAAGGATAGGAAGGGTAATACAACAGGAGTAAGGAAGAAGGTACTAGTGGGACAACACAACAGTGGAATCTAGGGAACAGAAATAAGATTAAAATAATACAATTAAATGACGTGAATAAGATGAAAAGAAAGTATACATAAGGGTCCAGCACAAACAGAGCAGTAGGGATATCTCCAGTGTCTGGTTGGTGCCTTCTGTGTCCCTTCCCCCAAATAACTTTTTAACTACATTGCTCATATGTTGTATTTATTTCTCTATGCACATGTCATATCTCCCCCAATAGAAAATAAGTTTCTTAAGGATAGGGTCTGTTTCATTCTTGTCTTCCTATCTCCAGTAACTAACACATTTCCTGTCACCTAGTAAATGCTTAATAAATGCTTGTTGAAGTGAAGAGTCTTTTCCTTCTAAAGATTTTTTTCACTTTTTCCTGAAATTTATGTTTGTTCTCGATGAAGAAGTTCTGGTCCCATATTTATAGGCACAAGCTGCTGTGAAGCCAAGGTCTATGTTTGCAATATTGGTATCCTGCCAATGCAGGGAGTTCTGTTACTGGCTATAAATGTTTTTGTTTTTTTGAAAGTGTGTTTTGGATTTTGGTGACAGGTACCTCTACTTCCTAACTCATCTCCCTTCAGAGCAACACAAATAAAGTCTGTGTAGGACTTACCTTTGATTCGGGGTTTTCTTTGGAGCTTTGGTGTAATGATTTCTTGGGAGAGAATATTTGAAATTGTGGTTTAAGGCCTCTTTTCCTTCCTCATATGAACAACTGGTGTAAACAATGCCTAATTTAGCTCAGTATCATGTGATTTAGGAGAAAGGATACTGGATTTGGATTTAGAGCTGGCAAAGACACTGCAGGGCATCTAATCCCGACCCTTCATTTTATAATAGGGGAAACTGAGGTTCATAAGGGTTAAATCATAAACTGTGTCAGATTGGAGCTCATCTTTCCAATTCCAAATCTAGTTCTTTTTTTTTTTTTTACTCTCTGATGTTTCTACTTGTTTATTCCAGAAATCCTGAAATGAAAGGAAAACTAATACGAAATAGACCAGTCTGTCTAATCCCATTCCTAGAAATGTATTTCTTGGATCTATGCTCCATACTAGAGAAAAGGTAACTGTGTTTATATGTACCACCTGTTGTGGAATATAGAAACTTTTCCAAAAATAATTCACAGTGTAGATTAGCTTAAGAAACATTGTTGATAATAGTAACTATTACTATCTCATAATAACAAAGAATAACTACTTTTTAAAAGACTATTTTAAATAAAAATATTTTGGGTTCCATCTTAGCTCCTCCACTTACTACTTGTGAGATATTGTATAAGTCAGTTCCCTAATTTGGGCCTCATCTTATCGATATATAAAAAGAGAGGGTTGGCTGAGATATCTTCTATGGCTGCATCCAGCACTAAGTCCCTGGTCCTCTGTATGATCTAATCCATCAGTGTCTTCACATAGTAGAGTCTGACTTTCATTTATTAAACTGACCAAAATCCAAGTGATTAGAGTAGTTTTTGATTATATATATATAAACTTATATGATTCAAGGGAGCTATTTGGATTGAAAAGTAAATTGAACTGAATTTTTGAAAAACTGGATTCAAAGGGCAACTAGGTGGTGCAGTGGATAAAGCACCAGCCCTAAAATCAACAGGACCTGAGTTCAAATCTGCCCTCAGACACTTAACATCCTAGCTGTGTGACCTGGGTGAGTCCCTTAACCCCAATTGTCTCAGCCAAAAAAAACAAACCAAAAAACCTAATTCAACTTAGTTTATCTCTCACTTAAAAGTTGGTTCTGCAGTGACTTGTTTTCTTAGTTTATGACACAAGCATCTCTGAGTTAAATGGATGTCTTTCCCTTACGGGTTAGACTTAAGCCATCAATTAATAGAGGAGATTATATGGAGCCATTTTGGACCCTTTCCACAACATGGTGGTCTAGTGCCATCTTCCCTTCTATTGTGGGTTACTTCTGGGAAGCCAGGGGGAAACATCTGGAGGATGTGGGGAGGGTGTTCATCACTTGTTATCTAGAAGAAAACACCCATGGCCCATCCTTTGCCACTCACAGTTTAATCTATTTCTAAATTTCCATTTGCTGTAGGGCTTACTTTTTAGGCATAAGTGGTGCTTAAAACATGCTTAATCCCCTGTGGAAGTGGTGTTCTCTGCCCACTTTGATAGGCATCCTTGAATGGCCAAGGGAACCATAAGAACCTACAATTGGTGCTGCTGAATCTCTTCCCTCTTACTTGGTTTTAATTCACCCACAAAAAGAATGATGGTCTGCTGACCCATAGATTACTTTGATTTTCATTTTAGCCCAAGATTCAGACTATTTCCTTACTTGGGTTCCAGTTTTCACACTACTTTTGCTAGTGCAGAGTTCCTGGAAGTCAGGAGACTTCTATGGCGCTGGGCAACTTTGAACAAATCATGATAGCTGGTGGACTTCGGTTTTCTCTTCTATAAAGGATTGGACTGAGTGGCCTCTAGAGCTCTCTCTCATTTTAAAATTCTATGACTAAGACGCTCGGCTTTCTTGTACTTTTCACAGGAACACATGGGAATGTGCAATATCTTTTTTTGTTTGTCTGTGAATTTGACAAAGCAGTTGAATGTTTTTCCAAAGCAGAGCCCTTTACTTTGGTAAATCGATAAGTACAGGGTGTTCCTAAGTCAGAGTCTGTTCATCAGAGACAGAACATAGGAGTCCAGTTTTTCCTCTCCTCAGGCTTATTGCAAAGATGCTGTATGGCTACAGAGGCTTTCACTGGCTTCTCAATCAATTTTATCTTCGTTCTTTGGAGGAGGGAGGAAGTGCGCACTTGTGTGTGCATGTGTGAATTTTGAGCATTGTATTGTGTGTATACACACACCAAAGTTGCTTTGAGAGCAGTATAAATTTAGGAAAGAGATTTGCCCAGGCAAAATAAATGTTAGCATAGTACATAGAACAAATGGAGTTAGAGTGCTGACAGGCAGAATTTGGTCATTTCATCAAGAAGTATAGACCTCTTGATTTTGTTACTAATTATATGCTAGGATCATGGGATTATTGATTTAGAAATGGAAAGGACTTATCTAATCTAACTCCTTCGTTTTAGAGCAAACTGAAGCCCAAAGAGATGAGATGAATAATAATAATCAACATTTCTGTAGTGCTTTAAGATTTCCAAAGCACTTATAGATATTACATCATTTTATCCTCACAACAACCTTGGGAGGACAGTGATATTATTATTCCCATTTTACAGATAAAGAAACTGAGACAGAACATAAGCAATTTACCCAAGTAAACATGGCTAGGAAGAGTAAGAGACCAGATTTGAACTTGCTTCATTCTGACTCTGTCTACAGTGTTCTATTCACATTACCATATAGTTGTCTTTATGACTCATCCAGGTTTGCATAGGTTGAGAATGACAGCCAGGATTCAGATTACATCCTTTCACACCCAAGCCAAAAACATTTCCACAGCCTCATGTAGGATCATCAGATTTAGAGCCAGAAGTGGCTTCCACACTAATTCCTACATTTTGCAAATAAGGAGTATAGTAAAATGACTAACCCAGAGTCAGTGGTAAGTAGCATAGCTAAGACTTGTTCTTAGTTCTCCTACTTCCATATTCAAGTCTCTTTCACTTACCTACCACACACATTGTTTATTTTCTCTCTAAGATTTCTTTGGTAAGAAAAAGAGTTTCTTTTTCTTCCCATGAAAGACATAATATCTGGTAGCAAATAATGTTAAAATACTGCATATTAATATACCACATATTAATAATTTGTTAAGAAATTCATGAATAAGATATTAACATCTCACTTGCATATTAAATTAGTATTTTTCCATCTGTAGCTCCAGCCAGATCTTTACATCTGCATAGATTGGTAATAACAGCATCACCAAGTCTTTTTCTTTTTTCATTTTCAATACATTTAATTACACAGAGGCTGCTGTTAGAGAGATTTATTGTTGTCGGCCATTGATTACTTTTTGAGGTGGCAGGGGTGGAGAGGAGAGCATGATGAAGAGGTTTAAAAACCAGAAACACAGGATCTGCATCTCCTGTGTTTGATATTGTACACCTTGGAGGTGGTGCAGAACTCGTCAAGAAATATACATCACTTTGCTTCATCATTCAGTCAGGCTAAGGTTGCTTCCAAAGGCAGACACGCTGCATAGGATGTATATTCTCTGCTTCTTCCTCTTCTAGTTCCTTTTCAGACATTCTCAGAACTGTAATCAGCGAGAAAATTGCAATCAGTTATGTCTAGAAGCAACTAAGTCAAGCTCGGAAGTCTTACAAAGTGACTTGAGCCTGACTTATTTACATGGTTCTTCTGCTTCTGTGTTTGATCACTTCCACAGCTTATTTCAGGCACTATTCTCCCAGAAACTAGACACAGACTTTGCCATTAGTCCACTAGCTCTTGTCCATTCATTGCTACTATAATGATCTTTCAGATTTTCCTCTTCCCTTCCATTCTCAATGTTCACCCTCCAATTCAAAAATCTGTCCACCTTAGTATGTGAGTTCCCTCTATGTGTTTTCCTGGACACAGCAAACATGCATGTACTTTAAAAAATATTATTTTATTTTTTCCAATTACATGTTAAGACAATTTTAATTTTTTTAAAGTTTTGAATTCAAAATTCTAGCCCTTCCTTCCTCTCTTCTCTCCCCCCTCCTTAACATCCCTTTTGTAGCAACTAATCACCTGATATCTGAAGTAATTATTTTCTTTCCATCCATTTTTTATCAAGATGCCAAATTCATTTTCCTGAAACCCCCTCTTACCTTGTCATACTCATCTACTCAAAAGCCTACAGTGATCCTCTAGAACCAATAAGATCAAGTCCAGTTTTCTCAACTTGCTTTAGTAAAAATGGATTAACCTAGTCCACTTTACTATTTAAATTCATTTCCCACTACTTTTCTATGAACTCCCCTGATCAAATCAGGATAAACTCTTCACAAGCCATGCCCATTCTGGAATTAGCCTCTTTGTTTACATTGCTTTTTTAAAATCTGGCATGTTCATCTCTACCTATCTAAATTCTACCTCCATCCTTCAAATCTTACCTAGCTCTTCCATGAAACCTTCTTTACTTTATGATTAATCATCTCCTGTTCTGCAATATTTTTTGCCCTTGCTATACATTTTGGTATCGACTCGTATACTATCCCACTTTATTTTCTACTTCAGTATCATAACAAAGAAACTATAGGATTTTTGATCTGGGAGGTATCTTGGAAATCATAAATGAATCTACTTGTTTTTTCATAAGCTATTGGGGCCCAAGGAGGTTATGTTTTTGTAATATTGTACAGAAAGGTTTTCTATAAGATGTTAGGAAAAGAGAATTTAAAAGATCAGACAACTGAAATAATATGAGATCTCCCCCTCACAGGGTTAATGTGAGATGAAGAACTCTGTAAAGTGCTATATAAATGTCAACTACCACCGTTACCATTTCCATGTACTACCATCATCATGACCACCATTACTATGCATGTTTTGGCTCCCCCCATGAGACTGTAACTGCTTATTGAAGGTAGTCTCTTATGTCTCAATCTTCCTTTATCTTTCCCATATACCTAGTTCAATTAAGTGCATAGTACTTAATAAATACTTGTAGAATTAAAAAATTTGAAAGAAGGGCAAACGAAATCAGCAAAATCCCCCACATTTTAACAAGTTTTTAAAAATGAAATTTCAATCGTCTTAACTGTAGTTGAAATCAAAGATGGGCAAAATCCTTGTTGACAATTTGGTCTGTCTGGATGACGTTGTTTTAAAGATGTCTGCAGTGGACACAGAATCGCGGCAAATCTTCTGCCTCTGACCTGCTTCTCAAGAGAAGGAGTGGGTTTTTTTATCCTAGTCATGGAGTTCCACAGATGTTCTGAACATATCAGCCATATTTCAGGAAACCTATTTCATCCTTTGAAACAGAGATGCCCCCATGGTGCACAGCACTTGACACAAAAAATAATAGCAAGGAACAGAACTCACTATGGGAGTGATGGTAAGATTCTTCTTTCAGTGGTGAATACAGAATAAATACAGTAGTTTCCAAAACTCTGTGGTACAGCAAAATAATATTGCCCATCACCCTTGACATTATACTTTCTAGACCCTTAGATAAAGGTGATAGCATCTTGGTAGAAACTTAATAGGATTATAGATTTAAATCTACAGTGGACTTCATAGACCTTAAAGTCTAACCACCTTCATTTTTTAGATAAATGTATTCAGGTCTTGAGAAATTAAATTGCTATAAAGTAGCACATACAGCTATTGTCTGAGGCGGGATTAGAACTATTTTCCTGACTCCTAGTCCAACCTCTATTCATTATATTACTTAGGTTTATGGAGAGCTCTGAAAAGAGAGTAACTGTTGAAAACAATGTTCTAAAGGCCCAAAGCCTTAAACTCCCCCTCTCCCCCAAATTGATAATGAATTCATTTATCCCTACAGATGCACATGGTACCAAAACAACTGACTGTATAAAGAATAAATTAAGTTCACACTATCTTTACTAGGCAGTAGTCCCAGAAGCATCTACTACTACTTTAGTGTGTTCTGAAACCTCCAGAAAGAGAAGGCCTGTCAAAAGAAAGTAGCCTCACTGGTTTGTTATGATGGAGAGGTTGTGGGCAGTTGTCTTGGCAGGTCATTTAAGTGCAACATCTGGGTCAGTTGGCCCATAGATCCTGAATATGGGACTAGTAAAGTCAAAGTGGCAGAATAAGTCTGTCGGAACCAGGTCAAACTTATTTTTGGACTGAGGCTGCAAATTTTGATTCTTGTTCAAACCAATTGTTGAAGAGATGTATATAGTTGGATTTAAATCTAAGCTATACACATGGCTGATAGCAGTCTCCAAGAAATTAAAAAAAAAACTGTCTTCTTGGTGGGCAATTAGGATAGTTCTTTATATATTGAAATATATATTCAATATATTTTATATATATATTGAATTCACGCGCACGCGCGCGCGCGCGTGTGTGTGTGTGTATAACTGGTGGGACTTTAAAATAATATAATAGATTTTTGAAAAGTTAAAATACTAGAACATACATTAAAATAGATTATTGCCCCTTCAAAGTAGAAGCAGTAACCTTTAGAGGGTCAAAACGTCAGAATGTGTCAGAGCTGGGAGTTAGGTCTTTCTTGTTGTGATGCTGTTGCTAAAAATATGTATGGTACACATACACATGTTCCTGAGAGTACTGAGGAAGTTATTATTTAAAAATGGAATCTTTTGACCTATAGGTGAACAAAAGATTGATTTGACTAATTCTCTTTTACATCACAGCAATACTGGGAGAAGGAATACAGTCTAATGGTGAGTCATAGGCTAGGAAAGTGTTGTTTACGGACCCCAGAGATTGCAGCAAAAAGTGATAGCAACTGGAGGGAATGATTCAAAGTGGGGAAGTGGCAAGTCTCTTTTGGTAATCTGAAAGTTTAAAAAAAAATGTGCTGCATGAAAATATTGCAGAAATAAGGTCAAAGATGCTAGAAGAGAAAATGGAAGGCTATGAAACTGAAACACAGTGTGAGCTACCCTCTACCTCACAGGGTTGATATGAGACAAAGAGTTTTGGAAAGGGGCTGTATAGAAATGAACTATCACCAGCATCATTACTACCATTTATGCCTCCATCACTACTATCCCCACCATCACTACTACCAACACATATTACCCACTACTATCACCATCATCACTATCACCTGTCGTCACCACCATCATCACAAGAGATCCTTCGTGGAGGATCTAATAGCTAACAGAATAAGACCTCAAAACTAAAATTCTGGTTTCTCCTTTATATTTTTCAAAAACATAATCTGGTATCATATCTAAAGGAAGAGACATAGAAGAGTATATAGTAATAATACAAACAGAACCTGTGATTTTATTGATAGGGGAAATACCTAGATGGAAAAAAAAAAATCCTTTGCCAGTACAGGTCAGTGCTTTCTCTTTGACTTCAATTTTAAAGAGATGCCTTGATTACTAAGAGATTAAAAAATTTGTGCAGGATCACATTGCTGGTCTGCGTCAGAGGCAGGACTGTCAACCACACCAGAGGTTTTCAAAATATAATGTGAATATCCCTGGAGAGTCCCCAAGATCCTGTCAAGGGTTCCTTGAGGTCAAAACTATTTTTATAATAATTCTAAGAAGTTATTTTCCCCCTTTTCCAATTACACATGTGTATGATGCCATATATCAGAAATACCATATTTCTTCATCTACTTTAACCAAAATAATAGATCACAATAGATTGAATGCAGAAGTAAATGAGAATTTGTTTCTCTTTCATCGAGCCAGACATGAAATAGATTTGCAAAAGTATGTAAAGTAATACTATCTTTTTACTATTTTTTTATTTTGGAAAATAGTTATTTTTCATAGCAGTGTATTATTTATGTGAACATAAATAGGTTTATTATTTTCAAATGAATTAATATTTTAAACATTTATAATATAATAAATATCAATTGATATAATGCACATAAATAAAAGCTCTCTGTTTCTTTAATAATATTTCAGAGTATAAAAAGGTCCTGAGACTAAAAAGCTTGAAAACCATTACACTATGACATGTTGCCTCTCATTAATAGTAATAACAATTAAAATTATAACAATCTGTGAGAGAGCTGTGGTTTTCTTCCAGCACTTTAACACAATGTTTGGCATGTAGTAGGTGCTTAATAAATGTTTATTGAGTGACTGAGCATGGGGGAATTCCCAGTTCACTATTTACTAATGCATATCTCTTTATAACTTAGTAGAAAAATCTTACATAGTTGCCTGCAGCAGGAAGAGATTATGTGACTTTCTTATATAAGTATCAGATTTGAATTCAGGTGTTCCTGCAGCTAAACCCAGAAGTCTATCTGCTCCATCAGGCTACCATTAATATAATGATAACATTTATGCATATGTGTGTATTGATCTCTATACATCTCTATTTTTCTTACTTTATGGTTTGTGAAGCAATTTTCCTCATAATAGCCTTGGGAGATAAATAGAATATAGAGTAGAATCTACAAATTTATAGAGTTGGGGGAGACTTTAGGGACTATCTAATGTGATTTCCTGATTTTACAGAAGAAATTGATATGCAGAGAGGTCAAAGAACTGTTAAAGTGACAAGAGTTAGTGGTGAATTTAAGGCTACAGCTAAATTTTGTATTCTTTTGATCACACCCAGCGGTCTCAAATATTTCTAAACATTTCAGAAATCCCAAGATTTGTGATACTGATTTCTCCAGTTGCTGTGCTTCACAAAAGTACTTCATATATGCCAAATATTATATTATATGTATACATGTTATAAATCTCTCCACCACCACTCATTTACCCTTAGAAAGAGGGGCTCTTTTTCTGCTGTCTTCCTAACTTTAAGAACTTAGTAGTATGTTGCACATATGGCTAGTGACTGTTGATCAACACCTTCATAGAAGAGGTTAAATGATTGGCTGAGGGTCATACAGCCAATATGGATTGAAGTCAGGATTCAGATTTTCTTACTCTGAGGCTGATTCTCTATCTGCTATGCATTACTGCTTCATGTTATTAGGCTTTTAATGAATGCTTGTTGGATTAAATTGAATTGAATCTATTGACAGATAAAACCAATAACACAGCCATGGAAGCACCTGTTTGTGAATCAGTGGTAAAGAATTGTCAAGCTGTTTTTCTAGACTGCCCTCACCCCATGAGTCCATCCATCCTTTTTCCTGCCTCAATTTTTATATAGCTATTAGAGAACTGCAAGAGGTTTTGTTTAGCTTATTGGATGATTACCAGATCTAGGCTGACTTCTTTTATCAGTGAGGAAGCTGAGGCAGTAGAGAGGAGGCAGTAGCTCTCTCCAAATCATCTAAACAGCCTGGATTCAAACACAGGGTTTCTGACACTCGATCCAAGGTCTCTTGGCCACTTTACCTCTTCTGCATCTTTTCTCAGATACAAATCCCCCTTATTAATGTTTGAAGAGGAATTTAGAAGCTATTTCATAGGAGGTTAAATAAAAGGAGAAGTAAAGATAAAGAAATATTAAAATAAACTTGGTATTGTGAATTCTTTCATATGAACAGATCACCATTGTAGGAGAGTGCCCTGATCAGGCAGCTTTTCAAATGTTTCCATTTTGAAACCATATGAAGAATTTGGATGCTGGAAGATGGGGAAATGAGGTGGGGGTAGGGCAAACCCTGAGAAAAAGAATGCGCTGAAAGAAGCTATAATGTATTCTTGAGGTTTTCCAGGTTTCAATTTCCTAGGTAAAAAGATGAGATAGCTGAAAAAAGAGGCAGTAAGGAAAGGCTTTTTGGTTTTTTCAACTAGTCTTCAATTTTTTTCTCTTCTTTTTCTTTACTGAATGAATATTAGAGGAGAAATAGTTAACCAAGTATTCTTCCTTTCTTTCTTTCCTTCCCTCTTTCTTTCCTTCCCTCCTTCCTTTTCTCTTTTCTTTCTTTCCTTCCTTCCTCCTTTCCTTGTTTACTTTCTCCTTTTCATTCTTTCATTCTTCCTTCCTCCTTTTTTCCTTTCCTTCCTTCTTTATTTTCTTTTTGCCTTCCTCTCTTTCTTCCCTTCCTTCCTTTTTTCTTTCTTTCTTTTCCTTCTTCCCTTCCTTCCTCCTTTCCTATCTTTTTCCTTTCCTTCCTTCTTTTCTTTCCTCCTTTCTTTTTTCCCCTCTTTCCTTTTCTCCTTCCTTTCTTCCCCTTTCCTTCTTTTCTTTGCTTTTTCTCCTTCCTCTCCTTTCCTTTTTTCTTTTTTTCCTCTTTTTTCTTTCCTCCTGTCTTTCCTCCTTCTTCCTTTCCTTCTTTTCTTTTCCTTCTTTTCATCTCCCCCTTCCTTTCTTTTTCTTTCCTTTTTTCCTTCCTTTCTTTTTCTCCCTCTCTTTCTTTTCCCCTTTCCTCCTTTCTTCCTTCCCTCTTTTCTTCCCCCCCCCCCTTCTGATTATGGGGGAAAAGAGAAAGAAGGGGATGGGGAAGGGTGGGGCTTAGTGAAGGGAGGGAGCGGATCTTTCCTCCACACTGAGCCCATAAGCTCCTCCTTCAGCACCTGGTGGGCGGGCGGGCGGGATGCGCAGAAGGGACTGGGAGGGGAGGCCCGGCTGGCCGGAGTCAGCATTGTCCTGCCTGCCGGTGCGCGGCGTGCGTGCAGGGCCTGGGTGGGGGGAGGGGCCGGGCGGGAGAGGGGGAGGGAGCCCGGCTTGGCAAATCATTAGTCATTTATTCACGCAGCCGGCTCCTTCCTCTGCCCATTCAGCCGGCTATTACTGGCTAGTGAAAAGTCACAAAGCCCCATCATTAGTGGAATCAATCACTGCTGGGCCTAGGGAGGGAGAGCTGGGCCGGCCTGCCGGGCCATAGCCTCTCATTTACTCAGCTCGGAGGGGCGGGGGAGGGGGTGCGCTTGCCGTGGCTGCCAAGGAGGGAGGGGGGCTGACTCAGCTCCCCCCTCCCCCCATAGTCGCCCCTCTGCCTGGCTCCTGCCTTCCCCCTTCAACCCCACCCTCCCCTTTCATGTTTATTGTCTGCTGAAATGATCGTTGTGAGCCTCCTCTGGGCAGGCTTTGGGGTCCTTGGCTCCGACCGGGGATGTGCTGGGAGAAGGAGATGGGCCCCTGCCGGCTCCTTTCTTTGGCAGATGTCACCCAGGGAGGGGAGAAATAAATAGATGTCAGCCCACTGACTGCCTTGTGCCCCCACCTATTAAGGCATCGGAAAACAAAGACATTTGAATGGAGCGGCTTCTCTGAAGAAATTCTTAGAGGCGAAGATGCTTTTACCTGCTCCCTAAGGAAGCAGTGTGTATCAGTTTACACCTAAAGGAGTGAAAACAGTGCCCCAAAATAGCTCCTTTCCTCCAAATACCTCCCAGAAAGTAGTAGTATGAGCCATTTTTGCCCAGGGGGAAACTGAGGTTCACTAAGATAAAACAAGTGGGTAAATGAAGGTCACGGAATGAATCAGCAATGTTTCCTGAAATAGTATGCAGACTCCCTGTACAGTAGATGGATTTTTGCCAGGATATGCTCTTAATATTTTCCCCTAAAAGATTCTTAAGCTTGTAGAGTACTTGTTTCCAGTGTGCAAAAACAGTTGTGCTTTGTGTGTGTGTCAAGGAGGGGACATACGGGAAAGATACAGAAAGCAAGTGGAAAGTGGGAGGCAAATTATGGAGAAGATAAAAGGACCCGGGAGAGATGATTTGGTACAATGGAGGACCAGTGTAGATTACTTTGGAATCCTGATTCTTCCAGTTATTAACTGGTGACTTTGGGGAAAGTAACCTAAGCTCCCTGAGTCTCAGTTTTCTTATTTGAGTAAAGGGGTCTAAGGGCATTTGTACTGCCAAGTATCCCAGAACTCTTTGTAACACACAAAGCATGCTCTGAGTGAAGGTGGTTATTCCTGTTGTTGGTCAAGGGTGGCAAGTGAACTTTTCTGTGGTGAGGGACTGGAGACCTTCCTTAGTTTGACCCAGGTGCCATGAAATGGGAGAATCTAAAGAAGTAGGCATGACTAATCAAGATGCATCGCTGCAGACACTTTTCACGATTTGCTTGCATCTGTATTTGGCTAAAAGCTTTGGGTTTTGGATGCCCGCAAGATCTCTTCTGGCCTGGCAAAGACAAGCACTGCCTTCTACGTCATGGTGGCTGTCTCGTTTGGGAAATTTGCACTAAGAAGAGGAACGGGAGGCTTATGGTGTTGCCGTTCATTTCCTTAAAAAGAAAGTCAACCTGGTGTTTTCTTGTGGTTATTTTTAAAAAAGAGCAGGAGGGAAACGCTGTGGAATTATTTGTTTTAGGCCAACTTGGCCCTCCTCAACTTCCTTTATGGCCTTCCCAAAAGACTTCAAAAAAGAAGAGGCCAAATGAATAGACAGAAGGGTGAAGTTCAGGCAAAGAACTGTGAAATGATGTTAGGGTGACTAGCTCCATTTAACACCTGCTTCTGTCTCACTTTTCTTATTCTGTTTTTCCTCCTTCTCCTCCTCCTCCCCTACTGAGAATTCCCAGATAGTTCCCATCCAACTACCCTAATTGGACACGTCCATCTTTTCTAGCTAAATGGTAAAGTCGATATTATGTTGCCTCATAATTTAAAGTCATTTAAATGTATTCCTATGCTTAAAAAAATAAACAGAAATTCAAATTAGGTTACTTGAGCCTATAGATTTCTTAGGCGGATTTTTCTTTTGTCTTTACCTTTTCCCTTTTTCTATCTTAAAACTGAACAATTTTAACTCGAGTTCTAACTGCTGTTGGTCCAATGGAGCCAACTTAAACCTGATTTTTACCATGCTTGATTGGTTAGAAGTTTCTGTTTTAGCTGTTCACTAAGACCCATTGCTGTGAAGTCTTTATCTGCATGGGTGTTTACATGTTGCAGCTTAAATTCAACTATAAATTAGAGAATAATGTAGAATAACTGTTCTGAAGTCACATCTAGACTTAAGATTCTTTGTGATTTCTTTGTCTCTCTGAGCCTCAGATAATTTGAAATCTGGTGAAGAAGAGAAGGTTAGGATAACAATATTGCAGATTTTGGTTTTTTCCAAAAAAACTGGATACCAGCCAGATCCCCCTGGTTAATGTGAAGATTAGCCATCTAATGTGAACATTAGTCACAGTTTGGACTCAGCTATTGTGCATACACACAAACAAGGGAAATTTTCTAATGCCTAGATTCCAAAATACTTAGTTGGAAGAAGCATCAAGCATATGAAAAGGCTTTCCTGTGGCTGACAAATTCATTCACGTGAGTGGTGAGCTCATCTCATTAATAATCCTGTCAAACTAGAGATGAACCTAGTGAATTTAAATGCATCTCATGAAAGGCAGAAGCAGGGACATATTCTTCCTGTTTTACCTTTGATAAGCTGACTTCTTCCATTTTATAACATGAAAAATCCTTGCAGGTCCCCAATCCCTAACATCTGTAGGATAGTGGGGGGTAGGCTGCATGGTGTTCGGCATGTTTTACAACCAAAAGGGCTGGATCAAACTGAATAACAAAAGTTCAACCATAAGGAGACTTTTGATTTAAAGTAGTTTCTTTTTTTTTTAAGTTCTCTACAATGGGAATTTTTCATAACTACTGTTCTCCCATCACAAGGAGACGGTGGGAGAATGGTGGTGGCTTTTTGTTTGCTTGGCCAGGCATAATGCAAATGTTATCCTGCAGGTTAATCACTTATTGGTCAGAAAGGCATAATACAAATGTTATCCTTCAGGTTAATCACTTAATGGTCAGACATTTTTCATACTTCTCCCTCTCATCTCGAGTCGTAGGAGCTAAATCCTGCCTTACCCATCCTATAGACAGCTAGCAATCATAAAGCTGGTGGGTTTGTAGGTAGAAACCTGCCAGGGAAGTTTAACAAAGATAATACATATATATTAAAAAGTATAACCTAGGAAATAGTAGGAAGTATATGCTAAGAATTATTTTTTGAAAGAATAGTTTTTTAACATGGGCATCTGCTACTGGCAGAAGCTGAGACTGGTAGAATACTTGAACTCAAGAGTTCTAAGCTGTGGAGGGATAGAGTCCTAATGTCTTAATTCTTTCTGCTATTCCTTCCCCTCTCCCATTTATTCTTCATATAGCTTGTTTTATAGATGTTTGTATATTGTCACCTCTCTCTGACTGTAAACTCCTTGAGGGCAGGTATTGTCTTTCACCTCTTAGCACAGTGCCCAGAACAATAAACATTTTTAGCAAATATTTATTGATTGATTGATTGAATGAGTGAATTGAGTTTCAACATTAAATCTGGCCCAGCATGGGGACCTCCCAGAGAGCCACCAGTCTGTCCAAGGATGGATGAACTGGTCAGATATAGAGCCTATCAAAACTGATCAGTGGTTGGACTGGACTGTGAATGACTATTGGATTTCCAGTCTGGGCCAGGAAAAAAAATTAGTTTTTATCATACAAAAATGTTATTTTTCATATCTCAATAAAATTTTACATTAGTCATTTCAAAATTAAATGCTTTAAAAATTAAATGCTAAAAAACTTTAAAAGTAAAATACAACTGGGAAAAAGACAGAAAGACCCCTCCACCCCCCGAAGGCTTTTAATTTTTTAATTAATAATTGCATCATTTTACCAGGTGGGGAAACTGAGACCTACAGAGATTAAGTAATTTGTCAAAGTTTCCATGTCAGAGGTTGGATTTGAACCTATTTTGCTGATTCTGTGTCTAGTGCAAGGGTCTTTCCATTGTACCATGCTGCCTGGAATGCCATAAAAGTTGCAGAAGGAAGTTTTGGGCTCTTAGTAGCACATTCCTGTTTTCATTAGACAGTGTGAATAAGGGCACTGAGAATGTTAATTCATAAAAGAAAGAGATAGCATCTTAGATGGGGGAGAGAGTTGTAATGAGGAAAGAATGAACAGCAAGCAGTGTTTAACTACTTCGAAGTTCATTTCAGAGGAATTTTGACCTTTCAACATGCTTGTGTCATTGAAAGTCTGTCCAAGTGGCTTAGTTTATGGATCTCTGTTGTAATTATACAGGCCATAGGGCTGTCATTTAGAAACAACAGGAGGCTCTTTCTGGTCTGTAAAAATAGGAGGCATTCCTGAACTTCTGTTCTTCTCTTGCAAAATGGAGGAGCCTTAGAAAAAAAAGGCATGTTGGAACTAGAAATTGTTTTAGTGGCTTTTGTAGTAAACCCAGGAATAACAGTGCCTACATCTCCCTGGGCTTCATCCTGTTGGCAGAGTGGAGGACCGTTGAGTAATGAGGGAGGGGAGAAATCGAAGATAAATATAAGGGAATATCCTTTGTGGTAATCAGATAATTCTAGTGAAGGGAGAAAGATTCAAGGCAGAAAAAAACAAACAAGGACTGAAGCATTGAGAACTCTCCTCTTTTGTCAGTTTGAGATGATATAAATGTGATCACGTGGGGCATCAGAACAAACTTCTGTGGATTTCTTTTTCCGGTAGAGAGACTGTAATAATTGAGCCGAATTAACCATATATGCCGTTCCCCTACAATTTCCATGAGATGTTTTGAGAAAAAAGAAAACTTTAAAAGTTTACTGTGCTATTTTTTCTGATTTAAAAGGATTGGTGATCTAGTCTCACTTTTGATATAGATTTAAATGAATCCTATCTTAGTTTGTTAGCAAGGTAAAATCATCTGGATAGTAAGAATAACTTCAGCCCTTACAATTAGAGTAGATCTTTTTTTTAGGGACAGAGGTCTTGGGTTTGAATTCTTGTTCCATAAATTGTTTCCAGTTTATGAAATTTAGCATATTATTTTGCTTACTTTTTCATTTATGAAGCCAGCTTGGGATGGTGGAAAAAGTGCAGTATTTGAAATCTGGAAGATCTGACTTAGAATCTTGTCCAGATATTTACTACCTATGAGAAACCTGGGCAAGAGATTTAACCCTTCTGGATCTCTCCTGCATCTGTAAAATGAAATAATTCAACTTAATTTCCTCTAAGAGTCTTTACAGCTTAAGTCTGTGATTTCATGATCCTATGGAAGTTTTCTCATTTGTAAAATGTTGGAACTCGGCAATTTGTAAAGTCTTTTCCAGTTCTGAATCAAAGATGGTGTTAATTTCTTAAAACGGGGATATTTTCTGAGGAATTTAGAGGATATTCATAATACCTATTTTTTATAATAATCTCAAGGAGAGAGCTGGAGTAAAATAGTTATTGTAGCTATTAAATATAGATAAAATATCTGAGGCATGGGAGATGAAATATTTCAAACAATTGCATCATTCAGTCAGTCCATAAACATTTATTAAGTTCTTACTGTGTGCCAAGCATTGTCAGAATTGCTCACACCAGAGGTCCAACCTTGTAAGGTGGTCTCCACTGACCTGTATTACCATCTTAGGCTCAATCCTTGGGTTCAGTTCAACCAGATTAAGAGGTTTGAAAAGCCATAAAATTCATCTTGTTTATAGAGGGGCTTTTGAAGGAGTGAGGTAGAGAATTGAAAGATATTTATACTGTATTACACATATGCTCATTTTTCATAGTAGCTTGTAGTCTTTTATGGAATATTTGTTGAATGAGTGATTTTTTCAATATCATACCCATAGGAAAATCACTTTATATATGAGGGGGAAAAATGGAGCCAGGGTTATTGTTTCTAAAAGTGCCAAAATTCTTGATGATGGAAAAATCTGCCATTCCTTTCCTTTATTTCTCTTTAAAAATAATTTCCTATTTAATATCCTAAACTTAGTAGTAAAACAAAGAATAAAGTCACACATAAAGCCACAATCTAAAACCATTTACAGTTTACTAAAAGAAAATTATACATATTTATGGATATACTATAATGTATACTGGAACAGAATGATAACTTCTTTTCTCAGTAATTACTCCTTCAACCTCTTCCTCTTTGTGTATACTTATCAAATTTTCTCAAGGACTGGGTAGAAGTGAATATCTTTTGTGATAGTACATTTATTGTGAATATCCTTTTAAAATATTCTTGTTGTCAGTCTAATAGCATCAATACTTCATTATTATGGACTGCAACACCTCTATAATTTTCTTTACATTCTGAGAGTTGTTTTGCCTACACACTCAAATTAACTTGTGGCCAACCTGAGTGATAACCCACTCCTAATTAACTAAGGTGGTTCTTAGGTAGTAGAAGACAATCCATCTCTGTACCTGTTGATTTTTCATACAGTACTTAAGTATTTCCCTTGATTCCTTGTATAGTCATTATCCTAAATTGTCGAAGTCTCATAGACTAGGATAACAGAAGACAAACTCTTACAGATTCTACAAGATTAGCCATTCTTCCAGATATTGAATTCTTCTGTCCTTTCTGTAAGATTTCTACACCATTGGAGGAAGAGTTTAGTGGAGTGTAATAATAATAGCTGACAATGATAGGGTTTTAAAGTTTACAAAGAGCTTTGTGTATCTAGGAAGCCTCAGTTCCCTTGTGAGATAGCAGTGCAGATAAAGAAACTAAGGTTTAGGGAAATTAAAGTAACTTGTCCCAAATTAGACACCCAATAAATGGCAAAACTGCCAGATAAACCCAGGTCTTCTAACTTCAAATCCAGTGCTCTTTCTGCTATGCCACACTGCCATCTGGGAAATATATTCTTTTTTTCAGCATGCCTGTCTTTCAAAGAATCACCTTAATTTTTAAATAACAAGTTGACAGAAAGAAATACACAGAGTTGAAATAAAAGGGTAGAGCAGAGTCTATTATGCTTCAGCTGAAGTAAAGAGGGCAGAGGTGGCAATCATGATCTCAGACAAAGCAAAAGCAGAATTAGACCAAATTGAAAGAGATAATCAGGGTAACTACATTTTACTAAAAGGAACTGAAGACAAAGAACTTATATATATATGTATGTATGTATATATACACACTTTTACAAGCAAGTTTCTCTGAAAAAGGCCTCATTTCTCAAATATATAGGCAACTGTCAAATTTATAAAAATAAGAGCCATTTCCCAGTTGATGAATGGTCAAAGGACATGAACAGGCAATTTGCAGAAGAAGAAATAAAAGTTATATGTAGTCATATCAAAAAATACTCTAAATTGCTTTTGCTTAGAGAAAAGCAAATTAAAGAAACTCTGAGGTCCTCTCTCACATCTATCAAAAGTGACAAAACCTGGAGGGGATGAAGGAAAATAGGTACATTCAATTCATTAATAAACCTATTTTCCTTCATCTCCTCCAGGTTTTTTGAATTGTTGGTAGACTAGTGAACTGTTCCAACCATTCTGGAGAACAATCTGGAGCTATACCTAAAGAACTATAAAATTATGCTGACTCGTTTATACAACAATAGTACCACAGCAAACAGATCTCTACCCCAAAGCAAAGAAAAAGGAAAAGGATTTATATGTACCAGATAGTCATAGTAGCATCTTTTGTAGAAGCAAATATTTGGAAATTGAGGGGATGCTAATCAATTAAGGAATAATCGAACAAGTTTGGGCTTATGATTGTAATGGAGTACTATTGGAAATGATGAGGGTGGTGGTTGTAAACTTCAGGGGAAAAAACATAGCAAGATCTATACAAACTGATACAAAATGAAGTATAAAGAATAAGGAGATCATTTTGCACAGTATCAGCAGTGTTGTAATGATAATCAACTATGAAAGACTTGGCTACTACCATCAATACAATGATTCCAGACAATTCCATAGGATTCATGATGGAGGGGAAAGCTATTCACCTCCAGAGAGAACTGATGGATTCTGAGTATAAATTGAATATAATTCTCTTGATTTTTGCCTTTTAAAAAAAATGACATATAGGAATGTTTTACATGATTTTACGTGTATAATTGATATAATATTATTTACCTTTTTAGTGGGTGGGGAAGAAGTATGAAAGAGGGAGGAAATCTGAAACTTAAAATTTATTTAAAAAGAAAAGAATGTTTAAAATAAATAAATAAATGTTTTAACAACAATTTTTACATTAACCACAAAGGCCTAAATACTATTCAGACTTATATAAAACATAGAGATTTATAACATTTTCCCCTACCAAAGTGGTGCTATCAAAGTGACATTTCTTTAAGCATAATTTTTCTGTTTCCAAATTTTATGTTAACAAACAATTCTTAATCAGACTTTAGAGTCTAGTTGTTAAGTTTTGAAAATAGGACATGCTTCTCAAAACAGGTCCCTTATGGATTTTATACAATAAACTATTGACGTGGAATAAAATTAGCACATATACACCAATATACAGAGCATCTGAAACCACCACAAAAAAATTCTTTCTGATTAAATCCTAGGTGATTCAAGGTACAACTTGTCTTTTGATATAAAAACTAATGTTCTCCTTTGTTTTCTTTTGAAATTTTATTCTACTGCTAAGGACATTCGTGATTTTAGTATCAGCTAGAATGATTAAGGATTTTTCCCATACGTCCATCAAGCTGCTGCTGCTTCTTTTTTAAAGAACTAGTTTAAAGAATATAAACATCTAGACTTAAGATGGTAAGAAAAAAGTTGAATCCTTTTGAAATTTACTAATTTCTGAATATTTTTTCCCATTCTGAATCTATTAGTTCAATTCTACTCTACAACAGGTTGTCAATAACTATGTCCAGAAAAACAAAGAAAATAGATTATTTTTAAATCTCTCTTCTTTGTTGCCCCCATTTCCCCAAATCCTATTGAAATTCAATTTTTCAACAAATATGTATTGAGAGCTTCCTAGGAACTAAGAATTATGTTAGGAGTTGCAGAAAGAAGTAAATGGAGATTAAACACATCCTCAAACTTCAGAGGGCTTATAATCTAACAATGGAGATGTGCTCAGAAATAGCAATGCACAGAAGTAGATGATTGGCTGTATTCATGGTGATGTAAATAACATTTGAAGGAATGAGAATTCATGTTCCATTGGAACACTGAGGGCAAGGTTTATGAAGGAGGGTGGTATATAAGTTTATTCTTGAAAAAATATATATTGGTTTAGTTGGGAACATTGTGGCCATTTAAACACAAAGATTTTGGAATTCAATTTGGCTGCAAACAGGAACCATGCTTGGGATTAGAAAGTTAAAAAGATAGTTTGATCCCAGATTTTAAAGGACTGAAATGGCAGGCTAAAAAGGGAAGGAGGAAGGAAGGAAGGCAGAAAGTAAGAAAAAAATAAGATGGAAAAGAAGGAAAGAAATATAGAAAAAAAAGGAAAGAAAATCTAATGGTTGTAATAATAATGGACATTTATATAATTCCTTAAAATTGAAAAGTGTTATACATGCGTTATCTCTTTTGACCCTATCTTTGAAGTAGGTGCTATTATTATTTTCAATTTTACCATCTATATAATTGAGACTCGGAGAGGTTACTTAATTTGTCCAGGTCACATAGTCAATGAGTATCTAAGGTGGCAATTTAAACTCTGATCTTCCATCCTCTAAATCTGACTAACTCTCTGCTACATCCACCTACAAATGCCAGTTTAAAATAAAATGGAAACACCAGGGGAAATGGTCCTATCTCTTTTCAGCTTCTTTCTCTAAGTTGTCATACTCTATTAAATTGTGAGCTCCTTGAGGGGAAGGACTTCTTTTGCCTTTCTTTATAGCTCTAGTACTTAGCATGATGCTTGACACACAGTAGATGCTTAATTATAATCAGTGACTGACTGACTCTTGACAAAGCAATTACTGGTACAGCTGGTCCCAGAGCTCATCTTCCCAGAGGCATTTGGACTTTTTTTTTAACTGACTTTACAAAACAATAATTTATACATTGGGATTGTCCTATTGCACGGTGTCTCTCAAGCCCTTTTTGCCTCTTTCTACTTCAGTATTGGCAGTAGAGTTTCCTAGCTAAGGAAGCAAACTTACAGCACCTAGCACAAATAGTATTTGATTACGGCTAATTACAGTGCTGTCACATAAAAAGGGGGGAAAAGAAGGCTGGCTTTGTCAACTAGCAATGACATAACCTGCTGTCTATCTACTCACTTAATGGCCTTAATTGCCAACACGTAATCAAGATCTGGTGAATTTGTTTGAACATAGCAGCAGGCACCAAATATTTCAATTAAGTTCAAGTTGCGTAACTAGTTTTGTTCTAACTCAAGCTGAAATGGCTCTGATGAACTCCATTTAGTATCCTAAAAGAGCACTTGTTGAGGAATACCTACAACAAAGTTTTTCTCTTATTGTTATTTTCCTTTTTAAATGTTTTATTGATGTATTTTTTTAGGGCACAATTATTTTCTGGCATACGCTGCTTTCCACCCCACCCCTTCATTGAACCCTTCTTTGTACTAATAAAAATAATTAAGTGAAAGTAGCAAAACTCATTATATGCAACATTTCACATCTGTTCTTCCCTTATTTCTCTTCGGAAAGGAAGAAAATTGTATTCCTGGACCAAGATTAGGTCATTGTAGTTAAGCCAATTTTGGTTGTTTTTTGAAGTTATTTTTGTTTATATTACTGTCGTCATTTAGTAGATCGTTTTCCAGGGTCTACTTTCTTTGCTTTGTATTCGTTCACAGAAGTTTTCTCATATTTCTCTAAATTCTTCATATTCATTATTTCTTGTGCACAATTATATTCCATTATATTCATATACCACTTTTAATTTAGTTGTTGCTTACTCATTGAGGGCCTAATTTGTCTCTAGATTTTTTACTGTCACAAAAACTATTAGTATGAGTATTTTGATACATGTGGGAGTTTTTTTGTTTTTGGTTTTGTTTTGTTTTGTTTTGTTTTGTTTTACTATTTTGAGCTATTTGGGATAGTGATATTATTCACTAGCATTCTTCATACTGAGCAAGTTATAGTCTTGTTATGATTGCTTAGGAAGCTAAAAGAGATGTTTGATTTCCATGATTGCAATCTTGATCAATAATCTAGTTGTCTTTATTTTTTATAGAATCAAGAACAGACTTTAGAGATCACGCAGTACTATGCTTTCATTTTACAAAGGAAGAAATTATAGACTAGAGTAGTTTGACAATTTTTCTAAGATTTACAGCTGTAAATAAGAATAGAGACTCAAATCTGGATTATCTGAATCTAACATGGTACTACATTATGGCTGTATCCACCTTTCAAAGCAAACAAAAACAAAATAAAAAACAGTAGGATAAGAAAAATAAGGCCAGCCCTTAAAACTTAGGGAAAAAAGGATCACAAAAGAGGGATCAATAAGCAGAGAGAATTTTCTGACCAAAGAAATCTGGGAATATAAGGCATAATATATGGGATTCTTTCAGCCTGAGATCTCAGTTATTGTGGAGAGTAATGTGGAGAGAGGCCAAGTAGAGTCTTAAATTGAAATCTATGATTCCTCAATTGCACTTGTCCAAATCCTCAATTGATGAGCTCTATTCTGTGCTTCTATTTTGAGGTAATTTAAATCAACCAATGAATAAATAACAAAGCATTTATTAAGCAACTACTGTGTACCAAACACTGTACAAAACACTCAAAATACAAATAAAAAAGCAAAATTAGGCCCTGTCCTTAGAGAGCTTATATTTTAATAGGGAAAGACAATACACATAAGAGAGTGATGACTAGAAAAAAGGCATTTTGATCTAGAATATTATAGAGTGAATTGGCCCAGAGAGAAGCAAATTGATAGATTCCTTCCAGGAGTAATGACAGAGTTGATTTGATTGCAATTCCTGAACTGGAAGGGTTGGAGAGGCAAGCTGAATAATGGTAGGATAGTGGGACTCTAGGGCAAATGTTTAAGAGATGAAAAAATTAAAATCCCCTAGAGCATAGTTTCTGGTCCAAGCTGCTGTCTTTGAGAAGAGGCAAGAGGAAGAAGTATTAAAATAAAGCGTGACTAGAGCTTGCCTAAAACAGTGGATCAAGTGACAAAGTGACTGATGGAGCAGTGGACTCCAGGCTTAAGTTCTGGAGATAAAAGGATTAATACTTGTAGGGCATAATATAAAGAGAGTTTGTGTGGTACCAGCATATATTGTGTGCTTTTGGACTCAATTAAGCAGATGTAGTTCAGGCTAAAACAATCTTTTTTATGTAACAATAGGAATACCTTGTGCTGTGCTTAGTAATCTTGCCTCACAGGAATTCAACATTTTTTTTTTATATAAACATAGAACAAACCTCTTGAAAATTGTAAATGGCAGGTCTTCACCCTATTTTCAGATGGAGAGTTAACATTGCGGAGTCACATAGTCTGTGACAGGCAGAAATAGAACTTAGGTGAACTCCCATTTGCTTAGTTCCTATATTGCTTCTGTAGGAAGACCTAGTAGTGATTCAGTCAACATCAATATCAGCAGGATCATAAAACCAAAGAATCTCACTGTCAGAATAGATCTTTGAGGTCACCTAGCCCAAGAATTGCCTAAAACATAATAGTCTTAGGTTCCATCACTAATGAATGGTCTCTTAGCCACAAACTCATACCCAACCATTAATAGGAAACTAATGCTTAATAAGGCAATTTATTCTGTTATTAGGTAGCTGCAATTCCCTAAGGTCCTCTCTCTCATATTCCGTCAAAATGTGACTCCATATAACTCCCATCCATTGTCATAATTTCTCTTTTCCAAGGCTGAATGTTAAAAAAAAGAAATTCTTTTTTCACTCAATAATGTTTCAAACATTTGAAGCCAAACCTTCCCCTGAAATATGTTTTCCAGGTCCCTTCAATAGATCCTTTAACAAAAAAACAAAATTAAAAAAAAACTTTACAAAGTTTTACTGATGTGTTTTTTTTCTATTAATATTTATAGATTATTCCTACTTCCTGAAAGGTCTCTTGTAACAAACTGAATTAATTAAGTAAAATGAATAATACACTGACCTCATCTCAAAGTACATACAATATTCCACCTCTGTAGCACCTTCCCTCCATGTCCATGGCTTTGAAAAGTTAATAAAAATCTATTTTCTCTCCCTCCCACCCCTGCCTCACTGGAAAAAGAAATTCTTATAAGAATGTGCATAATTAAGAAAAATAAATTCCTTTATGATACATTTTCAAGTCCTCTCATTATCATGAAAGTATAGCAACTAGTATTGAATACAGTGCTATAGATATTGTCTGACTAGGGCAGACTAAAGCGGCACTATCACTCACTTAGTTCTGGTTACTTCTTTTCTATTAATGGGAACTAAGAGAGACCTGGCATTTTTAGCTACCACTTCACACCATTGGCTGAGCAAAAAGGAAGACATGGTGTAATAGGAAGTGCTTGGATTTAATAGAGGGACAAGTTCAAAATTTACTAATTATAAATCATAGATCTAAAGATGGAAAGAAATTTAAAGTTAAACTCCTCTGGTCCCCTCATTTTGTACCTAAATAAATTGAGACCCAGTAACTTGTATAAGATTACATGAGTTTTAAGTTGCAGAGCTAAAAAAAAACACATAAACCCAAGTTCTTCAACACCAAAGTCAATGATCTTTCTTTGGTGTCATACCTTACTGGTAGCTTTAACTTCAATGAATTATTTAACCTTTCTGAGCCTTTCTTCCTCATCTATAAAATGGGGACAGTAACAAGTATAATTATAAATATAAAAGGGTTCGTTTTAGGATCAAATGTGCAATCTCCATAAAAGCATTTAGAGATTTCTTTGAACAGTATCAAATAGTGATATTAGTGAGCTTTAGTTTTGAGGAGATGTGCAAAGGAGTTTAGATTAGAGTCTTCTCTAATCTAACTTTTTTCCTTTATTTTTTTTTTGTTTTGTTTTTTGAGTCAGCAAATCATTAAACCATCCTGCGTCTAAATTTCCCTGGGACTTTGTCATTTGTATGATAATCTAAGTTTTTCTCCTTATATTATGTTTATCCCCTATTTGCCTTAATTTTTTTTTTTGTTTTTTTCTTTTTGCTGAGGCAATTGGGGCTAAGTGACTTGCCCAGGGTCACACTTTTGGGGAAGTGTTAAGTGTCTGAGACCAAATTTGAACTCAGGGGCATCTGACTTCAAGGCTGGTGCTCTCTCCACTGTGCCACCCAGCTGCCCTGCTTTAATTTTCTTATCTGTAAAATTGGGATTGTTGTGAGGATCAAATGAGATATTTATTTATTTATATATTAATAGTATTTTGTTTTTCCAAATATATGCTAAGATGGTTTTCAACATTTACCTTTACAAAACCTAATGTTCCAAACTTTTCTCCCTCTCTCTCCTTCTTCCCCCCTCCCCGAGACAGTAAGCAATCCATATAGAACATGTGCAGTTCTTCTAAACATATTTTTATATTTGTCATGATGTACAAGAAAAATAAGATAGTAATTTTAATACACTTAGCACTGTCTGACATGTAGTAAATGCTATATACGTATTAGCTTGTTGTTGCTGTTTTTGTTTAGTCATTTTTCTGTCATGTCTGACTCTTCCCGACCCTTTTTGGAATTTTCTTGGCAAAGATGATAAAGTGATTTGTAATTTCCTTCTCCAGCTCATTTGACAGATAATGAAACTGAGGCAAACAAAGTTGAATGATTTACCTAGGATCACATAGATAATACATGAAGAAGATGAGTCTTCTTGACTCCAGACTCAGTGCTCCATCCACTGTACCACCTAGCTATCCTAGTAATATCATATTATAAATATTAGCTATTATATAGCTGATTTTCCCCTCTACCTTTAGACTTTAAATATATGTATCGATGGTTCTGATTTGGACCTGTGATTTCATCCCTGTCAGAAATCTTGGTATAGAAACTCCATTTACTGCTATGATACTGATTAGCAATTAATCTCTAATTTTTTTTGCAGTTGTCTAAAGCATTAAGAGCTTAAATGGTTTGCTCATGGTCACTTGGACAATATGTGGCAAATGCTGGACATGAACCGAATTATTTCGGACTCTGGAGCTAATCCTCTTTCTCCTCTGCTGCACTTCTTCACCACCTGAAATTCTTACTGAGTTTGACCCAACATCCAACAGTTCTCCCATCCAGGGACATTGGGGATGGAGGGAGGGGTGGGATTGTTGATAATCTAAATGTGATAAAATATTCCATCTAGAACTTCTTCTGAGTTATGGCTAAAATTGTTGAGCAAGATAAAGCTAAGACAAGAGCCTTTATAGCCTGCTATTGTAGACTACTTTCTACATTGTCATCTTTCTTCTAGCAAGACTCTGATTAGAGCAATTCCACCATTTAGGAACCCCTTTGACCATATCCAATCCATGTCTCTCTATATTGTCATCAAGGATAGTATGAGATAATTTGGTTAAATATAGTACTTTGATAAGGTTCTACTAATCTAATACTTCTGACCACCATTATTTTTTTCTTGATCTTTATCAGAGTTCAAATGTACTCTGTGGAACTTATAGTGTCCTAGACCAAACTGGATTCTGGGGCAGCATTAAAACTAATGAGCTGCCGAGGGATTTCCTCTGGACCGTTGCAGTCTAATTCTTTTGGTTCCAAACTTCTCCATTGTCTTTTGGAAAGGCTGCAGTATGATTAGAAAAGCACATTGTCATTGGGATGTTAGGAAGGAAAAAAGAAAGAAGGAAGAGAACAAATCTTGGGGATTTGTTTAAATACAAAACTTTCTTGCTATTGAATTTAAAATTTTTCTTAATCTCCTCTGCTAATTCTGTGAAGCTCAAGTGAGGCCCCAAATAAAGCCTGTCCTATTTTTAAACACGCATCCTTTGCGGCCCTATAATTTTTGTTCCGCAATCTAAATTAGTACGTGTCTCTGGAGGTCAGACTTGGGTCATCCACTTTTTCTGTGCAACTCCTAGATTTTGGTCCTGGAAGATGTTTCAGTTCCAAAATACCGCATTTGGGTTTCTGCCTTTGAATGAATTCTTAATCTTTTTAGAGCCTCTACATTCTCAGAATAATATTTAAAATACATCAAATAAAATGTATAGAATTACAAAAGAAAATAATTATTCTGAAATACAGATATCAAATTATTTTAAAATAGTTTATTGACCCCCACGTTAAGAGCACCTGATTTATGATGGATAAATGAACTGTAACAATAATGTAAAAGCCAAAAATATCTTTCCTATGATGGCACTAATAGGCTCAGCTGTTGTCTATGGAATGTCATATTCAGGTTTCCTGGATCCTAATCTAAATCACATATTGGGTAGGAGTCAATCAATCAACAAGTAATTATTAATCCCCTACTCTGTTAGCCAGTAATGAAATAGTCCCTGTCCATCAGGAAGCTTATATTCTACTAATGCTTAGAATCTTAAATTATGATCTCAGTACTCCGTGCTTTGTGAGTTTGTGGCAGTGACACTTAAAAAGATGAAATTGTAGAATGTTTCTTATCTTGGCCCAAGGGCTGAGAACAACCATCTTCTCTATCTAAGTACAAAATAGAATTGGTGTAAGGGTGGATCTGTCAACACTTATTCAAGGGGAGTTGGTTACTGAAGCCTCTAAAACACTTAGCAGGGAGCCCCAGAGTATAAAGAGGGGTGGGGTGGCAGATAGGGTCTGTCAATCAATCTATCTGCAAATATGTATTAAGGACCTGCTCTATACAAGGCACCAGGCCAGGTATTGGGGTTATAAGTACAAAGTTGAATTAAAGATTAATGACAAAGCATGGTGTCCCGAGCTATTTCCTAACTGCACTGTTCTCAAGGCAAACCGATTTGCTCTTTGTAACCCAATAGGTCAAGATCATTTATTAAGAATTGATTGCTGGGAACATGTAATGTGGGGAATTTTTATTGAAGCAGCTTTTTATTTGTCTCTCCCCAATATGAGCTGGTAATATAGTATGATGATGATGATAACATATTAACATAATTTAATGAGTATTTCAAGCATTATATGTTTACATAATATTAGATTAGCTGAATTCGATTAGATTAGATGTAAACTCCTTGAATGCAGACCCTATTTCATTTTTGTCTTTGTAAACTCAACATTTAGCTCAGTGCCTAGTACTTTGGAGGTACTTATTAAATGAATAAAACCCACTTTAGCATAACATTTTAAAATTTGCAAAATGCATACATTTGCATAATACTCCTAAGAACAATTTTGCAGATGAAGCAATTGAGGCTCAGAGAAGCCATTGGTGTGACTAACGGTCACATATCTTTTTGGTGTCAGAGGTCGGATGTGAACCCTTTGTGATTTCATAAATAGTACTCTAACTACTATACCACATTCGAATTATAATATCAGAGATTTCAAGCTGGAATGGAAAGGACCTGAGAGGTTAGCTGGTCCAACCCCTCCATTTTACAGATGAAGAAAATCATGCTAGGGAAGGTTAAGTCATTTCCCCAAGGTCATACAGGGAGTAAACAGCAGAGTTAACAGTTAAACTAGTCTTTTGATTTTGAAGCTATTGACCTTTCCTTGGTACCATGCTGCCCCTTATCAGAATTGGATTTTTATTCATATAACCTAAATCACCATTACCTGTCTTTCTTTATGACTATTGGATAATCATTTTAAATTTCATTATTGTTTTTTCTCTCCCCCTACCTCCTTTACCCCCAATATTTGTCTTATTTCATTTATTCATTCTGGATTTTCTAGTTGAGATTAGTAACTTATTTTATGGGGTTTAAAAAATGTTATTTGTAAAATTCTGAGAGTTAGCTAGAAGTACTGTCAAAGATATTCTCCTATATAATGGGTTATCTCCTGTGGCAACAGCATGGTGCTAATGAGATGAGGGTCACTGGTTCAGTCCCCACACGGACCAGTTATCTTTGGGCAAAGAAAAGCTGTTACATAGCCACAAATTGCACCCCTCATCCTGGATAACTATCTTACAAATGTGTGTAGTTGGTCACAAGGGAAATCAAGAGAGAGCATATCGATACTCATACACTACTTCTGAAAAATAACTTAAATGTAAGTTCTTGGATAATCCAATCCAACAAGCTTTTATTAAGCACCTACTATTTATACCATGAAATACTAGGTACTGGAGACACAAAGACAGTAAGGAAATAACACCTACCATTAAAGAGATTATGATATTCTTGGGACTGTGAAGAGAGAGAGAGCTAGGAGAGGAGGGAGACAGCATAATGAATATCGATGCTATATTGGCAAGGGTCAGCCCATAATTAGTTTGTATGGAATCCTGTACCTCTATTTTAACCTAGAGTCAGACACTACAAGCACAAGAATATATCCTCTATTTAAAATTAACAACAACAATCCCCAAACAAATAAATAATCAAATAAACCAAGACTGATGTCAAGGATGATCCAAGTGAGTCTCTGGAGACCAGTATTGAAAACAATTGTCCTGTGCTGCCTTAGCTGGTAAGGGTTTCTGGATAAGAGACCATAACCAAGAATAGAGAGTAAATGTTCATAATAACTGAGTTAGTGAGGGACATAAGCATGCCAAAGGAAAAGAGATGAGTTCTTGGTTCCCGATTGTTGGAGTAGTGAGAAATGTGGCGATTCACAGTCCTAGATAGTGAATGTTGAAGTTATGGCAGCAGGATCCAATAGACAGAGTATTGTATTTAAAGTCAGGAAAAGTGGGTTTGAATCTTCACTCTACAATATGCTGGGTGTTCTATTAACAGCATTTTATCAACAAGCAATTCATCTCATATCTTGTATCTTCTCATGACTAGATTATTTCTCTCCTCATTTAATCCTTGTTTTCCATCCAGCAAATTGGCAAGCATGAAAAAAAATGAGAAGAGTCAGTGTTGGAGTGGTAATAGAAAGATAGGTACACTAAGCACCATTAATATGAATTAGTCCAACCAATCTGGAAAGCAATTTGGAATTATGTAAAGAAAATGACTAAAATGTCTGTACCTTTTGTCCCAGAGACTGCACTGCTGGACATATACCCCAAGGAAATGTTATAAAGATAAATTCCAGATACACCAAAATAGCTATAAAAGCATTTTTATAGTAGCAAAAAATAGGAGGGGAAAGTAGATGCCCATTATTTGGGAAATGGCTAAACAAGTTGTGGTATATGACTGAAACAGAATATTATTTTGCTATGAGAAAAAATGACTACAGTGATTTTAGAGAAACATGGGGAGACGTATTAACTGATACAAATCAAAATAAGCAGAACAGGAAAATAGTACACACAAATGGCTCTGATAGTATTAATGGAAACAATAGCAAAACAAACTGAAAATGTATACTGTGTAATTCTTGGCCCCATCCAAGAGATAGAAAAGAAGGCGGAAGTAATAGAAGATGGCTATTGAGTGCTACAAATGTTAGATTTTCCAGGGTGTTGGTGAGTTTTATTCAATTGTTTTTACTTTTTTCATCTCTTAAAAAATTCTTCATTATAAAGAATGGTTCTCTGGGAAGAAAAGCAGGATACACCTGGAAATATATGTAGCATAAAAACAAAATATGTTCATTTGAACATATAAAGAAAACAAATCCCTAGTGTTCTTCAAGGATCAGGTGACACATCCTTTGTGAAGTCTTTCCTGCTCCATTCGGTTGTAAGTGATGTTCTTCCCTCAAATTACCTTGTACTTACTTATGTTTGTACATTTCCTAATGCTTTTCTCTCTCCGGTAGAATGTGAGCTTGAGAGACTGACCTGTTATTGCAATAATAAACATTTGTTGCAATGAACAATCTTGAACAAGTCATTTCTTTTCCATGAGCCCATCTTTAAAATGAAATTATCTCCAAAATCTCTTCTAGCACTAAATCCTATGATTCTAAGCCAAGCACCTCTTTCTGCTGTGTTCATTCCTATATCTAAAAATCTATTATCCACATTTTTCTTCCCTCCCTCCCTTTCTCTCCTCCCTCTCTTCCCTCTACTTCCTTTCTTCCTCTCCTCCCTCTCTTCCCTTTTCTTCTTTCCTTCCTTCCTTCCTTCCTTCCTCCTTCCTTCCTTCCTTCCTTCCTTCCTTCCTTCCTTCCTTCCTTCCTTCCTTCCTTCTTCCTTCCTTCCTTCTTTCCTTCCTTCCTTCCTTTTTCTTTTTTTCTTTTCTTTTTTTTTCTTTTCTTTTTTCTTTTTTTCTTTTTGCTGCCATGGGTATTGTTTGCTACATTTGCTCAGTAAACTTAGTAATTTTCCTACATGGTTAATATTCAGATATGAAAAATCTATTACAGTTTAAATGGTGAATAGATGCTAATTTATACATATATACTTACACTCGGAATGCCTAATTAATGATCTTCTGTGTCAGTCACGGATATGCAAATGATCACCGTTTGCAACTGTGTCACAATTACTAAGCTAGATGGCTACCATCTAGCTTAAGGTTGGGAGAACATTTCTTAGCTGTTGATTAGTAAATGATATGAAATGCTAGTTGTTTTCTGTTGTTATCAACTACTCAGTGCCTTATAAGTTTAGAATCCAGGTATCTATAGAATCATAACAATTTAGGTGGAGAAGCCATAAAGAAAACCAAAAGGAAACATAGTTAACTTATTTCAGAATAACTGTCATAGTCAGTCCCGTGTACCTAATTGTTTGCACATGTTCCTGTGAGGTCCTACTGTCAAAATGGCGGATTTAACTTCATAGTTTCTCAAGGATCCTTAACAAATAAACAGGTTTTTTTTTCTCAAATAACGAAACTATGTCTACCCTTTTGAATGATGACTAGGTTAGTCCATACTTGGATGTTCTCCCCCCCTCCCCTCTTCTCCCTTCCAAGATTTCTCTGACCCTCAGATTGACAATATTGGATTCCCTTCACCTATCTTGTTCTTTCATCTTCTTTTTTTTTCCTTCCCCTATCCCATATCCCCAAATCCCAACCATGATTCCCATATGAGACTTTTCATCTTGGACCTTCCATGCCTTTATCCAAGTGAACCTTCATTTCTAAAAGTGGATTGACCCTCTTCATTTCCCACCTTATAAAATCACAAGTTATTTTCTAAGAACAGCTCAGGGACCATCTCCTTCAAGGGAGCCTTTCTGGCTTTTTCATCTTCTCACCAAGGATTAACACTCTTTTCTTCTTGAAATTATTTCATATAATTTTGTTCATGTTTTATATTTATCATTCTATGGGGCTTTTTTATTCCTAGAATCTGGGATGGTGTCATACACTTAACAAGTGATTAAGAAATGTCTCTGGGACTGAATTAAATTGAATTTATTTGTCCTCTATCCGCAAACCTAAGCTATAGTAATCAAAACTGTTGACTACTGTTAGGATGATTATGCGAGAGTCAGAGAGCCTTGCTTAGGTATTAAAAGTAATAAACTGTTGGATCTTTGTTGGGGATTCCAGGTCGTACAATCTCTTGTCTTGCACTGTCTATGAGGTTACCCATCCCCTCCTCCCTCTGTCAGGAGTAAATATTCTCTCTGCTCTGTACAATGGACCTGAATGGTACTCTGCCTGATTCTTTTGTGCGGAGGGTGGAGCCTAGAATATCAATGGCTTTCTCTCCTTTCTGTTTTCTTCTTTCTTTTTATCTTTCCTTCTTTCTCCTTTCTCTTCTTCTTCTCCTTCTCTCTTTCTCTCCTTCTCTCTCTCTTTCTCCCCCTCTTTCTCTCTTCTCCCTTTTCTCTCCCTTTCTTCCTTCCCTCATCTCTCTCTTTTTCTCCCTTGCACCTACCCCTCCTTCCTACTTGCATGCCTTGGTTATTCTTTCTTTTTACGTTGCCCTCTCCACTGCCCTGCCAACTCTGACAGTTTATATCAGGAATAGTGGGATGGATATATACATATACATATACATATACATATACATATATATACATATATATGTATATATGTATATATATATATATATTTGCCAAGTCTTTCATTCTGTGTCTCTATTTTTCATTTATTTTCCTTCCAGAGCAAATAGTTTCACTTGCTCGCTAGAAGTGAGACTTCTGAAACAGTTCGGTTAGCCTTATTTTGTGTAAGAAAATAAATTAAGCTCCATGTGGTGTCAGAATTCAACTTCTCATGATCTTGATTCATTGGTGGAATGGATGGATTGAATCTATAAGGGGAAGTAATGCATTCTGAGTAGCAACTGCTACATAATCAAGCAGGAAACTCACCTGATATATCACCTGAACTACTGACTTGTTTCTGACATGAAATAGCCCAATTAAAAGAAGGCTTATTTTAAACCTCATTGTAATGAATGAGGCTTGTTTGAAATTGATCACACTTTAGAATATACTGGGGCAAGACAGTTCCATTTTTCTTCATAGAAATGAGCTGAGGTGAAATGCATTTTTGCCAAGCCAGATATGACCACTCTACATATATCTGTAGATCCTGTCAGTATAGTTACCATAAAAAAAATTTCAAAGGTGATAGCCATACCAGATTATGATTGATGGGTTGTTTCTGAATCCCTCTATGGCCTCAAAGCAATAAAATCTAAGGCTGTTCCCAGGAGTAGACAGGAGATGCATGAGAGAAAGCTGAAGGATTCCATCCACTCTGAAATTCAGATTATTCATAGAACCTTTATATCTTCCTCTTTTTAAAGTCTAAAGTTATTTACTAGAGAAATGTCAAGAAATTCTTATATGTATTTGAGTAGGTATGTGTACATATATGTGTGTGTTGTGTATTTGCATAAATATATATTTAATTTTTTAAATCTAAAATTTTTAATCCTTTCAATAATTTCTGACTCTTTGTGACCCCATTTGGGTTTTTCTTGACAAAGATATTGGAGCAGTTTGCCATTTCCTTATCCGGCTCATTTTATAGATGAACAACTGAGGCAAATCGAGCTAAGTGACTTACTTAGAGTCACACAGCTAGTAAATGTCTGAGATTTCATTTGAATTCATGTCTTCCTAACTGCAGGCCCAGCACTCTATCCACTGTATCACATAGCTGACCATAGATACACATATGTATATATAAGATAGGTATATCTCTTTATGTGTATATATAAATGTGTGTATGTATATATGTGTGTGTGTATGTGTATAAGCAAAAAAACCCAACAAACCCAAACCTTAAGGATGTATGTAGGGAAAGTTTTAAAGTATCCCTATTATGGGAATGGAGGAAGAATCTAAAATCTGTGATTTCATTGGTGTGTGGAATTCTCCAGTGTAGAAATTTCCTCCCCCAAGCAGACTGGCATTATTTGGAAGGCTGACAGTTTAAATTATTTGCCTCTGGTCACGTACATATCAGTATGTATCAGAGAGAAGACTTTTACCAAGAGCTTTCAGACTCCTAGCCCAGCCATCCCTCAACTTCTCCATCTCATAGGAACATTAAATTAACACAGCCTTTATTGATTAGTAGACTGTTCTTCAGGCCATGGTACTCTTGTTTTATTTTCTAAGTTCTGCTCCATTCTAAAAACCTGACGTCAAAGTAAACAAAAGAGATCATTTTTGTTGCAAATAGCATATTGGAATCTGAAGGTGAGCTGGAACTGGACCAAATGAGTTCTTTATAGAGAGAAACTTTCCAGAATTTCTTTCTAGTTCTGCTTAGCCCTTGATTACCATTAAGAAACCAGGAGGATCCTGGGGCCTGGGTAGGATCTAATTTATAATTATATTCCCAGAAAAAACTAAAGTCCCTTGATATCATGATTGTGATGGATAGTTCATGCTACTTTCCACTTTTCTTCTATTCCAATTATTATTCAGGGCCATCTCCAATCGTGTTGATCTATAACTTGCCATTGGATACAGATGGCTCTGGAGGGGAAAGTGAGGCAGGTGACCTTGTCCAGTTCTCCCTCACTTCAGTCCAATTCACCTGCATGTCATGGCATCCATCACCTCCCTGATGTCATGGTCCTCTTCAAGAATCCAGGACAAACAACAATTTTATAATGAACTCAAGTTTTTAATTACATGGAACCCAAACCCTACTTTGTCATGTGACCGAGTCACAGAATCATTGTTAAAGCTAGAAGAGACCTGAGAAATAATCAAATTCCATTTCCTCACCTCCTTCTTACAGATGAGGAATAGGAAGCTCAGGACAGTTGAGTGACTTGGCAGACAACATGAATCTATTAAGTAGCAGAGCTGAAACTGGATCTCCTAACTTTACATTGGTTCTGGAGGCTGTTAGTCTCCTAATTCCCAGTTAATTGTTATTCTAGAGTCAAACTGGTCTTGTAGAAAAGAGATGTCAAACATCTGCACGGGATAAGACCCACAACACCCCAGAATGTGACTGGAACCTGGTCTATGTGTTTCTTAAGAAATCCTAAGGATCCCAATTTCCCCCAGTGTGCCCAATCTACGTACCACCCCCCTTTTCAGGCCTTAGTTGGGTATGATTTCTTTTTACTTTGCTCTTTAACCCAGCAAGTTTTTGTCATTCTTTCTATTTAGGAAACTTTCCTCTGCTCCTGAGAGGAGGGATGGATATTGGGCAGGGGCAAAGCAAGACAAGCAACTGAAAGAACTTTTTTTGAGTGAAACAGTATGGAATGAAAAGGTTCCTGAAACTGTAGAGGGAAAAACGGCAGCGTGACCCCCTCCCTCCTCTCCCTCCTCTCCATATGAGCCAACAGCAGGGAGAGAGACATAACATTTGTAGTGGGAATGGGTCCCTCCTCCACAGCTCTGCATGCGTCAGCCACCAAAATAGAAACATCGGGGACAGAGCTGTGATGGCAAAGAAAAAAGCAAGGGAAAGGTGAGGCTGTTCCAACTCACATTGCCTCCCTCATGGGCCAGGAGAGGAAAGTAGTCCAGGTTTCAGGCCTAGCATCTCCTGCTTTCCCCCTTCCTCCCCCTGGCTGCCTCGCATCGGCTTTGTGGTCACTTTTCCTTGTGTCAGCACATTGGAAATTGCTGACGGTAAACACCAAAGGCATGTGTGCCTGCTACTGAAGAAACCACAAGGAAAACAGCTTGGGGTAAATGGTGGATTTTCTTGGTGTGACATAGTCTTCGCTCCGCCGTAGGCTTCTTGCAAAGTACAGTGCTTTGTGGGTTGGGGCTGGGTGGGGAAGAGGCAAAGGGAGAGGGAGGCTGGGTCCCCTAGTTTTTCTTCCTCTGCTTCTCCTGTGTCCTTACTTTGAGAAGGATTTCATGCAAACTGGGAGAGAAGGGGGATTTAAAACTTTCCTGCTTGAGCAGCAGAAATAGGAATTTTTCCAATGACAGCAGAGAGGTTGGGAGCAACCACAACCCCCAATAGACTGAACTTGTGAACTATTGGGAAGATGCAGGACTGCTCCCTTTAATCCTCACAGGAAAGAGAAGTCATCTGGGGCAGCGGATAGAGCATTCGTTCTGGAGTCAGGGATATCTGAGTTCAAATTTGGTCTCAGACACTATGGTGTGACACTAGGCAAGTCACTTAACCCTGATTGAGAGAGACAGAGAGAGATTAATTTTCAGGTAGGATACCCAAACGTGGTATTGAAATATTAGCTCCATCTTTGTTCCCAAAACCTAGGGGCCATTAGCCATCTCAGACCCCATTTAGGTTGACCTGGTCCCTCTTCCATTTGCCCTTGAGTATATAGTTGCTTGCATATTGTCTTCCCCATTAGAACATATCTCTTTGAAGATAAGGACTATGTTCCCCCCTTTCTTTGTACTTCGGTTCTTAGCACGACTGCCTAAAACATAAGTCATTACTTAACAAATAAATATTAAAACTGACTGGTGAAGGGCTTTGTTGATCCATGTAAAAGTGAGCACTTGTGGTAAAGGACATAGCGGGGTCTCAGTGCCGTGGGCAGGCTTTGCATGGCCATTCATAAGTGAAAAGAGAAGATGTCTCCTTGAGCTTTGGTGATGGTGGTGGGACAACATTGGTGTTTTGGTATTTTGTGTTGTAGACTCATAGATCATAGGATCAGATCCGGAGGTGTCCACCCTGCTAATTTTACAGATGAGGGAACCGAGGCCCAAAGACCAAGGCTAAATATTAGAGTTGAAATTTGAATCAAGTTTTTTGGGGGTTTATCCAAATCTAGTGCTCTTTAAGGCACCATAAAGCTTTTTTCTAGTATAATCCTATCAGTTTTTTGATCACAGAAATACAAAATTAAACTAAGGCTCAATAGAGGAAAGGTATTGCCCAAGATCACCTAAGTAATGAGTAGCAGAGCCAGGATTTAAACCAAGGCCTCCTGGTCCAGTGCTATTTTTTTTATATATTTCTTGGCTCTTAATTTCTATGTATATTGGATCATATAACTGTAGCAGTTCCGACATGCAGCTGATTCTGTGGTCTCTCTGATGTGCACATTCTCTCCAGTGATATGGGTAGCAGCCCATCCAAATTTGCACATCCTCTTGTCCATGACTTCAGATAAATTCAGCAGAGAATTAACTGAACAGGCTGAGAGTCAGCTTTGCTTTGCTTGCCACTCCCGTAGTACTAACTAATCTTTTTATTCTCATCAGAATTAACCCATCTTACTCTTCATTCATATATTTCTTTGATGCCATGACTCCTTTCTTCCTTAAAACCTATAAGCAGTTTTTGCCTCTCCCAAAACTTTAATAATAAGCCCATGCTGTAGCTCAGGAGGGTTTTAGTTGAAATGCAAGATCAGGCCAGTGACAATGGCCATTCTCAATTGACACAGGTTGTGGCGTGAGGTCCAAATGGAAGAGGGACCAGGTCAACTGTGTGACAGTGAGTTTATCAGTGAGGCTGATAGGTTTGATTAACTCATTGATCTTCTTTTGTCTTCTCTATAATTTTTAAATTAATTTTATTACTATATAGGAATATATGTAACATATATGTTTTATATATATATATACACACATATATACATATATAGAGAAAATATATATGTTAACAGATAGAGACAGAGACAGAGAAAGAGAGAGAGAGAGACAGAGAGAGAAAGGAGAGACGGGGAGAGAGAGAGAGAGAGAGAGAGACAGAGAGACAAAGACAGAGAGAAAGAGAGACAGAGACAGAGAGACAGAAAGACAGGAGACAGAGAGAGAGACAGAGAGAGAGAGAGAGACAGAGAGAGAGACAGAGAGAGAGAGAGAGAGAGAGACAAAGAGAGAGAGAGAGACAGAGAGAGAGAGAGGAGAGACGGGGAGAGAGAGAGACGGAGACAGAGAGAGAGAAAAAGAGAGAGAGAGAGAGAGAGAGAGAGAGAGAGAGAGAGAGAGAGAGAGAGAGAGAGAATGAATGAATGTATATCTATAGAGAGAATTCCACTGAAATCTCACATTGGCTCAGACCAACCTAATTGAAGAAGCTGTGAGCTGTTAGGATCTGAGGTGGCCTAATGGTCCATAGGTTTTGGAAACAATGAAGGAGCCAGTATTTCAGAAGCAGTTTTAGGCACCTCACCTGATGATGGTGGGATTTGGCCCTCCCAGGGCCCATATTAATTAGTTATATATCCTAGAATTTCTAGTGATTAGGGATCTCATTGTCATGACCTCTCCCTCCAGTTGATAACCCCCCTCCACCTCCTCATTTTATATACTTCTTCTTGTTCATTGTCACTTATAAATCCCCCCCATCAGTTCCCATCATGCTGGGGTTGAGGCAGGGTTTCCTCCAGGTCTGTTTTGTGGCAGTGGAATTCATGGGCTGTCCATCTGTTATCTGTCACTTTCTCTAATTGAGTAGACCACCTCCTTTTCTGGTCATACATCTCTAAGGTAATATTTTTTATGCTGCTTCTGGGATATAGTTCTTTGTTAGTAATTTGCTACAGCCTGTTTATGACCACCATGCATTTCTCTATTGCCCTTTGGGTGACCCACAAATTTAATTCTTCACAGACTGTGGTTATTCCATGATTCACAGCCTTATAACATCACTGGAAGAATAGTGAAATCAGGTAATGAGCTAAATGTGGCAGCAGGGGTCCCAGCCAGGGCTGTCATCACATATGCCAAAAGATCTGCTCTAATTTGGGGTGTGTGTGTGTGTGTGTGTGTGTGTGTGTGTGTGTGTGTTACCTAAGTCTGAAAAGGATGTCAAATCTCATTCCATTACCCAGCTGGTGGCTATTCTTTGTCCCTTTTCCAGCAAATTGATACAACTTGTACTGAAGATAGAAGATGAATGAACAAATATTTGTTGAGCACCTAAGATATGGAAGGCACTTGGTTAAGTGCTGGAAAAGTGGAGAGGGAGAATTCAAAGGAGAAGACACGATCCCTCCACTTAAGAAGCTTGCATTCTAGTTAAATTAAAGATAGCATGACATTTTATAATCTCAGGCTACTTTGTTGTATTGTGACCTGCTTTATATAAATTGATCCCATAGCCTTCTGGGAAATTAATTCACATTTCTATTGATTTGCCAAATATTAGAAGCCATCATACTAAAGTAGATAGTACTACAGAACAGTTCCAGGATTTGTACCAACTGAATTGGAACAGAAAAATCACAAAGCTATGGTAGATGTGACAATAGTTATGGTCTAATTAATTATTTGAGTGGGCAATTTGTATTTCGGTTATGGACCTGAAAACTGTTGATGGAGAGTTAGATTTGTGTTTGAGTCTCAGCCATTTCACTGACTGCCTGTGTGACAATGGGCATAACACTTCCATTTCAGGGCGTGTTTTCCTCATGTGTAAGATGATGAGAATTGGAGAACATGGGTTGCTCTAGATTTTATACCATATACTCAGAAATTTATTCTTCTTATAATACATGTTATTTATTCTTAGCATTTTCTAATAATAATAAGACCAATAAATGTTTATATGGTGCCTTTAAAGTTTGCAAAGCACTTTACATAGATTATAACTGTAGGCCCTTAAAACAACCCTGTGAGATAAGTGTCATAGGTTAATACCACCCTTTTTTATAGCTAAAGAAATTGAAATGAGAAAGATTTCATGACGTGGTCACAAAGTCTAATTGTCAAGAGGCAGTATGTCAAATATTCCAATCCAGGTGTTGTTGAGTCTCGAGTCCATCCATTGTTCTCTTATTAATATGATTCTCCAATCACATGATTATGAGATTCTATAATTATCCTCATTTTAGGCTATTATAGGAAAACAAGACTTTTTCCATCACTTAATTTCAAGGTGCCTTAAGGAAATGATAATATCTGACTTAAGTATGTCTGCCGTAGGACCTCATCTGTTTACTGTAGTGTTCAGCTGTGTTTTTAGCCTGTATGATCCATCTCTTGCTCTTTGTAGAAAAATGTAAATATTTTAGAAAGTCGATTATTTCATTTCCATAGGTACAGCCTAAAGCATAGCAGATACCATGTATTGATACTAGCCCCATCTTTGAGAATTTTTGTGGCCAAAATAATTCATCATTAGGAGTCAACCTTCTATGAGAAATTTGCTTAAAATTAGTTAAATAAATACCAGACTAAAGGGACTTGAAACTTTCCCATTTGGTCTGACCTGCCAGAATTTGTGATCAGTTAATTAGACTTTAAGAATCCCAACAATGCCCGCCATGCCAAAATGAGGCATTGGAGTTATATTTCAAGGTAGGTTTATGAAAAAATATATTTATTGCATTAATAAATAAGCACCATATTGGTCTGAATATAGATGACTTATAGATGACTTCTCTCCTAAATGAGGTCTCTTTGAAAGGGAAAAAAAAATGTAGTTACTCACTGCTAATGAGACCAGTTATAGGCTGTACTCAGGCTTTAAACCAGATTTGGGGAAATTATATAGCCTATATTTGCACCAATATAGAATTATTTATGAGATACACTGTGGTAGAGTGTATAGAATATTGGTCTTGGAGTCAAGAAGATGTTTCAAATTTTGTCTCTGATGTTTGCTATTGTATGATCCTGGGACAATCTCTTAAACCCTCAGTGCCCCCAGCAATTCTCTAAGACTGAAAGTCATACCAGAATAGCCAATATATTTTAGTGAAGGGAATCTACACATTATAGTGATAAAATCTCAGGTTCATCTTTCTTAAAAGATGAAATTATTTATGATCTCCCCAATTAAAATCACAAAAGTAGCAAATATGGTCTGATACCTGTAATTCTAATTATAGGTCTAATTCCTATAATATAAAGCATGAAAATATGAACATTTTATTTTATTTTATATATAACATTTTATTTTAAATGTTTGGGAGTTAGTCGTGAACTGGCTTCCAGATCTGACTTTGGACATGACATCTGATCATAGAGATGTAAAATGAAGTAATGACTGAGATGCTAGTCTGCTAATCCAGAAGGCCTTGTGTGAATGATTTTTTATTCATTAGAATAATAGTAAGGGAATAGCTAATATTAATTAATATTGTTAATGATATTATTATTAATAAATTAATATTGATATAGCATCTACTAAGTACCAAAATGCTTTATAAATGTTAGCTCATTTGATGTTCACAGTAACCCTGAGAGGTAGTTTTGAGGCAAAGTTAGAGTAAGCTTATAAATGTCTGAGGCAGGCTTTCTGACTCCAGGTCCAGCATCCTAAACACTTCTTGTTATTGTTGAGTCACCAGTCATTTCTCCCTTTTTGTGACTCCATTTGGGTTTTTTTTTTGGCAAAGATTTTGTAGTTGCCATTTCCTTCTCCAGTTCATTTTACATATGAGGAAACTGAGGCAGATAGGATTAAGTAACTTTTCCTGGATCACATAGTGAGCCTGACAACGAATTTGAACTAAAATCTTCTTAACTCTTGATCTGGTGCTCTAGCTACTGTACTACCTCAAGAGGTGCACAGTAAGTAAATGGGGTTGCCAGTATTATATTTGGCCTAATTTGCAACAGATTCCTGTTAGTTGACTTGTGCTTAAGGGATACTCCCTAATGAACATGTTTAATCCCCGGAGAAGAACTTAGAGGCAGGCGTTCTATGACATAATGGGTTATTCATCGAGCTATGGAGTGATCCAAGTCCATTTAGCAAACAGCCACTTAACTGCCTTTCCACCAAAAAGTGAAATATCATTTAAGCAGCTGTTCACAGCTGGGAAAGGAGGCATCACAGATTAAAATTAAGGCAGAAAGCAAGCAATTTAGAGCAAAACAGAGTCTTTTTTCAGATTAAAAATTAACACTAAAGCTGTAAATCACCTTCCATGTATGTATATGGTATTTTACCCCCCTGGAACGAACATTTTTTCATGCTAAAGAGAACACTGACATATCAATGACTATTTCCATAAACCTCACTTAAAACAACCCACCAAAAAAGAAAACAATCAGGGGTTTGCACAATGGAGAGTTTTCCTCTATATTTAGAATGAAATTTTGTTCTCCCACTGTCAGGATGTGAGCTTAATTATAGTGTGCTGCAAACTTTGCTTTTGTAGAGGACATTTTTTGGAGGGGGACAGCTCACTCTGGCTAGTGAAGTCAGACTGCAAATGTGTTTCACTTCAGAAGGATTATCAAAAGTTAAAATAAATTTGGTCCACCTTTATAATTTTAAAAAAAAAACCAGTAATATTGAACAATTTAGAACTAGGCAACTAGCTTGCAATTCAAATTCAACACACATTCATTTAGTATACAGTATGTCTTAGGCACTAGTCTATACAAAACAAAAATAAAATGATTCCTACTTTCAAAGAGCTTATAATCTATTAGATTGTGATAGATGACAGATGAATAGATAAATGAATAGATGAATGAATCGATGGATGGATAAACAAAAAGAGACAGATAAATAAATATGTATTATATATATGCAAATATCTGTTTGACCTATTAATTTATCAATTATACTTCTGAACCAATTTCATTTTAGGTGAAAGTTCATCTTTTGCTTTAAAAAAATCTGTGGTTATTTTAAATTCTATCCAGAATTAGAAGTAATTTTTTAAATTTAACTATTTATTTATTTAACATTTTCCCCAGTTACATTCAAAACAGTTTTTAAAAAGATTTTTGTTTTTAAGATTTTTGAGTTCTAGGTTCTCTCCCTTATCCCCACCCACAATTAAGAAACCACATATGAGGTTATGCAAAACATTTCCACAAAAGTTAAGTTGTGAAAGAAAATATAATCTCCCACCCTAATGAAAATAAAAACTCTCAAGAAAAATTAAATTAGAAATAAAGAGAGAAATAGAGAATACTTCACAGACATAACCAATTCCTTCTCTGGGTATGGATAGGATTTTTCATCATAAGTTCTTCAGAGTAGTTGTGGATGATTTCTGATGTGGATGATTCTACTGAGAATACCAGTCATTTATAACTGGTCATCCCAGAACATTGCTATCACTTTGTTCATAGAGGATTTTGCAGGGCTTTTTTTTCCCCTGAGAACATCCTGCTTATAATTTCCCAGAAAACAATAATATTTTATCAGAGAAACTTGCTTTAATTTTTTTTTTTTTTTACAATTACTATTGCTGAACTAGAAGTAATCTGGACAGTAATTCCTTGCCTACTTCTTATCTGCATACAAATATCTATACCTGTGTGTACCTGAATATATAACAATAAAAATAGCACACAGCTACTACTAATGTATCAAATTCATCATATAGATATGTAATACTCTATTCAAGAAATAAGTATTATATATCAACTCTGAAAAATCGTACATGTCCTGAGCCTTAAAAAAAAAAATCACTTTAGACCTAAAGATATTGTTTTTAAAAAATAGGTTTTTACCTCTGTTTTATTATCAATTCAGAGTAATTTAGTGCAGTCACTTGTACTCTTATTAGCTAACATTAAGAAAGCTTAGGGACTATCCCTAGGGATAAGGATCCTGGATGGGGGTAGCTTTCATTCAGTATGTGCTCAGTAAATATTAGTCAATGGATTGGAATCTGGTGGTGGTAAATTGCACTGGGGAAAAGAAATGTTTCCTAAGTCTCCCTAAAAACATCCACAAAGGTTGAAAGTACTTTTTCCATTTGAATATGCAAAGGTATATTATACATGTGTAAATATATGCATACATAATACATGTACACATATATACATTTAAACATACTGCCATATAAGTTAGGATAAATTAATGGTTTCCGTTTAGAGGAAACCCACTGCTAAAATAAAGTGTCACCAACTAGAAATGAGAAGGTGTTGGGGCAGAAATGTTGTTAAGTAGGCTTATTGCATCTCCCTTAGCACAGCTACAGTTTCCTCCTTTTCAGAAGCCCTTGTAACACTGTTTTTTCTTCTCCCAATTCAATTGCCTAATTAATTAAATGTAGAGGGATTTTAAATGAATCAATATGTATTTGGTTATAATGGTAAAGGAGATAAATTGAGGAAGTTTTTTTAAATCACTAGTTTAAAAATAATTATTATGCCATAAAATATTAAATCAAATAATCTTTGTTGTTGTTGTTGTTGTTGTTGTTGTTGTTGTTGTTGTTGTTGTTGTTGTTGTTAAGTATAAAAATAACCAATAAACAGTGTGGAAGTATATAGGAGTTAGAGAATGGCACCAAAGTGTTACACTCTGAAGAGAAGTTCCTTAGCCAGAGATTATATCAGAAAGCCTCTTGTTTCAGGGTGATCTGGGGATTTTATAAATACTACATAATGAAATCAGTCTTCACCTTCCTCTTCCTATTTATGTAGACTAAAAAAGAGAGATGAACATTTGATCATTTTTAATCTCCAATTTTATAGTTAAAGTGAAATTTTTATCATGGAGGAACAAATTCCAGTCCTCTATATAGCCTAAGTTAAAACCAATTAAAATATCAATATTATCTGACAATCAGATTTTATTTTATTTCATTTTTGCTAGTTTTCAACATATATGTGTATAGTTTCAACATTCACCTTTGTAAAACCTTGTGTTCCAATTTTTTTCTCCCTCCCTTCCCCCAACTCCCTTCCTTATATAGCAAGTAATCCAATATGTTAAACATATACAATTCTTCTATACATATTTCCACAATTATCATGCTGCATTAGAAAAACAGATCAAAAAGGGAAAAAATGAGAAAGAAAACAAAAATCAAGCAAACAACAACAAAAAAGGTGAAAATACTATGTTGTGATTCACTTTCAGTCCCCATAGTTCTCTCTCTCTGGGTGCATATGGCTTTCTCCATTACAAGGTCATTGGAACTAGCCTGAATCATCTCATTGTTGAAAAGAGAACATCTGTCTGAATTAATCATCATATAAGCTTCTTGTTGCTATGTACAATGATCTGTTGGTTCTGTTTACTTCATTTAGCATCAGTTCATGTAAGTCTCTTTGAGAAGTTTCTGAAATTATCCTGCTGATCATTTCTTTTAGAACAATAATATTCTATTATATTCATGTACCATAACTTATTCAGCCATTCTCCAACTGATGGGCATCCACTCACTTTCCAATTCCTTGTCGTCACAAAAAAGAACTGCTACAGACGTTTTTGCACATGTGGATTCTTTTCCCTTTTTTATGATTTCTTTGGTGTACAAGTCAAATAGAGATGTTGCTGGATCAAAGGGTATGCACAGTTTGATAGCCTTTTGGACATAGTTCCATATTGCTCTCCAGAATGATTGGATCAGTTCTCAACTCCACCAACAATGTATTAGTGTCCCAGTTTTCCCACATCCCCTCCAGTATTCATCATTATCATTTCCTGGAATCTTAGACAATATGAGAGGTGTGTGATGGTACCTCAGAGTTGTCTTAATTTGCATTTCTCTGATCAATATTAATTTAGAGCAATTTCCAAATGACTAGAAATGGTTTCAATTTCATCAAATTTTATTTCTTAATGAGTATAATAATGTAGTACTGTTTTGAGGACTAAATAGATTAAATAGATGTTGTATATAAAATGTTTGCTTTATAATATAAAGTATTATATAACATGGGCTATGAATGAATTAATGAATGCTAAAAAACATATTAATAATTTGGTAGATGGTCTACTCTTTGTTAAGCAAAGTGATCAGGAACTTAAATTTTATTCAGAAGAATAATTTGTAAAACTACCCAAAAGCATTTTCAACAGAAATTTTTTATATCTATCTCTGGTCCCTTCCAAGGAAATTAGGAGTGCTTTCATTTGGAACTGCTTCCAAGTTCCATAGTCATTTTGGGTCCTTTGTTGTGCATCGTCATCAGGATACCTGCTAAAATAGATCATGATATCTAGGCAGAGGAATTTAAACAGCTTAAGGAAACCTGACTAATATTTTCAGCTTTTTTTCACATAGCCATTTAGACTAGAGTAACTTTGAATACTAATTGTTTCAGCACTTCTCTTAGCTAAGGCTAGCTATTCTAACCTTTAAATTATTTTATATTTTCTCTACTTCTACAATACATATTTATTGCCTGTGTATATATTCCATTGCTTTTTCATTTTCTCCCTTTTGTCTCAGTATGATAGTGTGTGTGAGATCACTTTTCTCATCCTATTGTGCTTGTTCTTGACTTGGAACTCACCATCCCCACTCTTCCTTATTCTCTTCCTGTTAGTCATTCACTCATGGAATTGTAGAATCACAGACCTAGAAGAGATCTGATGTATCATGTAGGTCATGGTATTGACCCGGATACCTGAAACAAGGTTCTCTGCTACAACATCCCCAAGTCAACTTTCAGTGCTTTTCTAGCATTCTAGAAAATGTGAAGATTTATCATAAAAATGGTGACTGTCCCAAAAATGCTACTTCAAGAGACATCCATTTTCCTTGTAGCCCAACCCCCAAGACATCCCTATGGGGAATAAAGTATCTCTCGGTATCCCCAGAAGGACGCCTATAGCCTCATTTTCTGTATGGCCATGTAGCAGCCAGGGGGAAGAGGATGTTAAAGGAAAATCAGGAATGCTCTTCATGGCACTGTTCAGTGTTCAGCTGCCATCTACCTCCCCATGGCAGTGTAGCAGCTGTTAGATGCCAAGGAACGCTGTGTTGCTTTCAGCTGTCTCCATAATTCAGTTTCCATATCATCAGTGCAGCCAATGGAATCATGACTTCCCCTCTATTGGAGTATCTTCAATGACTACTCTGTTGTGTTCCCCCCCACACCAGAAAATTCTCTTTTATCTCCTCATCATGTCGTGTCTGTTTTACTGTTACCATTAGAAGTGATTCTAAACAATTTAGTAAAAAATTAGTTGGACTCACAAGTTAAGTAGGTAGATTATCATCCTTCTAGATTATTTATTCCATAATATTCCTTATCTTCATCAAGTTCTAAGTGTAGAAGACATTACTTTAAGTGATGGGGAGGGGGAAATGTTTCTTGTCCTTCAAGAATAGTCCAGTTAGAAAATCAACTATGGATGTACAAAGATACTTAATAAGATAATATAGACTATCAAAAGAATGGTTTGGGTAATAAATGTTCTTGGCCCATTTAAAAAGAGCATCCTCAAAATACCATTTCTACCAATAATTTAGTACTGCCTTTGATCTACTAGAAAAGGATTTTACTTTAAAATTCATTTCTAATTGGAAAGGTAATTTCATCATAATAACAAAATTTTAGGTTTATCATTTTGACTTTGCTGAAAGTCTGGATTAATAATTGCTTAACCATGTTTTTCATATTTATAACTAAAAGACTTTACAAGTTTTTTAAGTTTATTTTTGTTTTGAGACAATAATAATCCCTACAAATAATTGTAGGGTACGTTATTGAAGAAAAATATCCAGAAAATAAAAGCTTTTGCTTAAAAATTGCAAGTATTCGCAAAAATATTATTTATCAGCATCATGTTAGACACAGGATAACATAATGTTCACCACAACAATTTTCCAAGATGATCTGCTAATTCAAAGAAAGGAATAGCAATTCAGAATCAGTGGAGGGAGTATTCACAATTGACAATACCTTAAGGACATTAGATTTAATGTTAGTTATTAGTATCCATTGGGATCCATGATTAATCCTCCATATGATGTCATAAGTACTTGTTTCATTTACTTTCATATTCCCATGACTTCATTATCCCAGTGATAAGGATATTCCTTCTAATAGGGTAGACTATAGGCTTTGCCATGTCTTTGCCTGTATCATATGCTGTATGACAAAAAAACTTCCTTTTATGTATTTTAATATTTAATAGATGCCAAGAGGCATATAAAAGATACTTACCTCTGAATGGACATTATTTAGTCTTACAGTGCTATCTCTGCTACCTTGGTTTGAAAGAATATACCATTTTTTTGTCACTGGATTTCTTGTTTCAACTTCTGGAGTTCAGTGTTGGAGCATAATCTGCAAATGCTTTTATGGTGATCTCACAACATAGGCCCTGTAAGGTGCAATGACAGTCCCACGGAATAATTCTTCTTCCTTTTCAGCACATGATGAAACTAGTTCTTCCAACTCTTTTATTTTCCTCCCCAAGGATAACCTGCAACCTTTTTTTCCACTTAACTAGAACATCTTTGTCTTCTGGTATCATTTGTTGCAAGAATGTCAATATGGATGTGGCTCAGTTCCTCCTGTAGTGTGCTAACTCATTGGTCATTGGACAAAGATAATACATTAGGAGTACTAATGACTAAATAAATGTTTGGAGGTAATTTAAGAACTCTGTAGTCTTTAAGATCCTTCCCTCCACAGGCACTTTTTTAAATCACTCCACCATGGTGGCTGCAGAAGCTGTCACAAGACAGCTTGGTCATTTTATATTTGTATTTCCTCAGTAGGTCATAATGACCAAAACACTTATCTTATGGCTAAGGGATGAAAAAATCCTCCACATTACCTAGGTTGGTCCTTGGAAAGGAGGCGCAATCTAGTTTTGTAAGATCTGCTAGAGCTTGTGTTTTGTGGGCATGGATTTGGAAAATCCAGGGTTATTTCCAAGGGATGATGAAACATAAGCTTTATTTTATAGAACAACCAAATAATCTTTCAGTTTTTGATATTATATCAAAAATTGGAAAAATAAATCCAATATTATATATATATATGTATATATGTATATATATACATATATATACACACACACACACATCCATATATGTTTACATATAATGAATATAAGCTAATTTGGGAAGGGAAGGCACTAGGGAAATGGGAATCAGAGTGTGAAACCAGTATTGCATAGTGGTTAGATTGTGTACTGGGGATCTTAAAATCCCATCTCTGATACTTAGCAGTTTTGTGACCCTGGGCAAACCAGTTAACCTCTGCATGTGTCTGATGATTCCCTACAGTTTATTTGGAGTGATAGTTGGTGAAAAGGATCATAGACCTTTCATATGGATGTATCTTCTATAAAAATATATCTTCTATAAAAATTTGTTTTTGAGAATGAAGACTAGCTTTGAAAGTTCTATGAACCTTTCACAGTTCTGCTTTCTTTTTATCCATTTTGGATTAGACTGGCGATTTTAATGGTTCTCAATGAGAAAACTCCCTATACTAGTGGAAATCAGCATCTGTTCTATAACTTAAAATCTTTTGAGAGTTGTCTGGGATATTGAGAAATAAAGCACAAGCAATATGTGTCAGAGGGATTTAAATACAAATAATCCTGCATTAGAAACTAGCACTCTATTATTATACTGTATTACCTTTCTTGTATAGTTTATTTAAGGAAAAACCATATTATATTGAGACTTCCTGACAATTGATTTAAATCAAACATTATAATGGACAAATAGTAATTTAAATAAAACTCTCTCTAAGAGTTTGAGCATGTGAATCTCTGATAGACTGGATAGAATATTTCTGAATAAGGTTCTATTTAATACAGTTAATAGCATGACTCAAAGAATCACCAAGTGTCCACCCCTCATCCCCACCTTTACCTTCACCGACATCCCATTCCCCATCACATACATACACAGTAAATAGAAAAGGAGGCCTAGAACCAAAAATAAATATTTTTTTCCCAGTATTCATCAGAATCACTAATTTGTGATACCATTCATTCAACAATCAAACAATCATTCAAACAACAAATATTTATTAGATCATTGCCAAATACTATGCTCAGCATTGGAGATATAAAACCAAAAATAAAACTGCCTTCCCACAGGGAACTTATGTTCTGATAGAGGAGACACAGGAAAAATATATAAAGTGAATGGATACAAAATAATTTTTGAGAGAAGAGCTCACTAGCAGTTGGAGGAAATCAGGAAAGCTTCATCCAAAAGATGTTACTTGAACTGAATCTTGAAGAAAACCAGATTCCAAGAGATAGAAGTTAGGAAGGGGCATATTTCAAGTATGGAAGATAGCCAGGGCAAAGCCATGGAGCTGGAGTGCCATGTGTAAGGAACAGAATTTATGCCAGTATGACTGGACTTTAAAGTTCTTGTGGGACAGTAAATATATAAGGCTAGAAAAATAAGGGGCTAAGTTGTGAAGAGTTTTATCAATCAGTTAGTTAATCAACAATCAATGCTTGCTAAGCATTCAGGATCCAAGTATTAAAAATTATATAATCCCAACTCATAAAGAGGCCAAATTCTAAGAGAGGAGACAACAAGGACAAATATAAATATATACAACATATACATAAAATGAATAAATATAAAATAGTTAAATGCAAACTAGAAGTTTGGGGGATCAGAGAGAGAGAGAGAAGAAGAAGAAAAAGAAAGAAAGATAAAAGGAAGAAAGAAAGGAAGAAGGAAAAAAGAAAGGAGAGAAAGAAAGAAAGAAAGAAAGAGTAAGGGAGAGAGAGACAGAAAAAGAACGAGAACAAATCAGTCCTTCAGGGATATGATGATGAGACTGCAAAGAACATTGTAGAGAAACAGTCAAAAAATTCTTGAAGTTCTTGTTTAGGTTTTCCCAAGGCTCCATTTTGACTAATCTATGTCATTCCAATTTCTCTGGTAGTTAGGACATGTGTGGTCTTCTTCATCTTCTGTTAAGTTTTCTCTTAAGTAGTTCTATCACCAGCAACATTGTACATTTTGTCTAGTTTTATTCATTCCATTATATGTCGCAATATTGGAGAAAACATGGAAGCTGATGTCAGATTAATGTTACAACTGGGGTTGGCAGCCCATGTGTTCATGGCATGTGGTCAGAATATCAGGGGCATATGGGTTGGCTTCCTTAGCCATGCTCCACCACTTATCAGAGTTGACACATGGTAACCTTCTGCTCCTGCTCCCCAGAATCAACATCTGGTTATTACCACCATTCCCTTTTCCCCAAAATATGCCTGAAGAACACGGATTAGCAGCTTGACACACTGCTTTGGAGAAGTGGCCAGTTCCTTTCTTAGATGATGTTCTGATGCTTGGAAATCGCTGCCTAGGATGAAAAAACAAGTTCTATACTGATGACTTGTGTTCTAAAAGTCCCTACTCAGAAATGCATACAAGAGTTCATGGGACACACTGAAAAACCATACTTCTTCCTCTATTTGCCTTTAGGCTTTAGATATTGTCCAGCTTAGAGAGCTGACTATGTTAAGCCACATGGGATATTAAAATTGTCTGCTTAATTTAAAAAAAAAAAAAACTTGATCTTTTATCATCTCTTCCTTTTCCCTAATTGTCAGTCTCTCTTTATTCTCTAGTTTCTACTTTGTTGCCTAAAAAGTTCAGATTTTCCATATTCTTTAAAGGGAAAAAAATTCTTGACCTACCATCCTTTTAAGCTATTATCCCTATATCTCTCTTTCCCTTTCTATGCCAAACTCCTGTCTACACTTGTTGTTTCTACTTCTTTTGTTTCCATTCACTTCTCAAAACCTTGAAATCTGGCTACTGACCTCACCAAACTACTTAATCCAAAGTAATTAATGATCTCCTAGATCTAAATCCTGATCCTTCTTCATTCCCCTTCCTTTCCCACTCCCAGATTTTCACACAGATCTGACCATCCCACTCACTCAAAAAAAAATCTCCCTGTAAATTGATTTAACAAAAAAAAAAAAAAACCTTTGTCTGGCATTTAAAGCCTTTCACAGTTGACTTCAATCTGTCTTCCTGACTGGTTTCACATTACTCTTTTCCCTACACTCTACATTTCAGTAAACTAGCCCACTTGTCTATTCTCATTTATGACATCCAGCCTCTCACCTCTTTTCCTTCATAGATGTCCCTCATGTATAATGTGTTTTCTCCTAACTTCATTTTAGACCCAATTCAGGCATCCTTCTTCTAGGATCCCCTTCCCAATCCCTTCAGTTATTAATGTTTCTTCCTGAAATATCTTTGTATTTACTCTCTGTTTATTTATTTGTGAGCATATAGTTTCCCCCAGTAGAATGTAAGATTCTAGAGAGTCTTATACCTCTCACAATGCCTAGAATACAGTAGAGGTATCATCAGAGCTTGCCAGATTCAGTCAAATCAGAACAGGATCCTGAATACTAACATTTGTGAAGATCGTGAAGATGATATGTCAGTCTACACTGAAAAATTATAATTTTTTTCATTTAATAGTATTTTATTTTTCCAATTCCATGTAAAGATAGTTTTCAACATTCATTTTTGTAAAATTTTGAGTTCCAAATTTTTTTCTCCCTCCCTTCCTTTCCTTTTTTTACTTCAAGATAGTAAGCAATCTCATATGGGTTATACATGTATAATCATTTTAAATATATTTCTGTCAGTCACAATGTGAAAGAAAAATCAGAACAAAAGGGAAAAACCACAAGAAAGAAGAAATAAAATAAAAGTGAAAATAATATGCTTTAATTTGCATTCTATTCCTATAGTTCTTTCTCTGGATGTGGATGGCATTTTCCATATCAAGAACATTGGAATTGTCTTGAATCACTATATTGTTGAGAAGAGCTAACTCTCTTATAGTTGATCATCACATAATCTCTCTGTTATTGTGTACAATGTTCTTCTAGTCCTACTCACCTTTATTCAGCATCAGATCATGTAAGTCTTTCCAGGCTTTTTCTGAAATCCACCTGTCCATCAGGAAACTATACTGTGAACAAGTATTTTAATTGATTATGTGGAACTGAATTCTATTACCAAAGTCTGCCATTGTACACTTGAGACTGTCCAAAGGTCTTTGCCAGCTCTAAAAGTCTATGAAATTATGATCACTAGTGCCAAATACCCATGTTGAATAGTTTGGCACAGTAAGCACTTAATGGATGTTTATTGATTGCACAGAGAAGAAAGATTCACAATTTTTAAACTTTTTACTTATTTTATTTTTAATTTAGGAACAAAACAAGCATTTCCATAATATAGTATCATAAGAAAGATAATTGCACATGAAACTGCAATTCTATTATGTACAACTTGATATTCCTTTTAAATATATAATAAAATTATCTCATAAATTTCTTTTTTTGCACCTTTCTTCTCTCTTTCCCCCACAGCTACCATTAAACAGAAATAAGCACATATATGTAAAATCATTCCATACATCCTTCTAGTTATCCATTCTTTCTCTAGATGCAGATAGTATCTTCCTTCACATGTCCTTTTCATTTTATTTGAGTGTTTATAATAGTGAAAATTATTTATTCACTTAAAGTTGTTCTTAAAACAGTATTGCTGTTATTTTTGGTTTTAATCAAAATAATTAGCATTTGGCAATGAGGATGGGGAAGATAAAAGAGTCTGAATATGTCCTAGGGTAGCATGAAGTTCTAGCCTAGGCTGTAGATGTCATCTGCATGGTGATCATAAACAACCTAATTTATGTACTAATATCTCCATGGGGCAGGATACATCCAGAAAATGTCTACAGAATTTCTATATAAAGATTGTGTGTGACAAATTAAATGGACTAACTGGAGTTAGGAAGGGGCAAAAAAAAAAAAAGAATCCAAACTCTTAAAAATGTGCTGAAATAATGCATGATAACTTGGTGATGTTAGGCATCAAAAGTAGCCAACAAACCAATTTGGCACTAGTGATCATAGTTTCATAGACTTTTAAAGTTGGCAAAAATCTTTGGATGTCATTTTAGTCCAAACTCTTCATCTTCCAGAGGAAAAAACTGATTTTTTGGGAGGTTGTAGCTCAGCCAAGATCAGGATACAAGGATGAACCTTTTTTGATTAAAGTCAGTGTGTAGCCTAGTAAAAGAAGGGAAAGGATTATAAATAGAGGTAGACAGTACAGAAAGCAATGGTAGATTGATTCCTATCCTTTCAGCCATACATATAAATTGGGAACACAAAGCACAGGTACTATTTCTGATTATTAAATCCATTTCATATTTTATAGGAAATTTGTCAGATAGTCCTTCACCAATGTAATCTTGAAATGTGGTTTCAAAAAAAAATTACTACATGGTTAAGATAGATTTTCAGCACCATCTACATTCAGTATTCTAGGACAAAGCTCCAATTGCCTTATCCTAGTTACAATTTGGGGAGTGGGGGTGCTGAGAGAGTATTCAAATAGAAGCAGGAAAACAACACTGTGACCTCAGTAAAGAAAACCATGGGAAAAAAAAAAACATCAAAATTCAGAACAATGTAGCTACTTATCTTGATCCTAGAGGACATGAGGGGTGGGGAGCTGCCTTTCTGTAGGTAAAGAGCTAAGTAGGTTGCTTTTTTCTTTTATATTCTTGGTATAGTAGAAAGAACATTGGGATGGGAAGTCACAGGAATTCTGATTTTGATGCTTACTACCTGTTTCATTTGATGCAAATCTTTTCACCTTCTTAGGATTCAGTTTCCTCGTCTATAATATGAATATAATATGACATTGGGCCAGCTGTCTTTTAAAGCCCCTTCCAGCTCATATCTCTTTGGAAAATTGTAAACTCTTAGAGTATAATCTGTCACTTTTGTTTTTTTCTTTGTTGGTTGAGGCAGTTGGGGTTAAGTGACTTAACTTGACAACTAGTGTCAAATGTCTGAGATTTGAATTCCGTCTTCCAGACTTTAGGGTCAGTACACTGTCCACTTCGCCACCTTACTGCCCCATGATTTTTCCATAACTATTGTATTTTGTTATTCATAATCATATAATGTTTTTGGTATTTAGTTGTTTCAATCATGTCCAACTCTTTGTGAGACCACTTGGGGTTTTCTTAGTAATGGTACTGGAATAGTTTCCCATTTCCTTCTACAACTCATTTCAGATGAAAAAACTGAGACAAACTGGGTTAAGTGATTTACCCAGGGTCAGCTAGTAAGTGTCTGAGGCAAGATTTGAACTTAGGTCCTCCCGATTTCAGTGATGATTTTCTACCTACTACACCATCTAACTGCACCTAACTTTTCATCTTTATAAACCCAGTGCCTACCACAGTGCCTGATCTATAGTAAATACTTAATAAATTGTTGCCCAATTGGATTGAATGTATATGTCCAACAGGCACCCAAAGTCTTGCTTTCATTTGTCTGAGACAATTGTTAGACTTCCAACTTGGTTCATGTCATGTCATGGCAAAAGTTGGAGTCAGTTTTCTATCCAAAATTAAAGGTCTAATCTCACTTTGCTTTTTGTGAGTCCCAGCTTCCTCATCCTAGAAATAACCATTACCATAATTCTATGAACACAAACTTTTTTTCTCTCAGAAACTCTGTGACAGAGGCAGTGGACTAGACCCGATAATTTCCTGAAGTCCCATCTACCTGAAGGTTCTGTTCTCCTGAAATCAACCATTTAAAACTTCCATCGTCCAAAGTTCCTACTCAGAGAGGGGACAATTTCAAATGTTAAGGATTTCAGGGGTTAGAGAGAAATTCAATTTTTGTAATGCTTTCTCTTTATATATCACAGTGATTTCTGAATATACTACCCTCCTTCACCCTCAAAAGAACCATCTTTTGTAACATTATAATACAGTAAAGTAAAAAAAAACTACCATTGCAGTGAACCCCATTTCTGAAAATTAATGCAGCATTCTGTCTTCATCACCCTCCCCCCATTAGGAGGAAGAAAGTATCTTTCATTGGGTATTCTCTGCAATTATAAAATGTTTGTCATTAAGGATTCAGGATAAGTTATTACATGTGTTATTGAATCTCCTAGCCCCACAGGGCTGCATTTAGCCTGCAAATGAAGACACATTCATGGTGAAAGAACAGAAAAGGGGCTTGGGCTGGGGTTGGAGAGTGAGGAAACAGAAGAGAATGAGAAAGAAAGAGAGACAGAAAGAACCAGACAGAGACATAGAGAGAAATAGAGAAAGACAGAGACAGACATAAAAAGAGAAACAGAGACAGAGAGAAAAAACAGGCAGAGACAAAAGACACACACCAAGAAAGGGATGTGGACAGAGGGAAGAGGGAAAGGGGAGAAAGATGAGGTAGAGAGCTATGACCCAAGGGCATGCTATGTATGTATGTGTATCAAAGAACTGCTATTCCCCTAGCAGACAGGCACTAAATCAGTGTTTCACTATCCAGCCTTAGAATCCAACAGGGACACAAAGTTGACGATGGTGCATCTTTAACTGTCTGGGTTTTGAGATTCTGAAGCCTGGAATAGTTGAGTGAAGGTAGGAAAGGTAGTATATAATTTATGAACCCATCTACCCTAAATTCACAACAAGTCAATATGGAGAAAAGTAGAAAGAGGAAAAACAATGTGGAGGGAAAAAACAACTGGCTTAAAAGGTAAGATTTCATAGAGGGCTTTTGCCTCAAACATCAAATAGAACTGTTGTAATTGAGATATTATCCTTTGGCAGCATGGGAGTGGCCAGCAATCTAATAGTAATCCTAAAATCACAGACTTTAATGAATCTCATCTCATAGATTCAGAATTGCGCAGTTGGAAGGGACCTTTTAAATCTAGAATGAATGGATAAATGAATGAGTGAATGAAAAAGCATGTCTGTGGCAGACATTGTTCTAAGTAGTAAAGATACAAATATAAAAGAGAAAAAGTATCCATCCTCAAGAAGCTTACAGTCTAATAGAGGGAAAGTATCAAAATGTAGGAGATTGGTGATGAGGGAAGGGGGAAATCCCAGAGATGATGGTGGATAATTGATATTATAGGAGTGTTTTGTGGTTGTGTCAATTAAAAAGTAAGAATGATTTGGAAACTAAAGAGCAACAAATGACATACACATCATTGTGTTGCTGCACTAGTAACTGTACAAGAGTTAAAGGGTTACACCTCCTTAAGGGCTCTTGCAATGAAAAACAAGATAATTTATATCCATTTAATACTGGTTCAGAGGCTTTCTACCATGACTTTATTTCTGAGCAATATTTATTTAAAATCAGCTAAAATACAGTAAGCAAGAAATAGAATTTTTCATTTGATAAAACAGAGGCGAGAGTTTAAATTTCTTTTTTTTAATGTCTCTGTGTGTATGAATGTGTGTGTGTGTGTGTGTGTTTTAGTTGGGCAGATGTTTTCTGATTTAATGATAGATGATAATATAGCAAAGTTGTTTGATACTTTGTGGAAACTAGGCCCTCTCCAGCCCTTAACCTTTGATAATATAGTAAAAATAAATTCACATATCTGTGGAATACCAATCTTCTCTGCCTTGTTGAGGGTTAGGCTTCAATTAGCTTTGGTCCATGAGTTGTGCTCATGATTTTAATCAGGTTTATTTTAAGTGGGTTGCTTTTTTAAAGTATCATAAGTAACATTTATTTTGAGCATTTGGGGCAGGAGCAGTGGTGGATAAAAAATAAAGAAGCTTGTGAATGATACATCCAGGGTCAATAAACCTTTTATATTCCTTAGGGTCCAGAATAGGAATAAGAGAAGTGCTATTTGTCATAAGAAAAGAAAAGGACCACAGGATTTTCTGGGATGGATTTATGCTGTTTACAGGCACTGGGAGGAGGGTACCAGTGGTGGGGCCATTAGCAAGAGATTGCTGCAATAGGTTTAGTTTGCTGAATATTAAGCTTCCTGAATATTAAGCTTGCTGAATATATGTTTATTGCTCCGATCTACTTCATGGATGTTATTTATTTATAACTTTAAAGATAATTTAATATGTAAAACCTCCTCCGCCAAAATGTGAGTATTAATTTCCAAGCATCATTTATTGTACTTAGAGGTGATGGATTGTTATGAGTCAGAACTAATAAACTTGTAAGGATTAATAGAAAATCGGACCAGAAAAAAAAAATCGCAAGTGTCTTTATGGTTACCATGTGACTCCATCTGTTAGAAGGCCTTAGAATATGAGATGGCAGCTATGTTAGGAGAGTAAAAGAAGGGGAGATGAGTTGGGGATGCAGGAGAGGGGATTAGTTAAAAAAAAAAAAGTATGATTTAATACAACCTAATCTAACAAATATTGGCACTTCATCCATTGGCCAGATCATTAATTAACTGAAAGAGCCTGGAAACACTTGGCTCAGAAAATACATGAATGGAAGCGTCTTTTCTATAGATGGCACCAGGTGATACTAAGACAGCTTGGCTTTGTGGAGACAAACCAAGTGCAAGATTCAACAAGCACATATTCACTATTTGCCTGAGGGCCCATTTCCTTCTGTAGAGAAAAAAATCCAGCACTCTATGTATGTTTTTTTTTTTTTTAAAGAGATGATGACAGAGTGTCAAATGAATGCTCACACCATGAGCATTCATAGTTCTCCAGGCTTCATCATGATTTAGGAGGGACAAATGGGTCTCCACAGTTCAGTTGGATTTCTTCTTCTGAAGTGACTATATGTCTGTTACCACTATATCCCAGTGGCCGGTGGGTGGTAAGAAAAGGATGGAATATACCTAAGTGAGCTCATGGAGTCCACTTCATCCTTTCTTTGAGGGAATTCTAAATAGGAAGGGGAAGATGGAGGGACATATGCTCACAGTAGAAGGGAAAATGACATCAGGATAAAAACTAAGTTCCATTTTTAAATTTGTTTATCAATATTTCCACTGGGTAGAAAGAAGCTGTCTTTCTACTCTAACACACACACACACACACACACACACACACACACACATCCCTTGTTTCCTTCCTTCTTTTTCTCCTTTTCTTTCTTCCTTCTTTTCTCATCCTTTTTTTCCTCATATGTTCTCCCAACCACTTGATTAAACAAAGCCAAAGGCTGACCTGAGAAAGTAGTGGGGTCTCCGGGTTTAGAGCTTCCTGTTACTACAATCATTTATCAAACTTGACGTTTGATTGGCCAAATTGGATTAGATAAATATTTAGCAGGCAAGAGGTGCCCAGACTGTGAACATGAAAGGCTATATGACAGGGTTAACCACTCAGAATTGGCAGGGAGCCCAACTAGGGCGATCACCCTTCAACACTTACCACTGTAAAGTCGAGCTAGTTATATGTTTAGCAGACTCTGTTTCAATGAGAGAAGCTTCTGTGTATCTGTCCAGCTATGGTCATATATGCAGGATTTAAGTAAACTGATGTCAACACGATAAATAGAAGCCTCTTCTTTCCAGCTTTGGTATGTAATTCTGAATGGTAGTTGTGGCTTGGATCATTTTTTTTAAATTCTACAAAGACTCTTTTCTTATCTTCCTCCTTGGGAGATGTTTACTTGGCTGTAAGGAGTTTGAAATTTTCTGAGTCAGAAGATAGTTTTCTGTTACTTTTCCTCAAACCTATTCTGAATTCATTCTTTCTACCATTGTATGCTGACCCTCCTTTGCTACCACTAATTAGTCTAAATTAATGAGTTTTTGTTTCACCAAAATAAAAATAACAAAATTCCAATCAAACAAAGAAGAAATGCATAAATTAAGCTCCAACCATCTAATGCACAGGAGAAAATAGATAGCATGTGGCAAGAATCATGAAATAGTTTTCATTTGCTTGAAATGTTTTCCTTTCACATCTCTGGTCAAAAAGAAGGCAAGGAACAAAGATATTAGACAAATAAATTCAGGGAAATCAGGAAAAAGGGTGCCAATATTTGAAATGTACAGTTAACTTGTATCCCTAGTCTCTTTCCCATATAAAGATAAAGAAGGGAAACTTTGGGAGGAAATATTGAAAAAGAATAACTTGTCTCTTTTAAAAAGAAAAATAGAGAACCTAGGGTGGTGATCTGAAGGGAATTATATAGGCAGGTCACTAAATCATCCTAAGGAGATGAATTTCTGTTCTTGATTTTGCAACCCTCCTATGCAGTGATCATGCCATATACTGTCCTAGAAGGCTTGTGCCTTATTCTTTCATGAGTCTGTGACCTCCATGAGAAGATTTCATCGAGAGCAAAGCTTCTTAAACTATGGGTACATACCCTGCATGGGGTCACATAACTGAATGTGGAGATCATGAAATTATGATTTATTATCCATAAATGTTAATTTGTATACCTATTCTGTATTCCCAAATACCCAAAGTCATGTAAAAATTTCTTGGTAGAAAAGAAGCCATGAGTGGAAAAAGTTCAAGAAGCTTGATCCTCCAAACTTTTATCTTTTCTCCAACACTATGTGCACAGAAAAGACATTAAGTAATATTTATAACATCTAAATTCTGAAGACATTCATTTGAATATATTAATATTTTTATATATGTATATATATAAAATATATTTTTAATTATAGCTTTTGTTTACAAGATATATGCATGGGTAATTTTTCAGCATTGACAGTTGCAAAACCTTTTGTTCCAATTTTTCTCCTCCTTCCCTCCATCCCCTCCCTTAGATGGCAGGTAGATCAATACATATTAACTATGCTAAAGTGTATATATATATATATATATATATATATATAAAATAAAATAATAATTTATTTGTTAAATACCCACAGTTGTGGGTAGTGTAGAGAAATAGAAACAAACAAAAACAAACCCATGCTTTCATGTAGCTTACTCTCTATTGGGAGTTAACATGATGTAGCCCAGAAGTTCTTCCTTTGTTTTGTCATGAATTCCTTTGGCAGTCTGGCAAACCCATGGATTCCCCTTGGAATAATATATTTAAATGTACAAAATAAAATACATAGGGTTACAGAGCAAACCAACAGGAGGGAATTTAATTTCTTTTCCCCAGAAACTTCCTGAAATCTCTATGGATCCCAGGTTAAGAAATCCTGTACTAGTTTCATTCCCTCAAGTTATAAAAAAAACTAATATGGCCAGGGCCTTTTAGGTTATAAGTAGCCAGTCTAGGATTCCAGCTCAGTTCCCTGACTTGTAATTTTTATATTCTGCCTCATTATTTGTCAGGTTGGGCTATTGGGAGAAAAAAACAATTCTGCAAGACTTAAACCACTGTAAATCTATGGGAACTGATAGTTGTTCTTATTATTATCATTATCATAGTCATCATAACTATCATTATTATTAGTATAGAACAGGAAGATATTGGATGACTTTGGAGAGCAGAGCAGGGGTGGCTCTAAAAAAGAGAAAGGGATAAAGAAAAAAAAGAAGGAAGGCATCCTTCTGTTAACCTTAGAGATATACCTTCAACTGTTTGCGGACAAATAGAAGCTGTTACTGGAGGTATTTTTATCCTGTACACATGAGCATGTGTGTGGCTTAGTGGGAATTTTTCCACTGAGCCATATGAGTCATACCAATCCTGCATCTCATGATTTCTGGAGCCTTCTTATCCTGAAGGCAGACAACTTCATTATAAAGGAGGTTGAGTCCAAGGAAATTCATTCATGGAGGTATCATGCTGCACAACTTTCTCAGAAAGGGATTCTGTCACTTCCCTCCAGCCCAGCTTCCATATTACTAGTAGTAAGGTGCAGATAGGAAGTATGTTCTTGAAGATCAATGATAGTGCAGATTTAGAGTCAGGAGACTTGTTTTCAAATTCTGCTTATAGTCACTTGTCTGGGCTGTAATTTCTTCATCTGTAAAATAAAGAGGTTAGACTAGAATCTGATCTCCAAGGGCACATTCGAGTGTCAAATCCTGTGATTCTGCAGATTCTCCTTAGCCTTTTAATTGGGCTAAAATGATCCTAATATCTAAGTGGAAAAGAAATTTAGGGTGTTCCCTTTGAGATAAAATCATGTAAAGGAATCCCTTTGCTCTTACTCCCAATACAATGAAACTTTCTAGGGCTAAGTCTCAAATATTTCTCTTTTTTTTTTCCCTGAGGCAATTGGGATTAAGTGACTTGCCCAGGGTCACACAGCTAGGGAGCATTAAGTGTCTTAAATCACATTTGAACTCAGGTCCTTCTGACTTCAGGGCTGTCGTTCCATGACTGTATTACCTAGCTTCCCCTCCTTTTTAACTTTTCTTATTAAATGGACCTTCTCTATAGTGATGTGATAGCAGTTACTTCTTCGTCACCACTTGAAATCTCTTTAGTGCAGGCTTACATGAGTGCTTTATAGGGATCTTTAAAAAATATCCAAGTTTAATTTTTTAAAATTTTCAAGTGGCTAAAGAGATAGGTCCTGTTTTATATAGATAGATGTGAGTAGCTTCTGTGCAACAATGGGAAGGAAGTTCATTCATTCAACCAAGATTTTTAGAGCAAACGTTATTTGCAAGGCATTGTGGTAGGCACTGGAGAAGTTATAGAGATGAATAAGAATGGACCCCTGTTCTTAAAGTGTTTAAGTTACTAGTACTATCTTATGGATTGATGATCTGATTTATAATGAAGGGGTGGGGGTGGGAAGCATACTATCATTATGGATAAATTCAGTGTAAAGACCATCCAGCAATTCCAATTTTATTATAGTTTTCTGCCCCATCAAATATTTTACCACCCCCGTCAACAACAATAGTTATCTGCTCTACTGAATATTTTACTAATCCTAAAAAGTAGAAAATTTGCTCTAAGTGTAATTTTCTCCTCTAAAAAATGCTATTTTAAAAACTGTAAGATGCTATAATAGAAAATTTTATTCTCAATCATAATCAGATAATCTGATTGAATCTATCATTCAATCAATGAGCATTTTTAAGGATAGGTACTTAGTATTATTATTAATACTTATTACTATTGTACTAGGCAAAGACAAAAATAAAACAATCCCTCACCTCAAGGAGTTTACACTCCTGATAATGAGAAATAATCTGTTTGCATCTAAGGTGACTTAACCTTGTTTGCCTCAGTCTATAAAATGAGCTGGAGAAGAAAATGAAAAACACCTCCCATATCTTTGCCAAGAACATCCCAATTGGGGTCACAGAGATATGACTGAAATGAATGAACACCAACACAGATGGCCAGCTAGCACAATGGACAGTGTGCTGGACTTGGCATTAGGAAGAGCAAGATTCAGATACTGCCCCAGAGGCTTACTAGCTGTGGGATACTAAACTGATTACTTGGCTCCACCTAGACTCAGTTTCCTTCTCTGTTGCCTTAGGTTGTACAGGTAATAAATAGTAAGAGCACCTATCTTCCAGGGTTGTTACCAGAAATCAAATGACTTAATACAGGTAAAATGCCCAGTAAACTTCAGTGTTTAAAAAACACACACACATATACAAACAAATATATATTAGCACACACCTATATATGCTATTATTTTCTAAATGCAAATAAAATATATGCAAAATAATTACAAGATATTTTCTGGGGGGAGACAGTATGCCAGAGTAGGTGGAGAGCTGATACTTAGAAGCTCTAGCTATAATACTGGGCAAATCTCTTGACCTCTTAATGCTCCATTAAGAGAGTTACCAGGTGTACTGGTTTCCACATGTAGATCTTTTTCAGAGATCTGGCCTATCCCCATCAACCCCTCACTCCTCCAAAAGGGAAGGAATCACCATTGGTTATTTGGGATCTGGAAAAAACCTCACTGGCTTGCCCAGTGATATACAGTAGCATAAAAAGATCTTGGGTTTTGGTTTTTTTTTTTTTTAATGTCACAGAATTGGCACAAAGAGGTTTGGTTTTTTTTTTTTTTTTTTTTTGTTGTTTTTTTTTTAAACTCAGATTTTCTGACTAAAGCCATCATTCCCAAATGTACATTCTAGTGATTGGTATTCCAAAGTAAAAGAAGAATGGATGTTGAAATAAGATCATAGGAAGTGAGGTTTCTATCTCTTCCCCCAAGTGGGATTTCAAAGTGGAAAGCTTCCCATCTCTGTTGATGGGAGTGATATTTGTGAGTCAAGCTATGAAACATTAATTTCTTTTTTTCCTCCAATATATCTAGAAAACCTTTTTTAAATGGTAAAGAGATTTTAGAATTATCTAATAGTTGATGAACTATCTAATTAGAATCTTCTAATAGGTTCATAGATTCAGACTGGGAAAAGATTTCAGTTGCCATCCAAATCGAACCTCACTCTTACTTTACAGATAAGGAAACTGAAGGCCCAAAGTAATTGTGACTAGGTTTAAGGTTATATAGGTAACAACAGATAGGGCCAAGATTTTTTTTTAATACCAAATTCATATTTCTTTCTCTCTTTCCCTTTTACTACTAGTTCACGTCTAGCAGTTTTACAATAGAAAATGATTTCACTTTCACAGTGTTACAGAAGATGGGTCTAATTTTTGGAAACAATCCATCTAAATGCAGGTGCTCATACATGGGAAAAGCTATGGTGAAACAGTAGAAAGGTAGTGGGGATCGGGGGGGGGGGGAAGCATAGAAAATGATTCCCAAAGTGAAAACTATATGTAAGATTTCAGAGACCAAAGGCTTTCTCCTTAACTCTGCAGATAAAGAAGATGATAAGTTTCTTAGTTTGCATTAAAAAGGAATCCAGGAAAGGAGGGGAAAAAAAAAAAACTATTTTCCTGTTATGGGTACCTGTAACTGACTATGGTTTGAGAAACTCAAAGCTGCTATCAGACAAAATATCCTCCTGTACCATCCTTTGGAATCTATGAGCACAGAATTTCTGTGCTCCTTGTAACCTCATTTTAAACCCAAGATAGTTGCATTTTAAGATGAAGTAATTCATATGAAGGTATCTGTACCTTCTGTATCTGTACCTGTACGGGGACTGAAAAATGTAGGAATGAGAAGTATCTGGTCAGGATCTGCTTTGGCTATTTTGTTATTCTATTTCTATTCTTGAAGGGAGAAAGAGAAATGTAATTTTGTGTGACGGAATCATAGAATGTAGAAGACCTCGGACTGATTTGGAGTCTGAAGGCTTGAGTTCATATTACTAACTTCATGACAAATGGCAGATGGAGTCTCAGTTTCCTTGTCTTTAAAATAGAGATAGTAATCTTTATATCTCTCATGTTATGGATTGGTTGTAGGATTGAAAAGCTGTAGCTTGACAGATACATTGAAGAAAGGAAGTGCTCTTTGTGCTTTTTTAGGCCACAGGAATACTAGAGTTGTGACTAGAATCTCTTTTTTCCCCAATTCACTACATTGTGCTCTTTCTTTCCTGTTGTACCACATTGACACTTCTGGTAGCTAAGGATGGGAAAAAGCCATAGATATACCACTATCTAGTGCCTTACTACCCTTTACAGCCTAAGTTTTTAGAATATTGTTGACTGTTGTCTTTTGTTCTTGAAGAAGACCAAAATGATATCACCATGCCAAAGTCAAGTTACAGTGGGTCTGACTGTAGCTGATCAGACAGATACAAACTTGGAGTGCTCTACCATGATCTAGAGATTGCTTGCTACACTTAGAATCAAAATCTTAGTTCAACTCTCAGCTGTTATTATTTATTCGGTGTGATACCTTGGATGATGTCTCATCCATAAAATGAAGGGATCAGTCTAAATGTTTCTTCAAGTCTCTTTCAGTGATGAATTTACTAGACCACAAGTTTTAATTGTTTGTTTTTTGAAAGGCTGAGACAAAATTGGTTATCAAATTTAGTTATTATTCTTTCCCATTCATCTTTGATTCTCATTGTCTTTCTTTTTTCCATGAGTGAGTCCAAACATGGTTGCTTCCAGGATTTCATCAAAGGTCTTGATCTATATTCTTAAATATAGATATGGGAGACAGGACTTTGGGGAGAAAAAATGTAACATGAAGAAGGAATAACTCAAAGTGAAATTTTGTTTTCCTCTTTCTTGATAGACTCCCATGTTCTGTTACTCTTCTTTTCCTCTGTAGCTTCCACTATTTTATATTTAGCATGTTCTGAAAAAAAAAACTGGAATTTAAATTTTAGATTAAAAAGTTCTACCTTCTCATTTTTATTCGTTTATCCTGAATGGACGGGTCATGAGTAATTCCTGAACTCCTATTACATTGATGATCATTTTGTCACCCAATAACTGTAAAGTTCAGAACCACTTTTCCCACTATTTCTCTGGAGTTTTTAGGCTTAGTCTCAAGTAGATGTCAAAAGGCCCAAAGGCTCTGCACCAAACCCTAACATGTTATATCAAAGGCTTTTTACTTTTATATATCCTTATTTAACAGAGTTCTGAGGGCCTTGATTTTCCAATCTCAGAAAAAGATTAGAATCTGGCATCTGGAAGGCAGGCAAGAAGATTATTAGAAGCAAAGAAACAGTCTAAGTGATAGCTGACAGCCTGAATGGAGGAGACAGAAAAACTCAAAAAGCAGACAGAATTGTATTGCCACACAGTACAATAATTAACATTCATTATAAAGTTCAATTCCAGTTGGCACTGTTTTTTTAAGAAGGTAGGGATGTATTAAATATCTTTTAAAAATTTTCCACTGAAGTATTTAAGATTTTTTTTTAAGTTTTAGTAGTCAAAGGAATAAGATTCATTTCTCTGACAAATTATACACATTTCTTCATCCCCATTATTGCTGGATAAACAAAGTATTGACTGACTTTTTTGAAATGAATTTAGTATTATATAAGAGCATTGAAACACTGTGTAAGGCATAATGTCTAGTCATGGTTATTTCTAGGGCTAGGAAAATGAAGCTTCTTTGTCAAAATAAGGCAGGTCATCTGAAACAAGGGTATTATTTATGGATGGCACCAAATCAGCAGTATTCACTCGACTTTACCTGGTTTCAGATACTCTAGGTATTTAAGGTGACAGATGGGTATTTGTGCTCTGGCTTTTCTCAGGTGGTGTAGCTTTCAAGACATGGAGAGAGTTCTTTAGGGTTTCTCTTCATTAACTTTGTTGTCCAATGAGCCCTAGTTTCTAGACCTGTGTATATGTTGGCATTTTGACGCCCATATCTGAAGATTAGGGACTAGAAGAGTGAGGAAGGGAAAATATAGTGCCTGAAGTGCCCAGAATGCACAACCAGGATGGGTGTGCAGATTGTTCAGGTTCACTCCCCTTTGCCATCACAGACACTTTCTCATTCTCTCTCTTTTTCTGGACCATTTATCCTCCAGTAATCAGTTTCCTGGTAGAGCCTTCTCTGCCTCCCAGCATGCAGTGCAGCAGGCTGGAGTCAGATTCCTGACCTGCAGGCACTTTGGCCAGAGAAGCTTTGAGGGGACAGCTTTATCCTTAAGTCCATTAGCCAAGAGCTACTGCTGGTTAATGCTGACAGCAGTTCGCTGCTGACAGCATCCCGCCTTCAACATGGCTGTGTCCCCTGAGCTAGGCAGCTCAGAGAAATAGATGGGGATTTGGTAAAGCTCCTGTTAATGGCTGGAGCCCCAGTGAGCTGACTAGGTAGTGGATCCTTCATATTGCACACACAAACACACACACACACACACACACACACACACACACACACACTACCTTACTTCTCCTCAAGAAGTTGTTAGAGAAGAGAAAAGAGCAGACAGTTTAGAGACAGATGAGAATCAATCAATCAATCAATAAACAAGAAAACAGGCTACCCAACCCCCACTCTCCTGGTCCCAGTCTGAACAGCAAAGGTTTAACCAAACCAAACCAAACCAAAAAGCCCCACAACCTTTTTGTAACTTGGCTGAGGACTGCATTTAAATCTGTTGTCTGACTCCCTTGATTTCAGCCTGGCACCAAGACAGGATGGCAATCCATTTCAATCTCTCCTGGAATCATTAGTTGGAAGCTGGGGACTCTCTGAAGCAGGCTTCCCTACCTCTCCGCCTGGTACCATTATCCCGAGATCATTTTTGTTCTTTCTCCCTATCACCTTTGATATGGTAATGATCTTGTGCAAGGAAAGGCATTTTTTTTTAATAGGAAGAGGAGTTCTTAAGGAATTGATGAGAGGGGGAGGGTGATAGGGAGGAAGATGGCAGTGTATAATTTTACCCCCCCCCCAAAAAAAAATTAAATATACCCCTGAAAATTATAAAAGAAAGGCAAGGGGAGATCAGGGGTGGGAGGACAGGCGGGTGTCTTTCAGGCAGTGCAGGAGATAGTCTTACTAAGAGGCTGGCTTAAAGCCCTCTTAGCATGTGCGTTTGTGCTCTCGCTCGCCAGCCTAGTCCATTGATTTCCTTCTGCCCTCCAAGGACCTGGCTGCAGTTAAGCCCTGTGTCCTCCACGTGACGCTGAGCCGAATCAGATTTTCCTTTTAGTTGTTCGATCACATTTTCCTTCCTAGAGCTTAGAAGGCACACTTGGGACCCCATAGTAATTGCCTCCCCACACTGAACTGCTGGTACCTTTATTGGATTGGCATAGGGTTTCAGAGGACTGTGTTTAACATGCAGTGAGCCGCAGCAATGCAAACAGCTCCAGTGTTTAAACAAGCATCCATTAGGCCAGGAAACAAGGCAGTGCCAGCCCATTTGGTGCTCTTTATTGCTGGCAGCTTAAGGTGAGCAGTGCAGCCCTTGGGCTGGGGGGGAGGGAGGAAGCCCGAGGAGGGGTGGGCCAGAGGGGGAGTGCCGGAATTGAATTGGAGTGTCAGGGAAGAAGGAGCAGGTTTGGAGGAGAAGGCAAGGGAGGGGGTTGCGGCTGCGGCTAGGGACATGTGCAAAGCTCATTAATATCTCATTATGTTAGAATTGCAATCTCCCAGCAGATCGGCATTAACATTTGCAGTGCCAAAAGAGCTTTAGGGGGGGAAAAAACCCGACAGGGATCTTTCCCGCAAGCTTCAGCAAGCTAAGCTCACCTCCATCCTTTGCACCCGGGGAGTGATTTCAAACCAATGAGGGAAGGCAGTTTGTTTCCAGCCCCAAAAAGAGCCCTAGGAAGAGCCTCAGAGCTGGGGGAAACTAAGGTCCGGGATTGGCAAATAGCGAAAAGACCCAGTTTTCTGATTAGCCAATAAAAAATAGAGAAAGGAGAGAGTCTCCGAGCAGGCTAGAGGAACGGGGAGGGGGAGGGAACTCGTGGACGGAACCTGGAGAAACTGAATGTAACCTGGAACCGGGTGACATAAGTAAATGTGTGCGCGCACACTCACGTAGGGACACATACATGATTTTGACACGCACATCCATGTGTGTGCCGTGGACACACAGGGTCACTGTCCTGAGTGTATGACATACATACTTACCTACATACATACCTACCTATCTAGAGCTAAAAGGCACCTCAGAGGGCAACTGGTTCATCTCCATAATTTTACAAATGAGGAAATGATATCCAGAAGGGTTCAATGATTTGCCTAAAGATCACAGAACTGAGGTTCAAATTCAGCTCCTCGGACAAACTTAATGCTAAAACCCAATACTCTCCACTCTGTTATGATCCCTAGATTCCCAGTTTCCGTTTAAAGAGAAGTCTGAAAAGCAGCTGCAAGGATAGCCACTCCCATGTTCCATAAAAGGCCTCCTTGAACCCCAACCAGTTTATTCAAATCTTTTGTTCGTGGATTTATGTTCTTGTGACACTGCCTTACCTGAAACTCCTGGCCTGTGCTGGGCTGATGCATAAAACTGCCAAGAACCACAGACACACAAGCGTGGACTCTGCTTTTTAGCTTTTTCTCAAGCAAGAGTGGATGTCTTCTCTGGTCACCAGCTGGGCCCTTCTCCTTCCCACCCTAAATCCCTTCTGCACTGCCTTACCCCAGGGACTGTGAATAGTTTGGGTTATGCCCTGTGATTCTGGACAAATGAGCAAAAGTTAGGAGAAACGCTCTAGGTAGATAGGATTCCTTTGAATATTCCTCAGCCTCTGTCTCTGCTAAATGAGCAGATATTTCAGTCAATGCCAGACACCTCTCCATTCAGTTCAGGATCTACAAAAGCAGTCTTGAGTACTTTGGTAAATAATAACTTAAATCAATACCGAGACCCAGAATAGTGATTTTTAAAGTTTCTTAGAAAATACTCCTTTGCTTTTAGAATTACATATTTTCCCCAATCCCTTTTTGTTTCAAAAATCTTTATTTCTACTCTAAAATTCCCACCCATTAAAGTTTTTTTTTTTTTAAGAGAATACGATCCTTACCTTTTGTTATGGAGGGGCTCTGTGGGATAATATTTAAAAGACTAGCCTCATAACCTTGGATTCCAGTCCCATCCCTAACACAGTTTAGCAGTATGATCACGGACAACCACTTGCCAGTGCCCAGTACTCCTCAATTAATTCTCTAAGATCATAGTCTGAAGAAAAGTTGTTGATCTGCTATGGCAGAAGGCATTTCCATACCTGGAACTCCCAATATGGAAGAAATCATTGTTCTGATCAAAATACCAAATCATTTAAATATGCATTTATAGATGTATACATACCTATATGTGAGTATGATTTATAGAGAATGGTAAATTTAAAACTGAAAGAGACCTCAAAGATCATCTTATCCAACTTTTAATGATGTACAAACACATACATGGACAACGGCAGGCAATATGATATAGTGAAGAGATTGCTAGTCTTGGAGTGAGGAAGACCTGAATTGAAATCTTGCCTTAGACACACAAATCGAGTGACTGGGCAGATTGCTTTACTTCTTAGAGAGCTGGGTAATTTTTCTAAGTCTGTAAGATTCAGACAGATTGCTAATCTGCAGCAGTGGATGGAGCTATCACATTGGGAGTTACCTACCTTGATGAAATAGCAATAAAAATAAAGTTAAAGAAAAACATAAAAGGATGCTATGACTCTAAAGTTCAAGATTGATTTTCCCAGGTGACTTATGAAGTGAGTATACTATGTGTATACAATATCCTAAATAAAAAAGATGGGCACATTCATTATATTTTGGGAGAGGAAAAAAAAAGAAATAGCATGAAATTAGTGGTTTAAAGTAGTTTTCATTTTATTTTTAACTGGAGTCATGCAGCCCATTCATTCCCAATGTACAATAGTGCTTAGAAGAAGCATTTAAAAATGAATATATTTGATGATTATGACCAAGTTTATTTGGTTTAGAAAAACAGTTATGGCGTGCAAATGCTGCTGAGAAAAAAAAATTTAACAAGGCTTTTTGTTATATGGCCTCCATATTTAGAAAGAGTAAAAATCCATCATTGTGGCTATTAAAACCCATTATTCATTGTCTATTCCAAAGTCTGAAAAGCCCCCAAAGATTTACAGTAACTAAGCTAGGGAAGAGTTCAGTTGTTAAATCCTCATAACTTAAGACTCACTAGAAGATTTGAAGGAAAAGTCCTATATATGTATATATATATTTAATGCCATGATAAGGAAGTTGGCTATTTTAGCCTAGGAGTTACTGGTAAATGTTTAGCAATTGGTCCTCTTGGGGAGGGGAGGGGAGGAGGGGAGGAGAAGGGGAAAGGATCTACATACTCCAAGCTTTTAAGTTTAATCTTCATTTTTAAACATTTTCTCTATTGCTTAAGTATACACAGTCAAAAATCAAGCCTTGATTTGTACTATTTGCTGATTCCTGAGGTGTAAATATTCACACTGATAATGTAAAACTGGCTCTCTGCCCATACCCTGTCCATAATAATTTAGTTACCTTACCATAGGAAGATTGAGAGCAGGGGTAGGGAAACTTTTTTTCTGCCAAGAGCCATTTGGATATTTATAATATCAGTCCTGGGCTATATAAAATGATCAATTTGTAGAACTCAAGCAGTGGGAGGTTGTTGTACCAAGCTTTCAGCTCCTGGATACCTTATAATGCCTTATAAGGCTCGATGTTCCCACTCCGATCTATAGTCAATTCTGGATAAATCCTGAAATTACCCTGTGGATGTTTCTTGGAAACCTAGAATCTTAGTTGCTTTACCTAGTTTCATCACTTCCTTAAGATATTGAAGAAGTCCATCTGAAAAAGGGCATTTTCACATAAGTTTTATTATAACATTGAACTGCAGTGGTAGAGAGAAATGGCTTTGTAAAGTAGAAAGAACTTCATATTTGGAGTCAGGAAGACTGTCCTGTCTTCCTGGAGCTGAAACTGTGTGACTTCATCTCTCTTGGTCTCAGTTTTCTCTTGTACCAAATGAGATTGAATCCTTTAGGGAGTTCCACCTTCAAAGTTCTGATCCTGTGACCCAGTCTTCAAGTTGAATGGGACCTTAGAGGTCATCAAGGGTTCAGATAATTTTTCCATTTGGCTTACTTTTTCCTACCCCCCAATTTGACTCTGTTTATTCTTCCTGGTACGGAAAATCAAATAACTTGGGTCAATATTTCAGAGTGTTGCCATCAAATTTGCGACATTAAAGATATCACTTTATCATTACTAGTTTAATTGATAGGGGGTTCTGTTCTTTTTTGAAGTTGTTTCTCTTCTACTTCTAGTATTTTCCACTTTGTACCTTTGTTAATCTTCCAGTAGCTTATTTGTCTTTGTGTTTTGTTTTGTTTTGTTTTTCTCTCATTAAAGTCTCTTGAGGGCAGCTAGGTGATGCATTGGAAATCAGGAATACTCATCTTCCTGAATTCAAATCTGACCTCAGTAATTTATTATCTGGGCAAAGGACTCAATCCTGTTCGCCTCAGTTTTTTTTATCTGTGAAATGAAATGGAAATAGTAAACTACTCCAGTTTCTTTACCCAAAGAAACCCATGAAAACATGAAAACATGAACATGACATGAAAAACAACTGAACACAAAACCTTTTGGACTTTCAGATAGTAATTTCATTCTCATGTCCAGATACCTATCCTTCTCTGTCTCCAATTTATCCCTGTTTATTTCTTCCATAGAAGAAAATCTATCAAATGATTATGACCATAATTTGTCACGGACCCAATATCTTTGTCCCTATTTTCTTTGAATGTTACTCTTCAATCAAACAATTTTCAATTCCATTCTTTTCTAAGAAAAGGATCTGAATATTTGATTAACAGAAGTTCTGGTTTCTCAAAAGAGCACAAACTTCACTGGTGAGGTGATTTGGATACAACAAAGTTACTGTGCAACCAAACAGTTTAGATGTTATCCTTGGTGTTTATTCTAAATGAGATTTGCCCCATGTTGAGAAAGCAATAAAGCTCAAGTAGTCCAGGAAGGGACTTACAGAGCTAAACAGATCCATTTGCCTATCTCTCCACTTCTGTGAAATACAATACCTAAAGCATCAGAGATGACTGTTTTGTTTTTTAAAGAGTTGTGGAAAACAAGATTCTCTTACCGTCATTAATTCATTCCAGTATCTCTTTATGGTATTAATCCCTTCCAGCATCCCTTTTATGGTGTGTAAATCCTTTAATGGTATTATTCCTTATGGGAGCATGAGGACAAAGATTTAGAACTTTAAGGCATCTTGGAAGCTAGAGAGTCCAACCCCCTTATTCTAGAGTTAAGGAAGTTAAGGCTAAAAGCTGTTAAGCATTTTGCTTAGAATCATAATAAGCCAGTAGGATTCCAACTAGGTTTCTTGACTCTTGTTCTAGCAGTCTACATCCTGTGTCACCAGATAGGGCTTAGGAGCTCTAGAGGAGGATCCCAGATTTAGAACCAGAAGGGACCTCAGAGACCATCCAATCCAATCTCCATCTCATACTTTTGATTTCCAAACAATTTTTTCCTAGTATCCTTCCACAGGAAGAGATTTCAGTATTTTAGACTTAAGAATCTAACTTCTTGAAGAGTTTATAGTAGGTTTAAGAACAGCACTTGGGCACAAAATACTCTTTTTTTTCCCAGCAGGAAAACAACAGAATTTGCTTCTCTCTCTAGCTTTTGGCTTTTAAATTAAGTAGAATTAGCCTTCATCAGTCAGCCAACAATATCTCCTCAATGCCAGCTGTGTATAGAGCACTGTGCTAGGCACTATGGTGAATTGTCAAATAGAGAAGAAACATATTCCTTCTAAGCAGCTAGAGGAAAGCAGAATCTGCATATATAGCACAGCCACACAGACTAAGAACATGGGCATCTACACAACTTTTTGTTGGCGTTGTCTTTTAGTAACGGATTTGACTAAATCTCTGCATATAGAACATAAAACTTGACTTTGTATGATAGTGAATTTCACTTTGTTTCAGCTTCATTCCTTTTTTTTTTCCGCATATTCCTAGGTATGTGTTACACAATGATATTTCTTGATATTATTCCCTCCAGGAAACTAAGGTTTTAGAATTTGTTGTTCAAATTGACCTAAGATCACATGCAATAGCATTGTTTAGAGATCACCTCTGTAATAAAACATTTCAAAGTGTAAGAATTAAGGAATAAAGGATTTTCAAAGGAAAAATCTATTAAAGACTCATCAAAGTTGATATTACTTAGAGATGAGCTCACCTATACTTTGATATCCCAATGGATATGATATGATGATAGACATGTGTCTACTCCCTGAAACACTACCCATTTTAACCTTTCTACCTTTCTTTATATGTATGTCTCAATCTTGTCCTTTTACACTCGATGTAAACGAGAAAACATCCATCCAACATGCTAAGAGCCTTCCTCTAGTTCTCTTAATATTACATGGAGGAGAAAGTGAGGCTGGTGACTTTACACAACCCACCCTCACTTAAATCCAATTTACTGTCTCTTTCATGTATCTCCTGTGTGACAATTTTCTTTGACTTCTGTGGACTCAGTTTCCTCATTTGTAAAATGACAATATTGGGCCATCTGTTCTCTAAGGTTCCTTCTAGCTCCAGCTCTATGATCCTATGACATCTTTCTGATGAAGACATTTATACTAGAAGCAGTGGAATTTAAGAATAATATTTAAGAAGTTACATCCATTGATAATGGCATGAAATTTTATTTCAAATAAAAATATAATATCAGCTTGTAATTATTCATGTTTAAAATGCATTTGCTCAGGTAGGAGAAAAAATCTTATTGTCAAATATATTTCTTTGTCAACTGATTTCCCTGGTCCTTTTATTATTGGAACATAGTTTGAGATAGCTCTATAAATGAAGACTCACACATTCTTAGAATTGAAAAGGACCTTTGAGATCATATCCCTTAGCTTCTTCTTCAGCATAAAAGTCATCTCTACAGCATCACCAACATCTGGTCACTAATCTTTGCTTAAACATCTTCAGTGATGGTTCTTTACTCCATAAGGCAGTCCATTCCATTTTTTAAAAGATTCGATTATTAGAAAATGCTTCCTTACACTAATCCCAAACCTTCCTTTGGTCCTTCCAGGACCAATGGTTCCTAGATCCCTTATTATGGTCTTAGGGAGTTCTAGTATAATCCCTCTTTCAGATAACAGCCCTTTCAATGTGCAAAGACAGCTGCTATATTCCCTTGCAAGCATTCCCTTGTCTAGATCAAAACAATAGTTCATCCAACTGTTCCTCATATGATACAGTCCTTCATTGATTCTGTTTATTCTTCTCTAGTTGCACTGAAATTTGCTAATTTCCTCCTTAAAAGGTGCCACAAACAATTGAAAGCAATACTCCAGATGTGGAGTATAGTGAGACTAATTAGCTCTTGTTGATCTGAAGACCCTATTTTACTTAGTGCAATCTAAGACACCATTAGTTTTTTCAGCAAACTATATCACACTACTGATTTAGATTGAGCTTGTCGTCAATAAAGTCTTTTTCTTAAAACCAGAGATCTCCACCATACTATACTTAGGCAGTTAATTTTTGAATCTAAATTTATATTTTTCCATACTACATTTTATCTTGTTCCTTTCAGTCTATCATTATGGTCTGTTGGAATCGTTTTGAATTTTGATTTAACCTTATCCTACATTTCCTTTGTGTTTTATGGCATTTGAATTATTTTTAATAAAGGTGTTTTCTATATAACAATAATAATAGTAGACTTTGATGTTTACAAAGGACCTACCACATGGGGATGTGGATGCCATTATTATTCTCATTTTACTGATGGTAAAGATGAGGCAGAGAGAATTGATTTGTCCATGATCACACACCAAGTGTTTGAGACAGGATTTCAACTCAAGTTACCCAGATTCTAGGTGCAGTATACTATCTACTATCTTCTGGCTGCTATCTTCATCTCAATACTCAAGCCCTCTAGGACTAAGGACAGTTTCCAAGCCCAGCAAACCCTCTAGTTATAGAATTTTTTAATACTCTGAGTACCATTGTTCAAGCAGCTGCAAATATATCTCTCTACACTATTATCAAATCTGCATTTCTCTATCTTCATTCATTCAGTAAGCACGTTTGTAGTATCTACTACATGCTAGGATACTATAATAGGTACTAGGAATAAAAAAAAATTACATTAAGAGCCTTCAACCCCATGATGACCATGGCATATTTTGTTGTTTGACCTGCTGAAATAAAGTACCTTGTATCTGTGATTTTTTTTAACCTAAAAATGCCCTTACTCTCCAAAAGAAAAAATTGCTGGTTTTATATGATTTATGCTTGGTGGAACCCATGCTAACCTTTGGTTGCTTAGTGCTTCCTTTTTCGAAGTGTTTTTAAAATAATAATCTGTTTTAAATTTTTACTGAGCATAGACAATAATTTGATTAATCTGTTCTTTCTCTTAAATTCACCACTATTTTTCAAAAAATGGATAAATATTACCCTGTTTTCAGTTTTCTGGCATTTCTCCCAGTCTGTGCAATTTTTACAAACAATTGTCAACAATGGTTCAACATTTATATTTGCAGATTCCCTCGATTCTTTGAAGTATGACCATGGGCAAGCTATATAACCTTCCTGACCCTCAGTTTCTTCCTCTCTTAAATGGGTATAATAATATACATAGTGACTGCCACACAGAGTTTTTTGTGGAACATAAAGAGGGATATTTTATATAAATTTTTTCAAACTTTAAAACTTGATGAATGCCAGATTATTGTTATTAGTAATAAATTGTTATTATAGTTTATTCCATTAGTTTGTAATTAACATTCAACTATTTAAATATTAATCATTACTTAAATTAAACATATTAAAATTATTATTCATCATTATTTAGATTTAAATATATTTATATTATATATTGTTGTATTATATTTAAATAATAGAATTTTAAAATATGTTATTTAAATTAAATGCTATATTATTTAATAATTAATCATCATAATTTCTCAAACTCACTTAGAATATCTGGGCATTCTTTTACTATCTCTCATCTATTCTGTGTTCGAACTCCTCCAGGTTAGTGCTAATTCCTCCATGTTGATTTGCCCTTTTCTAGTTTGGAAATCCTTCTTTTTGAGACAAGGATTTTTCTGTGTGATTCATTTATTTAGACTGACTCTCTCCACCTTGGGCTTTCTGATTTCTTTGATCCTACAGGGAAGTCTCAGTGCTTCCCAAGGATCACATAGTAGAAATGACCAGAACCTCCCATTCTGCAGCCACAAGCCCAGGATTCTAACTTTAGTCTGTTGTGTCTCCAGCTGTCACAGAAGTTAACCTAAGTAAGAGATTGCCTTTAATAGAAACCCAAGTGTTTGACTAATGCCTAAGAGAACACACAGGAAAAATATTGGTTAGGTAAAATTAGTTCATGTCAATATTTTCCTTTTTCTGGTTTTATGCCATATGAAAGTCCCCCACCCCCCCTTTCAGATGGCAGATTTGGATTTTGGTCTCAAGATGTTGCATCTTCAAAACATGTTCAGACTTTTCCTCACACTCAGTAGATGAAAATTTTGCCTTCAATATCTGGCTCTCTGCTACTATATGTAAAGACAAGAGCAACTGTAATAACATTTAATAATCATTAATGAAGAAAAAGATTGTTAGAAATCAGGCACTGATCAAGGTTCTTATTAGTTTAGCTAGCATTTCTGGGACTCTAACCATGAAGCCTGGTGATTCTGTATCTTTGAGCCCTTTCATAAAGAAATTTGTACTGAGTCTTAATTCATATTTACCCATGGCAGAGGTTCTTAACCCTTTTGGTGCCTTGAACCCTTTTGGCAGTATGGTAGAATCTATGGATCCCTTTTCAAAACCATGTTTTTGAATGTATAAAATAGAATATGTAGGATTAGCAAAAGAGATTACATTAAAATTCAGTTTCAAAATATTTATTTTTTTTTTACATTTTAAATATTTTTAAAATTAATTTTTTTCTTAAAATTAAATTAAATATTTAAAACAATTAGATATTTTTAAAATCATGTTCACAGATTCTCATCTTAAGGATCTAATGGTAGAAGATATTCTTTTTGTCTTTGTGCTTTTATACCTTTGAAGATAATTTAATTTGAACTGGTCTAGCATAGATCTGTACCAGTGTTTGCTTCAGCATGAGCACTAGAGTAGTAATAATTGAGGAGGTTATATTTGTAATTTCTATGTGTTTCATTGACTGTATTACCAAAACCTCTAAGAGACTCTGAGACTATTGGGGGCCTACTGAAGAAGACTTAAGACCCTTGCCCCTTGCAGAATCTTCATTTTCAGAGTATGCTATCTTTTGTTCTAGAAGATCTTTAAGGCGAATTGTCTAAGGATCCTTTCCAAATCTCCTCCCTGCCAACTTTCTGATCTGTCATAGATATATTGATATTCAATATGGAATCGCTCAAGGTAGATGATTCATTCTTTGAGATTTGTGTGAGTGAGAACTTTGCTCTTTCAGCAGCAGTGAGCTCAAGCATATGAGCAAGTCCCATCTTCCCAGAATCACCCTAAAATATGAAGAAACAGACTAGAAGTATTCCATTATCAATTTGCTTAGTCTTCAGTGAGATTTTAAACACCACTCAGATCTCCCAGTGATCATTAAGATGAGCTTGTGTCCCAAGACAGTGGCTACTATACCATTCTAATCTAATCTTATATTCTCATGATCCTGGGTGCTTTTCATGGGTGCCCAATTTGTCCAATCCCCTGAACTACTCTTCCATGTAAAAATCTGAGGTGAAAACATGTGAGAGTATAATTTAATAGGATGTCCAGACGTTACCATACATGGAACTGTCACAAATAGAGGTCAAAGCAGAAACTAAGTGCTGTATAGAGTATATTCTGTTTTTGCACACACTACGAGCTTCTCATTAGAAAGTTGAACTTAATGGCAGAGATGGGGCTAACTTCAGTCTTTAGTGAGTCACAGGGTATTAGACTAGACTTGGTCATCTCCCTTTACCAATTAGGAAACTGAGTTAATTAACAGAAGGAAATTAGCTTGTATGGTCTCATAACACTAATCGTCAACAACAAAAGAATATGAATGTAAGAGCTTTGTTTACCTGGAGCCATCTAGCTCCCTACATTTCACCTGGGCTTTCTGTGAATTACTTAGTCCATTGGGCTAGCTGAATTTCCAGTCTTGCTATGGTTAACAAAAGAAAGGGCTGAGAATATTGGGTACTGTACCTCCCAATGTGTTTTTCTTAAGCAGATGCAAACCGATCTCTTCCCTATTTCCAACAACAGTAGGCTATTTCATTTAATCCTGAAAAATGGGAGATACTTGTATAACCTTGTAAGCAAAGGAGTTAAATATTTCTACTGTATTTGAAATGAATGAATGAATGAATAAAAACAACAAAAACATATGGAAATATGAATTCCGAGCGAATTCAGGCAATTGAATGATTTTAGACCCTATCTTTTCTGTGTATACTGTTTATTTCAATTCTATGAGTATTTCTTAAGCAATTTCTATATTCTAGGCATGGTACTGGACTGGGTACACAAAGATAAAAATGAAATAGTCCCTTCCAGCAAGGAACTCATTTTTTTATTGGTGGTAGAGTGGGGAACAGCATGTACACAGTTAAGTAAATATATAATCTCTGCAAAGTAAACACAGGTAAATTTTAGGAGGAACACTTCCAACCCAGCTAGCTAGCCAAATGGAATGATGAACTTCGAGTTAGAAAGACCAAAATTCAAAACCTATCTCATATGCTTATTTTCTGTGTGACCTTGCACAATCTACTTAGTCTTTATGGAACATCAGTTTCTTCATCTGTAAAATGGGAATAATAACCTTTCTCACATAGTCATTAGGAGGATCAAAGGAGACAACATATATAAGGTGCTTTGCCAGCTCACATCATTAGCTTCTGACTTGTTGATATAAGAAATCATATATTTAAAAATCCGATTGTGATACAGATGTATTAGAGTTAATATGTTGGACATTGGTTACTATCTCCCTTTGTGATGGTTTGTTGTTGTTTTTGTTGAGTTGGTTCACTTATGTCTAACTCTTCATGACCCTATTTGGGGTTTTCTAGGGGGAAACACTGGAGTGGTTTGTCATTTCCTTCTTCAATTCAAGTTACAGATGAGGAAACTGAAAAAAAAATAGGGTGAAGGGACTTACCCAGAGTCACACATCTAGAAAGTGTCAGAGGCTAGATTTGAACTCATGAAAATATTTCTTTCTGACTCCAGGCCTTGTACTCTATATACTATGATGTTGTTTAGCTGCCCTTTTTAGATGGCACTCCTACAGAAGGGAGCCAGAAGGGCATCCAGTCTCAAAGTGGTGTGATACACAGTGTCCAGAGACAGCGGGGATATGCAAGACCCCCTAAGTTCTTCCAGAAATAGATTTAAATGAATTGGGAAATGTTTAATCAACAAATAAATAATACAATACAGCATAAATAATGTGAATTTGTGGTTTTCTAGGTTAATAAATGGCCCACAGGGATCATTTCTATTTGATTTTGATACATTCAAATTCCAATTCTGATATTGATTACCTATATGACTTGTGGAAGTCATTTAACCAGAGCAAATGTTTCAAACTGAATTAGTATCTTACCACTTGTTGTCTTCCATCTTGCTTGGTTTAAAACTCTTGCCAGGTGGAGCAAGGCAGATAAGACTTACATATATAGTCCACACTGATGCTCCTATACATTGTACCTTCAAGTACTGTCTGCTAACCACCATGGATCACCTACATTCCCTCCCCCTACAGACTTCTTCCCCAGGATTCCTTATGTCTCTTGATTCTGAGAAATATATAATGCTTGATAATTGTGGAAATATGGATAGAAGAATTGCACATGTTTAACATATATTGGATTACTTGCTTTCTAGGAGAGGGAGAAAAAATTTGGAACACAAGGTTTTGCAAGGATGAATGTTGAAGATTATCTTTGCATATATTTTGAAAATAAAAAGCTATTATTAACAAAAAGAAATATATAATGCTTGCCCAGGATCACACAGCTAGGAAGTGTTTGTATTCATGTCTTTTTCTGCATGGAAAAAATATTTTTCATTTGTTTTTGGTGAAAACTATTCAAGGAATAAGCAAATATCCATTGTCCTGTGGCAAAATGGAAACACTTTCCTCCCTCCATCAACTCCTTGGTTCAGAAGCCATACTAAATTGTACCAAAACTACTTTCATCTCAAGTCTCTTTGTATTTTATCTTTGTCCCTGCCATCTCTTGTTACTGATGAACTTTGCATCATGCTCAAATGAGATCAGATGCAGACCAGTGGGGCCAAGTTTCCTTGGCTACTCCCATTGGCCATATCCTTGTATATCCTTTTAATACTTTCCCAGTAGTCTTTGAAGTCTGAAATGACATCATCGCAACTGTAAATCTGTACATCTGGGTTCTAAATTCTGTACTTTTTCAGATTCCTAAGAGACCTTAATTCTTAACTCATCTCTTCATTCTCCAATATTAAGATCTCCTCCATAGGTTTCCTACCTTCTTTAAACTTACCTTAAAAAAATCTTCACTTGATTTCCTGTATTTTCCAACTACCATCGTCTTTTTTTTCCTATCTTCCATGTTCAGTCTTCTCAAATAGACAGTCCAGACAAACCTTTTCAAATCTTTATTATTTCCTCTATCCAGAAACATGGACTGTATGAAGTCATATAGTATGAAATGAGCACAACCAGAAAAAAACTACATACATAAAGACTGCAAAAGTGTTCATTAAAAGAATGATAAAATGAAATGTAACACCATGCAATGATAATCAACATTTTTGAACCTAGAAAAGAGATACGAGAAATGCACCTCAAGAAATGGAAGACTATGGGCAAAGGTATATTTGATGTAGTTGATGAATCAATTGATTCTTCTATCTCCATTATTACATGAGGTTACAGAATCACACTATTTCAAAGAGGGAATTGAAGTTAGATGCCATTGAGTCCAATTTGTACCTAAATAAGAATCTATTTTACATCATAACCCCAAAGTACTCATTGAGCCTCTGTTTGAAGAATCCTAGTGAGGAGGAATACATCACCTCCCAAGGTCCCATTTAACCGTAGGGTGACTCTCAGCTCTTAGGAAGTAGTTTTTTTCTGTCATCAAGCCTAAATTTGGCCATTTTCAATATCTACCTATTGTTCCTGATTCCAGGTTTAATCTTTCTTCCATGTGACAGCCCTACAAATACAGCAGGCATCCTCTTCTCCCCGTAGGCTAAACATCTCTCCTTCAACCAATCCACAAATGGCACAAATGGCCTCAAAGCCTGTCCCCATTCTGGCTCCTTTTCTCTGGATGTTCTCCAATTTATTAATAACCTTCTTAAATTGTTGTACCTACTTCTGAACATATTGCTGTAGTTGTAGTCCGAACAGGGCAAAGTACAGAAGAGTTCCTCACCTTCTTATCCCTGGAAGCTCTGCCGCTCAATTCCTCTGAGATCGATTTAAGAGCTTTTCATTCCCAGGCTTTCATCTCCTCCACTGCCACTCTCTGATGCCACTGGTGAATTAGGCTGCCCGAAACAGATCCAGTCGTTTTTTCATTCTCCTTTTCAAACGTGCAGCTGACACCGAGGACCATTTTCCACTCTTTTTCATTCTCTTTCCATCATTGTCTCTCCTGGCATTTGTTCTCCTCTTATCTATGATAGATCTTTTTCCTTGCCAATTTGCTAACTCCACCTTTCTCCTCGCTCATTTATGTGTTCATTTTCCCTATGGCTCAATTCTAGACCTAAACTCCCACTTAACCACATTCACTTCTTCAAGAAATGGGATGTTTTCTTTAAAGTTTTGTTTTTATATCACTATCATTTCTGACTCTCCTTCCTGCCCAGAGAGCCTTCTTTTGGAACAACAACAACAACAACAACAACAACAACAACAAAATGGCGGGGGGGAGGAGAGAGAGGAGGAGAAAAGAAAAAGAAAAGCAATTAAGAAAAATCAATTCATTCATCAACTATATCAAATGTACCTTTGCCCATAGTCTTCCATTTCTTGAGGTGCATTTCTCTTATCTCTTTTCTAGATCCAAAAATGTTGATCATCATTGCATAGTGTTACATTTCATTTTATCATTCTTTTAATGAACACTTTTGCAGTCTTTATGTATGTAGTTTTTTCTGGTTGTGCTCATTTCATATGCTATATGACTTCATACAGATATTGCCAAGTTTCTCTGAATTCCTGATATTCATAATTTCTTATCATTTAATGCTACCTTATAGGTATATGCCTTGCTTTATTTATCTATTCCCCAAAGGATGAATACCCACTTTGTGTCTAGGTCTTTCCCATCTCAAAAAGTCATACTAGGACTAATTTGAGACCTTTTTTTTTGTCCTTGGTCTTCTTGAGATATATATATATATATATATATATATATATATATATATATATATATATATATATATATATATATATATATGCTTCAATGTGGATTTTCTGGGCCTAAGGGTATAGACATTTTAGACACTTATTTTTGTATAATTTTAAATTGTTACCCAGACCAATCCATAGCCCTGCCAATGTTGTATTAAGTGTATCTATTCCCATGATTCCTCCAACACTGATTAATTTTATCTTTTGTCATCTTTGGCCATTGTCTGGTATGACAAACCTTATGAAACCTTATAGTTATTTTATAATGCTTTAATGTGTTTCTCTTAGGCTTAGTGACTTGGGATAATCTTCCCTATGACTATACTAATAGTTTGCAATTCTTCTGTGAATTGTTTGTTCCTAGTCTTTGAATACTCATTTATTATAGAATAGTTTATATCTTAAATGGTTGTGTTCATTCCCTCTACTTTGGCTATTGAGTTCTTATAAGAGATATTTGCTTGCAAAGATTTTTGTTCTCAGTTTACTATTTCCATGCTTATCCTAGCTGCATTGAATTTTGTTTATAAAATTTGATTTCATGTAATCAAGATGGCCTACTTTACCTTCTGTGATCTCTTCTATCTTTGGTTTAATTAAGAACCCAGTCCCTCCCTCCATAAATTAAAACACATACACATAGAGTAATGGTCAGAAGTACATTCCATTTTTTCTCAATTTTTTCCTTTTGTTTTTTAATATAACATGTTGAATCCATTTGTCCGTTCAGAACTTGTTTTGTGGCATATAACCCTGTTTAAATGCTGCTTTAAATCAATTTTTGCCAATCTTTTTTCCAGTTTTCACAGCAATTACTTTTGAATCAAGAGTCTTTCCCTAAGTAGCTTATGGTCTTAGACTTATAGAGAATTCTAAAATTTCTGATTATGCTTATCTAGCCTGTTTCTGTGATCTACTTTTCTAGGTTTCAATTACTATGAAATAGTTTTTGATAATTATTATTACTAGTTTGAGTTTTAGAAACACTTTCTTAGCTCCTGCTTCTTTTTAAAATTATCTCCCTTGAAATTCTAAACCTTTCCCAGAAGTGAGGGTTGGGCTGGGCTGACTCTAAGTCAGCTTTGGATTCCTAAACTTGACGGAAATAGAGAAACTATCGAGATTTCAAGTGAGATCCACAAAGATCTTTAATCATTGAAAAATGCTGAAAGGAGGAAAGAACTAAAATTATTTTCTCAAAAGAACATTTCAGTCATTACTTTAATGTTGACCTCAGTCTTCAGTTGGATGGGACTTTGCAATTTAAGTTTCCTGTGTGCCTCACATGACAAATGAGTATAATTGATATGTATATGTGTATGTCTCTCTGTCTATATCTAGCTACCTGTTTGTGTTTAGCTAGATATACCAGAAACATTTATATATGTGTATGTGAATACCTTGAGTTATTGAGTTATCGTTATTCATAATTATGTCCAGGAGTGTATTAAAACTAGCTTGTCCTGGCTCCAGAGAGTTAAATTTTCACTTCTGATTTAGAAAACAGAACCACAAATTATACAAATCTTCAATTTGAGTTTTTATACTGGAGAAATTGGCAAAAGGCTATAAATTAGGTCTTGATATATTATTTTGTTGATTTCTACATTTAGTACACTAAGAAAAGGAGGGAGAAAATGGTAATAATAATATCTCTAACAGCATGTCATACATATTTTCCCTTGGGAGATAGTTATTAAACATATACCAATATACGAGGACCATTTTTTCATCTCATATTACTACTACTACTACTACTTATTGTTCAGTCATTTTTCATTCTTGTTTAGCTTTACGTGATCCCATTTGGAATTTCTTAGCAAAGATATTTGAATAGTTTGCTATCTTTCTCCAGCTTATTTTACAGATGAGGAAACTGAGGCAAACAGAGTTACATGACTTGTCCAGGGTCACATAGCTAGCAAGTATCTTAGGTTAGATTTGAACTCAGGAACATAAGTCTTCCTGATTCCAAGTCCAGCACTCTATCTACTATACCACTTAGTTGCCCCAGTGACCTATTCAATGGGAGTGCTTTAAAATATAGCTGAAACTACCTACACCAACTACTACTGCTCTTTTTTATCATCATCATCATCATCATTGCTTTCATATAGTACTTTGCAAAACATTTTATATCTCATTTGATCCTCCTGACCCTGTTAGATAGTTGCTATTATTATCCCCATTTGATAGGTAAGTTTATATAATTTTCCAAGGGTCACATAGTTAATAAGTGTCTGAGATAGATTTTGAAATCAGGTCTTCCTGTTTTCAAATAAAGCATTCTACTTATACTTCTGTAACCAAATGAACTTTAAGCAATTCTATTTTGTTTATTTTATTTTTATTGGTATTAGAAGACCAAATAAAATGGGCATTTCCATATACATTGCAGAAGAGAAAGGAGGTTTGTACATAAAACTGTGTGTCTCTATTATGGAGAGCTTGCTTTTCTTTTTAAGTATATGATAAATTCAACATGTAACTATCAAGGCTCTTCTAGTAGTCTATGATTCCTTCTGGCCTTCCTTCTGTTCTTTTCCTATTTGGAGGGAGGGGAGTGCTATCTCTACTCCATTTCCTCAGCCCTCATTTCTCCAAATTGAAAAAGAAATTAGGTGGAGGGGTTGGTCTGTGTTTTCTTTCACAACATGACTAATATGGAAATATGTTTTGCATGACTACACATGTACAACCTATATCAAATTGCTTGACTTCTCGATGAGAGAGGTGGGGAGGGAGGGAGAGAATTTGAAACTTAAAGTTTTAAAAATGAATGTTAAATGTTGACTTTACATGGAATTGAGGAAAAATAAAATACTAAATCAATTTTTTAAAAAGGAAAAGGAAAAGAAAGAGGGAAGGGAGAAAGGAAGGAAGGAAAAAAGAAAAAAGAAGGAAGGAAAAAGAAAAGGAGTAAAGAAGGAAGACAGAGAGACAAAACTCTTGTAACAAATATGCAGGGTCAAGCAAAACAAATTTCCTTGGCCACATCCAAAAATGTGTGTCTCACTCAGCATCTTAAGTCTGTTTATTATCTTTCTGTCAGGTGATGGGTAACAGGTTTCATTAATGGTCTCCTGGAATCATCGTTGGTCATTGCATCAATCAGAGCTTTTAAGTCTTTCAGAATCTTCCAATATTGCTATTGTCTATAGATTCATCTCTTGGTTCTACTTGCTTCATTCTGTGTCAGTTTAGAATACCCTAAATTTTCTGAAATCATCTTGTATCATTTCTTATGACAATAATATTCCATCATGTTCACATATAATTTCTTTAGCCATTCCCCATTTGAGAAACACTACCTTAGTTTCTAGTTCTTTCCCACTACAATAAAGAGTTATAAATATTTTTTATGTATAAGTCTTTTTATTCTTTCTTTGATTTCTTTTGAGGCAAAAGCCTAGTTGTGGTATATCTGAGTTAAATTGTATACACAATTTACTTACATTTGGGGCATATTTCAAATTGCTTTCCGGAATGGCTGAACTACTTCATGCTTCCACCAATAGTAGTGTTAATGTAATTTTTCTACACCTCTACCAATATTTGTAACTTTTTCAGTCTGATAGGTATGATGTAGAACCTCAAAGTTCCTTTAATTTTCATTTCTCTAATGATTAATTAGAGCATTTTTTCACATTTATTGATAGCTTGTGTTTCTTCTTTCGAAATACTGTCTCTTTGTATTTTCTAGTCATTTATCTGTTGGGGAATGGCTTTTATCTTAAAAGTTTGAATCAATTTATGAAATGAGACCTTTAACAGAAAAGCTAACAGAAAAGCTAAACACCACAAATTTTTTTCTCCAATTAACTGTTTGTTTCCCTTCTATTTCTAACATTTGTTTTGTTTTTGTAAAAACTTTTTCATATAGTACTTTGCAGTCTTATATAATCAAAATGATTTCTTTTTTATCTTTTGTTATCATCTCTTTTCTTTATTATCTTATACACAGTTCCCTAGAGGTCATTTCTTTCTTGCTCCTCTAACTTATTTATTATATTACCTTTTGTCTCTAAGTCATATATCTGTTTACAAGTTTCTCTAACATATTGGTATGAGATAGTGATTTATGTCTAATTTCTTCTAGACTTCCAATTTTACCAATTTTTTTTTGGGGGGGGGGATCAGATAATGAGTCTTAACTCTAGAACCTCCTTGAGCTTGATGAGCCTAGGCTACTAGGTTCAATTTTTTCTGTATGTTGAATACCTAGTTTGTTCTATTGAGTGACCTTGCTGTTTTTATGCAGCACCAAATATTTTGATTATTTATGCTGTTAGACATAATTTACCTTCCAATTTTTAAATTATTTTCTTGAGAATCTTCACTTTTTATTTCTTCAAATGAATTTCCTTTTTAAAAAAAGCTTTATGAAGCAATCTTTTTTTTTTAACCAAATGCTTTTGGATGGGATCTGTGGTATTCCTGTATTAATACAAATCCTCCAGAATGTTAACAAAGTTAATAACAAAGTTTTAGTGTATTTGTCCAGTAATTTTGAAAGCATTTATTGAATAATATGGAATAATCATCTCTAACATTTTAGAGCTAGTGGATTTTTAAAAGAATCTAGTCCACAGCCTTCTTTTTCTAGATGGGAGATCTAAGGCTAAGACAATTTCAAGGTCATGCTTGTTCAAGATCACACAGCTAGTTTATATTTACAGATCTCATCCCCACTATAACCCCAGCTGTCATTTTTGCAGTCATATTAATAACACATTATTTTAGATCAGTGTGTCTAAGTCCTTCCAGGAAAAAAAAGCTCCACATCAAGCTCCCCCCTGATGTGACTCCCTCCAGAATCTCACTTGGTAGCTCCATTTCCCTTCTAGGCCCTTTCCTTTCATGGAACTCACTCTTTCCTATGATGTTGTTTCCTCTGGAGTTATCATTTATTTTAACTAATTAATTAATGAAGATTGGCAAAGCATATTTCTATTTTTTATTCACAATCTTTGTTTAATGTATTAAATTTTCCAGAATTTTTAAGAAGTCTTTTCCATTCCAGCTTCATCTTTTCTTTCATAGTTAAAACATGAGAAGAAAGGTATTCTTGAGTTGTATGAAATCCTAGAAGCAATACTGAGGGTATGACATCGAACACTTTTTAGAGTCTTGGCATTTCCTTTTGTGTATATATACTCATGATTTTCCTATTGCCAGCATCACTTAATTTTAAGCCTGGGGCTGGCCACATGGGCAATCCCCAAGTGAAACCTATTACATTGCAATACTTGAAGTCTCCATGTCCAGTTGTGGTATTGAAATTTATAGTATTGAAATGAACCAAAGATAACAAGCTATTCCTTACAATTTTATAGAAAGCAACCACAAATAGTTATATATTCTCATAGTTTGAAAGATAATGTAGCTATTGGAAACTAAATAATCTCATACTAAAGAAAGATAATGTAGCTAAAGAAATCTTTTCTATTAAAAAAAATTCCACCTAAGGAAGGACCATAGCAAAAAGATTCTATCCCCAATGGAGATTTAGAAATTCACAGCTATGTGAAAATAGTTAATTACAGGAATAACTGGGCAGTCTTACCTATATTAGAGATGCACTTCAATAATCACTAGATCAAACAAATAATAATCACAGAAACACATCTATTTATATGAATGTTAACAGTGTAGTTTGAGCAGGAAGCAGAATACTTTTATTATATGCAACGTGGAATTCTTTGCCAGGAGACCCATAGTTTGTGTCCACTTTCCCTCACTAATTTATTTTATTACTCTAATCATTCTGTGCCTTCCTTTTTCCTTTGTGATTGATACTTCTTTCCTCTGCATCCCAAAGTTACATCAGATGTACTGCATATCATCATTATTTTATGTTTATTAGACATCGGTGAAGAGAAAAGCTATCTAAAAAGGCATGATGATAGTTGTTAAGGAGGTTTACATGTTAAAGGTATACTATCCTCCTTGCTAAGAAGTCCAGTGATCTACTCTGAGTTACAGGCACTAATGGAGGAGGGCAGAGGGAGGTAGCAATAATAGGTTTATATATTTAGAACTCTAAAAAACTTGAGAAGTTCTGTGGGGTAACTCCATCATGTTACATCTGAAATAACTGAGGTCTGGGGAGTGGAATACCTTGCCCCAAGTCCCACAAATAGCTAGTAAGAGAGACAGGATTTGAAACAGGGTTTTCTGACTCCAAATACAATGCTTTTTAAAATAATATTCTGCTGCCTGATAAAGGGGGTAGAAAACCAAAGTAAGTTTTTTTTTCCCTTGGCTTTGCAATATATTTCTGTATTTGTGTTTGAATCCAGCCATTGCTGTTAACCTGGGACTTTACTTCAAACAGAATAATGAAGCCCCACTGTGAAGAAAGTAGAAATCTGTCGAGTTTTATCATACTGCCCTTTAAATCAACTCTTCCATGCAACCTATACTAGCCAGTAAATAAACAGTATTATTTTTCATAATTATTCAAAGATGAACTATCCTATTTTGAACATTTCTTTAAAGAGAGAGGGCAACTATTGAGGTTTTAAAGTAATAATAATAATAGCTGACATTTATATGCTTCCCAATAGGGTTCTTGCAAGGAAATCGAGTTGAGATGTCAACAAAAAATGAAAGACGGAAACACCTTATTTGCTCAGTGTCTTTAGGGAATGAAGTATTCACATAAATGAATTGTCTAGTTAACTGAAACTTATCTCCTTTGAGTTGCCAAGATTATTTTTTTAGCCAATAAGTGAGGCAACATGGTATAGTAGAAATAGTACTAACTGAACTGGTGTGATATTAGTCATTCCCCAATATTTTTACTTTTTTTTTTCCATCAGACATAACCAGGAGTGTGCTGGTAAATGTTTAACAATCTGGCTCTAGAGAACAAGAGAGAGAGAAGGATGTATGCATACACACTATTAATTTCAATCTGCATTATTAACACTGGAGAAAATCCACAGAACAATTGGGCTAAAAAATTTAACAATTGGCTCTTTCTTACATGCTGGTTCTAACTGACTGTAGCCCACTCCTAGTTATAACTGTCTGCATCATTAAGAAATTTAAAATCAGCATGACAAATAAGTGTTCTTCCATTTGCCCAGAGCATTTGTTCAACCAATATTTATCGAGGGCCTAGCACTCTGAAGGCATTTTGTAGGATTTGTATACATTTATAGCAGGTGAGCAAAGAGCGAGTGCCAATTTCATTTATTTTATCATCTTGTGTTTTTCTAATGTCTTTGTGCTTGTATGCCTGTCAGATTGGGGGGAGGAGGAAGTATTAAATTGCTCTTATTCTTCAAATTGCCTCAAGGGACTGCATTATAATTAGATTTTTTTTTTTTAGTCAGGGAAATATTTGGGGGGGTTCTTTTTGTTTTCATGGGTTAAGGGTTGAAGTCAGAGTTTCAGATTTGGGGATTGTGTACTCCTTGGGGGGAAAAAATAGAGTAGCTAGAAGCCAGTTTTACAATCGGAAAGAATTGGGTTCAAGTCTTGTTTTTCGCATCAGGTGACCATGGGCAAATAAGTCAATTTCCCAGTTCTCTAGGTAACTCTCCAAGATTATACATTATAAAAATCCAAATGCATCTTATAAATAAAACAAATGGCTGATCTGTATTGGTGAAGGAAAATTCCATACGTGGAGTTCCCCACCCTGATGAAATCCCAAGTGAGACCAAAAAAGCATTTTGAAAAAGCCAGAGAACTGAGCAACCGCCGCCTTTTCCGAAGGTTTTCGAACTGAGAGTTCCGGGAACTGCTTTCATTGTCATTCTTCCCATGTGATACCTGGACTGAAAAGGCTACTGCCATGTTAACAACACACACACAAAAAAAAAAAAAACCTAGTGTTATCCTTTCCACTCTGTACCATGAGTGCTAGGAGCCCCCCCTTCTAGAACGGATCATTTGATTGTCAAATATCAAGGCTTGGGGGGGGGGGGGGAAGGGCTCAGTTCCAGGCAATAAAGTCTAAGCAGTTTGCTTTTGACTGTGAGTTTGGAAACAAATCATTTCAGCTTGGTCTTTTCTCTTCCCTTTTTCAAAGGCTAATACGGGGCTAAACAGACGGCAGCCTCCCTTGGTCACTTCCCATCCCAGCCATAATTGCAATCGCTGCCCGCCGGAGTCAGAGGGAGTTGGTAGGGCTGGGCCTGCGTAAGTGGCTCTGACTGTTGCTATAACAACAGAACCTGGGTCTAATTTCTTTGGAGGAGGGAAAAAAAAATGAATTGCTGCTGGTGGGATGGAGCCAAGATGCTCCTCCTGGCAGATGAAAGCTTCTCCCGCCGCCACCGGCTTCCAGGGCTCTGTTGTTTATGGCTGGGGTGCATTGTGCTGGGGATACGTGTGGTGCTGAAAACATCCGGGGAGGTGGAGTCGGCCGTGGGGCTGCCCGCGTGGGGGAAGGGCCTTGTCCAGGGGGCTGGCCACCCTTGCTGGAGGAGAACTGGAAGTTCCCCTCTTTCTCCATTTGGTGAACAAAGTTATTCTAAAGACGTACACATAATCGCAGCCCCCCATTCCCTCTGCCTAATGCTTTTCTGCTTTGGGTTAAGAACACTCTGTGAAACTGAGCCCCGGGAGTCAGGCATTGTCTAGAGGGAAGAATAATGTCCTGCTAGCTTAGAGAGCGTTTTTATTTTATTTGATTTGATTTTTGTGTCGAGAAGTTCTTTTTTTCCCGGAGGTAGGAGGCTCTCTGTTGCTGGCGAGTCCTTGCTTTATGCAAACTGCAGATCACATGTAGGAGCTGTCCTCCAAGAGAAATGGGGAGCTTTTTTTTTTTTTCTAGATGAGAAGATCTTATTTCAATATTTTTGTTTTCCAAAAGGGAGAGAGAGCATGCTGGGATTTGATTCAAAAGCAATGTCAGGGCCTGGTGCTCCAGGGCTGCTTGCATCCTCAGGGCTGGGGCAAGCCTGAAGTGTTATTCACTGAAACAGCCTCCTGCAAGGGGTTGGAAATGGAAATGAGGGTTTCTCGTGGAAAAGACGGAACATTTGCAGTAAACACTGAAATCAAAATATTCTTGATTTGCACCCAAGGGAGAGGAATGGACTCAACCTCCCTGAAGTATTTCTTTTCCCACCTTCTTTCTCCCTTCAAATAAACAAAATGGAAACCTGATTTTAGAACAGATACACATAATAGTTTGGTGGGTATTGTAGGGGAAGCCTCCATCTGGATTTGATGTACATAGGATCAGTTTATTTTATTTATCTATCTATTTTGCCTCCGTTTCTCATCCTATAGCTTTCTTTAACTATCCATCTCAAAAAAATCCCTTTTCATTAGAATAATAAATTTATTTTTAAATTATTTTATTTTCAAAATATATACATGGATAATTTTCAACATTTACTCCTACAAAACTTTGTAATTTTCTAATTTTTTCCCTCCTGTCCCCTCACTCCCTCCCCTAGATGGCAAGTGATCCAATATATGTTAAACATTTGCAATAGAATAATAAATTTAAAGCTAGCAGGGACCTTAGAGTTTTTCTGGAAAATGAGACCCCCAGGTTAAATGATTTGGCCATAGTCATACAATGCAATAATAGGATTCAAATTCATCTGCCTTCTCCAAATCCAGAACTGTTTTCACATTCAATACCTCAATTTAAACCTATAACAGAAAATTCTATTAGGAAAAATATTGACAAAGGACACACACCATGCCTGTGAATCCTATAAACCACATGTATGTACATGTATAATAAGTAAGAGGAGCTTTTTTTTTAATCCACTTCACTTCCAAATAATTCTCCCTACCTGACCTTCCACTCATGAAAGCAAGTAGAATAGAATCCTCATTTGTAGCAATGAAGATCGGTGACAATTACAAACCAAATCAACATGTTAAACCCTTCGGACAGTGTATGGTTCTTTCCATGCCTGTAGTTCATAGTTCCCTGAAGCAACACTCATCCCTTTCATTGATCAGAGTTCTAATGCCTTTGTGGGGACCTTTGTAAGCCACAATAATCCCACACATCAGCTTTTGCTGTAAACATCAGAGAATGCAAATTTTAGAAATTGCCATTGCTCCCACATATAAAGGTAATTTTTTTTTGGATGTTGATGATGATGCAGGAGCAATTCATTGTGAAGCTACTAGTAGGATTTTGTATCCACCAAAAAAAAAATTCAGACAGACATTTTCTACAAAATATTCCAGGGGAGGAAGCTACCAGAGTGAGCCATGCATCTGCCACCTCCTGAAGTTTCCAGGGCTACAGTTATCATCGCTCCTCAACACATGCTCATTTTCCAGAACAACATCTCTCTTTGTAGAGCATCACAGTGATTTTCTGTGAATCAGGAAGATCTGACTCAAAGACACGAGCTAGTTCTCCTTATATTGTCACGTCACTGGTGACTCAAATGTCCTCAGTGGATTTCTAAGCCAGACTAGCTGTATTTGATGAATGTAGGGACTTTAAGTGCTGTACATTTCAGTGACTGGCAGTTTGGGGAAAAGCAACTTCAGAGGGATAAGTCGTCCTTGTAAACTGGCAGCCATGGAGATTTAGAACAGACTGCTCATCCTAACTTGTAATAACTTCCACGAGAGGCAGTGTGGTATAATCAGAAGAGTCAAAATATTGCATTTTTATTGCCATTTACTGGCTTGTGTACTTCCCGGGCCTCAGTTTCTCCATCTGTAAAAATGAATGAATTGGATTAGATGGTTTTGTCAATCCCTTCTAACAATTCCATGAACCATATGCTTCTTTACAAAGAATGAGAAATTTGAAATGACTAAGTGACCACCCCCTTACACCATCACCTGCACATGTTCCAGGGGTGCCAGGGAGTACATCTATATATGTGTATCTAATTTTAAATGATTGTAAAGCATCAGAAACAGTGACAATCACCCGTGTCTACATCTATAAATTGGAGAATAGGTTTTGAACTTGAATCTTATATCAGAAAGAACAAAACTTTAGTGAATCTCATCTTTCACAAATAACTAAATGAGGAAAAAAATCTCTCTCTCTGTCTGGCATTTAAAACCTTTCATAATCAGTTCCCAGCTTTACCTTTTAAGATGAATCCACATTAATAGTTTTTAGATAATCCCAAATTCCTGCCAAACAGGCCTATTTACTTTTCCCCTGAACTTTACATTCAGTTTCTAGATACTATGCCTTCGTTTGTGCTGTTCCCCTAGCCTGGAATGATTTCTATTTTGGAGGTTTCTTTGCTTCCTTCAGGTTTCAGTTCAGATGTCACCTCTTATGGGAAGCCTTCTGTGGTCCCTAGTTCTTAGTAATTTCCCTATTTTCCAGTAATCTTACCTATCATGTTTTGTCTCATCCAATAGAATGCAAGCTTCTTGAGGAGAATGGTGAGATAAGATTTTTCAGGAAATGCTTTCATTGTGAATGTAGTGCTTTTGCCCTTGTTTTGTGTGAGTGTAGAGACAAGGGTAGATCTCTTTATAAAAATGTTTTATAAAATTAGGAAATTCTTCATTATATAATATGGCTGTCTGGGAGGAAAAGGAGGTAAAGATAGAAGGAGAAATTTAGACTTACAGCAAAAGATATTTCTGTCTATCTCTATTTATAGATAGAGATACGTGTGTATATGTGTGTATGTAATTTTTTTTAAATTAGGAAAGCAATGGTTTCTTATTATTCCTGGGAGTTCCACGCTTAGTGACCTGAAGGTTGTAATTTATCAGATGTCCCTGTGTCCACTAGCCTTAGTACAGGTTTTCCTGGTGAAAGCCTTGGAGCTACCTTTGTAATTCAGCCATTGAACAAATATTTAAGTACCCATAATTTGTAAAGCAGAATGCTGAGTGCCAGCAAAAAAAAATAAAAAAACAGTTCCTTTCCCTCAAGGAGCTCCTCTTCTTCTAGGGGTTACACATATTGAGTCTGAAATATTAATAACCATTCTGGAGAAGGAGCCTAAGGAGACCCCAATGGGGTTATGAAGAACAGCCCTAACAGCAACAGATGGAAGCACGTGGACTGCTTACTTTTGATGTTGTTATTCATTACAGATAGGGAGGAAACTAGTGTAGTTATTCTGAATGAGGGACTCTCTTCCACCACTGCAAGTCGGTACCTTCTCTGCAAATGTTAGTCTCCCAGAGTCCTCTAGGACAGTGAAAGTCCAAGTCATTTGTGTATTAGAGACAGATCTCAATCTAGATTCTCTCGACTTTGAGACCAGTCCTCTGTTCCCATAGGTTACCCTGTGTCTCATTGATTAGAGGGGGTAATAAAAACACTATTACAGATTGAAGATAAAAATATTAAGATAAAATAAAGATAAAGATATTATGAAAAGGAAGTACCTGGATTCAGGAAGGAGATAGCCTTGTTGTTGTTGAGTCATTTGAATTTATTTATGGGGTTTTCTTGGCAGAGATACTGGAATGGTTTGCCATTTCCTTCTCCAGCTCATTTTACAGATAAGGAAACTGAGGCAATCAGGGTTAAGTGATTTGCCCAACATCACAAAACTAGTAAGAGTCTGGATTTGAATTCCTGACTCCAGGCCCAGCACTCTATCTAATGTGCTGCTTAATAGCCTCTAAACTATCATCTACAGGTACAAAATTTTGTATTTGTGTTTGATCATGATCTGATTAAAAAACTTCATAAGTAGGCAAAGGAAAAATAATTACTGCCACCAATGCTTTCCCTATGATATCTTTATCCTTTCTTTAGTATTTCTTTGAAATTCTGACTTCATCAATGTGGATAGTTCTGCCATTACTGTAGATCTTATCTGTTCCAAATTCTCCTACTGTGCTATTCTCATCAAAGTCTTATTTCCACCATGTGGTTTTCCATTACCCTCTGGGTTACTTGCAGTTCAGATTCTTCCAAAATTAATCCTAATTTGGTGTTTACTTTGATATTAATACAGTGCCCCATCTTCACATAAGCTTAAAATACATGTTTTCAAAAGAGCAACTTCACAAAATTGCCAAAAACCTAAGTCCCCTTTCAAAGTAACCCCAAAACCCTTGCAAACTTTCCCATAGTTTCCAAACTGTGGTTTCTATTTTGAAAAATCATGGTCTAAAACAATGATCCCCAATCCTGCTTCTTAGAGATAGCCCTAAAGTATTACCAGACATCACTGGAGGTACTATGTAATTCCATCACATGACACTGGCTTCCTTGCTATTCCTTGAACAAGACACTCTGTCTCTTGAGTATGGCATTTTTTCTGGCTAGTCTCCAATCTTTGGATATTCTTTCCTCATTTCTGCCTCCTAGCTTCCCTGACTTCCTTCAATCTCACCCTCTAAAAGAAGCTCTTCCTGATCCCCTTGTTTCTGATGTCTTTTTCTGCTGATTATCTCCAGTTTTTCCTGTATGTCACTTGTTTGTACATAATCATTTATATGCTTCCTTTCCCACTTAGTTATTTTTCCATCATGTCTGACTCTTCATGACCTCATTTAGGGGTTTTCTTGGCAAAGATACTGAAGTAACTTTATTCCTTTATATCTAGAGCATTTTACAGGTGAGAAAAGTGAGGCAAACAGAATTTAATCTCATAGCTAGTTAAGTATCTGGGACCAGACTTGAAGTTGGGAAGATGAATCTTCCTAACTCCAGGTTCATACTCTTGTCTACTGTTGCCACATTAGACTATGAATTTTAGATTATGAGTTTTTGAAAGCAGGATTATCTTTTGCCTTTTTTTATAGCCCTGGTACTTAGCAGAGTATGAAGTGTACAGTAAGCATATAATAAATCAGTGTTCTGGATCAGGAAGCCCACAGATAAAATAAACACATGAAACATACCCCCTACATCCTAGTGGTGGCTAAATAAACAAGAAGTCACTAATCCCAGAGAATGGTGGAGGGCCTCTTGCTATTGTGGGGCTTACACACACAGTGGCAAAGGAAGCAGATTTAAAAAAACAAAAACAAAAACAAAAAACCAAGCACCTAGGTGGTGGAGAAAAAAAGAGTGCTGGATTTGAATTCTGACTCTGCTACTTATCTGTGTGGTCATAAACACATCTCTTAATTTCTTTAATGTTCGTTCTCTTTTCTGTAAAATGAAGACATTGGATAAAGTTATCTCTAATGTGTCTCCCAATTGTAGATCTGTGACCTATTATTAAAAATCAATGACAGCAACTGACTAGGTTACTTTGGTCGATGTTACAGAAGAAAATAAAAATTTGTTCCCCCATTTTTGGAAATGACATTTTTAGAAGGTGGTCTGTACAAAAGAAGAAGAGCCTGAACTTATCATTGTGGTGTAGTAAAACTCATACAAAACTTAATCAAATCCAACAAATGTTTATTAAGAATATGCAAGACAAGGCAGATAAGTGGCCCAGTGAATGGAGTACTGGGTTTGGAGACAGGAAGACTCATCTTCATAAGTTCAAATATGACCTCAGATACTTACTAGCCATGTGAACCTGGGAAAGTCACTTCACCCTATTTGCATAAGTTTCTCATCTGTCAAGTGAGCTGGAGAAGGAAATAGCAAATCATCCCAATATTTTTTCCATGAAAATCCCTCAAAATGGGGTCATGAAGATTCAGACATGACTGAAATAACCAAACAGCAATGATGAAATATGCACAACAGTATACTAAGGAGTGGGAATATGAAAATAAACCCAATATTGGGGTTAATATGTATCCCTTGTCACTGGAGACTATGGAGCACTTGGGGTCCAATAAGCTTCTAAGTTGCGGTACAGCAGTAAGAAATGAAATTGGATCCTCCCTCTATATCCAGCGATTAATGATTCCTAAATTTGGAGTAGCTACCTCACCTCAAGGATACTATTTACATCTGAGACAAGGCTACAAGACTTGTTACCACTTCCTGAAATGGACTCAAAAAATATACTTCTTTTTAAGCAGGTCCTTTAAACTAAGAGATCCACTTTTGGTTAGCAGGTGCTCTAAGAATCTCCTACTAAGTATGTGCTGCCCATTCTATTACACAGCTACAAGGCCATCAACTCTGGTACAAACTCATCTACATAGAAGCAAAAACATGGGGTTATCTCATGATGGATGCTGATCTCTGACTTCATCCAAAATATGAAATCCAAGGAGTGCTTCCTTCAAAATCTGTTCAAGTGCTTCCTTCTATGTGATTACGGCTTTCTTGATTGTCCAGCTGCCATATTCCTCCTTCTTACCTCCAAAAATCATTAAAACAACTTGTATTTATTTTATTACATATAAAACATGCATTGTGTGCATGTTTCCTTTTTGATTTTTAAAAAAAGGTTCCTCAAGAGTAGAGAGAGTTTCTTTCTTTCTTTTTTTTTTGTGGTCTTTTTATCTCCAAGTTCTAGCATAGTATATGGTATATAAAAAGTGCCTGTTGATTAATCAGTTGATATGTTGGTTGTCCATGGCTAAATAATTTCCTGCCCTATGAGTGAAAAGTTTCCTTTCTTTTACTTCACAAAAAAAATCTTGTAAATCTTAACATTTTTAACTCTAGGTTCATGCTCAGTTCACAGTTGCCCACATTAAAAGTGCTACCCAGCTGTAGGGTATTACTGTATTACTACTTCTACCATTGCTGCTACTGTTCCTACTACTTCCAGGTAGTAAGACCACCAGACTTTTCCAGGAAACTAAGAAGAGAGCCTCTGAATAAAACCATTATGAAAAAGAAATCGCTTCTTTTGAGAAATTGTTACATGATAACTGTGTGTGTTTTCATAGGCAAAGAGATGAGCAGCTCACTTCAGTTTCTCGCACCAGAACATTTTTTTAATGGGGGAAAACATTTATATGTAATAACTGTGATACAGGAAGAAAGAGGCAAATGTTCAGTAAGAGACTCTGCAGTTTTTCCACACCAGAGCACATGATGCTAAGAAGTTTCTGGTCTTTGCTGGCAGAGAAGATGGAGTATCTGGTTCTGTGAGCTGGGTCACTTCAAGCTTTGTGGGGGCAAGGAAGGATTTCTCCCTGATAGTAGTTAGTCTGCCTGTTCTAAAGCTTGCTCAGCTGCATGTTTGTGTAAGATAGATATGGGGTGCTTCTGAAATATTACTTCACCTCTTATTTCACCTCCCAAGGGGAGAAAAAAGAGCAAACTGAACTCCTGACTCCCTGATTTCTCATAGCCAAAGTAGAGCCAGAAGATGATGGCAGAAACAGAAAATATGTGAAGAATCTTCTGATACCCTTAAAAAAAAATAGCATATTCATTGATGTGTGAAGAAGCTGGAAGTAACCTAGGAACTTGAAATGTGGAAACATTGGATGAATAAACACACACACACACACACACACACACACACACACACACACACGAGACTTTGTGGAGTCAGAACTCAAAAGTAGAAGAAAAACATCAGCTACTCACATACATATTCCCTTAAAATCTAAATTTTCTAAGACATCATTTAGATGGCTTGCTAAAAACCAGTTCCTTGATTGCATCTTCAACAATTAGAAAAACATCAGGTTTAAAGAGAAAGAATATCATATAATCCCCAGATCTAGGGGATCTAGGTACAAATATTCATTTTGCTATTATGTAAAATCATAGATTTAGAACTAGAAGAAACTTAGAGGTGATCTATTCTAAATCCTTACAACAGAGTAAATGGAGGCTGAGAAAGTTTAAATGATTTGCTGACTCTTAATCAGCTGTGTGAATTTGGACAAGTCAGTTTATATGATCTCATGAACTTAAATCTCCATGTATGCCCATCTAGAGTAAGAACTAATTCCAATTTGGGTTGGAAGAATCATGGACAACCTGTTTTCTCCAAAGCCCGCTAATTTTTAAACAAAAGATAATTCTTACAGTTATACAGTTGGACCTGAGTTTTAATCAAGAAAACAATTTTTGTTGTTGTTCATAATAAAGAACATTCAGCAAGATTCTTAGAAAAATAGTATTTTACAACCAGTGAAAGAGGGATATCATTGCTGCATCTGTTTTCTTTTTGAAGAAGTGGAAAATATTTTGATTGTGATTGAATGTTTGTATCAGCTGGGAATTTAATCCTTGGGACAGGCAGAGAAAAGTTTCATGCTTTTGCGTCCTGGATCATAGATAACTTCCTAGCTGTCTTTCAGATATAAATCCATGATTTTGGAATCCTTTGTTCTCAAAACAGAAAGTCAATGGGAGAGCTGCTGTTGTACTTGTATCTGCCCCTTTCCTAGTATTATCCTTCATCTTAACTTCATCCCACCCACAAACATTTCTCTTGTCTCTCTATCAAGTTTTATATAGTTCTACACCAAACTGTTTGTATGTTCGACCCTTCTTTGTTCATTTAAGATAAGAGTGAGATTTATCTGATCTTCACTCCTCCCACCCCTTCCTTCATATTTGAATAATTTTTTCACACACTCCAATTATTAGAAATAGCAAGTTCTACCCACAACTTTCCCTATTTTACCCTAAGAAATTCTTTTTACCCTTCCTCTCCTTCAAAACCCTCAGAACAGAAATGATCCATTCCCCAGAAACTGTTTTCCTTATTAACTCTTTCAATACCTTTTGAAGATTTTAAGCTTCTGAAAAGATACTCTTTTCTTCTCCCCATTAGAACATCAGTACTATATCATCATTTGCCCCCCACCTTCAGAAGTTCAGATAAATTTACTTTTCTAGCTTTCTTCTGATTATTATATTAAAATAAATCTTTTATGCAATTAAAAATTCATTTCCCCCCCAGTAAATTGTTTTTCAAAGTTATTCTTTGATTGTAAAGTTATTCTTGATTGTAAAGCTGTATCTTTAGCCTTTTGGAATATTGTATTCCATGTTCTCATTCATAGTGCTGTGTTGTGTGAAGAAGTTAATTCTTCAACTGTTTCTTTCTGAATGTTCTCAGTATTTTTTTCCTCTGAATTTGGAATGTGACATCTGGGACTTTTTAGAGTTTCTTTCAGAAAGTGATTAATAAATTCTTTCTAAATTCACCTCACCTTTTAGTTCTAATAGGACTTGGCAATTTTTATTGATGACTACTTGAAATATAGTATACAGGCATCTTTTTTAAAAATCATGACTTTAGAAATTTTGAAATAATTCCTTTCTGACCTTTTTTCCCCTAAGTCATTTGAAAAATATATCAAATATCTTTACCTTCTCTTATTTTCATCTTTTGATTCATTTTTAATGTTTCTTGTTTGCACATGAGAGTCATTGCCTTCTATTTGGTCTGTTCTAATTTTTAGGGGGCTCGTTGTCTGGGTAAGGTCTTACCACTTTCTCTTCTAACTATTAATTCTCCTCCCAATTCTTTTCTCCAAGGGTTTCATTCCATATTTTTTAAATCTCTTCCTTCTTTTATTCTAAGTATTCCTATGGTCCTCATAGTAAACCAATTTTTCCTTTCAGTCTCTGCTTACAGTTGTACCAGAGGAATTTTCTTCTTTGGAGGATCACTAAATCCACAATAATTTTTTATATTGGTTGGTGTTTGATTTCCTCAACTTTCCAACTTGAGTTCCTGCATTGGGGCTCCATTCCAGGGCCAGGCTCTGTCCTCTGCTGTGCTTTGGAGAGTACTTATTCTTGCCCTGGGTCCTCCTGCATCTCCCCTATCACTCTCTGGATCTTTGGAAGTCAGAGTTCTGGATCATTATGTATCTCTTGGCATTTCCTACTTGGGATGTCCTTGATCTAATTTTTGTGGCATTAGCACCATGCTGGTCACTGCCTAATTGGGATTCTCTGAGTTTTCCAAGGACTCTTCCCTGGAACTTTCTGATTACCTTGGAGCTTTCTTTTAGCTACGTTGTAGTTTTCATTGGCTACTGATGTTGCCAGTCCATTTCTAATCACATTGGGAGGCTTCTGCACTATTACTATCTTTACTGGCAAAGGAAAAAAATTCTTATTTCCCATGGATTTATAATTGAATTTTTTGTGTATTTCTGCTGTTCAAAAAAAAAAAAAAAGCAACTTACTCTAATTTCTCATTATATTTTGTTATCACATATTTGCCTTGGTATAAAACTTCAGAGGTTTTTTTCTGAAATAGATAAATGTAGCTTGGTATAAAACTTCAGGGTTTTTTTTCTGAAATAGATAAATGTAGAATCTGGATAGTGTACTTGCAAGCAGCCATCTTCCCCAGAAATCTGCAATAGAAGTCTTCAAGAAGACTAGATGATCCCATGACAAAGGGGTGGTACTGGGAATTCTTGTTTAGGTATAGAAGAAACTAAATGGCCTCTTAAGTCACTTCTAACTCGGTGAATCTGTGATTCTCTTTCTAATAAGTAACATTCTTGTATACTCTCATACCTAGAATTATTCTTCCTAAACATCAGATTTATTTTGCGGCTTCCACATTTCTGGGTGTCAAATGATAGACTCTAAATAGGAAGGTACCAGAAAGAACCTAGCTTTTATGTTCTGTTGGATACATAAGGAATGCCATTCACTTAGAACAAAGTAGTGTGTACTTAAGGATACTAACTGGCAGGTTTGGTTACCAGGGCTTCTTCTGCCTCATTCCTCCCTATTTTCTCTCCCTGTATATGTCTTCTAACAACAGGGAGCAAAGCTATTGTAACACTCACTAGCTCTATGTGTCCTTCTCTCTTAGCTCCAATTTGTCAATTTTCTCTTCCAGAGAGGCAAAAGTTGTCATACTGGATCATGAAAGCCTTGTGCATGATATCCTTTAATATATAGTTATAACAATGTAGTTTACTAAATTGGTGAGATTGAATAGGACTTAGGATAGGTGATATGCCATATACTTCTAACCAGGATGTAGCTAATCCACTCTCTTTAAATGAATACTTAAAGCTCTCTAAAGAAGAATATTCTCTAACCTCTTTTGCCAGCTTGTTTATCTCAATTTAATTATGATTTCAATTCAACAAATCTTCCTAACAATTAGGGAATGGGCTGCCTTTGGAGGTAATAGGGTCCCCCTCATTGGAAGTTTTCAATCAAAGACTGGAGTCCATTTGCCAGATATTTTGTTGTGCCTTATGGATAGGACTCAGTGGATGGCTAATGAAATTCTTTCCAATGAGGAAAAAATCCTGTAATTTGTTAAGTACCAACTCTGAAAGATGCTGGTTCTGTATCCTAGACTGATTTGTGATGGAGAGGAAAGAGTCTTAGATTTGAAATCACAGAATCTGGATCAAAATTAAGATCTGCTACTCATTAGTTGTCTGACTTTGAGTGAATTACTTTTTTTTTTGACTCTCGGTTTTCTTATCTGTAAAATGGAGTTATTGGACTAAATGATCTTTATAATATCTTCCAGATCTAAATTTATGATCTTGATTTCTTTGTTGTGGCTGGTCTCAGTTCTCCTTATTGAAATTTAAGCTCCCCTTTCTAACCTCTATGAATATGAGTGATGAATGATGGGCATCTTTCATGTGGTGATAATGTGTATATTTATAGTCTTCTCTCAGCTTACTTTTCTCCAAATTAAAGCATTTGAATTCCATTTGACTTTTCTTAAATTAGGCTTATTTTCCATTTGGATCCTGTTCAAGATCTTCCCATTTCAATGAGACAGTGAAACTCCAGTGAATAAATGTCAAGTTTATGGGATCATTCCTTCATTTGTTGCTAGGGTTCTAGCTAATTTAATTGACCTTGGGGAATTGGATTTGGATTGTATATCTAATGTGTTCTCTCTTCTACAACACTTGATTCTTCATCTCTGTGGAATGAATGAATGAATGAATGAATGAATGAATGAAAACTATATATTAAGCATCTACCATTGGCTAAGCACTGTTTCTTCTATTTTACTTTTAAACTGCTACTGGCAAATTTTATTCTCAAGAGAAGAAGCATGTTGGACAGTCATTTTTGAAGCCCTTACTCATTCTTTGACATGCTTTCTTTGATTTGTGTGTTATTAACATTGGATGGTATTTCAGTGCAAGACTTAGCTCTTTTTATTGGATTCTTCAAAATATCGCATCCTTGAATATTCTCAATTAAAATGTGACAGTCTTAATGTTTTTAAGACATGACTGAATCTTCCCTTCCAAGATGATTAATCCACCTCCAAGTCTTATGCCTAGCATCAGTTTTGACAATAACAACAGATGACTTATTCTTTGCTAAAGCACTGCCCTTAACTCCCACTCACCCCCCAAAATCTATGATTTGTTTTCTGCTTCCTTAATTCTAAAAACAGAGCTGATATGTGGTGGTGGGTCCCCTGCAAGGTATGGCCTTCTTTGCTCTTAGAACCCAATAGTAATCTGGTGCTGATTTAGGAATGTAGTTGTAGAGTTTCTATGAATTTCTAATCCATGTAAGGGATTCTGGGAAGAGGAAGTTTGAAGCTCTGATCCTAGTGATGCTATAATAATAAAATTCAAAGCTATAACCGATGACTTAATCTTTCTCTCTTATATGTGTTTTTTTTTTTCTTCTAGCTACAAGAGACTGTGAAAAGGAAGTTGGAAGGAGCCCGGTCCCCCCTTAATGGAGAGCAGCAGAATGGCGCGTGCGATGGGAACTTTTCCCCAACAAGCAAGAGGATCCGGAAGGACATTCCTGCAGCAATGGACACTATTAGTAATCTGCCCAACAATATGCCTTTGCCTTCTGCTTCTCCTCTTCACCAGCTGGACATGAAGCCTTCTTTACCCTTGCCCAACAGTGGAGCTCATGCTCCAGGGATCATAGAAGAGCTGGGTAAGAATGGCAGGCTGCCAGAAATTAAACTTTCCGTGAATGGTTGCAGTGACCTTGAGGATAGCTTTGCCATCCTACAAAACAAGGAACTCAAACAAGAACCACTGGATGACCCCACCTGCATAGACACTTCGGAAACGTCACTTTCCAATCAGAACAAGTTGTTCTCAGACATTAACCTCAATGATCAAGAGTGGCAGGAGTTAATAGATGAGCTGGCCAACACCGTCCCTGAAGATGACATACAGGACTTATTCAATGAAGACTTTGAAGAGAAGAAGGAACCAGAATTCTCTCGGCCGACCACCGAGACGCCCCTCTCTCAAGAGAGCGCGAGTGTAAAGAGTGATCCTTCTCACTCTCCATTTGCCCATGTCCCCATGGGATCTCCCCAAGGGAGACCATCATCTTCTGGTCCGCCATTTTCCAACGTCTCCACAGCTAGTAGCATCCCTTCTGTTTCCAGTACTCCTGCGGCACCAAATCCTGCCAGCTCACCAGCAAACTGTGCTGTCCAGTCCCCCCAAACTCCCAACCAAGCTCACACTCCCGGCCAAGCTTCGTCGAGGCCGGGAAATGGTTATCTTATGACTCCGGCGGCAGGAAATGTGACCAGTTCAGGTCCCGGTCCTGTGGCGGTGTCCAGTGCGGATTTATCTCCTGCAGAACAGCTCAAACAAATGGCTGCCCAGCAACAGCAAAGAGCTAAACTTATCCAGCAGAAGCAGCAGCAGCAGCAACAGCAGCAGCCCCAGCCACAGCATCCAAGTCAGACTTCGAGTTGGTCCCCAGTGGGGCCCCCATCCAGTCCCTATGGAGGAGCCTTCAATGCAGACAAACCAAATAGCCCGATGATGTACCCCCAAGCCTTTAACAACCAAAACCCCATAGTGCCTGCCATGGCAAACAACCTGCAGAAGACGACCATGAATAACTACCTCCCCCAGAACCACATGAATATGATCAATCAGCAGCCAAATAACTTGGGTACAAACTCTTTAAACAAGCAGCCCAGTATGCTAACTTATGGAAACACGAAGCCCCTGACCCATTTCAACGCAGAGCTGAGTCAGAGGATGACGCCCCCCATGGCCAATCCCAACAAAAACCCGATGATGCCGTACATTCAGCAGCAGCAGCAGCCACCGCAGCAGCAGCCTTTGCCGCAGCAAGCGCCCCAGCAGCAGCCGGCGCCACCGCCGCAGTCCCAGCCCCAGCTGCAGGCTCAGATGGCACACTTGAATGAGGAACAGAAGCGCATGCTTCTCATGAAGCAGAAGGGAGTGATGAATCAGCCCATGACCTATGCGCCTCTTCCTTCCCATGGCCAGGTAAGTGGGGATCTCTGGGAAAAGTTCACCAGTTTGTTGCAGAATTGCCGAGGAAAGCTTGGCTCCATGTCAGGAAATTTGTTCTGTTTGATCTTCTGGTTGGTTTTTTTTCTTGATGAGGATGGAAATAAAACTTAGCAAAACTCTCCTTTCTTTGACTAGTTTGAGACAAAGCTTTTTGGTTATAGTCAAGTATCTGTAAAATTCTCACTCTGTGAGAAAATGAATTATGTTTCCTTAGTTGTTTTCCTCGTAGTAGTAAATTCAGAGGCTCCGGAAGTCCCATCAGTATCTCGGACTGCTTTAGTCACCATTGCAACCTGTCGGACAGCTCTATATAATGTTGGATAACTGGAATATGGATCTGAGAAAGTTAACTATATTTTCCATGATGGAGTCAGGTAGAGTTTGGGGGTAATTAGCACACCAAGCAGTGCCAGTCAAAGCTTTTGTATCTGGAGGATTTCTTTCAACTTCTGCCAGACTTAATGTTTGCCTTCTTTGGAGGATGGCACCAATGGTGATAAGGGGCAATTAACAGGACCCCACCTGAAGAAAGAGGTCTGATAAAAATCAGGATCTAACAGAGGCAGCTGAATAAAGCTGAATAAGGCCCAGGTCTGGACACTCCATCTGCTGTGCCATGTACCAACAAGCAAATTAGGTCTGGATAATAATAGTTCAGGCTTAGTAACTTTTTCCTCCCTCTTTCTCCCAAATTTCATTCCTTGAAATATGAGTTTAATAGTTCTTTAAATTAACTCTTTGTCTGTTTTGCTAAGCACAAAGTTCTTTCTTAAAAGAAGGAAAACTGAAGAAGAGAAAAAGAATTAATTTTGTTCCAAAGTATTGGGGGAGATGAAGAAGGTGATGGTGGTGGTGGAATTTTGTTGAGAAAGCATTTCTTTTCATTTTCTCCTTAAAATATACATAAGAAAAGTTGCACAAGAGTGAGCAAGGAATAAGCTAGGAAATATACTCCTAAAACTGCATCACTTTCACATTTCTAACTTCAATTTTAATTTAGATTGATCTTACTCCTAAGATTTTTTAGGCTGGTCAATTTGGGTTGTCTACTGCTTCTATGTTCTCACTTTAGAGATTTTAGTAGAAAATGGCCTTTGACTTGGAGACCTTAAAGTCAAAATAAAGTCAAGGCAGTACTCTGAGGTACATCTTTCAGCATGAGGCTTGTTCTTTATCTATGAATTTGAAATAATGTAAATAAGCAAAATTATTAGCTTTGCAAATATTTCTTAGAAGATTTTTTGTCTTAAGTATGAAGACCGAGTTAGCACTCTGGATACCTTAGAATCAGCCGGAGTCAGGATAAGCAAAAGTCCTTGGTCTTTATTCTTGGTCTTTAGGGGTAGAAGTGAATTGCATGGACACAGGATCTCCACGACCTCTCCTCTTCCTCTCCCTCCCAAAAATTAACTCTGGCTTGTCTTATTCCACCCCTTAGTCCCTCCTACAATTCTCTATATACACCAATTATCGAACCAGCACAGAATAGTGGGAAGGGCCATTCTCCAAGCATATGCTAATAGAGTATTGTCCAATAGGTAATTAGCCTTAAGTGCTCGGTTGTCCAATCTCAGTGCATCAACTCAAGAGGTTCAGCCCTTTACATTAGAGTTCCTGGTATATCTCTTTTTTTTCTAAAACATGAAGTAGGTTCAGTTGGCTTAATTCTTGTCCTACACGGGAGGCCATGTAACACGTGGGAAGACTCTGAAATTTGTTGTCAGAAAGCTTGGTCTCAAATCTTATGTATTGCTTGATGCTTAACTCCTCTGTAGTTAAGCATCTAACTTAGTTTCTTCATCTGTAAAATTAAGGAGTTGAATTAAATGGCCTCTAATGTCTTTTCCAGTTTTATTACTATAATCCTTTAATTTTTATTGATGATTTATTTACCCCTTAGCCTAACAACTAATATGTGTAAGAAAAAGGACTTGAGCCCAGGTTATTCTTACTTCAAGGTTAGCCCTGCATCTCCTCTTCCATATTTTCTCTAAATTTTAGGATGTAGGAATAGCTACTTAATCTAAGATTACCAGATAAGGAAATTCCCTTTACTGATCGAGGTCATACCATCTCTTATAGTCTTAAAACATCATGTTAAGTCAGGTCAATAAGCAACTCTTTATTAAGTGCTAGGGATATAACAAAAGGCAAACAAAACAAACAAAAAGCCTCTTTCCTCTAGAACTTCATAATCAAATATGGGAGTTAGGCAAACAACTATATGTATAAGAGAGATTGGGGTTAATCTTAGTACTAGCTTCAAGGAGGACTGGGGGAAAAATTGGAACAAAAGGTTTGGCAATTGTCAATGCTGTAAAATTACCCATGAATATAACTTGTAAATAAAAAGCTATATCAAAAATTAAAAAAAAAAGGACTGGGAAAAGCTTTTTGTAGATATTTGGATTTTGACTGAGATTTGAAGGAAGCCAAAAGGCTGAGTTGAGGAGGGAGAGAATTCTATGGTATAAGAACAGCCATTGAAAAATGACAAGAGTCAGGGATGGTGAGAATGTCATGTTAAAGGAACCACAGAGAGATTAATGTCCTTGGATTGTGGAGAATGTGAATCAGAGTAAAATGGAAGAGGATTGGACAGAAGGATTTTAAAAGATAAACAAAGAGTTTAATATTTGATCCTAGGGGTGATAGGGAGTCATTGAGATTTATTGAGTGAGGGAGAGAGTGACATGATCAGACCTGTGCTTTAGAAAGATCCCTTTGAGAGCTGAGTGAAAGAGAAACTAGGGAAGTGAGAGAACTGAAGTGGAGAGATCTACCAGCAGGCTATTCAGTAGTCCAAGTGTGAGGTGCCAAGGGTCTGCCCCTGGATGGTAGCAATGTCAGAGGAGAAGTGGGAGAAGGGAACTTGTATGAGAGATGTTGTGAAGATAGAATTAACAGGACTTGGCAGGTAGGGGAAGCAGAGTGAGAAAAAGTGAGAAGTCAAGGATGACCTGCAGGGTGGGAGCTTAAATAAATGTGAGGGTAGTAAGAAGGAAGTTAGTTTAAGAGGAAAGATAATGGTTCAGTTTTAGATATGTTGAATTGCTGATCTATGGGACATCCAGTTTGGGATGTCTAATAGGTAGTTGGAAGTATGAGAATAGAGATTAGGAGAAAGTTAGATTTAAGAATCTGAGAATCATTTCCATGAAAATGAAAATGAAATCCATGAAAGCTGATGAGATCACCAAGCAAAATAGAAGAGAGAGAGAGAGAAAAGAGAAGATGGTTTATGAGGACAAAGCCTTGAGGAACACACATGTTTGGCAGACCATACCTAGAAAAAGGTCCATCAAGGGATATTGAGGATCAGTTAGACACTTTGAAGAATTAGGAAAGAACTGAGAGTGTCCCCAAAAACCTAGAGGGAGGAGAAAAGAAAGAAAGGACTTTCAATAGTGTCAGAGGCTGAAGGAAAGTCAAGAAGAATAAAGACTGAGAAAAGGCCATTCCATTTGGCAGTTAAGATCATTGTTAATTTGGAAAGAGTATTTTCAGTAGAAAGATGAGATTGAAAGCCAAGACTGCACAAAGTTAAGAAGAGAGTGAGAAAAAAGGAAGTGGTGACATTAATTATAAATGGCCCTCTCAAGGGTCATCTAGTATATATTTGAGGCAACACTTGAACTCAAGTTTTTTCTGGATCTAGGGTCAGCTCTTTATCCACTATACTATGCTACTCCTCATTAGGAAACATAGCATTTTAAATAGATTGAAATTAAAATCTGGTGTTGATCAGGGCTTCTTAAACTTTTTTTCACTCACAATCCCTTTTCACCCAAGAAATTTTTACACAACCCTGGGTATATAGGTATGTAAAATAGATAAACAGATCAAACATTTACTGATAATAAATCATAATTTTGTGGTTCCCACATTCAGTCACATGACCCCATATGGCTTTAAGAAGCCCTGCTGGAGACCACTCTGTTTATAGTGGTTTAGTCAACCATACTGTTTGATAGGTGTAGTAATAGATTGTACCTAGAGAGTTCTGCTGTTAATTTTAATACATGTTACTCCATTAGCTATCTCCATACCCTTTTTGGTAATTCCCCTTGAGCCCAGCTAGAGATAATTCCTTCTTATTTTTATATCTAGAAAGGAAGCATGGTATTATAAAAAGGGTAATGGATTTAGGATCAGGCAATCTGGATTCAAATCCTTGTCCTTGTGCTTAATCTCTCCCTGTGTGACCTGGGCCTGTCACAACTTCCCTTTGGATCCCCACTTTCTCATCTATAAAATGAGCGAGTTGGACTATATGATCTCTGAGCTTCCTTCTAGCGGTAAATCTTTGACCTTCTGATCTTCTCTGAAGGTCTGAAATCTGCAGACTTGGGGTGAAGGCTCTGTGTTGGCTGTTTCTTATTCTGCTAGGTCTGTGGACATCTGCCTTCCCACTTAGAAAAGTACTTATTTTCAGGCACATGTGATTATCAGAATATGAACACACTGAAGTCTTCAGCTGTAGAGGTCATATTTTGAAAAGGCTCAGTCAAGTGAAGAGGGCAGAGTAATAGTTTTCTAGATTAAATCCATACATTCCTCCTCTTTCCTTTCTGCCTTCTCATGGGGTTCTTCTCAGTAGTAAAGAAAGCCAGCATTCTGAGTCCACCATTAATAAGACTTCCCTGTTTGGGGTAAAGATGTGTCGTGTATTAATATGTTTACATGAAATATTAATTCACAACGAAACAAGCATCAAAAGGTCTTTTTAGTCCTCTTTGCAAACATGTGTCTTGTAGTTCAAATTTATATCCAAAGCAGTTCTGTACACATTTAAGCAGCATATATAATTATGCTGCTTGCAGGTACATAGCATAAATACAAATAGAAATTATAGGCAGGACATAAAATATAATTAGACACAGATGTAATTCAAATATGTTTTGTTCTATCGCTGGTGAAAATTTGCCGTTGTCATCAGGAAGATGGGTATTCCGTGATCGTTTTTGTTTTAAACGAAGACTAGAATACCTAAAGCAACCAGCAGGATGCCACCAGACGTTTATTTCAAGATGCTCTGCTTATTTCTGCACTAAGGAATTTGTTTCAGATTTCTCTAAGAGGGTACCTCTTCTATCAGAAATGACTGAATTCTACCAGGCCATTCCAAAGAAGAACAGATCAAAAAGGAAAAAAAATGTAATTTAATTTAAATTTAAATCCACACAAACACACATAGCAGATGCTTACTAAATGTTGAATTGTTGAATTTGAGACAAGAATGTGGCGTGCTGAGAAAAACAGGCTTTTGAGTTAGTCTTGTGTGGATTCAGATACCGACTTTGTCACCTGTGTGACCTTGTGGCAAGTAATTTAAACTCTTTGCACCTTCATTTCTTCATTTGTAAAGTAAGATCAAGCTAGATGCTTTCTAAGGACCTTTCATCTTTAAAAATATTATATTTTGTTTTTTTTAAAACCTAATAATTTAATCAAATTAGTTTGCAATTATTATTTGTCTATTTTCTATGTAACTGCTTCAGGCCCTTATATCCCAATAGAATATAAATTCCTTAAAGATAAGTGCTGTTTTATTTTTATCTGTCTTCTCAGCATCTAGTAGAGGGTCTACCACAAAGTAGGTGTTTTATAAATGCTTGTTTGATTAAATTTCATCCGTTGTTAAGATTATACCCTTCTTTTCTTCTGACTTGCCTATATTAGCTGCAAACTCCAATTTACAAGAGCAGAATTCTATAATTTCTTCTCTTTCTTGCCTACAGTACATCTTTCTCTCTCCCTCCCACATCCCTGTGGTGCTTCCTCCTCTCTGATTTCCAGGTGAGATTAAGACAATAATGAAAGGAAAAAATTACTAACACTATAGGAAAAGGTTGGCATTCCCCCTTCCCCCTTTTAAATTTGTGTGAAAATATAACTAGAGCTTATTTTGTATTGTGTCTTTCTGTTTTCTTTTCTTAATCTTGTGATTTCCTCAAGGGCAAACGCTATCTCTTTTTATTTGGCTAATTCATTTTTTTTTTTCTTTTTGCATCGTGGCTACTATAGTACCATATACTCTAGGTCTACCACTCCATCCACTGTGCCATCTAGCTGCCTCCAAGGAAAGTTGCATGAATAATATACTCAGTCGAAAGGGGAGGGAGTGGCAAGACACTGCCTTCTGGGAGGGGAAAAATCCTATCACCAAGAAAATGGAAGAACAGGTTGAAGAAGTTTTCTCAACAGTAGAGTAAAATGATGAAATTGATGTTTTAAGAAAATTAATCTGGCAGCTGTGTGAGCTTGGAAGCAGGAAGGGAGATACATATAGTAGTCGACCACGAAGCTTTTGCACTAGATGATGCAGACCTGGACTAGAGAAGTGGTTTTACTATTGGAAAGGAATACAAGGAATACAATGCTAGAAAGAATTTTTTTAAAGTCAATGATACTTGGTGATCTGTTGAAGATGAAGGAAAGAAAACAAACAACCAAAGTTATGAGCCCAAATGGCTGTGGTAATAATGGTGTCATTACTCAAAAAGGGCAACAAAGAAAAAGGATGAAAACATGAAAGGGAGGGAGGTGGTTAGTAAAGGTGATGGCTGTGACTTCATCGAACAATGGGTTAGTCTTTGTCAGCAGTAGACAATTCAGAGGCTTATTATCAACGTTGGTTATCACAATCTACCAATTCGCCATTATTAGGCGATTTTTCTGTTTATTTCCTAAAATCTCACTGAAATCTTAACTGCACAATTAGTCAGGGCTGGAGCGAGGCTTTGGGAATCTCTGTGCAAATATATTTTGAAAGCCTTTTCATTTTTTTTTTCTATCAGAATATACCAGCTCTCACCACCATACTAATGAGGAATGGTATCACATGGCATTTCTATCTAGAATTGGTGACTTTCAGATTTGCATGAACTGGTTTATATGAAAACCTACATCCAAGACTGCACCTGAATCCTCACTTGCTTCCATCAGTTTTTCAAAAGCCTTGCATATTGATGCTAGTTGGGAAATTGCAGTGTTTACCGCATGAACTCATTGCTTATCAGTGAGTCAAAAGTAATTTTAACTCCTCTAGGATATTCCATCTTTTAGTGGATGTAGCAAATAGTAAATATAAGCTATTAATCATGACAGTTTTTTTATATCATAAAATTGAATTGGCAGCTTTGCTTAATGAAAGGCTAAATTTATGAGCCCAAGGAGAAATGACTAAAGCTTGATTGTTCAGGCATTGAATTGACTGCTGTACACCTTCATGCTTATCTCTTAGATTTGTTCCATTGGAACCACCTTCTATAGTTGTTTGTTTAATCCACGTTTCCTTAAAATAGATATTCAATACATTTGCTAAAGCCTCTCCAGTGGTGTCCACATCAGAAAGACACTTTTTGGGGTCTATGTCCATCGGTGTTTCACAGTTATTATTGACATCTTATTGTTATTGGTTTATTTTGTGAGATACCTGTCAGATGCCTCTGGAGCAGACGTGATGAGCAGGGATGACTGAAGGAAGAAGGGAAAAGCCTCAGTCAGAAACTTCAAGTTTGTTGTGGCTAAGACTTTCATCTCACTGGCTAATTGCCCTGCTGTCTGTCTACACAACCCTATTCTCTGGGTTCCTTTGTGCACTTTGGATTCTCTCCTCAGGAAACACAAGACACTCCATTGGATATTTTATCTAGTTAAATGAATGCTAGACATCAGACAGTGATTCCAGTATTAGATGTGAGATCAGGAAGCTCTGAGTTCAGATCCTGCCTCAAACATTTATTAGCTATGTGAACCCCAGATTCCTCATCTATAAAATGGGAATAATGATAGCACCTACCTCCCAGGGACATTGGGAGGACACTGGACATACTGAACAAGATATTATTTATAAAGAAAGCACTTTGCAAACCCTAGAGCTATATATAGATGACAGGTATTATTATTGTTATTATTATGCTAAAAAGCAACCTAGAAGGAAAAGAATCCAGCCTTTCAAGGATCATCAGTGCAGCATCTGGTTGCTGTACTGGAGACTCCTCTGAACTCCCTAGGGTGTCATCCAACTTCCTCTCCTTTGTATTAATCTCATATATATTTTGTATTAATCTATTTGTGACCAACTTGTTCCCTTCCAGCAGAATGAACGTAAACTTCTTGGGGGTGAGAACTATTTTGCGTTTGCCTTCATATTTATCTTATATAGAATATTGTGCTTGGCACTTGCTTGGAAGAGAAGGTTAAAAGGAAGGAAAGTGGAAGGAGGAAGGGACCACTAGAGATCTGTTGGATAGAGCTCTAATGGGGCAGCTAGGAAAGCTGGGGTATGTTGTTCCCCAGTCTGATGGCTTCTTGAAGGGACTTTGACTTTGACTTCATATAGACTCTGTTGCCTCATCAATAAAATGGGTATTATCTTTTTCAATATTTACCAAAGGAATGGTTCAAAGCCACAATAATACAACTATAGAGTGGCAACCACAAAGACTCTGTCATGAGATTTCTTTTTTGCAGTACAGTTTCCACAGCTAGATCTCAGTTAGTACAAATAATGAGTCCCATGATACGGTTGCATATATTTGAATTTGCACTATTTGAAGTTATAATTATGTAAATGATGGTCATTGGTTCCAACCCAATGGAAATTCAGTGAGAATGTGAATAATGCAATCACTTCAGAGGATTCATTAACTGCACTAATTGGAACCAAGCTGTATTTTTTGCCAATGTGTATGTTTACTTTTTAGGGAACATAAATGATTATAATGTGGTTGCTTTTGTGAGTTAATCTATGAAGTGATATGCAGTGCTTCCTGTTTCTGTATCCTATCCTAGGAATGAATTTAGCTATACCTCATGCAGGATTTCCAAAGGAGCCTTAGGAGGACATTCTCTGGGAGGCCAGTAGCTGGGTTCCACACTCTAAAACATATGGTGTCATTGTTCATTATCTATTCATAGGCACTTCAGGATATCCTGCAAGGTACAAGACTCTCTGCCAAGATGCTGATCTCCTATAGAGATCTTCTATTGTACTTTGGCTCCTGGGTAAATTATACTCCCATAGAATCGCTGTTCTTGATGATATTCTGGGCATAGATAAGGCTCTAAACAGTCAAAGGATTTTCTCTTTGGTTAGATTTCCAATATGTTGTCACGATTAGTTAATATGATATACGAGGATACATAATTTAAGTATACGTTTTTATTAAGTAAACAGTAAATATTGAACCAGCAGAGCGTCTGAAATGATACTTCCCATTTATTAAGATTATGGAGTTAGACGAGGACATGATTTTACAAATATTCACATATTTTCTGATTGCTTTTTGAATCGGAAATGTTCAGAAATTGGTTTAGAATAAAAGCCTTTCTTGGGCTCATATTGACTCTTGCCCGTTCAGATGAATGGCTTTTTAAACCTTTATGTTTAATCAGATAATGTTTTTAAAGCCAGATAACAATAAGCAATGTATAAAAGAGAAAGATGATTAATCATGGGTAGCTTGTACCCCAAAACTGCCTCCATCTGAAATAATTGATGGAGTTAAAGCTGGATGAATTATCTACGCCTTAGATTAGTACAATATGCGTCTGAGGTAAGCACTTAGCAGGATCATTTTGTTCATGCTTCCTGCTGGGTCAGAGTCTAGCAGTCATTTATTCACTCAGCAATCATTTGTTAAGCTTTTATTTTTGTCCCAAGTGATGGGGATACAAAGACAAAACTGGCCTTGCCTTCAAGGAATGAACTTCAATCATTTTTTGGGGGGTGAGGGGAAGGAATAGGAAAGAACACAAATCTATAAGCATTGCATTGTTTTATATATATTTGCATATATACGTGCATATGGGTGTGTTGTTAAGTAAAGACAAAAATACATGCAAAGTAATAAGAAAGGCCACTAGCAACCTTGGGGATCATGAAAAATTCTTGTGTAGGAGGGAGAAGCAAGCTGTGCTTTGAAGAAGCTAGGGAATCTAAGAAGCTGGGATGAGAGGAGTAAATATTGCAGACATTATGGACAGACTGCTACAGCCCAGAGGAAACAGAACCTTGAACACAGGTAATCTCATGGTATGAATGTCCAGCAATGAAACCACTAAGGGAATGCTATAAGAGCCCTCAAAGGTCATCACACTCAATCACTTCTTTTTTACAAATAAGGAAACTTAGAGCAGCATATTAGTCCTTATGGGTTGTAGATTTTGAAAAGGGTAAAGATATGCAATAGACTTGGAGGTGGCAGACAGATAATGTAGGGCCAAAAGAATCTTATATTTTCTTGGACTTGTATTTCCCTGGCTCCTATGGTGTAATCTAATTGAAATATAATCTTGCAGAGTGATTTAATATGTGATGGTGTAGTAATCTGTGATTGAATACAGTGCTTTGGACTATGTCTTGCTATTAGTGGGTATTATATAAAATATAATAAAATAAAAAATATAATATAATAATAAAATATAAATATAAAAAATAATATATATATCACTTTAATGCTTTGTAGATGTTATTATTTTTTATCCTATTATTGCCCTCATTTCATAGCTGAGGAAACTTAGCCTAACAGAAGTTGTGACCTTCCCAAGGTCACACAACAAGTGTGTATGAAATGTGTACAGTGGGTGAGGCTGTGTGTATAGTGATTGAGGCAGGATTTGAACTGAACAACGTTGAAAACTTTCTGACTAAGCTCTCAGTGTGGCTTCCATTGTACCACTAAGCTGCCTTAATATATAACATGGTAATTTTGAGATATCTTTTAGTACCTTTCTTATCAGTATGGATTCCTAAGGAAGATAATATTTTTGGCTCTGTATCCTACTTGGAATCAGTGACATAGATGTAGAACTCTAAAAGGTTGAGAAGCCATAGCCAGGGCCAGAAAAGAGGCAAGATTTAATTCAAATTGATTCAATAAATATTCCATAAGCACTTATTCTTGAGCAAAGCAAAGTCCCTGTCCTCAAAGAGCTTACATTCTTCTGGGTAGATACACCATTTATACAAATAAGTATAGTACATAGAAAATTGTGAACAAAGAAAATACCAACAAGTCAGGAATTGGGAAAAGTTTTTTGGGAATGTCAGTACCTGAACTGAGCCTGGAAGACAGATAAGAGATTCTGAAAGGCAGTGATGAGGAGGCAGCATATAGGAGACAAAAGGAAGGATGTTTGTAAATAAACAATAGGACAATGGTCATTAAGTTCAAGGAACAGCCAGCCATTCCAGGTTCAGTTCATGAAAGTATGAATATGAAGTTTCGGTAGAAAGCAGAGAAAGGAGTTTCAGAACCCCATAAATGCATGGTTATGGAATTTGTCACCAATTTTATAAGCAGTAGGGACCTATCATCAAGATTTATGAGCAAAAGAGCAATGATGTGGACTCGTGTTTCAAGATAGTTAGGGAGAAGTTTCATTGTCTAGGAAACCCTTAGAAAAGGAAATTCCCTCTCTATTGTAGTTCAGCACCATAGAGAGTGCACCGAGGGATACTTGGGACTTGCCCATGGTTACCTAGCTACAATGCTTCAGAGGCATATGGATTTGGGGCTTCCTAGTTTGAAGGCCAGCTATATATCCATCAAGCCATACCACCACAATGTGCTTTGGAAAGATTATTTTATTCCTGTGTACTGTCTTCTTCTCCTCCCTAGTCAGACTCTTCTATGTAGACAAGAAGCCACAAAATGGCACCAAAACTGGGATTGCCCTTCTTGAGGAATACTCTAGACGTTTCTTGTTGGTCCTTCAAAGTTATTTAACCTGTGGCATATACCTTCAAGATCTTGCTTTGTCTTCCATCTTTTGACAAACTAATTCATGCTAGCTAATGTACAACTGTCTTCCCCTCCTGTTCATTTCTGTTTATATTTTAGGGCATTGGGGGTGAGAAGTGGGGGCAGTCCCCAACTTATTGTGGAAATACTCTTCACTGTCTTTGAAACCTAGAGATGAGAGGTTAGGGTGTAAGTTCCTCACTTGGATTGGAAAGAAAACAAGGAACTGTGGAGGGTGGGGAGGTTATTAAAAGAGTATGGGTACAAAATCCTGGTAAGATAGATTCAGATTGACAGCCGAAGTACTCGATTCTTAAACCAAAAAGATCCCTCAGAACAGACATGATTAGGGCCAGTCTTGGCTATAAACAATAACTTCTTTAGACCTTATGGTTAATCATCATAAGCTAAAGAAAAAATAGGAGAGGGAAATAAGAACAGAAGTGAACCTTTGTAAGTAGAGGAAGAAAGGAGGGATATAGAAAAAGGAGGAAGAAAAAAATACATTTACATCCTAGAAACTTGCATTCTGGGTTCTAACTAAGCAAGTTACTTTGATCTTTCTTAGGCCTTCATTTCATCATCTGATCTGAATCCAAAAATTGTAACTTCTAACATTTCTATGATTCCTTCCCTAGTCGTAGTTACTCCCATAAATACTGCCATCTTCTCCAAACTATGAAAAGAATAATGGAAACCAAATTGAATTACCTGAGTACAAGGTCTTTTGTTGCTTGTTCTGCTGCTTGTTACCTATGTGGTCTTCAGCAGGTAATCTCTGTTCCTCAGTTTCCTCATCTGTAAAATATTAGACTAACTGGCTTCTAAGGTCTTCTCAGTCTTTATGATGCTATAAAGGCCTCTCTAGGCCTCGGTTTTCCTCATTTGGAAAATCAGGGGATCATATACTAGGTGATTTCTGAAGTCCATTCCAGACCCAGGTCCCAGGATCCTTTGTTAGAGCAAGATGTAGTGGGTAGAATTTTGGGCTTAGAATGATGAAGACCTGGGTTTAGATAACACCTCAGAGACTTAGCAGTGTGCAAGATTGGGCAAATCACTTACGCTTTTTCTGCTTCAAATTTTTCATCTGTAAAATGGGAATAATAATGCTTCTTTCATAAGGTTGTTTTGAGAATGAAATGAGATAATGTGTGTAAAGCAAAGTGTAAACCTTAAAGCATATATAAACGTGAGCTATTAAAAACCCTTACAATTTGCTTCTAGTGTCACTCTGTGACAGATACCAGGTCATGACGACTCATCCCTCCTCTAGAGAAATAATTTGCAGGAAAATATATTTGCAGCAATCAGGATGTTTGAGGCATTTCTCTCCTAGCTCGGGTCTTATAAATGGAGGGAATATCTTTAAACCTGAGCACAGCTCTATTTTTCTAATAGAGATTATTGTTAGCTAGCCATTTGTGGGCTTCATTCATACTCGTGATACTGTACCCAGACACCATTTTGTGAACAGCCTTGGGGCTATATAAACATCCTGTGGAGAGGTCAGGAGCACCTGACCCCCCTATTAACATGTCAATGAGAGTGGCTGGTGCTCTGGGCTTGTTTTCTAGGGTTTTGATGAGCCTCATTAATTATGTTTAGAAAGAAAGGTGTGCAGCTGGAGAGGAGCCCGCACAGCTCAATGGGAACATGACTAATTGGACAGTTGGCAGAGTGTTAAATTGGTGGTCTAGTGAGAGAAACTAGTGTATAAACATCATTCCCGCACATGGGAAAGCAGACTGTAATTCTCTATGCCTTTCCAAAAGGACTTGGGTTACTCATGGCCATGCTTTCTGGCCATTGCTAAACCATACTGTCTATATTCCAGTCATCGTCCTCAACCTTTCTTTGTTGTTGTCTTCTTCTCCATTACAATGTCAGCTTCTTGATAATAGGGACTCTCTTGCTTATCTGTTTTGTATACAAGGCACTTAACACATAGTAAAACATTTAATAAAAATTTTTTCCTTCCTTTCTTTTCCCCCTTTTCCCCCCTTTCTTTCTCCCTTCTTTCTTCTCTTTCTTCCTCCTTTTTTCCTTTCTTCCTTCCTTCCTTTCTTCTCTCCTTCCTTCCTTCCTTCCCCCCTTTCTTCCTCCCTCCCTCTCTCCCTTCCTCTCTCCCTTCCTTTTTCTTTTCCTCCCTCCTTTCCTCTCTTCCTTCCTTCCTTCCTTTCCCTTCCTTTTTTTCTTCCCTTCCCTTCCCTTTCTTCTTTTCTCATTCCATTTCCTTCCCCTTTCCCTTCTCTTCTCTTTCCCTTCCTTCTCTTCCTTCCCTTTCCCTTCCTTTCTCTCTCTTGCTCTCTCTTTCTTCATTTCAGAATTAATCTACTGAAATAACTGGTTATTCAAACTGTTGGAAATTTACAAAACTCATTGATAAGTCCTTTCATGATAAACATATTGTTATGGACTTAAGGTGTAAGACTCTCTGATTGAATCCAAGCCCTTTCATTTTCTGTCTTTAGACATGTCACTTCCCACTTCTGGTCCTCAGTCCCCTCATCTTTCAAGTGAGAGGGTCTAGATCAGAGGTGTCAAACTTTCAGCCCACAAAATGTCCAAATGCATCAGGAACCAGATTAAAATATAACTATATGTGTCTTGGTATCTCTATTTGAGTTTGACACCATTGATCTAAATTACTTTCTAACTCCAAATTGAAGAACCCATCCCTTTAAAAATGGAACTTGTTCAGATTTCTTTCCTGTTAAGAAGGACATGTGCTTTTCCTTCTATTTTTTCTCACTCTCAGAAATAAGAAATTTGACACTTGTTTTTTTTTTTTTAAAAGCCAAGCATTCGCTATAAAAAAAACAAGAGCTTAAATGAAAGAAAGAATGGATCCTTTCTAATTCTAGAGTCTTGTTCCTGAAATCCTATGATATTGTTGTGCTCGTTATAAGTTAAGGAAGTGGTGCTAGCCCTCTGCTGTAAATATAATTTCTTTTTATCTCTACTCAAATCTGCCAGCGAATCTGGGATCTTATTAATGGAAACATGCTTTTCAGTGATGCATAATACAGCCCATCCATTCTTACTTATCCTATGTGACTCTTGTCCATGGCTGCCCATCTGTCTGTCAACATGCTGGGGACCATCTTTGCTTTCTCTTGATATCTTAAGAGATCAGTGGGGATCTGTACAAGGAATATCTGTTGCTTATTTCTTCTTCTAACTGCATGAACAGTCTATTGTTGGGTTGTGTTTTTTTTTTTTAATTTATACATTTCTTTGACCCATAAGAATCTTCATATACATATAGATGAAAATTCTAGGGAAAGGAAGGAAAATATACAGAAGTCAGAATTTCTCAGTGGTCCCCTATGCAAATGTACCTCTTAGGAATATAGAAATTAACATAGTTAATTAATATAGCTTCCTTCCATCAAATCTTCTGAGGAGGTTGATAGAGCTCCAGCTTCTTTCTTCTTTAAAAATAAAATTTGTTAATCATTTGTGATATAATAACTATACCTCATATTCATATACTGCTTTCAAGCTTCTCTGAACAATCTGTGAGTCAGAAAGTATAGCTGTGATTATCTCCATTTTAAAGATAAAGAAACTGAGGTTCAGAGAGATCAAATTATTTTCCCAAGATCATACAACTGGTAAGATCCAGAGCTATGACAAGACCCTATTTCTCTTGACTCTTAAATCCCAATGCTCTTTCTACTGTATTCCTATGGCTCTGTTCCATAGAATCAAACATAAGGCTAGAAGATAATCCAGAGATAATCCACTTCATCCCCTTGCCTCAAGGCCACCTAAGCCAGACCAGACAGATGGCATTCTGTCTTATACTTAAGAGTTCTCATCTCTTGCTATTTTCCTTAATTCAGTTTCCTTACTGGGGAAAAGAGGGAGGAGATGGAGTCTGGACCAGTGATTTCATCAGTATGCAGGAAATCTCTATACTGATCCAGTTGGACAATTTACCTATAATTTACAGTTTGAGAGTTTCCTATACTTAGAATTCTAAGATCTTTATTGCTAACCTGCATTCCACTTGCTACAATTTGCTCATTTTCTCATGCATATTCTGCAGCAGTGATGGCAAAAACTAGCTAGAATTTTTGACTTTTGTTACCATCCGGATATGTGAATATTGTTAGTGTCACCCATCCATCTTTTCTACTCAAAACTAAAAATACAGAATTTCATCAAATTTCTTTCATATTTGACATATTCATTTGCCAACCTCTCACCCTTTTTAAATCAGTTTTTTAAAAATTTTTCCCTGAGTCACCTCCATATTATGTCCCTGAGGGAGATAATAGTACAGTCTTGACCAGAGCTGAGTACGTTAGTCAGGCATACTCTGTCTAACAGAATTAATTGGATCCATGACAATGTAACTTGAAACAAAATAGTTTTATAGGAACAGAACTGTTTGAAGAATAAGCTGAAGCCGTAATGGGGTATCCAACTGAATCAACCACCATCCAACATCACATCATTAACACATTGTCACGAAACCCAGCTATTGTATAGCAAAACTCTTCTGGTAACTCTGACCAATCCTTCCCCCTCCCCATTTATAACATTGTCTCTATGGAGTTAACTGCTACGATGGTACCTTCATTTCAGCTAATATGTTTTGACATAACAAATTAAGAATATTAGGCGGAGTGTGCCTATATTACTATTTACACATCCCATTCATTCATTTATTTGTTCATTCATTCATTCATTTACTGGGCCTTCATTAACCACAAACTATTCAATCAATCAGCAAGGATTTATTAAGTCCACTATGTGCCTGGCACTCTACTAGATGCTAGGGAGGGGAAATTAAATAATGATAATAATAGTAACAGCAATCCCTTCCTTCCTTCAGGGAGCTAACATTTTTTTAACCCACATTTTTGAGTGAATAAGTAGCATGTTTCCAGTTTAAAGTTCATTAAGAAGTTTTAGATATCTTCTTGATGTGTGTGTATGTCTAGCTAAGTACTTCTTATATTGAATTAATAATGTGTAGATTATTTTTTCTTCCTAATTTTAAAATAAATTTATATATTGCTTTGCATAATGTAGATGTTCCTAAATTTGTAAACCCAATCAGATTCTAAAGGCACTTGGGGAGTTTTTTATATAAAGGAATCCTTAACTGATTCTTTTATTAGAGTACTAAGAATTCTTTGGTAAAGCAAATACATCCTAACTTAACTGTCTGTTCATGTGGATTTTCATATATTGGGCATGATTAATGAGCATTTCACTTATCTATATTCATTCCTTTTGTAACCATCTTTATCGTTATTGTTATGATTATTAATGATAATAATCCTTTGCCAGCATGTTGCAGTTATTTTGAATCTGAATTCACAGGGAATCCTCAGGAGAAAACCATATCTTTTGGTGGGAGTAAAGAGTAGTGGACTAAAACAATGAGAGCGTATCAGCAGTGAGTGATTTAAGGAAATAATGTTCAATCTAGTGAAGTATATTTGGAAAAAATCAGTCTTGTTTGTCCAAAAAGTTCTGTGGGGGAGGAGTAGTTTGAATTTTTGAATATAAGGGTTTGCAAAAGTGTTGAATTCAAAGCATTATTATGTTAAAGATACAGACTTTAGTGCTCATGAGAAATTTGGAATTATTGAAAATATTTTACCATTTCTCAAATGTAATCCAATCCATTAGCCTCTTAGAACTCAGTTCTAGTTCTAACTTATTGTCTTTATGTAACACTTGTCTAAGACATGTACATATACGTATACATACACACATACACATTTTTATGGACCAACTTAATGAACTTTTCATATCTCTAAGGAACAATTTGGGAATATGTATTTTTAATTCCCTTTGTATTTCAAGTGTAGATGGTCATGGTCATCTCTTATGCATTGTTATATACTTATTTGAGTGTGTGTTGTAGTGTTCTGAATCTTATTGTGGTCAATATAATGTGTTTTTGAATGGGAATATTAAAAAAAAAAAAAAACCTTTCAATCCCTAGTGAAATCCTTTGTTGTTTCACCTCTGTGCAGTATATCTGACCCTAATTAATTCATTATAAGAGTGTGTAATGCATCTAATAATAATTAATAATAACAGTTCATATTTATACAGTACCTACAATGTGCTAAGCATTGTACTAAGTACTTTACAATTATTATCTCATTTGATCCTCACAACAACCCTTGGAGGTGGATACTGTGATTATCCCCACTTTGCAGATGAAGAAACTGAAGCAAAGAGTTTAAATAGCTTTCAGAGGGTCATACAACTGGTAAATGGCCAGATTTGACCTCTGATCTTCCTGTCATCAGGTCCAATTCTCTATCCTCTGTAGCATTTTATACCATTCTTAATGTCAGTACTCCGCAGATCAATAAACATAAGAACTTTCATTACTATCTGTTGTAAAATCTTGTATGATTTTAACATATAAATAGAAGGTATCAAGAAGAGCCTTCAAGGCTGTATTTTGTTATGAATCTAATGCTTTTTTCAAAAAAAAAAATCAATCAGTGGTGCAATTTCATATTCCCTACTCCTTTCTGTCAGTTGCACAAAAATGTAAAGATGTGAACTGCTTAAAAAAAATTTTAACACATGTTATTGATAAGAGTATTTTCATATAGATTTTATAGTGATTAGAAAGTATGCCTAAGGATTAGTTGAAAGTTCTTTTTGTTTTTTTTCCTGGGCACCCTTTTTTAAATGATCTTTTTCATTCTTTTTTAAATCTTCCTTTCAGGAGCAACTAGGTGGCTCTGTGTATAGAGTACCAGCCCTGAAGTCAGTAGGACCTGAGTTCAAATCTGGTCTCATCCACTTAACATTTCCTAGCTGTGTGACCCTGGAAAAGTCACTTTAACCCCAATTGCCTCAGCAAATATATATATATATATATGTATGTATGTATATATATATAGAGAGAGAGAGAGAGAGATCTTCTTTTCTTTGAAGTAGCTTGAAAATACATTTTTGTGTTCATTTAAAATTGTGTCATTTCTAGCATTATTTTTTCTATTATGTATTTAATTAGGTCCATTCAATCTTTTCAAATTCATTGTCTTCATATAGCATATTATATTCTGAAATACTATTGTCTGAAAGTGTCATTTCTACATTGTCATCAATAATAACAGGTCAATGTAAAAAACAACAGTAACTATCACCAAGCAGAACTATTATATTTCACATTAATTTGTTGTCTAATGAAATATCCTTGACAAGTGATGCTTTTGGAGCGATATGATTATCCTTCTTACATCAAACTCTCTTTGTAGACTTGTCTTCTTTTTAACTTTTTATCATTTTGCAAGATAATATTGCCAATAATCTTCCATCATCCTCCAAAATGTCTTACAAATGTATTCATGCTCTAAAGTAGTACTGCCCCTGGCTGACACTTCTTTCTGATTGGCAGATAGATTAAGTGTAAGAAGGATGTCCCACACAATTAATGTAACTAACAAGATGCTTTGTATCCTGATGCCTTTGTTAGTTGAGAATGCCTTTTTTTATTGAAGCAATCAATCAAAGGTACAAAATAGGTGTGAACAATTCTAGACACCTCTATTGGATCAATTAAAGGCATAAACTAGGTACAAAAAAATCCTTAATCAATGTGTAATAATTGAAGGAGTGTAAAGTACATAGGAATTGGTTGAAGAGAATCCATCTAAACCACAGAGCTTGGATAAAACAAGAAGCCACTTAAGAATCAGGTATTCTAATAACAGGTCCGCCTAGAGGTAGAGCAGTTCCAGTGAAGCATCTGAGAGGGAATCATTTTGGGGAAAGTAGTGTATCTCTGCACCCACACATACATCAAAGAAAATTTACCTTGTAATCTTTAAAGGGTCAAAAGCATTTGGATTTGCTGTTAACAATAGCAGCCATATACAAGAAGCAACAGTAACCCAAGGACAGATATACAAAGTAAAGGTATCTTTAATATCCTCAAGGGCTCTGACCCACACAGCCCCATGGAGAATTATACATACTTCAGGGGAACTTCAAGAGGACTCAGGGAAGAGAGAAAATGACACCTGTTTAACGGGGCTCTTTGCCACAAGTGTCTTCTAAGCTCGAGTCCATTTCCCCCCAGATTATATATTCTAGGTATATTCTAGACTTAGGGGATGTTTTGTAATTTGATCCTTTTTATGCATTCTCAGTAAATATCCACTTGTAAAAGTTAATTGGTGTTAATTGTGTCAGTGATATTGAAGAAAACACCAGATGGAGGCTCAAGAAGGAGTATCAGTCTCTAGGGACCCAGTCCACTAACTCAAGTGGGAATTGAGGAACTTGGTCTAGAGGGGATGCTTCATAACTCTCTCTCCTGCTTCCAGGAATATTTTCTAAGCTCTTCTGATTTCCTTATGTCCACCAACAGTTGGTTAAACTTTTAAAAGTAGCTACAGAATTAATACTGATCTTTATGTCTTTTTCCCATTATTTTGAATCAACAGTTTATTAAACATGCCTAGTTAGAACTGCTGCAATCTAATCAGTATCTTTTCCATATATTTCTTTTCCTTTTTCATTTGCTCTAAATAGTCAACGATCTGACTACCGACAGACAGACAGACAGCTGATACGGAAATGTCTGCACTGTCTATAATAACTGTGTGTTTTCTGTTTCTTGTTAATTCCTTTTTTTATAATGCTTTTTGTATTCATCTTGTGCAACACTCTCAGCTTCTTTTTTTTTTTTATTTTTCAGTAAACAAAAAATATACTTTCTCACATAGAAAAAAAAAAAGAAAGCCAAAACCCTTGGAAGAAAAAAATGTATCAACAAGTAAAACAAATTCTCACATTCCATATCCAAAAGATATACTACATCAGTCTATTCTTTGAGTCTGTCTGCTGTCTGTCAGGAAATAGGTAGCATTTTTCATCATCATTCCTCTGGAATCATAGTTAGTCATTGCATTGGTTAGAGTCCTTAAGCCTTTCTAGATCACTTATCTTTACAATGCTATTGTTAGTGTATATATTGTTTCCCTAGTTCAACTCATGTTACTCTACTTATTGTTATATAGTTATTTTCCAATTAGATCCTATTCTTTCTGACCCTGTTTGGGGGTTTCTTAGCAAAGATACTGGAATCATTCATCATTTCTTTTTTCAACTCATCTTACAGATAAGGAAACTGAGGCAAATAGGGTGAAGTCCTATTCAGGGTCACAGAGGTAATAAGTATCTGAGGCCAGATTAGAACCCAGAATGATGAATCTTCCCGACTCCAAGACTGTCACTCTGTCCATGGTACTACCTAGCTTTCCCCTTCACTCTGCATCAGTTTAGAAAAGTCATCCCAGTTTTTTTCTGAAACTGTCCCTTTTGTGACTTCTTATTGCTCTATAAAAATAGAATTTTTATAACATTTATGGAAAATAATGTGTTTAGCTATTCTCCAATTGATAGGTTCCTTCTTAGTTTTTAGTTCTTTGCTACCACAAAAGGAGTTGTTATAAATATTTTAGTACATATAGGTCTCTTTTCTTCTCTCTCTTGGTTATAAATTTAGTAGTTATTTCTCTGTGTCAAAGGTTTTACCCAGTTAAGTAACTTGAGGAATAGTTCCAAGTTACTTTCTAGAATGATTAGTTCAATTCATAGCTCCATTATTAATGTTCCTTTTTTCCTAAGGCCTAGCTAACATTTGACATTTTCCTTTTGTATCAACTTTGTCGATCTGATACTGGAATGGTTGCCCATTTCTTCCTCCAGCTCATTTTACAAATTAGAAAACTGAGACAAATACAGTTAAGTGACTTATGTAGAATCAGACAGTCAGTAAGTATCTGAGGCCAGATTTGAAATTAAGTCTTTCTAACTCCAAATCATCATTCTTTTTGCTTTGCCACTTGGTTACCTTTTGGTGGCCTAGGCAATAACAGAGTTGTTGTCCATCTGCATTGATAAATAGATAGATCTTGTCACCTATCTTCGTTCAAACCATGCCTCAGACATTTACTAACTCCCTGGGCAAATTATTTAAGCTCTTTGTGTTTTGATTTCCTTACCTGTCAAATGCACATAATAATAGCACTTATGTCACCATTGAGATAATATTGCAATTTTTTGTATTATTGAATCATTTCAGTAATGTCTGCCCCTCCATGACCCTATTTGGATTTTCTTGGTAAAAATACTGCAGTGGTTTGTCATTTCCTTTTCTAGCTCATTGTACAAATGAAAAAACTGAGGTAAATAGGGTTAAATAATTTACCTAGGTACAGAGCTTATAAGTATCTACAAGGTCATAGATTGAACTTAGATTTTCCTGAGGTCATATTTGAACTTAGATTTTCCTGACTCCAGGGCTGCTACTGTGCCACCTAAAATGCCATATATTTTCTAGTTAGCTTTTCTGGATGGAGTTTCCACACCTGGGCTTCTCTACCCTGATGAAATTGCAGGCCACTATGATCAAAAAGAATCATTCTCTGATGGCCAATCTTCTGCTGATTGTATAAACTGTATAACCATGCCAAACGTTCCACCCATCAAAAGAAACAGAAGCACAACCCCTCTCTCTTTTTCTCTTTCTCTTCCTCCCCACTCTTTCTTTTTCTCTCTTTGTCTCAGTATGTGTGTATATGTCTGTCTCTCTGTCTCAGTGTTTCTCTCGCTGTGTCTCTGTCTCTCTATATCTGTCTGTCTCTATGTGTGTATGTGTCTCCATCACTAGTCTCCCCTCCTCTGTCTCTGTCTCTCTCTCTCTCATTTTCTCTCTGTCTGTCTCTCTCTTTCTCTCATACACACACACTCACACTAGCAAGCATATGCACACATACATTCTGCACACATTTTTTTCTTCTAATGCTTTTTGTGTGTTTGTTTAGCCTAAAACAGACATTTCAGAAAAACTTTCAGAGCCTGATTCAGAAATTGTGTGTTAGAAGTTGCTGTATGTTAGAAATTCCCAAGAGTAGCTTCTACAGTCTTGCAGAATTGTTTAGGCAATATTAGCCTAGAGAAGTTGGGGGGCCGGCAGAGTCTCCTGTGGAAATGGAAGATGTTCTGGAAGGGCTTTGGGGGGGGGAGACATTCATGAGCATAAAATGCCCTGAAAATTCTTTCCTCACTACTGTCCAACTCCAAAACAGAGAATGGAGGGAAGCTTTCATGGCTGAGATTTCATGCAAAATTCCTTAGCCAAATGTGTTGCCATCCTTTCAGGAGATCAGGGGCAAGTGTTTCAGGAGAATTCAACATCCGTCCAACCTCCCTTCCTTGTCCAGTTTGCTTTAGCATTGGGATGGTTTTTTTCATGTATTAGAGAACTTCATATTCTAATGAAATCATAACATCAGGCCTTCTCCCTAATTAATATCACAATTATTTGCAAAATGTCCTATCTTCTCTTATAAATTGTAAACTCCTTGAGAACAGTAATTGCATTCTATATACCTTTACATCTCTATAGCACTGAGAAAAATGCCTTGCATGTAGTATATGTTGAATTAATGTACTTTGATGTAGTATGTAGCCCCATGGATAGAGTGCCAGCTTGGAAGTCTCTCCTCTTCCTGAATTTAAATTTGGCCTTGAACATTTATTAACTGTATGACACTGAGCAAGTCATATAATCCTGTTGCCTCAGTTTCCTAATCTGTTAAATGAGCAGGAGAAGGAAATAGTTAACCACTCCAGTATCTTTGCAAAGAAAGTTCCAAAATGGAGCCCCAAGGAATCAAACGAGATTGAACAACAATTCATAGCGATTGAGTGGAATTAACATGAATTCAACTATCTGTGGACTCAATCCTGAATCGAGGAATTCAGTGAGGTGTAGAGAGAGCAAGATTTAATGAAAAAGCACTTGCTGTGAGCCAAACACTGTCCTAAATGCAGGATATACAAATTAAAAAAAAAAACCCTCAAGAGCTTATATGCTAAGAAAAAGCTTTGACTTTTTTTATTCACAATCTTTTTTCATCTGAGAAATTTTTACACAAACCCGGATACATAGGCATATAAAATAAGTATACAAATCAACATTTATTGATAATTAATCAAATTTCACAACCCCCACATTCAGTTATGAAACCCCATAAAGTTGGAACTCATAATTTAAGTAGCTTTATTTTAACAGACAGAAACAATACCAGTAAGGTAGGGGTGGAGGGCATTTTGGTCTCTGAAAGTTATTTGGATAATGAGTTATAAGAAAGAAGATTAGAACGTCCCACCCAGAAACAATGGAAGAGTTTGTGTTGTAATATTTCGTAGTTTCAGAATTATGGAAGGAGGAAGAGAAGGAAGAAAAGGATTTGAACTTCATTCAGATCATAGTCCCTAATACAGTCAGGAGATTGGTTGGTGAGAAGGCTATGGAGAAGCTGGCTAGATATGAGACAGTGAAGTAAAACATGGCCTTCCTGAAAGAGTATTCTAGGAGGAGTCAGCAATCAAGACAGTTGGGGTACCCAGGCAAGCAAACAAATCCATCCAAAGAAGGTCATCTCTGCAGTCTTTCAGCCCTTCTTCAAGCCTTGCCAAAGCACTCCTTCAGCATCAACTTCAAATTCTCATTCTCCTTGAAAAATGAGTGATCCTGTAGCTGAGAGTGGATTCGTTGTTCAGATTAACATCAACCTTTCTTCAGGGTTGCCACCACTTGCCACCACTTCCGCCATTTTGTCTTTTGGGGTTTTGGTGATGGTGGTAGCAATTAGAGCTAGCCAGCTTTGCAGGATTTAGGGACTAGGTCTAATGGTCCAACAGAAGTTGCTTTAAAAAGCATCTCCTAGAATGATTTCCTTCTTGCCTCATACCTAGAAAACTTATTTGCATTTAGTTTCATGTTCCTCTTAACAGGCTTCCTGTGTCTTTATACCTCTCCCTCTGAAACCTTTCCTGATACTGCCACTCTTGGGTAACCTTCTTGTCACTTTCATTGAAGGACAATGAATATTAAAAACATAAATTATATTGCCTTTAGATAGCCAGCTTCCTTGGAGCCTTGAAAACATAGATCAGCAACTAGGTAGGTCTAATTGGCTTTCTTGTCAACAAAAGAGAAAGAATAAACTTCTCCGCCACAACTTATGCTTGTAACCCTCCCTATAACCCCCCCCCCCCATACACACACATGCACCCTTTGCTTTCCATTAGAAAAGAAAATATTTTAAGAAGTCTTTTTGAATTGTTATTGAATTGCTTTTCAGTCATGGCCAACTCTTTATGAGCCCATTTGGGCTTTTCTTGGCAGAGATTATAGACTGGTTTTCCATTTTCTTCTCCAACTTATTTTATAGAAGAGGAAACTAAGGGAAACGGAGTTAAGTATATTACTCAGACTCACACAGCTAGAAATGTCCAAGGCCATATTGGAACTCAGGATGGTGAGTCATCCCTATTCCATTCCCAGTGCTCCTAGATGAGGCTTAAATTATGTTATCTATTCATCAGATCCATTGCTCTCATGAACTCTGATCTCATCAGCTCTAATATTGATATATGTAGCTCTATGATAGAAAGAATGTTTTTAGTTTTTCACCCATTGTGGTTCTGTCTGGATCACACAGAAACACCTTCAAACAATGAAGAACGTCAACAAGAGGAAATATATTTGCGGAGGAAACCTGGTCAAATCTGGACAGTGGACAATGCTTGCTTTAAGAATTTTTCTAATATTTGTTACTAAGATTAGAGTTATTGCCCCATAAGTCATAATTCTGCTGTGGTTTTTCATCTTTATTTTTTTTTTAAATCTGACCTTACTAAATCACAATTGTAATTGAATTTAATGTACGTCTTTCCTCCAAAGACCCCAAAGCATCTGATCCTTTTCATTAAACACATTCAGAATTTTCTCAAAATATTGAATTAGAGGATATTTCGTGCGGTAAAAAGAGTGCCTGCTCTGTGGTCAGAGATGATGGGTTCAAATGTCAACTCTCCAGCTCATTTCATATATGATCCTAGTCAAATCACTTAACTAGCAATGAAAGTCCTTGATAGTCTGCAGGACATCCCTAGGAAACCAGAATAAGAACATGGAATTGGCTACAAAATCTTTGAGGATGTGCCATACTTTCTGTCTTGAGCTGTTATTATTGTTTTGTTTTGTTTTTTCCCTCAGTTATCCAAGACTTTAGATAATCTTTACACATGCAGGTATTCCCTATTTTAGCAAACTGTAAAAATCCAGACAAATGAAGGGGTGCGGATATAAGCCTCAAACATAATCCTCATTATTTTTATGACAGACTTTGCTGTGCATTTAAATATTAATTTAATTTGCAAAAAATTTAGTTATCTGCAACCCTTCAAAGGTACTTTATTTTACAAAAAGAAGTATGCTTTTTTATTTGAATTCTGCAATCAACAAATTAGGGACCTACTTTCAGTACTCACTTTAGAGTTCTCAGAAACTTCACTTTAGAAGTTTCATAAAATCGTAGGTTTAAAGTTGGAAGAGATTATCACTTTATAGATGAGGAAACTGATGCTTTCACAGATGAGGAGACTGATGTTATCAGAGACCAAGTGACTTGTCCAAGATCACACAGGTACAGAGGGGCACAGATGAGATCCAAATGCAGATCTTTTTACTCCAAATCTAGCACTTTCTCCACTGCTATTTATTATGAGATGTAAGTGAAATAATATATGTAAACACTTTGCAAAAATCTTAAAGCACTTTAAAAATGTCAGTTGGGAATGGTGGTGAATGTGCTAGGTGTTATGGGGTATAAGGAATAGTGAAGGCATGGCCATCTAGGAGAAATGTTGGAGGATGTAGCATCCTCATGAAAGGTTAGACAATCAGACATAATCCTCTGTATTAAATTCTAGAATGCCCTGAAGTTACTAACTTGTGTGTGCTTGTGTGGGCTGGGCTCCAGATAGACATGCATATTCTCTGACCTTGAATTGCATACAGATCATTAGTGTCAAAGGATAACATCTCCTCCTCCCCACCCTCGACCCCTTCTCTTCTTTTCTTGGCAAACTTCCTTCTCAGCCTCTGCCTCTCTCTCTCTCTTTCTCTTTCTCTTTCTCTCTCTCTTTCTGTTTATCTGTCTCTCTGTGTGTGCATATCTCTGTTTTTCTGTCTCTGTTTCTGTCTCTCTGACTCTCTGTATCTCTGTCTTTTTCTTTCCTTCTCTTTGCCTCCCTCTTTCTCCTTCTTTCTCTCATTCACCCTCTGTCTCTACCCCTTTCCTTCCCTCTCTTTCTCTCTCTCTAGCACTCAGTTCAGAAAAGATGATTAGGAAATGGTGTACTGAGAAAGAGAGAAAACGAAGTAGTGAGAGGTCACCCATCTCTACTCTCCACTGCTCTGGAAGGATTCCATGCTGATTGTAGGGGCTAGAAGGAGCTCTGAAATAGGCAGTATACCCTCCTTCCCGAGTCCTTCTTTGTTGTGGCAAATCAGCAGCAGCTCATTCCTGTTTACATATTCACTGGTAGACCTTCTGCCATGGCTGAATTCAAGAGGGAGGAAAGGAGAATTGGGGGATTGGGGGTGGGGAGGATTAGGAGAAAGGAAAAAGAGAAGGCCTGTTGCAGGCCTGAACTTTGTTTAACATTCACAGGCAGGATGGTGTATAAATTTAGCACAGAAAAGGAAGAGCTGTGGCCAAGTTCTGGGGTGAAAAGGAGGAGGGAGAGAGGTTTGAGGAGAGGAAACAGGCCAAGTCATTAAGTTAACTGGGTTCCCCTTTTTTGGTGAGTGGGAAGGGAGGATATCCACCAATGGGGAAAAACCAAACAAAAGAGCTGAGGCTGAATGGGGGTGTGTGTGACTGCACTGGGCTACTTCTGAAAAGACAAGTTACTCTCAAATTTATGACAGAGGTCAGCTAGTCAATTTTAAAAGGACGCTTAAAGGCAAGAGGAAGAAAAGATTAGATTAGAAGCATTGTGGTGAGGTGCAAGGGTGGTGAGTGAGGGCCAGGCTTGGAGTAACTGTGTTTGTGGGCAGGGCAGTTAACCTTTCAATCCTCCTGAAAACTTTCTAAACTATAAATTACAGACAAGTTGCTGATTTGCATTTGTGATGCAAGTCCTCACATGGAGAGTGCCTTAAGCTGATTTATGGATCCCAAAAATGGAGCCAGGGAAAGGGAGAGTATATTGCATCTCCCACTCCTCCCTCAAATAAAAAAAAAAAAAAAAAAACTAATCTCAGTAGTTCACAGTAAAGTACATTCCATAATTTTGTCCTCTAATATCTATCTAAAAAGGTTGGGAAACAAATTTAAGCTGTTGGCTTAGTAGGTCACAGAATCACAGAAGTCCAGGTTTGGAAGAGATCTTAGGGGCTATCTAGTCCAATCTAGACCTGAAAAAGAATATTCTACCGCATACAAGTGTTCACTCATCCTTTGCTTAAAACCCCAAGAGAAAAAGAAACCTTCTCTTTTCTACTTAGACATGGTGCTCACTATTCAGGAGATTTTTTCTTATATTTTAGTGCTTTCTACTTCTTTCCATTGCTTCTGTTTCTGCCCTTAGGGGAGGAATAGAATAAATGTATCCCATGACAGTCCTTTATATATTTTCTTTTTCTCTTTCTCCTTCTCCTTTTCCTTCTCCTTTCTTCTTTCTTCTTCCTTCTTCCACCACTGTCACTACTACTGCAAGCTAGCTAGTGTCTATATAGAATTAAAATTTACAGAGTTCTCTTTATGTATATTATGACACTTGACCCTCACAGAAACTCTGTAAGATAAATATCATTATTATCCCTATTTTATAACTAGGGAAACTGAGGCTGAAGGAGATCAGATTCACACAGCCTGAGTACATAAGGTTCACTTTTTTTCTGGGTTTTTTTTTCCTCTCATGGTTTTTCCCTTTTGTTCTGATTTTCATCTGCCAACATGATTCATAAAAAAAATGTGTATTTAAAAAATTAATATACACATATAGCCAAAAAAATTTAAAACAATAAATAAATGGGCAAACAAATAAAGCACATAAATGAAGGAATGAATAAATAAATGAATGAAATAAGTGAATAAGGCAAGATTAGAACTCTTAATCTTCCTAGATCCCAAGTTCAGAACTTTACTATACCACCTAGCTGTCTTAAAAGGCAACTAGTATATTCTTCTATGTCTATCTTCTTTTTTTCCAGGTTAATTATCTCTAGATACTTAAATAGCTCCTCTTATGGCATGATTTTTGGGATCCTTTACCAACCTGTTAGAATTCCTTCAACTTTGGCAGTGATAGCAGTTGTAATAATAGTATCTATAATAACAGGGATGCTTTGCACATGAGCAATTTATATTTTCCATAGGGCTTTCATATGCATTATCCCTTTTTATCCTCACATTAGCTTATAAAGTAGATAGGTCAAGTGTCATTCATATCTTAGAGCTGAAAAAACTGAAGCATAGGGAGGTTATTTAACTTGTCAGAAGTTCCACTTCATTTACAGAGCTAGAACTAGCTCCTATTCCAGTGCATTTTCCAGGGCTCTGCATTTAGTGCTTAAATAACTCTTGGTTGGATTGGATTGAGTTGATTTCCAATCTGTTATAGTTCACATAGAGAATCAATGCATTAACATTTACCCAAACTCTACTTAAGAAAACGATCAAGTTGGTGTTTTAGTTGGTCTCAAGTCATTATTAAGTACCTACTATTTGTGAGATCTATTCTAAATGCCAGGGATAAAAGGCAAAAATGAAACAACCCTTGCTTGCAAAGAACTTACTTGAACCCTAGACACTTCTGGGATATTGTTTACATCTAGCCCCATTTAGGGACAGAACGTTACAGGTTGACCATATGTCCAGTTTCCAGGGGTTTCCGTATTAAGCACTTGTTGCCACCAGCTGTGGGTCCTGAAAGAAATCCTATACTTCAGAACTAGAAGGAACCTTGACCATTGCCACCTTGGCACATCCCTCTTAGATATGCTACCATATGGAGAACAAAGTGAGTTGATTTCTTCTGAATGAAGAGGAAGTGGTTCTCTTGCCATTTTCACTTCATCTATAGAGAGTAGGATGTGCTGTTTTAATTTGGAAAAGAGGGAAAAAGAGAAGATAAACATGAAGGATTGTGCCTGCCTAGGTCATATCCCAGCTAGCTTGAGGTGAGCCATGTCAGCCCCATTGGAGAATGGCTTCTGTTCATTCCTCCTTCGGGATTGCAAAGAACAAAGGCACCAAGAGAAAAATTCAGATATTCATGTAGGTGAGACAGACATTCCATATAATTTTTAAGCTTTTAAGGAAAAAACTCCAGCAAGTTCTGGTTTAATTTTTTTTTTTCTATTAAGGCTTTTATTTTCAAAACGATAAATGGATATTTTTTTTTCACTTTGAAGAAATTTATTTATTTATTTTTCATTTGTGGAGGAGTACTGGGTAATTTATTTATTTATGTTTGTTTTTCTTATAGCTTTTTTATTTACAAGTTATATGCATGGGTAATTTTGCAGCATTGACAATTGCCAAACCCTTTGATCCAATTTTTCCCTTCCTTCCCCCCATCGCTTCCCCTAGATGGTAGGATGACCAGTAAATATTAAATATATTAAAATACACATTAAATACAAAATAAGTTTACATGTCCAAACTGTTATTTTGCTGTACAAAAAGAATCGGACTCTGAAAAATTGTACAATTAGCCTATGAAGGAAATTTAAAAAAATATTTGCAGGCAGCAAAAATATAGGGATGGGGAATTCAATGTAATGGTGAAGAAATTTATTTTAAAACAACTTTCCAGTATACATATATTTTACCTAAATGGATAATTTTCAACATTCATCCTTGCATAACTTTTTGTTTCAAAATTTTCCCCTCCCTTCCCCTCACCTCCTAGATGGCAAGTAAGTATACACACACACACACATATATATATATATATTTTTTGGAGAGATATTTGGGGTTAAGTGAATTGCGTCGCATCACACAGCTAGTGAGTGTTAGGTAACTGAGGGTGGATTTGAACTCAGGTCTTTTCCACTCTAAGATCAGTGCTCTCTATAGTAATGTCTAGCTGGCCCTTAATTTTTTCTGATACAGGGAGAAAATAGGTTAAGTTATTGTCATTAGAAATTAGTTCACTTCTTCCCTTCTCAGATTTAACTGATCATGAGATTAAATGAAGTCCCCTTACTTTTCTCCCACATCTTCTCAGCGCAGAAACCATGACTAGTGCTCATTGGGTAAAGTACATTGGATGAGGTAGGATAAAGCATCAAATCATTGTTCTTTACTCGTAATAAGAAAGGATTATAGCCTCTTCCACTTTGGCACTAAAACCCAAATCTACTGCCCAGCTTCAGTGTGTGTGGAATTAATTCAAAGTTTTGACATGAGATTCAGATGGTATAGTATTCTCAACTGCATCTCTGACCCACGGTCAGGCTCCAGAAAGTCATCTCAGTATGGAAAATTGACAAATGAATGGGGGGAGGATATTCACTAAAGCCCTGTTCTTATGGCACAGAGTTGACCTGACAACAGCTCCTCAAGAGCTCCAAACAATTTAGATGAAACCGAAGATCTTCAAGGATGAGACTAATAATGGACTGGACTTGTGAGCTGAGTACCAGGCTAGCCAAGCTTAGAAAATCTTGTCACAAAGTTGGCTGCAGGACAGTGAATTTGGGGAACTGCTCTCACTCTTAGACTATCTTCAGAGGTCCTCAAACTTTTTAAATAGGGGGCCAGTTCACTGTCCCTCAGACTGTTGGGGGGCCAGACTATAGTAAAAACAAAAACTTTGTTTTGTGGGCCTTTAAATAAAGAAACTTCATAGCCCTGGGTGAGGGGGATAAACATCCTCAGCTGCCGCATCTGACCCACGGGCCGTAGTGTGAGGACCCCTGAAGATAGATACAGTTACAGTGATTTGCTGAATCAGAAAACCATTCTGAGGTCATCATGCTAGGAAGATGTGACTGGCCCTGGAACCACCAAGAAGATGTAGATTCAAATGTTGCCTCTTAAACGTATTAGTTGTATGATCACACACACACAAAAAAAAGTGTCTCAATCATATAGCTGCATCTCTGAAACTGTAAGCTACAGATTAATGGCTGATCTGAAGATAGAAAGAGTTTACATAACCAGGGAATTATCTGCACCATTGAAATTACAGCCACCTAGCATCATGACCCCTACTCCTTCCCCTTTCCCCAAAAAGTATCTGTGAAACAAGCTGAATGTAATAGAAATTCACAGTTCCTTATACAATCTTTTATGTTCTTCTTTGAATAGTAAAGCATTCTCTTTGATGATGATTGTTAATTTGATGATTTTAAAACTAAATCTACATGTGTTACAGTAAAGGGTTTCTAATGACTAGGAGGATTAATATTGGATTGTCAAATGGTTCATGGTAAACATTGCCTATTATTTATTGTTCTTATTCTTGTTATTATCAAGTTGCTAAAATCTCTCTACCTAGCAGTTTCCTAGGTTAAGCAAATGCCTCCCTTTTTCTTTTGGTATTTTAATATCTCTGATATTTGCTTTGGGTTTTTCTTGTTGTTGTTGTTTTAAATTATAAGGCTTTCTATTCCGGTGCTGTTAAGTTGTTGCTCATGGTGTGTGTGTGTGTGTGTGTGTGTGTGTGTGTGTGTGTGTGTGTGTGTGTGTGTTTTCCAATGGCTTTCTCTTCCTTATATGGATTTTCCTTTATTTTATTCATAGATTCATAGTTTTAGACCTAAGCCAACTCTCTCACTATACAGTTCAGGAAACTGAGACCCAAGGAGATTAAATTATTTGTCCAAGATCACATAGGGAGTAAATGACTTATTTGACTGATTGAAAACCAGATCTTCAGAATCCAAATCCAATGTCTTTCCCCCTGTATCAAGTAGCCAACTTATACCACAAAGACTTATTAAGTGTCTCTTCACCATGCTGGATGGTGAGAATCCAAAGAAAAGTTGGCAAACACTTTCTGAGCTCAGGATGCTTACAAAGGGATGCAACATATATGCAAATAAGTAAGGACAGAGTGTATATAGAGATATTCCAAAAGGGAAAGTGAGTCCATTAACAAGTAGGGATATCAGGAAAAACCTCAACTAGCATATGGCACGATCAAGCATATGTGTGTAAATACATACACATCATGATGCTCTTCAGGGATCTGATAGTCTGCCAATGGGAAGTCAGTCGGGAAGCATTTATTAAGTACCTAATATGTGCACACCCAAAGGAATATGCTGGTAAATACTTAATAATCAACAATATTGGGAGCGGGGACAACAGATTTTTCATTTTAATCTTCATCATTAACATTTTCTCTGTCACTTTAAGTCTAGACAATCAACAAAATAAGAAGTGGAGCCCTATTTTGTGCTATTTGCAGATTTCCAAGGTGTGAATTCTCATATGGAAAATTTAACATTCAGTGGGGGTTTAAACTGGCTCCAGCACACTCTATCTCTATAACTTAGTTGAAGTTCTTTGAGCATTTCTGTGGTTTGAAAAATCGGTCACCTTTTGGTCATTCTAGTAATGAACCTTTTTAAACTTTGCTGAGCTAGTCAAGATTTTAGGCTTCCACTCAATCCTTTTACAACATGACATGACCTGTCAGAGCAGGTGCTCTCCTTAGGCAGCCTCTGAGGACACAGGGGCATTCCAGAAGCAATGTGAGGAGAGTATATATCAGAATAAGTGAGGAATCACTGGTCTCATCAGTTTGGGGACTTCCCATGTGGGAGCTCTCTGTACCAATGCAGCTCTGAAAACCTGTTTATGAGTTACCTAATAAAGTCTAGGAATTTTCTTGGGGCTGGGAAAAGTTAAATGTTTTGCTCTAGTGCTAGAGGCTCGATTTTAATAATAATAATAACAATTGGCACTTATGTTGAATTTTAAGATTTGCAAAATACTTTATGTGTATATATACAAACATATATGTATATTATGCATTTATATGTATACATACATATATATGTGCAGGCAAACACACACAAATTTAACTTCATTTGATTACTGGTAAGATATGTGTAAATTATTAGTCTCATTTAAAAACTGAGGAAATTGAGACTGTGCGAAGTTAAGTGGTCTATATAGCTTTATACAGCTAGCATGTATCTGAGACAGGATTTGAACTCAGGATCCTCCTAATTCTGAGGGTTTCCACACACACCTTTATGATCTTTTAGTTGTTGTTGTGGGCATCTGGGATCTACTATAGAAATTTTTTAATCTGCCATGTGATCATGGCTCAAATTTGAATTGTATGCACAGAAAGAAGTAGTGTCCTATGGACCCATTTCCTTGGCTTACAAAATGAGAGCCATGCCATGAAAGGGGAGCTATCACCACACCATTTTCCATCCTAGACTTCTCAGCCTGATGAGGTTAGTTTAATATAGAATTTTCTAGAAATGAAAGTTGCCTTCCTTCCTTCAGATGCCCATCCTTTTTTAATGTCAGAGCAACATGGCTTTTCCCTACAAATGGAATGGATTCCAGTCATGCTATTTCCCTTTCTATCTCAGGAAGAGACAGAAAGTCACACTTTGTTGGTTAAATCACACTTTGTCTTACCCACAAACTATCTCAATAGAAGAAATGATGGAGTAAAACCATTATGGGTTTTGTTAGTATTTAATATTATTGCTGTCCAATATTTGAGATGACTGTTGTCCAGTGTTACTGGACATTATTTTGACATATTTAGGAAGACTATTTCCCTCTCTCTTTCTCCTCTCACTCTTCTCACTTTTTATTCTCTTCCTCCCTCTCCTATGTATCTTTGCCTACAATCTTATATATTAGCAGGGCAAAGCAGATTTTGAAATTCAAAAGACCATCCAATTTTCTTTAGATGAACCTTATGAGTCAGGTAGAAAGACTGATTGTCCAGGTTGGATGCGGCAAAATGGCTGAACCTGTTGTAGAGACAGACTTTGTTTTATCCTTTCAGTAGGGTCTGACTTCCTCAATATTTTTGTTGTTGTTCATTCATGTCTGACATGGACCATAGTATATACCAGGCCCTTCTGTCCTCCATTAGCTTCTAAAGTCCATCTAAACTTATGTTCATTGCTTCTATAACACTATCTATCTATCTCATCTTCTGCTGTCTCTTTTTTCCTTTTCCCCAACATCAGGGGCTTTTCCAATGAGTCCTGTCTTGTCATTATGTGATGAAGTATTTAAGCTTCAGCTCCAGTATTTGCTCTTCCAGGGAATAGCCTGCATTTATTTCTATAAGTGTTGACTAATATGACTTTCTTACTCTTAAAAGTGTTCTCCAGCACCACAGTTCAAAAGCAATGTTTCTGCAGCCCTCAGCTTTCCATATAGTCCAACTCTTAAGAGCCATATATAACTACTGGAAAAACTATAGCTTTGAACACACAGACTTTTGTTGGCAAGTTGACGGCTCTGTTTTTTAGTATGACGTCCAGATTTGCCATAGCTTTTCTTCCAAAGAGCAAGCATATTTTAATTTCGTGATTGGAGTTGCTATCTACAATATTTGAGGCTGAAAATATAAAATCTGACACTGCTTTCACTTCCTCTTACCCTGTTTGCAAGGAAGTGATGGGACCAAGTGCCATCGCATTAGTTTTTGTTTATGTTAGGCTTCAAGCCAGCTTTTACACTTTTCTCTTCCCCCCTCATCAAGGGGCTTCTTAATTCTACTTTCTTCCACAAGAGTAATATTATCTGCATATCTGAGATTGCTGATAATTCTCCCATCAACCTTAATTCTGATTTTTTATTTATCTAGTCTGGAATTTTGCATGATGTGCTCAGCATATTAGTTGAATGAATAAGGTGACAGGGGCAATTAGATGATGCAGTGGTTAGAGCACTGGCCCTGGAATCAGGAGGACTGGAGTTCAAATCTGGACACAGACACTTAACACTTAGCTAGCTGTGTAACCCTGAGCAAGTCACTTAAGCCCAATTGCCTTACAAAAATAAAATAAAATAAGGTAACAACATACAGCCTTGTACTCTTTTTCCAATCTTAAATCAATCATTGTTCCATGTTTGTTATAATTGTTGCTTCTTGACCCTCATAAAAGTTCCTTAGGAAATAAGATGATCTGTTACTCTTGCCTCTTTAAGGACTTGTCATGTTTTTGGTGATCCACATAGCCAAAGGCTTTAGGGTAACCTATGAAACAAAAGTAGGTGATTTTGTAGAACTCCTTGTTTTTTCTACAATCCAGTGATTGTCAATTTGACAATTTGGTCTCTAGTTCTTTTGCCTCTTTGAAAATCAACCTACTCTTCAGCTACTCTTTGTTCACATATTGCCGAAGGCTAGTTTGCAGAATCTTAAACATAATCTTAACTTTGTGCATGAAGATCTCCTTCCATCTCTATGTAATTTATATATCTTTAATGAATTGTCATGGGCACTGAGTTGCTGACTCCACCTTCAAGTTATTAATATTATTATGTATAATAATATATTACATATATATAACATTATATATATATATATATATTTAATGTCCATTATTTACTTTTCTGAAAGAGCATAAGCTCCTTGAAGGAAGAAATTTTCTTGCTTTATATCTTCAGTGCCTGGCACTGAATACATAGTATTTATTAAAGATAATGCTTGAATCCAGATCTTTCTAATTTCAAAGAAGACTTGGAAGATCCTTTTATCCATTATATTAGGAATGATTCCAATTTAAACCTGTTTTTGCATGATCTGAAAGCTAACCATGATTTACCTCTATATTATATTCCCTCTCAGATAGACATATTAATCAATAAGTGACCTTTGCCTAGTGCCTTAAAGTGTGCAAAGCATTTCCCCAGTAATCTAATGAAGAATATCAAACAAATACTATTATTCTTACCATTTTACAGACATGTTTCCTGCAGCTCAGAATGACTTAGCACCTTGCAGATAGTCACACTTCTGGCTACACAACAGTACTAGAGTAAAGAAGTATCTCGAATTGAGGAGATTATTATGTTTACAAGTGGGAGTTACTGTATCAAAGCATTATTTGCTATACTTCTTAACCCTTGGCATATAGAGGAATCTAGTAGAGGATACTGTAGCTCACTTGACTGTGATATATAAGAGGAGTTCTTAGAAGAAGACTCTCCAAAGGAGTTTTACATACAATTACAATCCTTCTTTCCTTTCTGGTGGAAGGAGACTTGTCAAATAGTGTCAGTTTTCTGCTTTCCCCTTTTATTTGTTTTTCAGCAGTTTCTGATTTCCCATACCCCTCTGTAGTTGCCAGGCACAGAAACATATATTCACAATCATCTGCCACCAATAAACTGTGCCACAGAGATTGAAGGGAGAAGCAAGGAATCATTTTCAAAGATGGCAGAGCCTAATGGAAGTAACATTGGATCAGTGCTGGATACATGGACCACATTTGGAACATGGATAAGTCAGGACCCAAGCTTTGGAGAAGACCATAAAGCATATAGGGTTAGCTGAGAGAACAGAATAAGGAGCACTGACATAAAGCACTGTTTTAGAATTTGTTTTGTCAGATTTAAGTAATGCCTTCACATCTATCTTTGTACATAAAATCACTCAGAGGCTTAGAATTAATAAAACTCTGCTCTGTTGTTTTATTTTGTGACATGCCCAATCCCAGCTATACAAATTAGATGGCTCCACAAGGCTGAAAAACATTAGGCTGGTTCTAAGGGGATAAGACCAGGCAAATAAGAGTTATAGAATCACAAAATTGTTTTGTATTGGAAAGGATTTCAGGATTTTAACAAAACTTGAAAAAATGCATCCCATGATACTTGTAGCCTCAGGAATTATAGGCCCCACTCCAGGAAAAGATGGAGAGATAGAGATGAGATGATAATATAATTGGCTTGATGTGGGATTGGTTGAATGGCTAGGCCTAAAAGCAGTTATTAATAGATCATTGTCAATGTGAAAGGAAGTCTGTAGTGAAGTGTTGCAAGCGTCTGTCCTTGGTCCAGTGCTATCGAACTCGTTTTTATCAGTGACTTGGTTAAAGACACAAATGGTCTATTTTCATCTTTGCAGATGGTACAAATCTGGAAGCCATCACTAATACTACTGATGTCAGAGTCAGTAACCAAGGTCAGGACAAACTATAACAATAGGCCAAATCTAATAAAATGAAATTTAATAGGATTAATATAAAATCTTATACTCTGCTGTTTTTTAAACCTTCATAAAGGAATAGTGTGGCTAAGTAGTTTTTCTCAAATAAAGATCTAAGAATTTTAGTGGACTGCAAGGTCAGTATGAGTTAACAATGTGATGTTACATTAAGGTACTCTTTACAATCAGCCTCCAAACTTTCTTCCAGATTTATTTCACATTCATTTCACAGAAATTCTCCCCTGCCGTTCCACATTCTAACCAAATTGTACTTGTTTGTCATTTTCACATATAATGTCCATCTCCAGCTTCCACACTTTTTTGCCTAAGCTATCCCTTCTAGTGGTTCTCAAACTTTTGTTCTCAGTATCTTCATGTTGTTAAAAAAAAAAAAAAACTATCGAGGATCTGTTCAAGTTTTTGTTTCTGTTGAGTTTTTGTTCACATGGGTTATATTTATAGCTATTTACTATATTAGAAATATCAAATAATTTTGAATTTGTAGACCCTCTGAAAGGTTTCAGAGACCCCAATAATTCTTTGGACTATTCTTTGAGGATCACTGCCTTAGACTTTCAGCATTTTTACCAGTCACCACTACTTCTTCACCTGGGTGATAGCTCAAGCACTGTCTTCTACTTGAGACTTTTCCAGATCCCTGCCCCTCTTTGAAGTTAATTATTCCTTCAACTCTCTGCAATTATTTTATATTTTCTTTCTAGAGATTCTGTATCTATCTATCTGTGTACAAGGTATTTCCTCATAGTAGAACATAAGCTTCTTGAGGGCAAGAATTATATTTTAATTTTGTTTTTGTGTCCTTAGGCCCTAGTGTAGTGTCTGTCATATAGTTATTCTTAATAAATGTTTGTTGAATTGAACTGAATTAATGATGCAATATAATCTTGGGCTTCATGAATAGAACTATAGGTTCTATAATAAGTCAGGTACCCTTAGAGCTGCAAGGCGCTATGCTTGAGTCAGAAAGATCTGAATTCAAATCTAGCCTCAGATACTAATGTATGATCTAAATATATCACTAACTTCTCATGGCCTCGCTTTCTTCAGTTGTAAAATGGGGTTAATAATAGAAACTTTCTGTCAGGATCATTGTAAGGATTAAATGAGATAATATTTGTAAAGTGCACAGTACTGGCACATAAAAGGCCTTTAATAAATGCTTTTATCCTCCCTCCCTCTCTCCCTCTTTTTCTTCTTACTGCCTTCCTTGTCTTTCACCTTCCCTCTTTCTCTCCCTCCCTCCCTCCTTCCCTTCCTTCCTTCCCTTCCCTTCTCTTCCCTTCCCTCCTTCCTTCCCTTCCCTTCCCTTCCCTTTCCTTCCTTCCTTCCTTCCTTCCTTCCTTCCTTCCTTCCTTCCTTCCTTCCTTCCTTCTTCAACCCTTCCCTCCCTTTATCCCTTTTTTCCATCCATTTCTCCATCCCTTCCTCCTTTTCTTCCTTCCTTACATCCTTCCCTTTGTGATTGCCCTGGTACATCACATCTAGAATATTGTATTCAATTCTGAGTACCACATTTTAGATAGGAGATAGACAAACTGGAGCGCATTCAAACAAAGACAGTGAGGTGAAGAGCCTTTAAAATTGCTCCATGTAAGAGTTGGTTGGAAGCACTGGGGATGTTTAGGCCAGAGAAGAGAAGCTCTAAAAGGGACATGATATCTGTCTTCAAACATCTGATGGGCTGTCACAGGAAAGTGGAATTAGCCTTTTTCTCCTTGGCCCCAGAGGGCAGAAATAGGATCAGTGGGTGGCAGTTGCAGAGAGACAGATTTCAGCTTGATGTCAGGAAAGAACTTCCTGATAATTAGGGCATCCAGAAATGAGAAGATTGCCTCAGGAGAAAGTCAGCTCCCTTTAACTCATGTCTCTGATGATCTCTGAGATCCCTTCCCAAGGTTCTATGATTCTCACTCAATGTGCTACTTCTGGCATGTGTCATATGTGGACACTGGAGGAGCTTTGATCTTGAGTCAATAAAGATACCCATAATCTTCTTAGCTACCAATAAGCCAAAGGAGAAGAAAGACCCAGACCCCAGTACCCTGGACGTTGCCTATCACTCTTGACCCTGGCCATCCTCTCTACCTTCTTTACTTATGACATTCATCCTTAGTACACATTTTGTTTCCATTCCACATATAGCCTAGCCCAATCCATGGATCCCATCCCTACTATTTGGCTCCCCCAGATATTTTAGGGGGCACTTACTGAGCCATTAGCCTCCATTTTTTCAGATGTTCTCATTACCCTTAGGACGTTGGGAACATCTCCATATGCTACAATGATCATAGATTTAGATCTGGCAAGGAGCTCTCTGATGTAATCCTCTTATATTAAAGATGAAGAAGCTGAGACATAGGAAAGAAGTTAATTGATGTAAGATCAGATATCTAGAACTCAAACCTCAGAGGCCATCTTGTACACTAGCTTCCTTTTACAGGTGGGGAAACTGAGGCCCCTGGAGATATCAGTGACTTGTCCAATGCCATACATGTAGCAGGTTATTAGGGGTGGGAATGATACCCGATTCAAGAGCCAATATTCTTTCCATTGTACCACATTGTCTCCTGTCCTATTCTCTCTTCTATGCTAACTTTATTTGAGTTAAAGCAATTTTCAGGCCTGTCTGACTCTCTATGACCCTATTTAGGGTTTTCTTAGCAAGATAACGGAATGGTGTGACATTTCCTTTTCCTGCTTATTTTATAGATAAGGAAACTAAGGCAGACAGTTAGTTAAGTGTACTGTGTGCATGGTACTGTGCTAAGTGCTGGTGATAGCAAACAAAGCAAATCTGCCCTCAAGGAGCTGCCTTTTCTCTGAATCACAGGAAAATCATAGTCTACCCCCCCCCATGTATTGCATATGAATCCTTTCATATTGCATATGAATCAAAATCCTTCAATTTGCTTTCTTCCTGTTCACTCTACACATGCATTTAAAAAAAAGAAGAATTTTGTCAAAAGTTATTTAGAGAAAAGAATGAAAATATTTTCATTTGTGCTTTGACGTTGGTTTTGTGATTTTGGTGGAAGATAATCAGGACAAATCTCAAGGTCAGGTTTCTGCCCATCGTATCTGGATTTTATTTGCACAACTCTGTATCTCCCCGAATTAGCACTGTGCTGGATCTACAGGCTGGAATCATCTTTTTAATGATTGGAATATTTAACCAGGAAACCTCCGACATGTGCCGCTTCTGTCTCGTCTCTAACGGTGCCCCAGCAAGGAGCCGCAGTTCATGCTGTCAATTCTATGCACACAGACATCCATCCATCATGAATATTTAAAATTCAATCATCAAGTCAGGCAGCTCCAGTGGCAGCATATTTGTTGCAACTGATCAGCCACTAATGGTTCAAAAACTTAGAAATTGGGGGCTTCTTTTGTCAATTGGAGAGGATTATTCCAAGTCACTGAAGATCTGTGTCAGAATGGGAAAAGTGTATTTAAAGGATGGAATTGGTCACCCCAGGAATGCTTCCGAAGCATAATTTACCAACGCGTACATACTTAGAGAAAAATAGATCAAAGAGATCTGATTGGGGCTATTTGCGATCTTCTGAAGCCTGGATCAAACCAGATGATTCTCAGAAAAAGGCTGCCAAATGTTATCTTTGCATTTGGTCCTTTAAATGGAAACAGATCATGGAAGACAAAGGTTCTCCTGTCTATTAATTGGGGTTTTTGATGGGGTGGTGTTTTTTTTTCTGCCTTGTCCATTGTAGGCCTTTTTCAGACTGACTTTCAGACCAAAACTATCCTTTGACATAAAAGAAGAAAGCAGCATCTCTGTCACCGTACTAAGTTCTGATTGCTTTGCCACCATTGGGCTAGTGATCAGCAGAAGGACTCAGTTGAGACACATTGCTGAGGATCACATCTTTTACAGATAATTTGAGTAGTTCACCAGTGCAATGAACTTCCCATCTGGACAAAGCTCTCCATCCTCATCAGATACCTACCTTCTAAATCATATTAAAAGGTTTTATTCAGAGGCCTGGAGGAGGTATTCCAGCCTACATAATAGTTTTTCATGGTCTGGAGTGTCAGAAGCCCTTGGGAGATAAATACAGTATCACTTATGCAGGGTAGCCCATTTAAAACAAGCCATGCTTAATTCAGTGGGGCTCTTGGCAAGGCCGTGCCCATTTTCAAAAAGCTTCTTATTTTAATAGTAATCATTTGTTCTACAGACTAATCACTGAGTAAGCTTGTGTTCTCTCCCCTCTTTACAATCCAGAAGATAACTACTTGTCCAAGACTAGTAATGCTTTTCTTCTGGGACAGGAGTCAGATTTTGTGCGTTTTATTCACTTTGCCCTGTCTGAAAAGCAGAGCTGGAAAAAATACAGCAATACCTTATAAAATTATAATACAGCTGTGTTCCCACTTTCTCCTAGACCCAAACTGCCCCTAAATAGTAAGTTTCAAACCCAGAGTATAGTACACACACACACACACACACACACACACACGCGTGTGCGCGCGCACACACACACACAAGCAGACTTGTAAAGAATAGGAAAAAAAAGATAAAAAACAAAGAACAGGAGGGAGGAAGGAAGGAAGGAAAAAAAGAAAGAAGGAAGGAAGGAAAGAAGGAAGGAAGAAGAGAAGGAAGGAAGGAAAGAAGGAAGAAAGGAAAGAGTAGAAAGAGGAGGGAGAAAGAAAAAAAGAAAGAATTAAGAGACAGTACATTTTGGGAATTTATTTTTTCGTGATTTACAGTCCCTTCCTTTCTACTCATTTCCCTTCCCCCACCTTTTCAACATATTTTCTTTTAAGTAAAAATAAATCTTACTATGTATGAAATGTTGAAATTGTATTGAATGATACTAGAAAAAACAGATTCTTCCAAGCTCATGACACACCCTTCTTCTTATGTATTCCTTTTTAGCCTTGTATTTACAGGGTATTATTATCTGGGTCAGTAACTTAATGGGAAAAGACACATTGAGCTAGTTTTCTCAAAAATCTCCAAATTAATCATCTTTGTTTTCTAAATGTCAAGACAATCCAACTCAATTTTTTTAAATAAAAAGTTAACCATTGGAAGCCAAATTTTTAAATAAAATATATCTTAGTGATTAGTAACAGAATATTTTCCTGTCTAAAGATTTCCCCTTTCTTTTACTGGCAGCCTGGTTAACTAAAAGTCATTCCTTAACTACTTGTTGCTATTGGTACCCTTTAAAAACCATCGTGCAACTCCGAGACATGTAAGATGAGGCAAGTGGCATGTTAAGTGATTAATGCAGGTAGGAGGAAACATGGAGGCATTCCTTTTGTTAATGCCTTTTTTATGTATTCATTCATCAATTATTTTTGAGTATCTTCTGTGGATTCTATTGTAAACCTTAGGGATGGGTAGACAGGGATACATAAAAGGCAGCATGGGGCACTACAGTTCGTTGCTGCTGTTCAGTTATGTCCAACTCTTCATGACCGCATTCGGGATTTTCTTGTCAAAGATACTGTACCAGAGTGGTTTGCCATTTTCTTCTCCAGCTCATTATACAGGTGAGAAAACTGAGGCAAACAGAATTAAGCGATTTGCTCAGGGATCTATAGCTGGGAAATATCAAGCCAGATTTGAACTCATGAAGAGGAGGCTTGCACCTGACTGCTCTGGGATGATGTAAAGCTGTCATCAACTCATTGTTTAATTGGTTAAATCACTTCTCATCTTAGAGCCTCATTCTCCTAGGATCGTGGATCTAGAGCTGCAAGTGACCTTCAAGATGAGCTAGTCCAATTTCCTCATTTTACACATGAGGAAACTGAGGGATAGAAAGCTTAAGTGCTCAAGGTCACACATACTAAGTGTAAGAGTTAAGTTTTGAACCAAGGGCTTCTGATTCCTAGAGTCAATGATCTTTCCAATAAAACTAAGTCACAGAATGCCACCATGGCTATGTAGAAAGTTTGTGGCGGGGCTGCCCAGCCAGCCAGGCACACTTCTAACATTCATTTCCTGTCCCTGTGAAGTTGTCGTGGTAAACCATGAAAAAAAAAAAATTCTGCTTAGAAGGCTTCAGAATGTGCACATTCTCCCTTGCTAAGGATCGTGCTTTTTTTTCTTAAAAATTTATTCCCGGCTGCAGGGTTAAAGAGCAACATTACCACAATAAACCTTCCTCTGACACAAGATTTACTTACCCAACTATAATTTTACTGCGGCACTGCCTCAATCTGTTAAGCAAACACACAGCATCGAGAACACAGTTTTGCTGGATATTGATTCAGTATGGATTTTGGAGTTATTGTGATTTGGGTCATAGGAAGATGTTGGTGCCTTCCAAACTCACCCATACCACTGCCTATGGAGGCTTTTATAAAGGACAACCAATGGAGAAAAGAAAAAAAAAAATCTTGTCGTAAAAAAAGCTTTTGTTCAGATAAGGAGAACGTCTGTTTCAAATCCAAGGGCACTTGGAGCTAAGGGGAGGACTTGGTTTAACAACAACCAGCTGCTTTGCCTGGGGCTCAAGCCAAAAAGCTTACGTGTGTGCCCTGATGCTGGACGTCACGTGCCATGTGATAGCAGTACAGTAATGGCAAGTATGTGAGTGTTTAACAAAGCTTTCTGGTTTTCAGGAGTTCAAAACTAGCCCTGCAGTATTTTCAACATTACATCTCTTACAGCTCCTTCCTTTTTTCTTATCCAATTCAGATATCTTAGCAATTTACTTCATTCAATTCAGAAAAAAAAAAATTAAGCACTTACCTGTGACAGATACATTTTGAGAGACAGTATGGTACAGTAAATAAATGGTTGGTCTTGAGAATGGGGAGATGGGGATTCAAATCCCCTTCTTCTCATCTTCCTCAACACACACTACTTATATGCTGACAGACAAGTTGACTTAACCCCTCAGGGCCCAACACAAATCTATGACTTCAATTTATAGATTAGTTGCTAACCTGTATCAACAGAGGATGTTTCCACACTAGAAATTTCCTACACTAATGAAATCACTGTCCAGATCAAACAACATGCTATGTTATGGAAAGATAAGAAGAAAAAGAAGCTATGGTCCTTACCCACAAAGTTGACAGATATATGCATTCCTGTCCTGTAACACAGAATATGTTAAGTATTATAGGAAAGTATTCTAGGATGTTGGGGGGGGAGGGATTGTGCATTGTAATTTGGGGTAAGAAGACATATTAAACCTGGAAAAAGGAATATACCTTTGGGAGATCAGAGCGAGCTCAAGGGATCAAAAGTTGAAATGATGATGGAATGATTATTTGAAAGTGAAAAAGTAGGAGAAATGGAAAGGATAAAAAGCTATGAGAAGACAACTTCAAAATGGAACACTTTGGAAGTAAAGCAGTACTAGCTAATGATGTCTTAAATGTAATTGTACCTGGACAGGGCAGAAGTAAAATAGAGATGATAGTCTTTGGAGTTGAGAAACTGGAAGGAAGGTCAAGGTGTTTGAAGGCTCCTCCAAACAGACTTTTAACGTTGCCAATGGTGATAGTTGGAAATCTAACAGCAAAAAAGATTGAAAACCAGTTGTTGAACTGAGACATTGAGAGAAGCTGGAGAATATTCTAGAAATGAGTAAATGACCATCAGAAAAATGAGGAATGAGTAATATAAAAAAGATGGTATAACTTTGAAATCATTGAAGCTGTTGAATGACAGTGTGGGAAGGATAGACTAGGAGTGTCACTGAGGAATAATAAATATGGCAGTCCTTCTTCTTGGCCTGTTGAGTTGGGATTAATAAAAAACATGGTATCCCTAGGCAGCTAGGTGGTGCAGTGGATAGATCACCAGCCTGAAGTCAAAAGGACCCGAGTTCAAATCTAGCTTCAGAAACTTAACACTTCCTACCTATGTGATCCTGGGCAAGTCACTTAACCCCAATTGCCTTAGGGGAAAAAATCCTTCTGTAAAGAAAATTATGCAAAAAGTAGCATTCTTAGGAATCTGGGAATTCAAAGAAAAGATCCCTAAAATGAAGTATGATACAATGAAAAGGCATTGGGCAGGATTTTGAAAGCCTGGTGCCCTGAGTTTCAGTTCTCTTTGACTTTGAAAATGTCACTTCACTCAAAACATAGCATTTTCACTCTTGGTGGTTGTTTGCTTGCATTTTGTTTTCTTTCTCATTTTTTTCCCCTTTTTGATTTGATTTTTCTTGTGCAACAAGTTAATGGTTTATATATATTTACATATATTGGATTTAACATAAATTTTAACATGTGTAACATATATTGGATTACTTGCCATCTAGCTGGGGGGAAGGAGGGGAAAATTTGAAGCATAAAGTTTTGCAAGGGTAACGTTGAACAATTATACATGCATATGTTTTGAAAATAAAAAGCTTTAATTTAAAAAAAAAAAAAGAAAATGTCACTTCACTTTTCAAGGCCTCTCTTATTGTAGCTATAAAATGAAAAGTTTGGATTAGAATGGTAGTTTTCAATTTATGGACTTTGGACCAGTATTGAGTCATATAGTTTTTGTTTTGTTTTTTTTGTTTGTTTGTTTGCTCAGGCAATTGGGGTTAAGGACTTACCCAAGGTCACACAGTCAGGAAGTGTTAAGTGCCTGAGGCCAGATTTGAATTTAGGTCCTCCTGACTTCAGGGCTGGTGCCTATCCACTATACCAGCTAGCTGCTCCCTGCTGTATGGTTTTTTCAGACAACCTGGAAATCCATATTTTGAAAACCCATAGAAGCATGAGATTAACAAGGACAAATGCTGCAGAGAGGTCAAGAAGGCTGCAGATTGAAAAATTAGCATTCAATTGAGCAATTAAGAGATCTTAGAGATAATTTTGGAGAGATAGATCAGTTAAAATAGAATGCTGAGGTCAGAAATCAGATTAAAGTGGATTTAGAAAAGAATGGGAAGAAAGAATGGAAACCCAAGCAAAGATGACTTTTTCAAGGATTGTAGCAGAGAAAAAAAAGGGAGGAGACATGGATGATAGCTATCAGAGAAGAATAGAATCAGGGGTAGGATTTTTGTTTTTTAAGGATGGGGAAGATATAGGTGTGTTTTTCTACACATGTGGGAGGGTTCTGAGTCATCTACAAGCCGCTGATACTTTTATTTCTTGATTCTGAAATTCTTTTCTAACGAAGTTCTTTCTCCATCTTGGCTTCCTTTGTATTGTTATCACAGAGTATGAAGGTATACATTGATTTAATTTCACAGAATTGTTCTTCAGCCTCCACAGCAGCCTCCCTAACAGATGCTGGCTCATGAACTACAATGATCTTCCTCATAGCCTGTTTGCTCAGCCTGGTCATGAGCTCTGCAAGGAGAGATGACCAGTTACCCCCATGGAAGGATTTTGCATTGGGAACATACCACCAAATACCCTCATTTGCTTCTTACAGGAGAAACTACTTGTTGCAACGTCAGTGTGGATGTATTCCATGTACTGCGGTAGGGTATCAGTCAGTTGGCCAGCATTTATTAAGTACCTCCTGTGTTTAGGCACTGGCTAGGTACTGGAGATACAAAGAGAGCCAAAAGCAATGGGATCATAGTGTACGTGAAATGGACAAGAATAAGACTTCTGGAAAGGGAGGAAAGGGGAAAATTAATTTTAAAGCCACATATAGAATTTTATATTTTATCCCGAACATAGATAGGGTTAATTGAGTAGGGAATCACATTTGGAGAAAAACTACTTGGCTAGCTGAATGAAAGATGAGCTAGAATGGGGAGAGACTTGAGGCAGACAAATCAACCAGCAAGCTATTGTAATCATTCAGATATGAAGGGATGAGGGCCTCCACCTGGTAGACTGTATTAGTGGAGAGAAGCAGAAGCATATGATAAATGGGAAAGGTTGAAGGCTGGCCTCTAAGCATTCTAAAATCTAAATTCAGGTTGCTGGAGAACCAAGAAGGATGTGCTCTCTTTTCTATTACTATTTTCCTGGAGAAGCAAGACTGGGTCCATTTTTTTTTTAATCTGCTTTCATGGATCACCCTAGCTTTAAAAAAAAAAAAAAAAAAAAAAAAAAAGCATCACCTGGTGATAAATGAGCCTTCCCAAATTTAGCTAAGCTAGTTCTCAGACAACCAACCAGACAGTCTACACGCACCAGGCTCACTCTTGAAGCATTGCCAGCTTGGGAGAATCTGTCGGAACTTGCTGTCTACTGGCAAAGCATCTGAGAGCTCAGTGCCATCTCAGCACCTCAGTGAGGCACTGGAAAGGGATCCTTGTGTAGGAGAAGAAAATTGAGATAGACTTTTAACTCTTAATGTGGGGCAAATGATAGGATACTAAATAATTTGAGGTAAGCGTTCTGGCTTCTAAACTGTTTTCCAACTTGTTGGAAAACCATGTCTTGGGCGGCCTGTCCATAAGGGCTTTTGGTATAAGGCATCCTGCTGTTCGTGTGTTTGTGATGTTTTCCTGTAGTGGAGAGGGGTTGGGCTGAACCACACATACCACCTCGCCATTAATTAGGCTTACATGACTAAGGGATATACGTCCCCAAACACCCAGATCAGAGCTCAGGTTCAGTCTGCGGCCATGGAGTTTGCTTTCAGCGGGACTCTATGTCACATAGACTCCCCAAAGTCGATGGCCTGCTAAAAGCAAATTACATCCGTGGAACAATTTCGGAATGTGTTAGCAATTCCTAGGTAAACCTATAGAGAAGGTATGGGGCCTTGAGGGACTGGAAAACTCAGTGATCTGACTCTACTCTGCTAGTGTGCTAAACATCAGATCATCATTTCCTACACCATTTTTCAGCAGCTGAACAAGATAAAGACATCACGAATGCACCCAAGGTCTAAATAGGAACATCTCATTGATTTTTATCTTAGTATAACTAGAAGGTAACTAGAAGGCTATCTGAAGTAGAGGATACAGAGGATCTAATTTGCTAGTGAGACTCTTGTTCTCCCCTTTCAAACTATTACTTACTGTTCAGTAAGTTACTGTCTCATTGTACAAAATGATGCCCCAGGTGGCCTGAAGGAATGTATGTAGCTCCTAAAAGGGGCTTAACTCACAACCAGGGTTTCAGTTCAGGTACCTGGGGAGAGAGACCATTGTTCTAATGGAGGCTGGCCTGCCGGATGCTATCATGGCAGTTACATGTCAAGGGGGATGGAGCTCGGGGTCGGGAGTCCCGAAAACTCAAATTCCCATCCTGCCTCAGACACTTGTTAGTTGTGTTAACCTTGATCTTAGTTTCCTCATCGTAAAAATGGGATGATAGTCATACCTATCTCACACGGTTGTTAAAGGAATCAAATGAGATAAAGTTTGCAAATATTAAAATGCTTTATAAATGTTTGCTATTGTTATTACCATCTCTACTCCAACCCCACCAATTCCCGTGGGGATCTGATACACGATATCAGATATATAATACCATATATAACACACAAATGATTGATTTTTTTGCTTAGCTAATTCGGAATATTCTCAGAAGCCATTTGGAATGAAGAATCATTATAATTGTAAAATGTCAGAATAATATGGTAAGAATGAATGGCCTTTGGTGGGGTTTTCCACAATAGTCATACCAACACGCTAGCAGAAATGTCAGCGAGACTGAAGAGCCAAGATGATATATCAACAACAGACAAGTGTGAAATGAGGGTGGGGAATGGGGTTGGGATGAGGAAAACAGGGATGATCAGGAGGAAGAGTGAAATGTGTGATTTGTTTAATGAGTATTCCTCTCTTCTCAAGATTGGGGAAATATTTGCCAATCATAACTCACAAAAATTAATCTTCCTTTCTGCCTCTTTCATCATACCTAGATAAAGTAACTCCATGACATACAGTAGGTGCTCAAAAAATATTTTTTGAATTCCATTAAATTAATTATAAACATAGGATACCATTGAGACTCGCCATTAGCTTTTAAAGCCTTGTACAATTTGACCTCAACCTGCCTTTCCAGCCTCACTGGCCATAACTCCTGATTCACACTTCAGGTGACGGGTCTTTTCTGTGTTCCTCACCCATGACACTCAAGTTCCCCAGCTTTTTTAAGATGAAGCTCAGATCCTGTTTCCTGACAAAAACATCTTCTGATTCCTCAACTACATCTCTCCCAAACTACCTTGTATTTAAGCTTTTTGTGTATATTTATATTTATTTGCTTTCTATTATGCTATATATATTTACATGTACTTGGAAGCTCTTTGTGAGGAATAATCATTTCATTTTTTATACTTGTATCCTCAGTTCCCAACACAGTGCCTAACATATTAGATGTCTGCATTTGCAATGAGAGGACTAGCTTTCAGCTCCAGGCTCTGCCCAGACTGCATGTATAATCTTAGTAAAGTCACTAAAATTCCTGGGGTCTCTCTTTCTTCACTTGTAACAAGTAAGTCGGACTAGATGATCCCAGTGGTCCTGTCTACTATTAAATCTATGACTCTGCAGCTCTTTTTTTCAAGCTGCCATGTCAGAGATTGATAGAAATCTCTGCTGTTGTTGTTCACTCATTTTTCCATCGCGTCCGATTCTAATAACCTTATTTAGGGTTTTTTTGGGGAGGGGCAAAGAATACAGAGTGGTTTGTCATTTCTTTCTGCAGCCTCTCCATCTTGATTATTGCCCACTCTCATATCTAAGCAAGCATTGGAATCCAGGCTTTTAAATTCCTTAAGGGGACAGATTGTATCATATGCATATTTGTATCTCACTCAAGACTTAGCTGGGTACCTTTCACATAGTGAGTGTTTTAAAATGTCTCTTTGATTGAATGGTATAATGTATAATATCTAATCTAATTTACTATTATTATATAATATTAAAATATAATATAATATTAATATATAATAATGGTATAATACTTAATGTTAATTATTATATAATATATTAATATATAATCTTATAATGGTATAATTGAATGGACAAAGTTCATATAATAGAAAAGGAAGGAGATAAGTATAAAATGTGTAAAGAACATAGTTTGATTTTTAATTTCTCTGATGATACATCAATATATCAAAAACCTGTAATTTGGTTGGAAGGGAAACTCCTTCCATTGTTGCGATTTAAATATCAACTCTCTCTCATTGAGAGCTGTCTGAGGCCTAGAGATTGCCTATGGTCCCATAACTAGTGTACTTATGATGTACAATTTGAAATATCATCTTTCCCTCTATGGGTCCAACATTATAACTGCCCAGAGCACAGCTCATCCATAATCTGGAGATAGATTGAGTTAGCAAAAGCTCAGAGAAATGAATTGACTTGCTCAGAGTTACACAGCTGATAAGAACTGGAGGTAGGATTTAAACAGTGGTCTTTCTGATTCCAGATCCAGAACTTTAAACACTATTCCAAGCTACTTTTTCCTCTCTTTAATATCCGTTGAAAACCAGAATTTTAAAAAAATGCATTTCTTATGAAGCCTAGGGAAAGTGCTCCTTTAAGGATTTACAAACACTGATTATTATAAAAATAAAACAATTCTTTAAAACTAACTATAGAATAGTACATTAGTGAAATGACACAGTGCTTGTGTGTCTCTGTGCCACCTGTCTTTTGTCTTTTCAATTACACAGTTGTCAATGTCTTTTCTACATGTCAGTTCAGCACTTACAGTATAGTCACTCATTAAATGTAAAAAAAAAAAAAATGCATGTTAAAAGGTGTGAAAAGGAAGACTTGGCAGTTCATGATAGAATAAAACTGCAGGATAATGTATCTAGTTATCCTATAGATACAGTCACACCAAGTGTTGGAAAACCTGCCCCCTCCATGTCCATACTGGTGCAACATGGAAATTTTATTGGGAAGGCTCGATGATCTTTGTCCTGAACAGAATAAAGAACTTGTGCTGGTTACTAGAGCAGCTCATGGGACTCTCGGAAATAACACCTTGAATTCATTTGAAAAACTGAAAGAATTAAGATATTTTGAGGTGAGTAGTTGTATGGATATCAGCCAGCGAGAAGGGAGGGTCAATAGCTGAGGTCAGTTTTTATATTCCATAAATATTATTTACCCGCCTTATGTTTCCTCATTACTATAATATCGAGGGCTTCCTCAGACAATGCCCCAAGGGCTTGGGGTTGGGGAGCAGTCTAAGGATGCTTATTCACATATGCAGCCTGTGGCTAAATTTGAATTAGAGAATCCTTATGGACTCACTCTTCCAGTCAGCTTAACCAGGCCTTATGTTGGAGCAAGTACCAAGCAGAGCCGTAGTCCACAAGATGCCCAAGGGAGCCAAGATGCAAACACTTGACAGTTGCTACCTGTCTTTCCAACAGGTCAGATTGCAAGTGGATCACACAGGATAGTAAACAGAAAAAAAAAGGCTCCAGGTCATCCCAAAGATAGTAGCTATGAATTTCCCCTTATGCTAATGCCTTCTCTGGATCAGCCTCTGTCTCAATATTAATCTGAATATATCTCAGTGCAATTGTTTTGCCATATACACTAGTAATAATACGGATTCCCTCTGGTCCCTCAAGTGTCCTAGTAGAAGGCTGCCTTCATATGCTGAAAGTGACGGTGAATCACTCCTGAAACAGCCTTATTGCTCCCTTCTCTGTGGCCCTAAGGATAGTATATCTCTCTGAATGTTTTTCCTTTTCTTCTTGCCCAGAAAAGTTGGACTTTTCAGAATACTACTGGTGAAACGGCTAGCTGGGGAAGGAGTGGAGACTTTTCCTTTTTAGCTCTCACTTCCTTTTTTTTTTTTTTTTAGCCTTTCCTTTCTATTAAAGAGAATAAAGCACCCCTAATTTGCCTACAGGCTAAGATCCCCTACAATTCACACTTTTCTCAGAATCCCATCCACAAAAGCATGGGTCCTGCTCATTGTTGCCATGGAAATTTACTAGCTAGAGATTTAAGACATGGAAGACTGAATCCTTCAGGTTTGATGTAGTTCATAGGTTACCAGCTTCAGTCACTGAGAGACAGTAACCAGATCCACATATCTAACAAAACATGATCTCCTAATTCTAATGAGATCACAAGAGTCTTTGCCCTTCACTGATTTCCCATCATTACCTATGTGCCCACACCAACACTCAGTGACTGAGATTCCCATTTGCAAATGCTGTTCTCTGTTCGGCAAGACTGGCATTTGACCTAGATAAGCCTTTAGCTAAGAGGTAAAAGTATAGCTGCAATTGTTTGTGTGATTCGAGGCCCTTTTTTTCCATTTGGGACTGAGTGTGTGTGTGTGTGTGGTGTGGGTATATATGTGTGTGACTTCCTGGGAAGGCAGCCAGCCAGGAGTTAGAAAGGGATGAAAGTGCAAGATTATGGGATGTTCCTTAAGTTCTACTCTCCCTTAAGCATCTCATCTTTGGTTACAATTAGGCCAGCACCAGGAAAATTGCTCCCTCTTCCTCTATCAATAGGATAGATCTCCCAAAGCAGCCTTTGATGCTTCAGGTGATGGTAGAGGGCAGCTTCACATCAGAGAGATGCAGTAGGAGACTTGGCAGTCCTTCACACTGCCTACATGAATATAGAGGATCCATGCTTTCAGCAACATTCAGTTCCAGTCAACATTTATTAATCACCTTGAATATGGAAGCCACTGTGCTAAACTCTGGAAATTCAAAGACAAAAACAAAATAATCTGCCCTCAATGAATCTTTGTTGCCCTAGGCGATACAATTTGCCAATGTTACCATTGTGTTTCCTATCACTGGAGAGGAAATCTTTTACCAGGAAAAGACAGGCTACTTCTTAGGGAAATGATTTTTTAAAAATTCCAGTTTAGATTTGATCTGTAGAAAGATGACCTTGATGGCCCTTCCATCTTTGAAATTCTGTGGATGTCTTACTCGTTGCCTTATATGATCTTGTGTGTTGACATGTATATTCACTGAGCTACTCTCTAAAATTATTGGTTCCAAAGAAAAAGAAAAAGAAAAGTTGGCAAGAGAAGACATTGAATTTTATTTTCACTCAAGATTTCACCAAAGCACATTTTTCTTCTTCCCCTTTAACACTAGAAATTGATTGCTGGTGTCTGACCTTATAAGAGATCAATGTTTGTGGCCTGCCCTGTGGCCTAGAATGAAACTAGACAAGAAACTCCAAAACTAGTGTCTATCTATGCTTTTGTATAAAAATTCTGATCCCATTAAGAAGCAATGTCTTGCCCTGATCACTAGGGAAAAAAAAAAAAAGAAAATGGATTTGCTCCTACCCACCATGCTCCATACTGAAATTTAGATAATAGATTGAGAAATCTAGATCAAATCCCTCCCTATATAACCTGGTCTCTTTGTACCTTTCCAATCTTCCTTTTTCCTACTTCCTCCACACTGCCCACCTGGGTGTTCCTGGGTGTTCATTGGACGAGACATTCCATCTTCCTATTCCCAGCTTTTTCACTGACTGCCCTCCATGCCTCAATTTTGCCTCCTGGCTTCCAACAAACTCAGCTAAATCCACCCCCCCCCCTTTACAAGAAGCCTTTCCTGAGTCCCCTTAATGCCGGTGCTCTCCCTCTTTTGATTAGCTCTGATTTATCCTGCATACACATAATAAACCTCAATGAACTTAAAATTGCACTAAGACTTTTGGGACAACCTCTGTATCTTGTTTGTACTTTGATGCTTTTACGTTGTCTTCTCTGCTAGACTGTGAACAGGAATTATTTTTGCCTCTGTATCCCCGGTGCTTAGCACACTGACTTACGTACAGTAGGTACCTAATAAAAGCTTGCTGACTGACTAGCTAAGGAAAAATATAAGTTAATTTTCAAGGTCTGGGATTTGGGGAGCTTTGGCTGCTTAGAGGAATTGGGGAAGGACTAATGGATAGCAAATAAAGAAAGAACGATTAAATACTATAGTTATTCAATTCAACAAACATTTGTTAAGCTCCTACTATGTGGCAAGTACTCCTAAGACTTAGGAATACCCAGACAAAGCACCTCCTCCAGAACCTTCTGATCTGCTAAGGGGCACACAGTAAGATCCTCTGTAGATGGATAAGCTTGCATGCATTTACAGAATAATTTCAAGAGGTAGGGAGCCATCAAAAATGTAGTTTCTTGATTCATTGTTTGGGTCCTGATTGACTGAGATTGAATTAGCAATCATTTCTGTTTTGGCCAGAAACCCTGAGAAACTTCTCCCAGACTGATTGATTGATTGGTTTGGTTTAGGGGAGGGGTGCACTGGGTAAAAGAGAAGATTCTTTGCCTCAATTGCCACTTAGTCTTCAGGTATGGTCACAGTCAAACTAAAATCTATTGAAGACCTTAGCTTAAAAAGGCTGGATCCAGGGCCATCTCCAGTCATCCTGATCTCTTTCTGGCCACTGGACCCAGATGGTTCTGGAGGGGAAAGTGAGGCAAGTGACCTTGCCCAACCCTTTCTCACTTAAATCCAACTCACTTGCATGTCACTCTGATGTCATGGTCCTCTTGGAGAACAAAGGACAAACAACTCACTTGATTCCTGATTGGTTCAATGAGTTGGAGAAGGGAAGGAGAAAGAAAATATTTTTATAGCACCTACACTATGTTCCAGGCACTTTAACAAATATTATCTCATTTGATTCTTACAAAAGCTCTATGAGGTAGATGCTGTTGTTTTCATCATCATGTTACAATTGAGGAAACTGAAGCAAACAGAAGTTAATCACTTCACTAGAGTCACATAGCTAATACAATTCCTATGTGATCATACTTGAATTCAGGTCTTCTTCAGGCCCAGAATTTCAGCACAATCTTTTCATAATGTGGCATTTTATTACCATAAATTGAAACTTAGTTTTGTTCTCTGAGACCATAAAAGCCCCAGAGATACCCAAGGGAGACAAAGAGATAATTGAAATAAAAATATAGTCTACCTACGTTCTGGCTCTAGCACTAATCCTGACAATCCTCCCTAACAACTGGGGAGGAAGTCACTTAATACTAACTCTTGGTTTCTTTGTCTAAAAAATAGGTAGAAATCTATTTGACAGGCAAGGGGAAAGACTCGGAGGGTCCTCAGTGGCTAAAGATGTCATTACTCAGGTGTTTGGAATTTGAAAATTTCTTTGTCTGAATCTGAATTTCTTAGTTGTACGACCCTGGACAAGTCGCTCTCTGAACATGATTTTATTCATCTGTAAATTGGAAGTAGTCACAGTGGCACTATGGACTTTGGAGAAGGGATGTTTTGACGCCATCACGTAAATAACCAGGAGAATTTAGAATTAAGGGTCTATCTAGAAGATAATAGGCATTGGATAAATACTTGTTGAAGTCAGAAGCAGCTAATGCCCCACAAGAATCCCTGAAGTCATTGAAAAGTTTCATAAAAGCAAACTTTGTTCAACCCTGTTTCAGATTCTTGGACCCAAGTCCCAAAATGACTTTGCGCATTCATTGAATTAACTCGACCACAATTTGATACTGACAACCCTGCCTGCTTCCATACGTGGTTCATGGGCAGTGTTGCCCCTGAGATCTGGGCCCCTGCACTGGTCCTATGTGCATCCAGGGTGCCTTGGCTACCAGGAAGAAGAGATCTCCCCAGCCCAGAACACAGTGCTGTGCAAATAAAATTGTTTGTGCAATCCCCTTCCTGACATTGGTCGCTTTCCAGCCCCGGTGGCGTTGTGTCAGATAATTAGTGCTCCTTATTGAAAGGCACACGGGAAGGCTCTGTCAGTGGCCATGGTGGGGCGGGGGAAGATTAAAAAAAAAAAAAAAAAGCAGCTGTTATTAGCGTTTTCATCATGCTAATGGACAGCCCATAAGGAATGGGGCTTCTCATCCCTGGCACCGAGCAACACCCATCAGACAAAAGCATTGTTCTCACTGGTGATAAGTGGGGCTCGTGGAGACCAGTGATAGGATGCTCATTTTTATCTACTAAGTGCACAGTGCCTGTTAAAAAAATCACAGCAACTACCACCGCCCGACTGGCCTTGTTACCACTTGACATGACACTAGGTTTAGCTGTTTACACTGACACTCTGCTGCACCCTTTAAAGAAGCAGCCAGGGGTCAGATTCATTAGACTCTTTGAGCGGTGAGACTCAGACAGCATCTGGTCGGCTCCTTCGTGAAGCCGGGTGGAAGCCGAGGGACGGGGAGCCGGCATCCAGATGCCTGTTCAGGCCCCTTGCTGTGGTTGTTGTCCTTACAGGCTGGCTGTGTGCTGCCTGAACCCGAGAGGCTGGGCCACCAGGGGAAGAACCTCTGGGGTGTTGGCGTAAGCCCTAGGGATGGGGAAGACTAAAGCATCCCAGCCTTGTTCTTGGTATGGTACCCAAGCAGCAAAGAAGGGGTTAAATGGGCTTTTCTAGCTTCAGCAAACATGGCTAGAAAGAAGTAAACTGACTTGAACTTTAGACTTAGTCCTTTATTTCCCTTTCCCTCCTTCTTCTGTTTTATAAATATTGTTTTGATGCATTCCTGGAGCCAGCCCTTGCTTTTGTTGCTGCTACTTGGAGCTTCGATACTCTATTGGAGTGATGTTAAGATATTTCTGGGTACCAGTTTAGACCTTGTGGGGGTTGATCTGATTGGAGGAGGAGGAAGGGGGAAACAATTTTCCCGACTTCACATCTGGATTACTGTAGTCACGGTGACCAGAGCTGCTGATCTGGTAACCTGAAACAGAATGAGGAAAGAGAATGCCCATTGCATTAAAAATTGGAGCATGAGCCTTTGCTTTATCTCTGTCTCCCTTCTCCTCTTCCTCTTTCTCTCTCTGTATGTCTGTCTCTCTCTGTCTCTCCTTTCTCTCTTCTCTCTCTGCCTTTATCTCCATGTTTGTCTCTCTCTCTTTATCTCTCTGCCTCTCTGTCTCTGTCTCTGTCTCTCTTCTTTTTCTCCTCTCTGCCTCTCTCTGTCTGTGTCTCTATCTCTGTGTCTCTCTGTGTCTCTGTCTCTGTCACTGTCTCTCTCTCTCTCTCCACCCCCCTTTCTTCCCACCTTCCCCCCATAAATCACTGTGCAGTAGAATGCATCTGACAGACAAGGAGCCGCCTCCAGAGCCGGAGCAGGCTGTTGTGAGAGGCCATCCCTGGCTGCAGAAGGGCACAGAGGGTGACTGTCTTCCGTAAGGCAGGGAACCTCTGGCACTGGTGCATGACTCTCATATATCTCATAACCTGTCAAGGCGCCTTTGTTTGAGTTTTTGCAGAAGCCCATTTTTGATTCCAGGTTTTCCTTAAGGAGAGCTAGAGTATTTCATTGGGATAAATAATACACCCATTGAAAAAATGCAAACACCACATCATTATCTCCTTATGTTTGGGTAATGTTTCATTTCATTTGTAGAAAACATCCCTAGCCAAGTCTTTCTTTCGGGCTGCTGCCGTTGTTAACTGTGGGCTCCCTTGGATTCCATTGTCTTTGTGAGACTCATTGGAAGAAACAACCCAGTACAATTTTGTATTATCAACAAACAACAAAGACAATTTGGTATTATCTTTTTTAAAAAATAGAGCTAAAAGAATTACAGGATCACAGATTTAAAACTGGAAGGATCCAGTAGATCCTCTAATCCAGAGGATTACAGGCTCACAGATTCAAAACTAGAAGGACTTAGTAGATCCTCTAATCCAAACTCCTCCTTTTATAAAACAGAAAAGTAAGGCAAAGTTATATGACTTGCCTAGTGTCACTTGAGAGCTCTTCTAGCTCCTCACCTTATTTTACAGGAAAGAAAATTAGGGTCACATAAAGTGACCAGCTTATGATGGTCACATAGATAATATGTCTTCAATGAGGAAGTGTCATGATCAGGTGGAAAGAGCATTCTATTTGTAGTAAAGAGAACCCTTGGATCAAATCTTACCCATAGTACCATCTTACCAAAGCACTTGGGCTCTTTGGGTCTCATTTTCCTCAGCTTTAAAAATGGATTATTGATAGAAGTAGCATTTAACTCACAGGATTGGTGTGAGACTCAAATGACAATATGTGGAGTACCTTTTAAACCCTATAGTACTTCTCTCACCACTAAGTAGTAGAGCAAGTATTTTAAACTCAAGCCCTATGATTCCTAAGTCCAGCACTTTCCACATTGCACTCAGCAGAGGTTTGTTGTATGTGATATATAATGCTTTCAACAATCTCAAACGTCAAGCTGCTCCTCAAAATCACATTTTTTTTTGTTTTATAAATCCAAGTGGTTTTTGCCCCCATCCTTTTCTCTAGTTACATATTATCCACTCCTTTCTGCCTCCTCCAGCCTCACAAAGGAAAACACCTAGCCTGGAAACTCCCTTTATTTCCAGGGCTTTTACCTCCACCAGTCCTTGGTCTCCCAAACAATGCGACAGCTTCCTGAATACTGGGAAGCTGTGTTAACCATTCTTGAGTTTATATGTTTTAACAGACCAAAATCCTGGATGTGCTTGGTATTGTTTGCGTCCCTCCAGGTCCACAGAGGGAAGAATTCCCTATGAGACCAAATAATGCAGTCCTTCCTTTGAAAGGGAAATTCAGACTGAGTGGATGCCCCTCAGTTGGAGAATAGCTGAATAAGTTATGGTATATGAATGCTATGGAACATTATTGTCCTATAAGAAATGATCAGGAGGGTGATTTCAGACAAGACTGGAGAGACTTACATGAACTGATGCTGAGTGAAATGAGTAGAACCAAGAGAATATTGTACAAGGCAACAGCAAGATGATACGATGATCAATTCTGACTGATGTGGTTCTTTTCAAGAAAAGGTGATTCAAGCCAATTCCAATAGACTTGTGATAGAGAGAGAGCCATATGTACCCAGAGAGAGACTGTAGGGACTGACTGTGGATCACAACATAGTATTTTCACTTATTTTGTTGTTATTTGCTTGCTTTTTGTTTTCTTTTTCATTTTCTTTCCTTTATGATCTGATTTTTCTAATGCAGCATGACAATTGTGGAAATATGTATAGAAGAAAAAAAAAAGAAAGGGAAATTTGTAGAAGAGGCTGTTCTGTCATGCTGGCAGACAGTAGGCCTGGGAGTCAAGGAATCATGAGTTCAAATGCCATCTCAGTCACTTGTGGGTGATTTGCCTCTTAACCTCTCATTTTCCTTATTAGTAAACCAGGCATAATAATAGCAACTATATCTGAGGGCTGCTATAAAGATAAAATGAAATAAAATGTAAAGTAGCATATAAATGCTAGTTGTTGTCAGAATTGTTATGATTTCTAGTTTCTGAAACTTAACATTCATCAACCAGCATTTATTAGGCACCTGATGTATTTAATTGTACCAATATTCAGGTGTACCAAGGCTAGGACTTGGTACCATACATAGAAAAGACAAAATTGATATAGTATCTGCCCTCATGGAGTTTATGGTATAAAGGGGAGGAAAACAACATGTATACTGGAAAAAAAACATACATAGATAGGTAGATGAATAGATAGACAGATAGACAGACAGAAGTAGAAAGATGGATGTATAGATGGGTAGATAGAAAGACATAAAGATAGACAGACTGATTAGGTAGATAGATAATATGTGCAAAACAGATAAAAGGAATTTCTGGGGGACACTAACAGATTGGGAATAAAGATAGGCTTCCTATAGGAGAAAATACTTGAGCTGAGCTTTGAAGAGATCTGTGAATTCTCTGAGGCAGAGATAAGGAGATTTCAGGCTTGAGGAACAGCCTGAACAAAGAAAATAAATGCCTCCAGTCTGTCACATCCTCTTCTATGGAGGGAAGGAGTCCACATGGAAGATTTGCTGCCATGTTAAGAAAGCACGGGGCCTGAGGAGAACAATTTCTCCTGTCTCCTTCCTGCCATCCTCAGCAGGGGCACGGGTACCCTCCCCTCCTTGCCCCTTCTCCCCCTTCCCCTGCATAAATCTATACATCTAGATAGAGATCTCTCCCTCTCTGTCTGTCTGTCTGTCGTTCTCTATGTATGTATGTATATACATACATACATACACACATATAATATACCATCTCCTTGTCTCTTTTTAGGTCATTTATAATCAGCAGTCATGGAGCACAGGCCTCATTAGTGATATAGCCATTCCTTCAGTGCTTCAGAAATAATCATTTAGAAAAAAATGCACGGTTCCCTTCCCTTGAGAGCCCGTGAGTGATGAATTTATTTCAGTTTGGCTGGCTTGGCTGGCTTGCTCAGCCTTATTTCCATATTTATTTCAACAAATAGTGTTGGGTGGTAGCAACAAAGCGCATGCTGGATGTATACACACACTGGAAATGTGTGTCCACACCGAAGCCCTTATGGCAAAGGTGGGAGGGGAGTAGAGAAGGCTGCTGAGGATGGCTAACAAAAGAGCCGGTCTTTTGAAAAATGCAAACCTTGAGCTGAGAAGAGGTGTGTGCAGGTGGGGGGTGGGAAGTTGGAGTGGTGTAGCTCCTGATTGTTTGCATTGGAGAAGGAGATAGTGGGGCGAGAAGGAGGAGGGAGACACAGAGCTGGAGACCTGATTGATTCTGAGGCCACTAGTTTGGGTCCAGACAGTCCCCAAGGAGATCCCCAAGCCCTCGATTGCTCCCACTGCCATTCCTGTAGGGTCTGCGGACAGGTGATTAACTTTCTCTGACCACTAATGATTAGGAGGACTTGGAATAGATCTCTTCAAGCCAACGTGGATAGTTGTGATAAGTAAGGAGAGGTGATGTTTGGGAATCGAAATACTGAATGACAGGAGAAGGGTAGGCAGCAGACTCTAGATGGCAAATGGGATCCAACAGTTGAGATCCCAGATGTGCCAGCCACCTGGTCTCCTGAAATCTGCTCCGTTAGCTGCTGTCCAGCTTTCTGGTGTTCCTGGCCAAGATCTAACATTTTAACACGCTGAATTAGTTAGGATGAATGTTATCAAGTAGCACAAGCAGAGGATTTGAAATTAGGACCTCTGAAATCTGTTCTGAGTTGTATTATTGACCCTGGGCATAACCTTAGGGAAAGCTGATTCACCCCTGTCAACCTTATTATTGCCGATGAGAAGGAAGAAATGCAAGCAGTATATCTGAACTCACTCGATTGCTATCAAAATGGGAATTGGAATTTGTAAAAGACTTTAAGTTCCATGGTGAAAAACTCACTACACAGGCCTGTACCCAAATACGTTTTTTCCTGTAGACCTCCAAACCATTTTATTAGATATTTATTAGTATTATAGGGATACTTTGGTACTGTCATTTCCAAATTCAAGTCCAGATTTGTGATTTTATCCATATAGGGAATTTTCATTGTGAAAAATGTCCCTAATGATGCTGATCAGCAACTTCTCTGATCTTAGAGATTTGCCTGGGATACTGAGAGATTAAGTGACTTTGCCCATGGTCCCACAATCAATATTTAGGGGCAAGTCTTGAATAAAGGTCTTCCCAATTCCAACACTAGTCTCTATCCTGTAGCCTCCTGTTTCTATTTTATAAGGGATAAATAGAAAGGACAGATGAGTAGAGAAATCAAGAATAAAACTTTTGGATTCTTAATAGCTGTCCCCAAATTTTTCTACAGAAAAATGTGTCTCTCTTTAACATCCCTTCTAGAAGAAAACCATTCTTCTATTTCCAAATTAATTCAATGGGCCAAGCAGAGGTTCTCAGGAGCAAGGGAAAAGATGTGCTGGACAGTATCTAATGGCTTAATATCCACAGAAAATTAGACTCCTGGAGATAAGGAAGAGTTTTCGTTGGATAGGCAAAGCTAAAAGGAATTTGCTAGTGTATATTTTTCACCAGAAGTAAGAGGTTGAAAGAGGTTGAAAAATGAGCTTTACGCCTTCTCTGTACCAGAGCTGGTGGCCTGGGCCCAGAGGAGAAAGCTTCTGTGATAAAGGGATGCTAAAGCCAGACTTTTGGGCTCTTTTGTTGGTCCAGTAAAATACATGAAACCTTCTTAGTGATGTTTTTTTTGTTTCCTTAAGGTTTTTACATGTATTATTATAATAATGAAGGACATGTTGAATTTCAGTCAAGGTTGGTGAAATAAAGATGTCATTTTTTTCTCATTCAAGTTCATGGATACCCTGAAATATATCTATGGACCTTTTGGGAAATCTGTGGATCTTAGATCATGAACCTCTGCTTTAAGGACTCTTGGCCTGTTCACAGCAGAACAGTTTTATTTCTTGGTTCTTACCTGCTGTACCTTCCTTTCTCCCTTACAAATGGAGGACTGTTTTTTTTAAACATCCTAATTTAATAAGTAATATACATATTTACATGCATATGTATGTTCACATTACCATTAGAATCCATAAGCTTTAGAGCTGGACTTTAGAGATCCCTTAAATAAGCCTCTTATTTTCCAAAAGAGGAACTAGAGTTTTGGCATATTAAAATAATTCATGGAAGGTCACACAGGTAGCAAGCAGGTAGGACAGGGATTTGAACTCATCTCCTCCTGCCCCAAATATCACTGTAGCATGTAGTAGCCTGGGGCAATGTAAAGAAGGGATCTTTCACTGAAAGAAAGGCATTTTTAAGGAAAGCATGATAGGTATATCTAAAGAAAAACTAAGAACAGAAGGCATGGAAAATTAGAAAGCCACAGAAAGCCCAGGAGATAGTCTACAGAGGTAGTGTTATGGATGGAATTAAAGGGAAAAAAAAATAAACTCACAGTGATTGAACGAGACTGATGAGATGCTAGAAGTTTTAACTTTGTGAACTGTACCTTATAAAAACATTTCATTCGTCCACATGATTATTTCCTTTGATATTTCTCAAATATCTACCTACAGCCCTTTAACTCCTCACCAAGACTAAGAATATCTAGCATAACAGCATTCTGGTCCATCCTTACACATAGTGGAAACAAATTATAATAGTACATGAAAAAAAGAAAACCCATTCCAAAGCATATAATAATAATGAGAAGGCATTTAGAAACTTTGATGTCATGGAAAGACACCATTCTTAGGATCATAAAGTCAAATAATTTGAAAAAAGGGACCTCAGGGTCCATTTAGTTCAGCTTGTATCTAACCAGAATCCCCACTGTAACATGGCTGATAAATTGTGTGGTCATAAAGGCCTGGGTTCAAATTCTGCATTTGTAGTAACAACAGCTAGCATTTATATGGCTGCCGCTTTAAGATTTGTAATTTGTATGATTCTAAAGCCTTCATTTAGCCTGACTGAGTCTCTGGTTCCTCATCTTTAAATTGGGGATTATAATATCCTTAGTACCTACCCTCACGGGATTGTTGATAAGCTCAAATGAGATAAAAGTATACAAAGCATTTTGTAGACTTTAAAGTACCATATAAATGCCCATTATTATTAACATCTCATTTTTATTTCCATATCATCCATGTACATCAAATGATTAATAAGATGTTTTGATTTGACTTTGTCTTTGATTTGGGAGCCATATCTAGTTCTATTTAGAAGCAGTGATAATGGATTTAAGGCTAAGCAGAATGTTAATTCCATAAATTATCTCCCTGAAGAATATTGTGTTTTATATCAATTGTTCTTGACATTATTGTGTTGGTAGAATGTTTTAAATAGAGAAAAAATTTTCCACATGGACATCAAACATTTTCATATTCTTAGTGTACCTCGGTTTGTTTTGATATCTTTGGAGAACATAAATAAACCATGAGTGAAAAAACTGAGTGAAAGACTTTGTTGTGGTGGTGGTGGTTGTTGTTAGTATTGTTATCAGCAGCATCTTGTTCTCATCTTTTCTTGTGGGATTCTGATACATGGTTCAGGGCTAATCTTTTATAAAAATACTTTTATGCAGTTATAAAAAACAGTTCTTTTGTCCTCATCTGCAAGAGTGTGCGGAACACTTACTATAAATGAATAATGGGAGAATGATTGGTCCCAGGACTTTTTTGTTAATCGTTGTTATTTTTTCATTCCTATTTCACTTGGTGGAATAGGTTACTGGCTTGTTATTTTTATATGCCTATGGGTAATTACGCAGGTGCACAAAATAAGATTTTTTTTGTAACTGAATAAAAGTATTAGGGTTTAAGCTCATCCTCTATAGATTCCCTGAAAGCATCCTTAGTAAATCTCCAGTAACAGACAGTTTTGGATGTTGTACATCTTATCTTGTCTCCACATGATTTTAATCTCCTCTTCTATGTCTCTGTATTTTGAGAGCTTTTTGTTCCATGTAACTTGGAGATTATGAGTATTTAGCATGGTAACATTTAATAAAAATGTTATTCTTAAGTTTTTATGAATCAGTGTCATGACTGGGTGTTGTCTGTGACATTGCCCTAGTTTCCATACAGTTGATATAGGTTGAGTTCTCCAGGACATTTTGATGTCTATATTCGTAGGATAGGGATTTGTCATCTGTCTGTACATGAAAGGTGATGAGCTTCTGATGTATAATTCTAGCCACTAGTTCATGTTTTTCCAAGTATTAAATCAATGGAAATTTTTACAGTCAGCATTGTTATGTTCTACAGTTTCTACTCTCTCTGAAAAATCTACATTGCTAAGTCTGAGCTCCTTAAGAATAATTCTCCTATAATTTCCAGTGATTATGACCTAGCCCTGAATGGGGGTCATAACAAAACTTCCCATTTCGACAAACAAATCTACGTGACTCAGTCGTTTATTTCATATTTCTTTGTCGTCTGTGGATGTTCTCAAAATGTCCTTTCAACTTTAGGTATCAGAATTCTAGGATGCTCTGCCATATTGTTGACTGAATTCGTGTGGATTTGTTGACGTTGTTGTTTGGGGTTGTCAGTGTTGTTATTTGGAATTATTGTTTGGAAAACATTGAGAAATTCCTTTCCAAGTATTTACGAATTATCAAAAAAGCACTAAAATAAACTAGTAGGATTGCCATTACTCATATCTCCAAGCAGTGACGGATACCCTGCATCCCCACAATGCTACCTGTGGGTTTCTTTTATGTTGAATCAGCAATGGAAAGAGGAGGATATATTCAGTTCCTCTAGGGTGCCTATGTCCCAATTACTGGTTGATTCAATTATAATTATATGTATATGTGTGTTATAATAACTAATTAAAATGATGGCTGGATGGCATGATTCTGATTGACAGTTTGACCCCCACCCCCATCCCCGATGACACTAGGTATGCTCCATGACTATTTTCGGAACCCCATTAGTAAAGGTAATAATTTGAATATACTAAATACCTATTCAATGTTTGTTGAATTAGGCAAAATGAACTATAAACTGTAATCATCAGTTTAATAGGTATTTCTTTAATAGTGGATTTATGGAAAGACATAGGTGTGATTAAGAAAAAAAGGAGGGAGCCTTTTATCTGCATTAGTGGAGATGTTTCCAACAAAGCATTAGTCTCAAATTCATTTTGTCAATAAAATTCAATATGCACTTATTAGGCACCTGCTATATGCCTTGTGCTTAAGATGCAGAGACAAAAGTGAACAGTATTCTGCCCTTGAGGATTTTACATTCTATAAATATAACTTTGATTAGAACTTGGAGATCTCTTGCTTAATATATGGGTCTCAGTGAAAAGAACCAGAGGGGCATCCTCACGGGGAAAATACTTCTATACTGAAAGCCTTGTACTTTCTGGAGGAGAGGCTAATAATATCAAAAAATATAGCATAATAACAACACCAACAATGTATCACGGGGTGAGCAAACGCCCTGCTTAATGGCTGTCATTAAGGATAAAGCCTGCTCTCAGCCACCAGTGTTGATTTCCAGGTCTTTGGAGAAATGCACAGGTGCGCAGGAGCTGGGGAGGGGTCCTATTTATGGCATCAAATAAGCTTGCTGAGCTCCTGGGGCTTGCTTGCTTGAGTGAGAGGGAGGCGATTTTTAATTGGTAACATGACCACGCCCAGAATGGCATCAAGACAGGGAAAAAGGAAGATAATTGAATAAAGATCTGCATTTGCTGTTGTTTTGAACTACAGACAACTCTCAGGAGTGCCTTCAGAGGGTATTTTCTATCACCAGGCTGACTATTATTCAGTGGCAACACAACAAAAGGCAGGTCCCCGGTTTGGAGGGTGTTGATGATGCCCAAGTGACATGTATTTCCACCGCTGCCCTCCCTGGCCTCTTTTCCCTTTACCGTAAGTCTGCTAATGGAATGATGGAGAGGCAGTCAGGCTGATTGATTGACTGGTGATTTTTAGCTGCTTTCCTGGGTACCTGTAACATCTTTCTCCTCTTATCTGTCATTCAGAGTTTTTCTGTTTTTCTGTGGAGATTTATTTATGGGAACTTGTATGGGAGATAGCAAAGTGACCACATTTAACTACTTAGAATCATCCCTTTAGGGCTAGAAGATACCACAAAGATCATCTAATAGAACTTCTGATGGGGAAAAAACTGATCATCTTCAAATCATATCATAATCAGCTGTGATGCCAATATTTGAACTCACAGTTCTCCTCCTAATCCATTGTGCTTTTCACTTCTAGCGTGCTGACCAAATCCTGTCGGTATTTCAGTATTAATGTCTTTATTACTTTGTATTTGCTTTTTGAAATAGCTCTTTCCCCTTCAGTTGTCATCTCCTTGAGGGCAGATACTGTTTGATTTCTTTTTTTATTTCTGTATCTATAATCTCGCAATTAATAAATCCTATTTGAGGAATTAATAAACAGATAGTTGATTGATAGATAAGAAGCAGAGAAGTATAATGAATAGAGCACTAACCTAGGAGTAAATAAGATCTGGATTCAAATTCTGCCTCTGAAAACTAACCAGCTGTGTTGCTAGGGAAAAATCACAATCTCTCAGTGCCTACGGCAAGTGAGACTATAAAGCACAGATGAATTGTTGATCCATGCTAATAGAGGTGGCTTCTATGTTGGGAGTTCTCTTCATTGATGAAATTACAGTTCCAGACCAAAACAAAAAGCTATAGCCAAGAGAATTAATCATGCAGCATCCTCCATTAAGCACTACAGAACAAGGTCACTTACACACATGCTCTTTCATTATCTCTGTGCCCTAGATGTGCGTGTAAAGATGCTTCTGCCTGTGAAGATCAGCTACCTTAGCAAGATAATCGCTAGGGTTTTTTCCCCCAATACCGAAAGTAGCACTTTGAAAAAAATAATATTTGAAGTTTTACATGATTGCACATGCATAACCTATATCAGATTGCTTACTGTCTGAGGGAACGGTTAGGACGAAGGAGAGGATAGAACTTGGAACTCGGAAAGAGAAAGAATGTTAGAAATTGTTTTTACATGTAACTGGGGGGAAATAAAATATTATTAAAAATAATATTTAAAAGAAATGTTTCTGTTGAGCCACAAGGAAATACGTTTTTTGACTCTTAGGAATGTTAACTTTAAAAATAACAGTAACCTTAAGTCTCCCCATCCCATTTACTAAGCAATTACTGTGTGTATATCACAATAACCAGCACTATGAAGAGTTTAAAAGGAAGGAAAGACAACAGCCCTAAAATCTGCTTTTAGAGGATCAGAGATCTAAAGTAGAAGGAGGCCAATGAGTCAAAGCCCCTTGTTTGATAAGTGAGGAAACTGGCATCCTCGGAATTTAAGTGTTTTCTCCAAGATTTAAAAAAAAAATAGTGGTATAATTAGGTGGTGCAATGGATAGAGCATCAGGCATGAGTCAAGAGGAACTGAACGCAAATCAGATCTCAGATACTTAGTAATTCTGGGACTTTAGACAAGTCACTTTACCATTTTTGTCTCAGTTTCCTCATCTGTAAAATATGCTAGAGAAGAAAATAGCAAATGACTGCAGTATTTTTGCTAAAAAAAAAAAAATCCCAAATCAGTCATGAAAAAAATCTGTTAAAACACCTCAAAAAGGAGAGATTTGAGGGATTCGAACCCAGATTCTCTGCCCCCAGAACTAGATCTCTTTTTACTATACCATATGTCCTCCTCGGGGCAAGAATTCTTCCTCAGACCAACCTATTGTCCTAAAGAGGAAATCAAGACTAGCAGAACTCTAATAGGACTATACCCAACTCTGGCTAGCATGAACAAAAGCAATTTCCCCTGACCCATCCCTTCAAGGGCAGAGCTCATCCTGCCTTGCATACAGATTCTATGAAACATAATCAAATCATTCTGGTTTACTTTTCCAACATAGAATCGTTGACTGGATCAGGAAAAAGACTTAGGGACCATCTAACTAGTTCCCTTCTTTACAACTAAAGAGCAATAAAGTGACTTCCCCAAGATCACACAGGAAGTCTGTGTGCCTAGATCCTCCAGTCCCAGAACCTATACTCTTTCTACTGTATCCTATTTCTGGGTAAATACTCCATTGCTTCTCAATAGGATAGGAAGGCAAGGACTGTACCATTTTATTCTAATTTCTCCAGCATCTAGTGCAGTAAATAATATAGTAGGAATCATTGTACTCCTAAATTTAAAAAATAATAAAAATTATTCAAAAAATAGTTTTTGAATTGAAACAATTATCCAAGAATCATTCCAAAGACATAAAAATATACATGATAAAAGTCAATAAACAAATACATGATCATAGAATTAGAGTAGACCCCAGAGGTCATCTAGTTCAACCTTTTCCTCTTACAAGGGGCACAGGAAAACTAAATGACTTTCAAAGGATCACACAGGCAATAAGGATGGGAGCTGGGATGCGAATCGAGGTCTTTTTGACTCCATATATATTACACTGAATCCCTCAGCTCCAGCCAGATGAGCCTCACTGTGACCAAATTTGCCAATGTTGAGTCCTGGAGTTCGATCCAAATCCTTCACAAGAGCAGAGGTTCCCCTTATACTATTCTACTGTCCCTAAAACTGGGATCTGTCATAAAGCAGCTTGCTTCCCCACATCCACCCACCCCAGCCAGTCCAAGTTGGAATCGTGGTATCTAGGTGAATGCCCCAGAACTTTATTGAGTGTTACTCCCCAGTGTTCTGCAGGTAATTAACTTCTTCAAGTAAACATAGAAATCATAGGGCCAGGGGGATTCTTGAGAGGATGTGTAATTCATCCCTCTGCCTCCATCTAGGAGTGTGTTCAAAGAATCCCAGAAAGTGTTATTTACCCGTGGTGAATGAATGTAGCTACATCTTTCAAGACAGAGGAGGATTTTTTTTAATTGCCTTGATTCAGTCTCATTTATTCTCATCTCTTTAGGGGAGGAAGTATGTAAAGGAGTGATTTGGGTTTGAATACCAGCTCTGTCACTGACTATTTGCCTAGCCTCAGACAAGTCATAACAACTTTGCAATTCAGTTTCCTTATCCCTAAATGAGCTAGTTGGACTACATACTAAAGTCTTTTTCAGCTCTAAAATTCTTTTATTCCAGACCCACAAAGAAGGTTAAAAAATGTATTTATTCAGACCTCCACCATCCACTGTTCATCTATCTCCACTCCAAATGCTCACATGGACTATTTGTGCCCGACCCATTATAGAGCCTTCCAAGCTCATATTGGTCTGATTAGCCATGACCACTGTACCTTGTCTCTAACATAGTGATGTCATTTTGGTCCTCTTCGAGAAGGAAGGACAATAAGCAGACGGTCTTTTTTCTTACACCGACTCACCCTAAAGTCAAATATCACATTCATGTAGCTCTTGATGACTGCAGAATGTTTTGTGTATGTTTTCACCCTATAGCTTTGCAACCCTGTTAAGATAGATAATGTATCAGCTCAAAGAAAGTACTTAATAAATGGTTGCTGGATAAATAGATTTTTAAGAAAACTAATTCCTATTTTATGGAATGAGAAATCAAGGACTCCAAGATCAGGAAATCATATAAAATTTCACTAAGACAAATTGATCTTTGATGTAAGAAAAAAATTCTTAATAATCAATTATTTGAAGAGAGAATGATCTACTGGGGAGGTAGTGAGTTCTTCATCTTAAATTAGATGACTGTTAGGGATGCTGTCAAAGGCATTCTTAGTGTCATATGGGGTAGATTTGATGACCTCTGAGATCCCTCTCCATTCTGAGATTCTGTGAACCCAGAAACCCTGGTCATCTGACTCTAAAGTCCAACCTTGACAAAGAATGGTGCTGGCAAAATGCACCTCATGACTATAGTTTCCGCATGATTATGATGGGGATGGAACACACAAAGTAATATTTCTTCTTTTATTGAGTTGCAGTACATATAAGATAGGTCAACATGACCCATGGCCAAGGAGTTTCCTATTATCAAGGGGAAAGAGAAAAACATAATATTACCAAAAAACCAATTAATTTTATCAGCTATTTATTTGGAGTATTTGTGCAAAAATAAAAATATCTCAAGTTAAAACTTGCATTGAGATATTTTTAAAAGGTGACTCTGCTTTTATTCATCTAAAAAATTATACCCATTTCCATAAGTGATGGTTTATTAAGATTTTTATTCTCATAGAAAAAAGAAACAGAATTTTCTCAAGTTTCTCTGATCCTTCTTCTTCAGTGATTTCCGTTCACAGGTTAAAAAGAAATTAGATCCCACAACTACTTTCTGCAGTAATCCATACTGTAGATACTAGTGTTCTTCTAATAAACAGTTATAAGACTAACAGTGTTTTATTCCAAAACCTTATTAAGTCAGACCCTTTGGGGGATGGTAATCACTTTCTTTCATTAAGGACTCTGAGGAAGAGCCCCCATCAGTGGTTTCACCCTAAACTGACCAACTTCCTCTCTTTGCACATCTCGGGAGATAATAATAACTATAGAGTGTGCTGGTGTTGTCCTCAGTCACAGACACAGCTTAATGATGTAAAGCCCAGGACTCTTGTCTCTGAATAAGCATGTGAAAAACATGTTTAAGGAAAAAGTCTTATAACTAAAAGTTGATTTTTTGAACTTGGGATCTGACTCCTCTTTTTCTTGGTATATTTCTTTCATGTTGACCATAATTCTCTTGCCAATAAGCATTATTCTCTTCTCTCTTAGTTTTCCTCTTGTCTGCTCCCTTTCCTCCCACTTTAGCATCTCCTTTTCTCCTTTCCCACTCCCCAAATCGAACATGTACAGATTTTACGGTTCACTGGAGAATAAGTGGCTGTCATTTCACAGACGGGCCAGGATGTAATTAGCCACAATGCATTGGAGTAATGGAACAGATGTCTCTTTGTAAACTGAGTTTGCTGCTGCATACTCTGTGTGTATGACCTGCAGTCCGACCACTCAGGCTATTCCATTCTGCTCTTTCCCATATCACCCCTCTCCCTTCCTTCCCTTTCTTTCTCATTCTCTCTTCTTCCCCCTTTTTCTCTCTTTCTCTTCCTTCCTCCTTTCTTTCTTCCTTCTCTTCTCCCATTCCCCGAGGATTAGCTAACATGGGAGTATGTGTATGCTGCCTATTTTTGTTTTCTCTTCCTACTTCCCTATCTCATATCTCCTCCTGGAAGTCCACTGGTTACGTGCTGAAGTGTGAGTGAGCTGAACCTGTATTTATCGATGGAGTCATTCAAAACAAAAGAAGGCGATACCCCTCTTATGAGATAATTGGCAGTTTCAAGTTGCACTTATTACTGGCTGATAATACACAAGCAAAATCATAAATTACTGTTATGTTGTCTGGACTGTTGTTGTTTTTCCTAACTAGAAATGAAATAGCTGTGTCTCCTGCCTTTCCAAGGTTGTTATTAAAATCTTAAAAGGAAGAAAACTAGACTGTTTGCAATAGGCTGATACATAAAAGCTACCAAATAAAGGGTCAAGCGTCTGCACCTTTTATTATATCACAAACCAAATCCTTCCTTTACACTGGTGACCTAACAGGGTAAAGCTTGTTATTGTTGTTAATATCATCCAGATCTATATGTCACCATTTTGGAAACTCCTGGTGTAGCTACTCCCCACTGATGAAAACTAGCAAATCATCTGCAATTTAAGAGCCTAGGAAATGGGTGCTAAAATCACTTGTACAAGGTCTCTCAGACACAGTATGTGCCAGAGGCTATACTTGAACCTTAGTGTTTCTAACTGACCAACCCTCCTGAATCTTGTAGCTGTGCTATCTCTCTTGTTAATCACTATCATGAATTAATGGATTTAATACAGCTACAGGATTAAAGGGTCTAGGGTTGAATAACAGACATTGGGCCACCTATGCCTAAGAATATCCCCATATTAAATCAAAGGACAGAAAAAGTCCTTTGTAGTAGAGAGCAAAGATCAATGAATCTTTGCTAGGTGGCACAATAGAGTGCTAAAATTGGAAACCAGAAAATCTGAGTTCAAATTCAACCTCAGACATGTACTAAATCTGTATCCCCATCACTTAATCTCTCAAGATCAGTTTCCTCATCTATAAAATGGAGATAATAAGAATACCTCCCTCACAGTGGTGTTCTAAGGATCAGACTATGTGCAGTATATAAAATATATAATTTAAGTGTATAAATTATGATCATATATGAATTGTGATCATGATGACAGTGATGGTAGTGAACAATCCCCATCCTTTTAACTTCTCCTCCTCCTTCAGTGATGAAGCATGAGAAGTGTAGAGCCACAAATATATTCATCTTCTCTTTGCTATCTCCTTCACATTTTGCAGAAGTCAACGAGAATGAAAATATAGAGCTATGGCACCTGGGTATTGACAAGAGTCTTTGTCCTTTAATTCTGTTTGATTTCCTCCTCCCCACCCCTTCCTTAACACATGCTCCTAAGTCAGTCTTTCCATCTACTCAAAAGCATGAGATCATATGCTCAGGTCCAAGATTAGGTTTCTGGGCATGCATCTATTCCCTTTGTCAAATGAAAAACAATCTCCTAGTTCCTCCCAAGCTATGAAATGCTGGTGGTCATCAGGCAATGAAGGAACTCTCCTTTATTCAGGGTCAGGACCTGTTAACTTTGTTGTAGCACCAATTTTAACAATCAGTGGCACTGTGTGGTCCAAACATGAAACTGGAAGTCACAATTAACTAGTAGCCAAAAAAAGGAGTCTTTTTTGTTTGTGGTTCTGACATTTCTTATCCAGATCTTAAGGGCAAGTGTGATATATGTGATCCCAGATATTGTCTGTAAATCTCCTAATATTGAATTGCTTTTTCAGAATTTAATTTTTTTTCAGTTCCTTTCCTACACTTTCGTTCTATTCTCCACCTTTTCCTTCCCTCACCTACTCTTTCATTTTCTTTCTCTTTTCCCCCTTCTCTTTGTTTTCCTTTCTTTCCTTCCCTTTCTTTTTCATTCCTCTCCTTCCCCCTTTTGTTTCCCTTTTCTTTCTTCTTCATGACCTCCCCTTTCTTTTTTACTATCCTTCCTTTATTTCTCTTGTTTTCTTCCCATCTTAAATGTTCATATTTGATTTAGACAAGAACTTAAGAATTTCAGCTAAGTGTTTATAATTCATTAAAAGGTTATAGAATGGCTTGAAAATATTTTGTGCTGTATTTTTTTTTTGGTACTATACAACATTAGGTAAAAATGACAGAGCCGTGGGATATGAAATTGATCCTAAAACTCGTGTAGCATATGGTAATTTGATAGCTCCTTGGCATGACCTCACTGGTACTCATAATGCCTATGAAAGTTGAAACCTTCACTGTTCTCTAAGGGATTAGAGGTAGTGACAGTGTTATTGGGCTATATTGGAGAAAGAAAACCTTGTAACTGTGTTACCATCCCCAGAAGCCAACCAACTATAGTACCTGGAATATTTGGGAGTCCATTCAACGTCCCTGTTGTTTTATTTTTATAACTAAGAGTAATCTTCGACTTACTAAACATACAGCATGTTGTGTGGGCAAAGTGCATTTGAACTCTATTGTCAAATGTAGATATCTCTGGAATCTTTGCTAATCCAGCCTCTTCACTGACAGTAGAATGAATGATAATCAATCAATTAACAATAGTAATCTATCAGTCAACAAGTATATTAAACAGTTCCTAACAACAGGCACTGTGGTGAGAGCTGGGGATATAAAAACCAAAGTAAGACATTCCTCCTCCTGAAGAAGTTTGTGTAGATGATATACAGAAAAGCTACAAAATGATTACAAATAAACATAAGATGAATACAAAATTACTGAGAGGGGAGTTAGTATTGACTGGGGGAAATAGAAAGGGAAGTAGGTAATACACTCAAGTTCATTCTTTAAGGGACATAGAGGTTTCAGGATGTAGAGATGAAAAGGAAGATTATTCCAGATTTGGGACAACCAAGATGGGAGATGAAATGTCATGTGTGGAGAGTGTCAATTAGATATGCTTGACCCATAAGGAGAAGTGATGAATAATCAGGCAGATAGGTGGCACAGCAGATAGAGCACTGAACTTGGAATCAGGAAGATTTCTTTTCATGAATTCAAATACAGCCTTAGTCCCTTATGAACTGTGTGACCCTAGACAAGCTACTTAACTCTGATTGCCTCAATTTCCTCATCTATAAAGCAAGCAAGAGATAAGCACCCCAGTATCTATCTGTTTCAAGAAAACCCAAAAATGGGTTTGGGAGGAGTCAGAACAATGAATAATCAGTTTGGAAAGATAAGCTGGATACACATTACAAAAAGCTTTAATTGTCTGTGTTGTTTTCTAGACTGTAAGAAGTTGCCACTGATACTTCTTGAGTAAGGTAGTAGCTTAAGTCCTCTACTTTAGGTGTATCAGTTTGGCAACTCTGTGAAGGATAGATTGGAGAGAAGAGAAACTAGCTACATGATCAGTCAGATTGTTGTGCAACAGTCCAGGCTTGAGTAGTTGTGGAGGGGGTTTAGTGGAGGCAAGGTAATGGATACAAGAGCTGATGAAGAAGTAGAATCAAAATTTGTCAACTTATTGGATAATAGAAGAGTGCAAGATGATTCCTAGGTTACAGACCTCTGCATATGTGATGAATTTGAGACTAGAGATGGTTTCATTTATTTGTATCACCAATGCCTGACACATAATGTTTAATAAATGCTTGTTGATTTATTGAACGCCATTTAATGATAGTAAGAATCAAGGAAGTCCCTCAGCTCTCTTTCCTTAGGGTAAGGGAGAATTCCATGCCTTCTACTTTGGTAGCTCTCATTTTAGGAACAATGAAACAGATATTAAATAAGATCCCATGACTTCCCCATCATCACATAGCTAGTAAGCATCTAAAGTGGGATTTGAATCTGGGCCCTCTTAACCATAGGTACTGTCCTTCTGTCACTTCCCCAAAATGTTTCAGGATACCATCTAACACATTCATAACTGAATATTACCTAAATGGAACCAATTACACATTTCTAGTCATGGAGAGGGAGCTGGTTGTCTCATTTCTATTGATAGAAATAGTTCTGACACGTATGTTCTTCCTTCTATGAAGATAAACCTTTGGCTCTAATTTATACCCATTCATCCTACCTTTGCCCTTCAGAGTTCCACAGAATAAATCTTCCTGATTATAGCCCTTCAATAATTGACCACACTTGTCATGCCCCCCTCCTGAATTTCTTTTTCAGACAAAATATATCTGATTTCTTCAGTTGTACCTTTATAATAACAATAGCCTTAAGTCTAAGTATTTTATATATTGGGGGAACTGATGCTCAAAGAGATTCTATGTCTTGCCTAAGACCCCTTAAGTAGTAAGCATCTAAAGTGGGATCCGATCTAGGAGAAGAAATAATACAGTAGAAAGAGTTTTGGATTTGAACTCAGAAGTCTCTAGCATGAATCCTGCAGAGCTCAGCCATTTATCGTAATCTGTGTGACCTTGGGCAATCATTAAATCTCAATGTCTTGATCTATAATAACAATAATAATATAACAGTGACAGTAATACCATTTTTGTATAATACTTTCATATTTGCCTAGTGCTATACATGTTATCTCATATGATATTCATGATTCTCCTATAATGTAGGTACTAGTATTGGGCCCATTTTAGAGATGAAGGAATTGAGGTTAAGAGCGGTTGAGTAATTTGTTCTGGGTCACATTGCTAGTAAATGTCCGAGGTTGGACTCAAACTCAAATAATCCTAACTCCAAGTTTCATGTTTAAATATATGATCCTATGATCTCATTTGAGTCTGGCTACAATTCTATAAGTACTATAGGTATTTTACAGATGATGGGATTGTGTCTGGAAAGTAATTTCCCCATGGTCACATAGTCATAGTATTAAATTGGAGATTCATACCCATCTTATTGACTGTTAACACTTCATTCAGATCACACCACTGTCTCTAGAATGTGTTTCCCAAACTTCATTATCCTGGTTAGTCTTCCTCTGAATTCTCTCCTGTTTGTCAGTTTCCATCTTTTTAAATGTGGTACCTACACATGAACAGAATCCTCCAGATGTGGTTTAACTAGTTTGAGTATAATGAGACTATTATATCCCTTCTTTGAGATCCCATATTTCTAGGAGGGAGCTCAAGATGGATTTTTTGGCAGCCCCATCACAAGAATAATTGTAACTGAGCTTCTAGTCAACTGAAGTCTCTAAGCCAAAGTTCTTAATCTGGCATCTGTGATCATGGGGTTTTTGTTTCTTTGGGGCTTTTAAAATAATTATATTTGAATAAAATAGAAATTTCCTTCATAATCCAGTAGATTTTGTTTTATGCATTTAAGAACATGATTTGAGAAAAGGTCAATAGGCTTCATTCACTAAACTTCCAAAGAAGTCCATGACATAATAAAGGCTATGAACCTCTATTCAGAGTTCTTCATTTGTCCATGAGCAAGCCTGTATTTTACACAGGGTTTTTTTTTTATTTTTATTTTACTGCAGGACTTTCCTTTTATCCCTGCCTAGTAAATTTCCTTTGATTGGTTTTAGCCTATCATTTTAACCTTGGAGGTCTTTTAAAACTCTTGATTTTATTATCCATCCTTCCTGTATATTCTTCCCAACTTCATGCCCTCTACAGATCTGATAACTATGCCTTCTATTTCTTAATCCAGGTTCTTAAAAAAAAAAAAAGTCCAAGAGAATAAGACCAAGTCCAAAGTAGAGTCTTTTTCCATCTCAGTTGATACTGAGCCATTAATCAAAACTCTTTGGATAAGGTTGTTCATTCAAAAACAAATCAAATTATTTTACAGATCACATTTTTCCATCTAATATAGAAAGGATCTCATGAAAGACTGATGTGTCTTTCTGTATATTAAGATACATATTTTTACTGCATCTTCCTTATCCCCCAGTCTAAATAATGCTATTTTAAAAAAAACAACAGTTTAGTTTGTCATAGTTGGTTCTTAGTGAACCAGTGCTGGCTTCTACTGTTTGCTGACTTTTCTGAGTATCCTTAAACTTTCTTTGAAATTCAGTTCCAAACAACAGACATTTGTTGGTTTGACACTCTGTTCTACAATTTTTCCAGGGAAAAAGATCAGACTTACCAAGCAGTAGTTTTGTTGACATGGACTCTCTTCCCTTCTTTGAAAATCAGGGCAAAATTGCTCCACCATCAGACTCCTGGTACCTTTCTAATTGTTCATTAGACTTTAGATATTACTTACAGGGATTCCACAGTCATATTCACAAGTTCTTTCAGTACCTTACAATGTAATTTGTATATTTTTAGAGAGACGTTTTGACCAAGAAACTTGACATCCTACCTCAATTCCCTTATCAGATAAAGGGGTTGATTAGACTAGATCAAAGGTGTAGAATATGTGTCCCACAACACTCCTGAATGCAGTCCCAACCAGATTAAAATATAATTTGGAAATCATTAACAAAAATAAAAATACAATAACGCACAGATATTCTCATGTAAAACTAAAGTCAATATGCAAGTATACTTATATATAGTTTAATAGCCCCCATTTCTATTTTAGTTTAACTTAGTTATGCCAGATGATGCTTTTTGACTGACTGATTGGCTGACCTAGCCAGTCCCTTTCATCCAAAACTAATGCTTAATGTCCTTGAGAGAACTGATTATGAAATTTTCAATGTGAGCATTTATACTTCAGAAATCTATATTGGCTACAAACCGGGACTTTATTATTTTTGTTGATTGTCTAGATTTTAAAAGATGATGGGGAAGTTTAATAATGCAATTAAAATTAAAAGTTTGTCTTTATGCCTTTTTTTCTGGAGACCCAGGTGGTAAACATAGACTAGCATATCTCATATTGCTCATAATATTGCCCGAGCTCAGAAGGAGAGCGGTAGAATGCTCTGAGAAGGTAGTCGTCACTGGACTGGAGACCTGGTGACTGGATGCTAATAATAAAAGTATATAGCACTTAAGGCTAAAAATTGGCTTCCTTTGTTATCCAATGCATTTCATTCCCATGCGTCCTCAGGAATATAATGTACCTGTCCAGAACCACTTTTCCAGTTATTGTCTGACTTTTTGTGTTATGAACATCCACCTGCCCCAATTTACTTTTCAAAAGGCCAGGCAGGGTCCCAGGCTCTTCCAGGAGGCTCTACCTAAGCTGGTTCGTGCAGATGGATTGTGCCTCTTTTGCTCCTTCTAAACTGAGTCTTTTTTTCTTAGTTAGGGTTCAACAATTTCATTGCCTTTCACCACGATTGGAACTCTTGCGTAATTTCACTTTTAAGGGTGCTCATGGCCGTCTTGTGCATTTTCAAGGGAGACAGCTGGCCCAAATGTTGCTTTTGAGGGCTATTTTGACTTTCCCTCCATTCCTTGTTATTGTAGTGGGAAGCCAGGAGGTGGGGGCTGAGAGGAAAATGTGGCTGGAGTAGGTTCTGGCAAACAGGTGCTCATGGCAGAAGGGGACAATATGGTTTGACAAGTTGCTTATGTTTTCTGTGAAAAAGCAGACCAGGGCTTGCATTTCTCAGAGCTGCGCTGGCCCCAAAGAACAAGGATTTCTGCTTTCTCCTAAACGAAGGCGCTCTTGGGCAGTTACATCAGAAGTGGTTCGCCAGCATCCTCCCAGCAGGCAATTATGCTGCACTCAGGTCACTGCTGGAGCGGAGGGTTCTTGTACACACAATTGCCTTGGTGAGCATGCAGAGTATTCCAAATGGAGAAGGAGGTGATGCTTTCTCCCAAGCTGATTGATCACAATTCTACCTGCATTTTAAAGGCAGAGACACCTTAGGGATCACCTTGGCATGTTTCCCCATTTTCCTGACAAGGTTATACAGTCACCTATTCACCCCCAGTATTCAAACCTTGGATCTTTTTAAACTCCAAATTCAATGCTCTTAATACTGTATCACACTATCTTTCAATGAGTCACATTGCATAGAATGAACCCTGGTTTACACAATTCCTTAACACAGGCTGTACCACTGCAAGGTTTGGGGGGGTGCTTCTCTCTCCCCCCCACCCAGGACCCATAGACAGCAGTATGGTCCTTCCAAGTACTTCTAACAGGCAGGTGCTGTTCTCCTAGGTGCAAAGCATCCTTACTCTGTTAGGTTCAGAGGACTAGACCTCCCAGTCTGAGTGTGTGTTGTGGAGAGAATTTAAGCTTTCCCAAGAGTATCCCAGGGGAGCAAGCAAATGAGGAAATACAGACCAGCCTTGAAGAGTCCTTAGGAAGACTATATGGAGTGGTAGAGAGAGTTGGGGCTCTAGCTTGTGACTGCTAAAGTGGAGGGCTGGGACTTGGGACTTCTGAAGTGGAGGGTGCCTTTTGCTGCCAGCAAATGCTGGTGGGCCCCAATCCAAATACCAAAGGAAAACATTAGGCTGTGTGGAAGTGGGAGGGAGCATGGCTGCTGAGCTGAAGGGAATAAATACATAGCTCTTCAGAACATGGAGGGAGACAGAGCACTGTGGATGAATAACCCAGAAGTGGTCTGCCAGATATAAAGTCACAATATAATGAGAGAGAATAACTGACATTTATGGAACTCCTTACATTCATCATCTCACTGAAGTCCTGAAATAATAATCACAAGTACTATTATCTTTATTCTGTACAGATGAAGAAAATAATACTCAAAAGGCTGAGATACCTACTAGTTTTGTGATCCTGGGTGAGAGATTTCACCTCTCAGATTCAGTTTCCTCATTTGTAAAATGAAAATCAGATTTTATTTTAAAGATGGTTTTACGGTTCACATGAGATTAAATGAATGTAAAAGTACTTACAAGCCTTAGAATGATATCTAAACAGGAGTTATTATTATTGTCTCCTAACTAATGAATTTACAAGGCAGGGTTTGAATTCGTATTTTCTCTGACTCCCAAGTCCAGCACACCATGCCCTGTGCCTTGCTGCTTTTCCATGGAAATAAGATTTATAGCCGGGAAGGACCTTAGAGAGGATCGAGCCCAGTGATTTTATTTTAATGTTGGGGAAACTGAGGACCAGAGAGAAAAAATGATTCATGTAAGATCTATATAAGTTGTAAGTAGGGACGTCAGGATTTGAAATCAGATGTCTTAAATCCCTCAAAAATCAGTCATTAATCAGCTAGCATTTATTAAGTGCTCCCTATGTGTGATAGGTGGGCATTGTGCTAAATGCTGGGGACACAAAGTAAAACAAGGCAAAACCAGCTTAAAAACAGTGTTTTGGGGTTTTTTTTCTACAGCACCACGTGCTGCTCTCTCCCAGAGAGGAGGGCCAGGTCCTCCAGAGCAGAGATCTGGGGGCAAATCTTGGTGGGGACTCTGACGGCAGAGAAAGCGCCGCGCCTTTGAGAGACACCCCAGTTACAAATGAGGATGGATGGGAAGCTGAGAGCCCCTAATGGTTTTATCAGGGCAATCCTTCTAGAACAAGCAGCCAGCGCTCCCCTTCTCCCTTCACATCTGACTGGTTATCTATTGTTCCTCCTTTGCCATCCCTTGTCTGAAGGGCTTTGCAGCCTTTACAGGTAGACGAGTGTGCCATATCCCCACCCCCACCCCCCTTCTTGAAGTCATTGTCTATATTTAGGTCAGTGACGTGATGAGAGATGTTGATGTGATTTTTTTTTTAACCTAAAGTTGAAAATCGCCTCTCCGGATATGGGCGAATGGAAAAATCTCTGACCGAGCTGCTGCTACTCTGGCTGCCGCCGCCCCCGCCTCCCTCCGCCTGGCCTGGGGTTCTGGGACCGCTGGTGCTGAAGCTTTCGCCCTAACCTGATGGGGATAACCTTCCGCGCTGCTTTCCCGCCCCCTCCCCACTCCGTTCCTCATCCCCTCCTCCCTCCCCCCTTCAGCAAAACCAAACGAAACACCTGTTTGTCTTTGTGAGTCCGTCAGGCCGGGCCTAGCACTGCCCCTGGCACCCAGTAGGTGGCTAATAAATGTTGACTGAATGAGTGAATGAATGAATGCCCAGGGTGCAGGCCCCAATTCTCCCCCTTCACCCGGCTGAATGGTGAGGGAGGGGCTTGGCTTGGCAGGGAGGGAGGCAAGGAGGAGGCTTTCTTCTTTACCTGGAGCGATTACCCAGCACTCTGCTCTGTCAAGTAGAAAATGTGGCCCTGATAGATCCTGTCCACAAAAGAGCGCTGCCTTTTTAATATGCAAATGCTCAGTCAGAGAAAGTAAATAGACATCTCCTTCTTCGGGGAATTAGAAGACAATCACATCTACCCCACCCCCAACTCCCGTCCTTCCCATTTTAAGTGAAAGAAATTTGGGTTTCTCTGTGTCTCTCGTTCTCTTCCTCCCTCCTTCCCTCCCTGTTTCTCTCCCTCTCCCTCCCTCACTTCCTCCCCTCTCCCCCCCACCCAGTATCTCTCTCTCTCCCCCTCTGTTTCTGTCTCTTTTTCCTCTCTCTTTTCCTCCCTCCTTTTCTCTCTCCCTCTGTTTCTCTATCTCTGTCTCTCCTCTCTCTTCTCTCTCTCCTCTCTCTTCTCTCTCCTCTCTTTTCCTCTCTCCTCACTTTTCCTCCTTCCCTCCCTCTCTCTGTGCCTCTCTGGCCTCTCTGTGTTTCTGTCTTTCTGTCTCTCCCTTTCTCTTTCCTCTCTCCTGTTTTTCTCTGTCTCTCTGTCTCTTTTCCTCTGTCTCTCATCTTTTTTTCCTCTCCTCACTTTTCCTCTCTCCCTCCCTGGCTCTCTGTTTTTCTCTTTCCTCTCTGCTGTCTCTGTCTCTCTGTCTCTGTCTCTCTCTCTCTCTCCTCTCTCTCTCTCTCTCTCTCTCTCTCTCTCTCTCTCTCTGTCTCTGTCTCTCTGTCTCTCTCTCTCTCTCTCTCTCTCCTCTCTCTCTCTCTCTCTCTCTCTCCTTCTTCCTCTCCCTCTCTCTCTCCCTCCCTCTCTCCTCCTCCCTCCTTTTTCTTCCCATTCTTATCCTTAAGCTCCTACCCCCCACCCCAAGTTTCTTCAGTCTTAGCTTCATTAGTTTGATAAGCAGACACCAAAAGAGGAAAGGGGGGAGGAGGTGGTGGGGATTGCAGAGGGGGATCCGCCTAGGGGCTGCCCTGAGGTTTTAGAAGATGAACTGCTAATGATGTGCAGTATGATGTGCAGTACCTTTTCAGACTGTCTGGTCCCTCTGGAAAATCGGGGTCCTTCTCTCTCACTCTGATTATCTTTCCTAAATGGTATATCTGGGGTTAGAGTTAGAAAAGAGGAAGGGAGAAAAGTAGCCAGGGAGATGTTCACTAGAGAAAAGGAAGAAGAAAAGGAAGGGTCATGAGAACTGGGTCCTGCTTCCATATCTTTCTTTAGCAGAATGTCTGCTATTTAGACACTCCTTAAAATCAGAAAACCACAATCATAAAAGTGATTATCTTTTGTAGTAGAGTAATAAAATAATAATAATAGGTAGCATTTATATAATTCTGCAAGGTTTGAAGAGCACTTTATAAATATTATCTCATTTGGGCCTCACAATAACCCCAGGAAGGAAGTACTACTATTTATCCCCCTTTTACAAATGAGGAAACTGAGGCAGTCAGAGTTTTAAATGACATACTCAGCTAGAAAATATATGAAACTGAATTTAAACTCATGTCTTTCTGACTCTGGACCCAGTGCTAATTTAGTGGAACAGTCTTGCTTAATCCTTATACACTAAAGGGTTTTTAGGGAAATCAGGCCAAAGTGGCACACTGCAGTTTTGTTAGTGTTTGTGAGCCTTGGGCTCTGCACAAAGAAGTAAGCTTTCTTTCCATTTTCAAATATATATATATATATACATACACACACATATATATAATTCTTTGCCTTAGTTTTTAGTTTTAGAATTTGCAATCAATCAAGTATTTATTAAGCACATAAACTATTCCAAGCACTGTGCTGGATCCTGGGTATTACAAATATAAAAAATGAGACAGTCACTGCCCTCAAGAGCTATAGCCTATGAGGGGAGGGGGCTTGGTCTCTACAGTCACAAGGATTGAGACAGTAGCTATGGCATTATTGGCTTAATTGTTACCAGTACATGGGTTATGGGAAAGAGGTGATGGCAGAGGACCAGAGCTCCTGATGGGAATCGGTAACGATTGTCAGCCATGGCAAAGGACTGGCTATATATTGATTAAGATGAGTTTTTAACTAGTCAGGATAGGTCTCCCTAGGCAGATAAGTCAGTCCCAGGAAACAGTCCCAAAACTGAAGCTGGTTCAGTTGAAGGGAAAGAAAAGGGTCCAAAAAAAGTACCCATTCCTGGTAGATAGAAGAGGCAGATTATCAGGTCTGGAATCAGGGACCCAGGGTCAAACAGCAGCTTTGCTACCCTTAGTTATCCCCGTTAATCTTTCTAGATCTCACTTTTCTCATGCAAAAAGATTGGTCTACAAGAACTCTAAAGACCTTTGCAACTATTTATATATCTACATTCCTGTGATCCAGTAAGCATTTATTAAATGTCTTTTATGTGCAAGGCATCGTATTAGCTTTGGAGACAAACAAGAAACTTTTCCTGTGGTCAACACATTCTGTTGAAGAGACAAGATTTACATAGGTCAGCAAATTCCAAAAACATGTGAGGAAAGAGAATGCACTAATAACTAAGAGAATCAGGAGAAGTTCCATAGAGGAGGTAATGTCATAATTGAACCTTTAAGGAAAACAAAGCTTCTAAGAGAAAGTGCAGACAAACAGAACAATCTTGGGCCAGAAGGTTGGAGTTCCAGTATAGGGAATAGCACGTGAGCCATTTTGGTTGAATTGTAGAGTACATGAAGAAAAATAACATGAAATAAGTCTGGAAAGACAGGCTAAAGTCAGATTGTGAAGAACTTTAAATGCCAATCTAATGGTTAGTAACTACAAATATTAATTTGAGAAGCATCGATTTTATTTAATAGGCAATAGGGAATCATTGAGGATTCTTGAGTAGGGGAGTGACCTACTCAGATATTGTAATCACAAGCTAATTGTACCCCTCAGAAATTAGAAGTGGCAGCCTCCTACATTTTATTAATGTTTTTGTTTCTGTTTATAAAGCTCTAAAAAGTAGGAGGTGAATGTGAATTGCTGTTATCATTATGCTGGTATATTTCTTCATGAGTACCTATTATGTGTAAGGAATTCTTAGCTGCTGAGTAAGGAAAAGCCTCAGTCCCAGCCCTCAAAAAATTTACAACTAGAAACAAGATGTGCTGCTGTGTTTAGTCGTGACCCATTTGGGGTTTTTTTTGTTTTTGTTTTTTTGGGATTTTTTTGGCAAATATACTGGAGTAGTTTACCATTTCTTTCTCCAGCTCATTTTACAGATGAGGAAACTGAGACCAACAAGGTTGTTTAAGGGAAATACAGTTAATAAACATTTGAAGTTGCATTTGAACTCAGGTCTTCCTGACTCCAGGTCTCTATCCACTGAGTCACCCAACTTCCCTAGGAACAGTATAGGACAGCAGAAAGTAAGCTGAATATATAATATCTGGTATCTTACCTCTCTAGGACTCAATTTCCTCATCTATAAAATAAGTAGGTGGGACCAGGTGATCTTTCCAACTCCAAATCTATGTTTATAATCTAGACAATTTAGAAAGTATCCCCTCGTGTCATGAGCATGTAATTAATTGTTCATTTCTGAAGCTTAGGGAAAGTGAGCACTCCATGGTTGTAAGGTCTTACATAACCAAAAATACCAAGAAAATGAGCCTTTTGCCAACACAGTCTTCGTGGCCTGTTCTCTGAACTCCCCGATGTTTCAGGTTGGCCGTCAGCCACTCATTTTGCACGATCAGGGTTAATGAGGTCCAGGAACTGCATGGTGACCTGGTGTCTGCACCATGGCATCGGCCACTGGCAAGGCAAGGCACTAACCCACAAGGGACCTCCTATTTCTGTTCATAAAAAATGAGCAAGTGAGACTAGGAGATGATGGTCCCTTCTGACTAACAATCTATGTCTATGTTCTATGTTACAATGTGTTATATGGTCTAGACTCCTTACCCTGACAGCCTCTGTGCTGTGCTGAAGCCCCTTCCAGGGCTAACGTTACCGGTTCTGTCTTCTCATAGGCTGTTTTTCTGACACCTTGTGTGCCAAAGCCATTTTTGCCTATTGAAAGTCTATAATCTATGTATTCCAGTTCTAATATCCTGTGTTCTATGTTCTAGCATTTCTTGTTCTGATATCCTAAGTTCTACATTGTATATCCATGTACCAGGTTTCCTTCCGGTTTTATTCTCTGTTTTAAGATTTCTTCTGACTGTAATACACTTTCTTCAGTTCCAAGGCCCTTCCCAGATCAATTTTCTGAAGTCTCTCTGACCCTCTCTGCCTTCCAGTTCTAACATTCTGAATGTTCTGGGCTTAAGGATCTAGTAGCAATTCTGTGTCCTCAAGTCTCTCTGGGAGCTGACATTCTGTGCTTCTGATGGGAGATGGTAATCCTGGGGAAAACAGGAACTTCTGTAACCAAAACTGTAATCCAAACTTAGAAGCAGGGGGAGGAGCACTTCATCTTCCTTAGTTGTTGTTGTTGTCAGCGTCCACTCATTTCAGTCATGTACGACTTTGCTTGCCTCAGTTTCTTCATCTGTCAAATGAGCTAAAGTGGTTTGTCATTTCCTTCTTCAGCTCATCTGACAGATGAGGAAACTGAGGCAACCCTAGTTATCACACAGCTGGTAAGTGATTGAGACTACATGTGAAGAAATATGAGTCTTCCTGATTGCAGGCCTAGTGCTCTATCCATAATAAAGACTTCCCCAGCCTAAAAAAGTTAGAATATTGACTAAGTGCTTTATGAATATTTTCACAGTGAAGCCTGGCAAGAAAACAATCTTGTAAGGTAGCTCCTTATAAGGCATTGTATCCCCACTTACAAATGAGGAAACTGAGGTTCAAAAGTGAAGTGACTTAGCCTGGTTACAGAGAAACAATAATCCTACAGAGTCCAGACCTTTCAGAGCATTACAACTAGAAGGCAGACAAGTGTCAGAGGGACTTTAGAAGATTAAGCTGGAAATGACTTTACAACATAAAAGAAAGTATGTTATGGCCAGAAGAAATCTTAAAACATACAACAAAACTGGAAGGGAACCTAACACGGAATATACAGTGCTGGAGGTATAAGTGATCTTAGAATTTAGGATGTCAGAATAAGAAAGGACATGAGAAGACTGAGTTGGAAATGGCTTTACAGCATAGAGGAAAGTGATTATAGCCAGAAGAAATCTTAAAACACACAACAAAACTGGAAGGGAACCTAGGACACGGAATATACAATGTTAGAGATAGATCTTAAAACTTAGGATGTCAAAATAAGAAAGGACATTAGAACTTAGAACCCAGGATATCAGAACTGGAATACATAAGGTATTAAAAGGTGAAAGTGGCCTTGGCACATAAGGTGTCAGAGACAGACACCCTATAAGAAGACAGAACCTGAAACATTTGAACCCGTTCTTCCTGGTCCACTGAAGCAGCATAGTACAGTAGGAAGAGCATTAGCTTTTGAGCCACGAAAGTTGCTCATCTCAAAACCTTACTGCACACAGAGCTTTGGACAGACCACCCGATTCCCTGGGTCTCAGTGTCCTCCTCTATAGAATATAGGGATTGAGTTTAATGGTTTCTAGTCTATCTTCTAATTCCAGAGCAAAGATCCAAGGACTCCAAGGGTGATGTCTACCCTTTACTCCCCCTTACATCCCCGAGGCTCACCAGCATACAGTTCTGTTGGCAATAGTGAATGTCAGAAAACCTCTACAGGCTTCTGCCTCCTGCCTCCAGCCCCATCCACAGCCTCTAGGTAACAGTAGAACAGAAAGGAAGGGATAGATGCAGAGATTGTCTTTTATCCAAGTGAGTAGGTGCTCAATGCACCTACCTTACTTTGCACGGTTCCCTGAAATTTGTATCAAGGGATTCCATCAGTCCGTTGGAATCACTTCTGGTAAGGCTGATTAAAACAGCTCCCTTCGACCAGATAAATGAGCCTGTTGCTAAAATGACAGAGACAGAAGGTGGCACTTCCAGTCAAGATGACAGCGCATTTTTCTATGGGTCCTTCAAGGACTGTCACCAGATGTTTCACACAAAAGAGAATGGAGTCAAATTGAGATTGCATTGAAGGTAGTATGAGTTACATTTTCCACCCCAAATTTGAAAGGTAAAGAACAAATCCTGGAGTCTAGATTACAGCTCTCACTGGCGTCTTCCTATCTGGCTATGTAATAGTTTCAGAATACTAATTCATGAACAAAATTAATACACAGTAAATCCTGAGATACAAGCCTCTCTTTTCTATGATGCTTTATTATTTCTATCCTAATCAGGCTTTGATACTACTGTGGTTTTATGTATAATTTAAACTTCAAAAAAAAAAGAGTTGTAGGAAAAGAATATAAAAATAAAAGTAGAAAGAATAAAAAAAAATAGAACATAAAACACGTGCGACTGAGCTCTTTCAGAAGGCCGTCTAGATGCAAAAGCAGAGATACTCGAGCCTATTTGTGTGATGGTTGCTAAGGGACCGTTTACTCGGAGAACTCAAGTTGGATTTTGGATTGGGTTAATCAAATGGCTGAGGAACCTTGATCTGATTGGGGAAAAGACAGTCCCATAGGTTCGCACTGCTAATGTGAAGAAGCATAAGGTCCCTTCCTGCTTTAAAAAGTCTATGATTTTAGTTCTGTGTTCCCTTGGGGAAGGGGACAGCTGTCTAGATATGAAAAAAGCAATTTTTGCACTTGTGTTAAGAAAGGAGATAATGGGAGTTTAGAGCTTAAAGAATCATTGAAATCAATTAATATAATCATTTGTATAGAAAGGGAAACTGAGGCCACAGAGGATTTGTGATTTTCACAAAGTTACAACAATCAAGAGCTTAGGGTGTCCATCTGATGAAGTTAAAGACTATAGCTCTAACGGAAGGAAAATAATTATGAGTTCAAAGGTTTGCAAAGTTGTGAGACCTAGTGATGTAACTGAAAGTCCAAATCTGTATCTATCCAGGAAGATTTTGACTGGAAATATAAAAATTGGTAGTAAATTGAATAAAATGCCCTAATCTAGCCTATTCAACCAGGGTTGAATTAAGCAGTGTTTGATATTAGTTGACGTTTAGTGATAAGGGTACCTAATTATACGTTATTATTTATATTTTGTTAAATGTTGCTTTAAAAATTCACATTGGAAGGCAGCTAAATGGTACAGTGGATAGAGCACCGGCCCTGAAGTCAGAAGACCTGAATTCAAATTTGGCCTCAGACACTTAATACTTCTTAGTTGTATGACTCTGGACAAGTCACTTTACCCTAATTGCCCCAGCAAAAAAGAAAAAAAAATCACATTGGGAGATCATTGGTTGGGTTAGATGAACTCAGAGTTTCATTCAATTCCAAATGAATGAACTTTTATGATGCTAAAGATCTTTTGATTTTTTTGATTCCAAAAAATGGAATTCAGAAGGGGGTCACAAACAAGGGAAATGTTACTACTGAGTTAAATTTAATATACACTTTAAAAAAACCATATGTAACAGAAATTCATGGTTTCATCTACAATCTAGTTCCTTTTCTTTTTATATAGAAATATTCACATTTGTTGAAAATAATTAAGGTCATAATAAGAAAAGAAAATTCTGAAAGAGATTTTTTGATTCTCTGATATTGGCTAAATATCTATTCTTGCTGAACGAGGCTAAGATATAAAGGAGTAGGAGCTTACTATTTCATCCATCAGACAAGATACACTGAGAAAACAATTAACCAACAGCACAAGGTACTATGTGAGTAAGCACTAAGGTGTTTGGTACAGACAATACAGGAACCCCTAAGTATCTATTTCACCTTGGAAAGTTTCAAATATTTTAGGTACACAGAAGTCAAAGCAGACATATTTGGTATCTCCTTTTTCAATACCCTTTCAATTCTCATGATTACACTGAAAAGTAGATACTTACCGACTCTAATCTTTCTCTTCAATAACTTGGTGTTTGAACTATAATTGAAAGCTTTTGTCCTCATGCCCCAAATACTATGTAATACCCCAGAACCACAGAATTGTAGAGTTGGAAGTGACCTCGATGACTATTGAATCCAGCCTTTGGACCAGAAAAAAACAACAGTTATGCATTGCCTCCAGGGAGTCATCCAGTTTCTGCTCAAAGACCTCCAATGCAGGAGAGCTCACATCCTCCTGCAACGGCCCCTTCTGCTTTGAGACAGCTCTGATTGTTAGGGTAGGTTTTTTCTCCCAAAATTTGCCTTTTTACAACTTCTTCCCATTGCTTCAGGATCTGCCCTCTGGTGCCAAACAATACAAGTCTAATCCTTCAAGAACTTGAACATATCTGTCACGTTCCCCTGAGTCATTCAAGCAAATTAACCCAAGTTCCTTAATTCTATTTTTCCTTATATGCCATGGGTTCCAGGCCCTATGTCATCCTGATTGTCTTTCTCTGAATGTTCTCCAGATTGTCAAAGTTCTTTCTGTAGCTCCCCTAACTGAACACAGCATTCCAGATGGGGATACTTTACTCCAGATATGGAATGATCAGAGAAACTCTTCTTTGAAAAGACTCTAGAATGTTTGGTCAAGGTTCAGTTGTATCTATGACCCCATTTGGGATCTTCTTGGCAAAGATACTGGAGGGGTTTGCCATTTCCTTCTTCAGCTCATTTGACAGATGAGGAAACTGAGGCAAACAGAGTGAAGTGACTCACACAGCTAGTAAGCGTCTGTGGCGAGTTGAGTCTTCCTGACTCTAGATCTGGCACTCTGTCCACTGTATACTTAGCTACCCTAGATAATATTCTCTAGAACATGGCTTCTTAAACTTTTTCTGCTCGTGAGCCCCTTTTACCAGTATTCATGCATAAACAATACAAAGTGAATATGTTGTGTGTTCAGAACCAAGGTTGCAGTGAAGTTGCATGATGCAACATGGGCAAGCACTGCCAGAAACATCTTGGATTCATTACATGTTTGATTTTTAATTAATTTTTGGTTATTGTGTTCAGAAACCTTTTACTATTGCCAAATTTTTCCTAACCCCCACATTCAGTTATGTGACATGGGGTGAGCTTTAGAAGTTTTGCTCTGGAACATAACTCCCTACAAATAGGAAGGTTTTCTGTAAATTCCATAAGAATCTAAGAGGAGAGATATCAATGTAGCTTAGATTGGCCATAAGGATCTGGAGAGGAACGATATCAACGTAGCTTACATTAGCCATAAGGATCTGGAGAAGAGAGAGAACAACATAGCTTAGATTGGCCATAAGGATCTGAAGATGAGAGAGATCAATGTAACTTAGATTGGCCATAAGGATCTAGAGAGGAGACACCAATGTAGCTTAGATTGATTGGGGTTAGATACCAGGTAGGTGAATGGCTTTGAGCCAGGCTTTGAAAGGTAATTCCAGCCTTGGAAGGTAAGATCCAATCCAATCCAATCAATATTAATTGTCTACTATGCACTGAATGTTGGAGATTCAATGGATAAAAAAAAAATCTGGTTCCTGACTTCAAAGAGCTTAAAGGCTAATAGGGGAGAGAACACATGAATCATGACATAGTGGATAGAGACAGCCAGCCTTAGAATCAGAGAGATCCTGGATTTAAGCCTGCCTCTGACGCTTATTAGCAGCATGATCATGGTGAAGTCAATTAACTTCTCTGAGCCTCAGTTTCCTCATCTGGAAAATGAGGGAATTGGACTAATTTCTAAGAAATTGAAGCTTTACATCTATAATCCTATAATACCACATTTTAGGATGTTTTACTCTGCAGCAGTACAGGACAATTTGAGATTTGAGGAAGAAGGGATGAAAGATGGGTGGGAGGAGAGAGAATTAAATTCACGTAATACCTAGCAACAGTTCTACTTGGTTATGCTCCCAGGAGGATCTCGGTGTCCACAATAACAGTCTGAAGTTAGCATTTGAAAAACTGAAACATTATAGTTATATTTATATGTATTTTTGACTGTAATCTCATTAATGGTAATTTCTGGGGTTTTTTTTTCTTTGCATCTCTAGTGCTTAGAACAATGACTGGCATATAGTAAACACTTAATAAATGTTTGTTGATTGATGTATAGAGAGAAAGCATGATATAGTGGTCTCAGAGACAGGGAGGTCTTAGTTCAGGTTTTGTCTCTGACACATACTGGAAGTGTGACCCTGCACAGGTCATTTAACATATCATTTAATGTCTCATTGACCCAGGCAACACTCTAATATCTTGGCACAGATGTCAGTCTACATTGACAAAGTGAATTTCCTTATGGGGAATTCCCTATACCAATGAAATCTTGTCTGGATACATTTTTCTTTCTTTCTTTCTTTCTTTCTTTCTTTCTTTCTTTCTTTTTCTTTTTCTTTTTCTTCTTTCCTTACTTTATTTCTTTTTTCCTTCTTTTTTCTTCTTTCTTTCTTTCTTCCTTTCTTTCTTCCTTTCTTTCTCTTTCTTCCTTATTTCCTTCCTTCCTTTCTTTCTTTCTTCCTTCTTCCTTCCTTTCTCTCTTTCTTCCTTATTTCCTTTCTTTCTTCCTTCTTCCTTCCTTATTTCCTTTCTTTCTTCCTTCTTCCTTTCTTTCTCATTATCTTCTTTATTTCCTTTCTTTCTTCCTTCCTTTCTCTCTTCCTTATTTCCTTTCTTTCTTCCTTCTTCCTTCCTTTCTTAGTTTCTTCCTTATTTCCTTCTTTCTTTCTTTTTTTCTTTCTTTCTTTCTTTCTTATTTCCTTCCTTTCTTTTTTTCTGTCTGTTTTCCTCCCTCCCTCCCTCCCTCCCTTCCTTCCTATCTATTTGTCTCTCTGTTTGCCTGTCTTCTATCCATCCCTTCCTCCTCTAGCTAAGCATCTCACTAACCATTGTCCTTCCTCCCTCCTTCTTTATCTCTCCATCTATTTACCTATCCATCCATCAATCCATCCATCTATCCATCTCTCTATCCCTTCCTCTCTTCTTATCTATCCACTTACCTATCACCCACCCTCCATACTTCTCTACCTATCCATCCATCTAACCTATTATGCAACATATGTATGTATGTATATACACATACTCATACATATATGTTTTGGTCCCGCCCATGATAGATACAAAGGTTTATGACCATGGGGAAATCACTTAACATCTCCAAATCTCTGTCGGTGAGTATCCTAAGATTATCAATTACTAAACAAGTTGCCAGTCTTCATCCAAAAAAGGAGTTTCCTCCGTGGCAGTTACTTATGTTGATGAAATCACAGGTCTGGACAGGAAGCCCCATTAATGTCATTAATTGGCCCTATGAAGCCAGGGCACCGAGTGAAACAGCATCACAGGGTACAGTTAGTTCCAGAGGAATGACGTTGCTTGGAACAACATGACAGTGACAAATAGAGCTCCACTTTGGGGAGTTAATGTCCCCGGTGTTCGGGGGATAGCCGGGCTCAAGCTGAACATGCGATCTGTATCTCGGGCAGTTGGCCGGAGAGCCTCGCAGCAGGGTGTCACGACGGCTTGCCTGCAGAATCGCATCGGCTAACATAATGTGATTGAGAATATTCATAGATGTTTGGGAAGTGCCGCCTAATCGTGGTGGTGGTGAAACTGTTTCTGGATCGCAAACTTAGTGCCGAGCCCAGGACGGGTACGGGATGGGTGTTCGTGAATATTAGGCGATAGGGAGCTCATCGATTCGTCAATATGGAGGAGGGAAAGAAACAAGATGTAAAGGGAAAAGGAGATTGGGTCCCTTGAATGTGAATTGGGGCCTCATTGGTGCTCCCCATCTGTTCCTCGGGCCGGGCCCTCCCCTTCTGCTGCCATGGTGACATGTGTGGAATTGCGGCGGGCTTTATCCCCCGGAGGAAACAATAGTTTTATTTGAACTGTGTAACTTGGCCTCTTCCCCCCAACGTCTGCAGGCCCCATCCCCCCTCATCAGGGCTTTCTTTGCCGAGGCAGCTCTTTATCCAGGCCGGTCACAGAAGCACTGCCTCTCTTGATCCCATCCCAAATTATCAGGGGGACCTTTGCGCTTGTTTGTTTTTGAAATCGTGCACTAGGTACAATGCCACTGGGCTTGTTTGGGGGTTAAAACGACAACAAAGGAGCTGGCTGGCCCCTCTGTTGGAAAAGCACTCAGCTTGTTGTGAACTCAGCCTCTCTTGCTTCATGTCACTGCTGTTGACTCATCAGGCTGGGGCTGTTTGGGCTTAATTGAAGGAGTAACAAGGCAATCACTGTGCCTCTTTATTTTTATCTTTGGTACCTCTCCTCCTCCTCCTCCTCCTCCTTCCCGCTCCTGCCTGACTCACCATTTTGAGGCCCCTGAGCTTGGCAGCTTTATGAGACTTATCCATGAAGGAGATCATGGGGGGCGGGGAGACAGAAGCACAGATGCAATGCTTCAGCCATTCAGGGAGAATGTTTTATTTTTCTTCTGGTGGCGCTAGGGTTCAAGCTTCGGAAAATATTATTTATGACGATCATCGTCATCCTTATAGTTGTGCTGTTGCTACTCCCGCTGCTGTTTGTCTCCCAAGGTCTGAGATGAATTGTGGGCAAGCCGGGAAGCACCGATCTAGTTTCTGAACTACATCGAGGGAGAAAACTTCATTACCCAAAAGAAACATTCCAATTCAGGCCAGCTAGTGGAAGGCCAAAAGCTCGGTGGAAAGACAACGGACTCACGGAAAAAGCCTGACCCTCCCCTGAGGGTTCAGCTTCAGAGCTCACCTCTTACACTTGCTTCTTGTGTGATAATCCTGAGCACATCCCACAATCTCCATATCCTCAGTTCTAAAAGGAGGGGCTTGAACTGGAAGGCCTTTGAGAACCTTTCAGGCCTACCTGAAGGTCTACCATGTATTTATTTATTCCAACACTTTACAGGCTTTGCACAACACAGAACAGAGAGTTTTATTTACCCTGTGCCCTTGCACTTGTATTTGTATGGAGAACACATTCATTCATTCATTGATTCCATCAGCATTTATTAAGCACCCACTCTGTGAGCATACTCGTATGCTAAGGATATAAAAAATAAGGCAATAGAAAGTTCCTGCTCTCAATGAGTTTATGGTTTATGGAGGAGATAAAATATATACAAAGCAATCTATATAATACAGATTATTATACTGGTTAAATAGGAAATTAGCAGAGGGAAGACAGAATTAGGAAAGGTTCAGTAAGGCTTCCTGTAGGAGGAGGTATTTTAGTTGGGATTTAAAGGAAGTCAGGAAGGTCAACAATAGGAATAGAGGAGAGAGAGAAAATGCCCAGGGGAGAGATGGAGGGTCTGATTTATGGAACAGTCTGGGGGGTAGGTGTCACTGGAATGAAGAGTGCATGTTGGGGGAATAAGATATAAGAAGACTGGGAAGGTAGGAGGTAGCCAGGTTATGAAGGGCTTTGAATGCCCAACGGACCATTTTGTATTTGTGCTTAGAGACAACAGGAAGTAAAAACTCCCTCTTATGAACACAGATCAGTAACTCCTAACTTCTAGTCTAGAGAGTTGATCGGTAACATTGAGCAGTTAAATGATATGTTCATATATGTCAGGATTTAAACATAGGTAACCTAAGCAGCTCTCTCCCCTCAATGTCCCACTAGCTCTCCAAACAGAGAATAGCTGCTCGTTAAAAACACAAAAATACAGGTCAACCCATTCCTTTCTGTTGAGGAAGGCAGTGGTACCAAGCCTAGACTCACCTAGTCTGTTACTTGGTCTGTAAAAATGGGGCCAATTATACTTGTAGCATACCCTCTCCTCAGAGGCTTGTAGTCTGAGAATTCAATGAGATTATGCAAAATCTTTGCCAAATCTTAAAACTCTGCTTACAGGTCAATTGGTTGCTTAGTTGTCTTTAGAATATTGACTACAGATACATTATAATGGAAAGAATGACAAATTTAAAAGCAAAAAGATCTGAGTTCAAATCTAGCTTCTTATAACTCCTGGGCAAGTCTCTCTTGAGTGCTGATTTTTTCTTATAGGATTAGCTTTCACAAAGACCTGACTTAGCTCTTGACATATACTAGCAGTGTGAATAAATATAAAATACTTAATCTCTCAGTCCAGCAAGCAAATTAATAACCAAAAGCATCAAATGAGGCACTGGCATAGGACCACCCAGCATGGTGTGCCCTCATCAGAGAAGAAGCTGTGCTGTATGAGCAAAGAAGAATTGAATTAGCTCAGAAGAAACACAAGATACACAAAGTTAGATAATCCACTCCAACTGTTCATGGGGACTATTTGTGTTCGACCTGTGGCAGAGCATCCAGAGCTCTTATTGGTCCGATCAGCCACAGTCGGACACACTAACTTGACTCTATCTCTAACTTGACTCTAAATCAACCATTGAAGTCAGAAGATCTGAATTCAATGCATGCAGATTCTTACTGACTGAGCCTGGACCAATAACTTCTGTCTGCCTTTATTTCCTTATCTGTAAAATCAGAGTAATAATAGCACCTACCTCTCAGGTTGTTTTGAAAATCAAATGAACTAAGATTTGTGCAGTGCTTTGCAAAGTTGAAGTATTATATTTTTATTATAAGTTTTACTATAAGAAGTAAGTATGGGGAACTCCCAGGAGCTCCCCATGCAAAGGAAACCAAAGGCATTGCCAAAAGGAAAAGACTTCACAGTCTTGTGACTAAAAACTTTGTAAACTTTAAAATGTTACAGGAAAATGTGTTACTGTTACTGTTGTAGAAATATTTCCTAAAGTCTTAGGATAGCCCTCAGTGTCTCAGGCAAGGCAGTTAGTGGAGAGTGGATAGAACACTGGACTGGGAATCAGGAACATCCATCTTCCTGAATTCACACATGACCTCAGACACTTACTCACTGTGTGACCCAGGGTAGGTCACTTTACTCTATTTGCCCCAGTTTCTTCATCCGAAAATGAGCTAGAGAAGGAAGTGGCAAACCAATTCAGTATCCTTGCCCAAAAAACCCCCAGTGAGGTCACAGAGAGTGGGACAAGATTGAAATGACTCAATAACAAAAAGAAGCCTTAGGCAATCCAGTTGCTACTGAGGCATCATCTATTAGATGCTTTCTTAGCTGGGTGGAATGACATCTCCTTTTGTCTTATGGCTCTCCCGGTACCTGGGTACCACCTCCATGGCCATAGCTTTCTTAACTAAAAACTTTGAAACCAGGAGTCAGACAGCCCTACCCATTCCATAAAGAGCTGACTTCCCAAGAACCACAAGACAGGCCCTTTTTGTTTCTAACAAGCATCTCTTAAGATCTGACCACTTCAGCTGGCAGAGTTTATCTTGTGTACCGGTATGTCTGGATTGTTCTCAAGATCTAAAGAACGGCTCCTATGGTTATGAGTGACCCGTCTCTTCATTCCCTCTCTGTGAATCTCCTGTCCTCTGTTCTGCTTAAGACTGGGTTAACTTGTTCATGGCCTTAAGAAAGTGATGGCCTGTTGAGAGTTTCCTTTGTTCTCTATGTGCTCGTAGCATTGGGTGGTCAACGGAAGATAGTTTTGTTTCAATAAAGGCGCTGGCAGGTGGGGGGCTCAACACGAAGCTTGGCTCAGGAAGCTTATCGGAGGCCTAAGTGATCTGAAACCTCATATTTTCTCAAGAATAGGTGAGAAGAGAAAGACAATAACTCCTTTTCAAAGAACGCACAACACTAAATCATCTCCTGCCATTTTCAGGAATCTAGGTGGACTGGTGCCAAACAAGGACTTAAGAGTTGAGTTCCTTACTTTTCTCAGATCCTTATTAGCCTTATTACTCTGAGCAAATCAACATAACTTTTCTCAGGTCCAGATTCCTCATCTACAGAATGTGATTAATAATGGGTAGCTATTATTCATAGAGTTATGGAGACTGAATGAGATCACATACGTAAAACACTTTGCAAGCCTTAAAGGACTCCATAAAAGGCATATATTTATCATATATAATATGGCTATTATATATAGTATATAACATATAATATAGTTATTATATTTAAGGGTCCATTTTATAGTTTGGGAAAATAAGTTTTTATTTTATAGTAAGCTTTTCTTCTTACCCTTTCCCTTCAGTTAATATATGAAAGCTTTCCAGCTTTCCATTCTGTCGCAGATTTAACGGAATTTCACTGGGGGATGGGTGGGTAAGTGATACTTTAGTTTTAAGTGAGTTTTATTTACATCTTCCTCATTGGCCAACAGTAGTGGAAGTTAACTTTATTCATACTTTTCATTTATATAGTATAGTCATAGAAGGAACATCTCATAGCTTACTTACCCAGCCCAAAATAGACTCACTGCCTACAGATTTCCTACTCCCCCTTTCTACTCCACTGGCAACTGCTTCTTCACACACACACACACACACACACACACACACACACACACACACATACACACACAGCCCCGCCTCTTTTGGCAATAACCTCCAGAGCCGTAGGAATGTCTTAGCACTGAGTGTGAGTGTGATCCTGTGGGGTCCATAGAAAAAACCTATAATCACTCTTAGACTCTGGAAACTAAATTATCATCATGTTTTCTGCCAAATCTGAGAAGTTTGTGCTGTCACCTCTCAGCTGTTTTTCAGAGCTAGGCCTAAAATTAGCTGAGACCAAATCCATCGCAGGCTGGGTCCCTGTGGAACCGTCACAGCAAAGTGGGACTTAAGGGTTTTGCATCAGCAACGGATAGAAGGCAGGGCTGTGATCCTGGTGCCTCCCTGGCTCGCTGGAAAACCCCATAGTAAGGCACCTAGAACCAAAGAAAGGCCTCTATTTTTTCCTCAGAGTACCTAAGCTAGCCACAAAGACTCTGTGGGATCTCTTCCCCAGAATTGTAACAGAGGGCAAAGTCCCAGAGCACTGGGATTTAAAAAGATTAAACAATCTAAAGTTAGCATCTCTACTCCTTCCACAGTTAAAAGCAATCAAGATACCGCCTCCTCAGCAAGAATATTTATGAACATATTTGAGATAATTAGGTGAATAGTCCAGGCTGTGTCCTCTATCCACTCTACCACCTGGCTGCCATATAAATGTTAGCTATTGTACATTCTAGTTTTTTTTTTTTTTTTTTTTACTATAGCAGTTCAGTCTAGTAGAGTTGTAATTTCATCCATGTGGATATTCCTCTCGACAATATAAATTGCAACCTAACCATGTCTTCCCCTTCTGTGTGACTCTAGTCTATGTCTTTAACATAAATTAACAAATGGCTTCATTCGGCATGCTGGAACCTTCCTCATACTCCCTCCATATTTAAAGGACTCAAGTCCTACTCAAGGACTGTTATTCATTGAGTCATCCACTGGTTTTCTTTCTCTCTTTTACCCTTGGCTACTATTTTTTCTAGTCATTCATTTCTTTCATAGCATCCTTTATTCTATATTTTCATCATATATCACACTCTATTTGTACCTTGTATAAGACATTTACTTGATGGATGATTCACAGCCTCCATTTCACAGAGCTTGTCCAACTCTATCCCATATAGCCATGCGACAATCCTGAAAGAATATTGGATATTCAAAAAAATGCTATTTGTTATGGGGAGGATTGGAGAGGGGGTCATTATAAAGAATTGAGCAATTTTCCAAAAGCAACCAACCCACAGTGCTCCACTTGTTCAATTCCAAGACACAAAACTTCTCAATTTCAATAACTATCAAAATGGAAATATGCAGATACCCATGAATGAACACCTTCAGTAGTGATGAAAGAGGGAGAGGAAATCCCTCTCTTCTGTCGGAAATCCCTCTCTTCTGTCTCAATGACTTCTCCCTCTCTCTCTCCATTTATACTTCTCACAAAATCCTTTCCCATCACCAAATATGTCAATATCTATCCATCTGATCATCTATTTATCCATCCATCCATCTATTCATTTAATTAATGAGGAGTTATTAACTTCTAGTATTTACTAGGTACTGGAGATAAAAAGACAAAAAAAATGAAGAAGCCCTGGCCTCAAGGAGCTTCCATTCTACTGAGGAGATATAGCAGGTGCACTGGTAAAACAACACAAGCTAGACACAAAGTACATACAAAATTGTTCTTAGGGAAAGGAAATCCTTGACAAACAGTGGAATTAAGAAAGACCTACCCCCTTTCTGTTAGCCAATTCCCTCTGTGGAAGTTGCCATTCAGTTCCTCTGTTTCCCTCAGGGGAATCTCTTGTGTCTGGTTTAAGTCTTACTATGTATTCTCTCCCACTTCTGCACTATGTGGTGCCCTGTTCCTCTTACTTTTCAAATGCCTTCAGAGTGTCTTGTAGCCAACCAGTGAAATCCAAAAAGCAGAACCAGTCAGCCAAGGTGGCTCCAGCTCTAGACTCAGACTCCAGGCCAGAAAAGCTCTGAACTCAACCTGATTATGATCGAAAAGTTTTCCAAAGATAAGAAGATCCTGAGATTATCTCCTAGTATCTCTGGTTTATTTGGGTTTTTTCCCCAGATTTTCAGCATCATCAGATTGACAGCTTTCACATCATACCATCTAACAAAAAAGCAGAGTTGTAGCCCACAGAAAAGTCCTGACAAACTCACTAATTGTATTAAACAAAAATATCTTTAATTCATGACAATTGAATAAATAGAGCCTTAAGGTTTTTAAATCTCACAGTGAGTCCAACCTGAACTCCCTATTATTCCCTGTTCTGCTTTGCTCAGCTATCACTCTTTATGCTCTTCCCTGGTCCTCCCCTTTGTCCTTATCCCTAGAACTGCTCCAGCTGCTCCCTCCTGTAGGCATACAGCCTGGGATTTCCTGGTCTTTTTCCACAGCTTCGTTCCCAGCCCTGCTTGGCTCTTGACATTCCTGCCACACACCCTCCTTCAGGGCTGTTCTTTGCCTTGTGTCGCCCTTCTTCTCAGCTCAGCCCTACATTGGACCTCAGAATAGTGAGCTCTCCTTAACTTCTTTGCACAGAACCCTTCATCCTTCCACCAACCTTCACCATAAGCCCATGCCATCTACTTTAACCAGGCACCTGGCAGCCATCTCATTTCCCATCTATAACACTGTTTCTATGGTACTTACTAAGTGCCCCCTTGTAATAATGTTTCGCCTAAAGTTGTAAGGTTTTTTTTACCCCCTGATGGACTATTGACAATATTTGGCATAACATGCCAGAATATTGAGTATTTTTTTTCAATTAACAAACATTTAATTTTTTTCTATTTCTCTTCCATTGGAAAAAAAATGAACAAACTGGGGAAAAAATGAACAAATTCAACACTCTTATAATAAATATGCAGAACAAAGCAAAACAAATTCCCACATTAGTTATGTCCAAACATATGTCTCATTCTGCTTCTGCAGGAGATGGGATGTATCATGATCTTTATGTATGTGTGGATATATATCATGATCTGCCTTCAAGCCATGGTTTGTTATTATAAGAATGAGAGTTCTTTATTGTTTTCTTGGCCTTATTTTTGTTGCTGTATAAATTATTCTTCTGGGTTTTCGCGCTTTCCTCTGTATCACTTCATACAAATCTTCCCAGGTTTCTCTGGGACCGTTGTTCCATCATTTCTTGTAGTTCATGTATTGAATCCATATACCGTCATTTGTTCATGGTGATATTATCAGTGTGGAATAATGGGAAAACATAGCTACAGAAGGCTGAATACTGAAGCTCATATATGGTGGAGTGGATGCATTTTGTTATGGTCCTTTTCCTCCTCTACATGATTCTTGCCCTCTCTTTACCAGTCTCAGCCAACCACCTCTTCCCACCCCTTTGCTATCTTGTAAGATTTTTCTAGTGAAGCTTTCAAGCTATTGTTAGCATCTCCTGGTATGGAAGTGCCTTTAAAAAAAATCATCGGGCTGCCTAATGTGCTGTTTAGTGCAGCCATGTTAACTGGATCTCTGCACCCCATACAGACCTATTTGAAGACATATGACTCCACTCAGCAAACAGAAAGGAAACAGCTGAAGCTTTATGGAACCTGCATCTGCTGTGTGTGTGTGTGTGTGTGTGTGTGTGTGTGTGTGTATGTGTGTGTGACACCGAGAATGTGAATGCACATGTGTGCCTGAATTTCAAAAGACTTTTTCTGGGTTTACTGTTCAGCTGTTTACCTGTATTACTGTATATGTGACTTAGTATGGATTTGTGCATGTATCATACACCAATGATGGTTATTATGTGTAGTATTATGCCTCAGTCTAGTCTGACTCAGAATAGTCTTTGCTTCTGTTTCCCTGTCTCAAAATCTCTTCCTCCCTTGCTTCAATTTTCTACTTCAACTCTCTGTCTCCCTCCTGGTCTCCCTCTCCATTTCCTTCTCTGTGTGTGTGTGTGTGTCTCTTTCTCTCAGGTTTTTCTCTCTCTGGCTTGCTCTGTCTTTCTGTCTCCTCTCTGTCTTTGTCTGTCTGTCTCTCTCTTTCATCCCTTTCTCTCTCCATTCCTTTTCCTCTCCTCCCACTTTCCCTCTCTTCCTCTACCTTCTCTCCTTCCATATTTTCTCTCTTCCTCTCCAATTCTTTCCCTCTTTCTCTCACTTACTTTCTTTGCCTCTTTCCCTCTTTATCCCCTTCCCTCTCCTCCCTCTTTCCCTCTCTCCCTCTCTTTCTCTTTGCCTCCTTTTCCTTCTCTCTTCCCCTCCCCTTCTCTTTAATTTTTATTCTCTCTTTAATTTCACTCCTCTTTTTCCATCCCTTTTCTCCTTCTTCCCCCCTTCCCCTAAATGGACGTTAGCAGCTAAAGGTTTGCTGTTGTAGCTGATTCTCTGAAGTAGAATAAAGCGGCATTTTAATCCAGTCTTCCCTTCTATCAGCTGCTAAAAACACATCCAGAAAGGAAAGGAAGAAAGCTCTCTTTTCCATTTTAATATTTTTTCCCTCCTCTTATGTGTCTTTTCTAGCCCATCATTGCCCGTTTTTAGTTTGGGCTGTCCATGTAGATGGCGAGTGCCACAGCCCAGAGGAGAAGGTCTTTCGTGGAGAAAACAAAAGGCAGCTGTCCGTTGAATCCCAAGCTCCCTGATAAAATTCCAGCAGAGTTCCTTTTTCTGGAGATGAAATAAGAACCGTGGCAGGCCCTCTTGACTGGCCACATAAATCATTCGCAGTAATTGCTCTGAGAGCGAAGAGTGCCTCTCAGGCTCCAGAGACGAAGGGGAAAACACACACATATACTCACATCCCAACACTCTCCTCTTCTGTCTGTATGCCCAGGTAGCTCAGGCAATGGAGTCTGATCGCTCTCCCTCCCCCAGAGCTCCCCCCAACCCCAGCATCTCCCTTGGGCCTGTATTGGGAGTTACTTACATAGGGGTGGGCTCAGTGAGCCATATAAAAGAGCATGGCATAGGATGCAATAAATAGGGAGTTTTATGTTTCCCTCTCTTTGTGGCTGAGCCAATTTTAATTCTTGTGGAGTACATTTTGGGAAGGGATATTAGGAAGGAGAAAAGAAAAGGAGGGGAAGAAGAGACAGAAAAAATAGAGGTGGCTTTGATTAGGTAATGTATAAGCAGATGTTTACATCTTCCTGCATCTTCTCCTTGAGTTTCTACTATGGATTGAGACGTCTGCCTAAAAATCCCCCACACTGTGGTCTGGGAGCCCCTGCCGTACTTTTGCTGCAGCCTAAGAACCGGGGTTCACCGAAGCTGTAAACTGCAAAATTCCTTCCCTTGGTGGCCAATAAAGATGGTGCTAATCAAATAACGGGATTCAGAAGCAACAGGATGCCAGTCGTGACTGGCCTTGGCCCCTGATGTGTTGGTTGGAACAACTGGGCATGACCCCAGATCCACAAACACTCCTACGTGAGATTTGGGGAGAGCTAAGTTTTAACCCTAGCTTTGCCAGTACCGCCTATGGGACCTGCTTCTTACTCTTTCATGCTCTCGTATTTCTCATCCTCTTCTTCAGTGAGTCCTTGGCAATATTATAATCAGCTAGATTATTAGAGTAGAAGATACTTCCCCTCTTGGGACCTCAGTTTCCTCATCTGTAAAATGAGTGGGCTGAGAAATTTGCCCTCTCACTTCCCATAGAGAGGCAGCAGGGAATTATAGTGGGGAGTACTGATTTAACATTTACTGCTTTCTGACTCTGGGCAAATAATGTAACCTCTTAATGCAGTAAACAATAGTCTGAGTGTGTGTGTGTGTGTGTGTGTGTGTGTGTGTGTGTGTGTGTGCCAGACTATCTATCTTTGTGTATGTATGTGTGTCTCTACCTCTGTTTCTCTTTCTCTTTTTCTTTTTCTTTCTCTGTCCCTCTTTCTGTCTCTTTCTCTGTCTCTGTCTCTGTCTCTCTACCTCTACCTCTCTTTGTCTCAGTCTCTCTTTGAGTGTGTGTGTTTCTGTTTTAAATTTTCTTTTAAGTTCCATACTCCCTCTTTTTCAGGTCCCCTTCCATCTCCCATTGAGAAGGCAAGAAAAATAAAACCAATTACTAATATGTATAGTCAAGCAAAAAGAAAAAAAAATCAGCCACATCCAAAAGAAAATATGCTTCAGTCTATACTCTGAATTCTCTCCGCAGGAGAGCCTTTGGGATTGTGATTGTTCGTTGTGTTGATCGGAGCCCCCAAGTCTTTCAAAGTTAGTTATCTTTATAATATTGTTTTTATAAAATCTGATCTCTAAGCAACTCTGTAGCAACTAGGTAGTGTAATAGATAAAGCACCAGATCTAGAATCAGGAAAACTGGAATACAAACTATGCCTTAGATGCTTTCTAACTATGTGACCCTGGACAAGTCACTTAACTGTCTGCCTCAATTTTCTTATCTGTAAAATGGAGATAATAATAGTACCTACCTTCTGCATTATTACAAGAATCAATTGAGATGGTATATGTAAGTGACTTTGTAAATCTTTAAATGCTATATAAATGCTACTTATCACTATTTTAAATTGCAGAAAAGTTATATAAATTTCCCAGTGCCGTAGTCCATAGCCCCATGTTTGCCAAATTTGAGTCCAGCTTTTGCTCAGCGCAACCTTCTTGCCTGTGGCTATCTGGCCAGTGGTTATTTTGAGTCATGGTGTTTTCTTTTTATTGGTTTTAGTTACTTTTTTTTAAAAAAATGAAAAGTAAACCTGATTAGACCAGAACTATGGTTTATTTAACAGGGGTCCTCAAACTTTTTAAATAGGGGGCCAGTTCACCGTCCCTCAGACTGTTGGAGGGCCAGACTATAGTAAAAACAAAAACTTTGTTTTGTGGGCCTTTAAATAAAGAAACTTCATAGCCCCGGGTGAGGGGGATAATTGTCCTCAGCTGCTGCATCTGGCCCACGGACCATAGGTTGAGGATCCCTGGAAGCATATTCTCAGAGCCCATTGCTCTTATCTCTTGAGACAGGGTGAGAGCAGATATAATGGAAAGAGCTTGAGGCAGAGCACCTCAGCTCAGGTCTCAGACACCCATTTATAATTTCTTCAACCTTGGACAAATCACTTCACTTCTCTATACATCTGTCTTCTCAACTTTAAAATGACAGCACGTGGTAACAGTGTATCTAACTCAAATAGAAGCCAGACTTAAGTATCACTAACCCATATATAAATATATTTGCAGGGAGTAGAAAATCATATATTATCTATGTTTTATTGTACTTGAATTAATTTTGTTAAATATTTTCTGATTACTTTTCAGTAATCTGGCTTGGCTTGCCAGGGTGTTTGAAAGTGTCATGGACTTGTCTACCTTTGACACCTCCGGCCTACATGATCTCTAAATTTCTGTTCCAAATTTCTGAGATAATGGTTAGCAGCAAATATTTCTTTTTTTTTTTTTTTTGCTGAGGCAATTGGGGTTAAGTGACTTGCCCAGGGTCACACAGGTAGGAAGTGTTAAGTGTCTGAGGTCAGATTTGAATTCGGGTCCTCCTAACTTCAGGGCTGTTGCTCTGTCCACTGTACCACCTAGCAAATATTTCTATGGCATTCTACAAAATTCTCACCTCATAACAAACCACTAAGGTAATTTCTGTAAGCATTATTATTCCACTTTATAGATGGGGAAACTGAGGCAAGTCATGTAAACTCTTCATTCCCCAAGCAATACTCTCTGTCTCTATCTCTGGCTTTATCTAACATCACATGGTAAGTGGTGGGACCAAGATTCAAACTTAGCTCTTCAGATTCCCAAACTTTTTGCTATGATAATAATTTAAAGAAAGTTAGTTTCATATACTTCATAGTCTATCTGAGACCAGCTCTGTACCTTTAAGATTGCAAACAGATCCACAAAAGGCTGAGTCTATGTGACCTATCCAAAGCCACCGTAGATATTTACTTTCACTGCAGGTCACTTCTGCTAACCCCACACAAGGATTGAAAGGTCTCATTTTTCAGGCTTACACCCTTTCTCCTTAATTGTCTTTCATTTCCCCTCCTTGCTAGCAAGTCATCAGCAGAATCACACTTAGCCAGATGTTTAGTGTGCACAAAATTGCTTTGCACAAACATGTTGGATCCTGCAGTTTTAGTTCTATTCTTCAATACCTTATGCAATGAGTGTGAGCGTGCCCTCTGTTAGAACAGATCACAGCTCTCCTTTCAACAGACAAGATTGTTTTCATGAGATTCCACCAAATGCAAAATATATCATATATTCATTTAGCATGTACCCATCAACCCATAAACTCGGGGTATAACTTGCCTTTGAGGTTACTGAGCTGATCATGACATGGTAAAAATATATGTGTATTCATGTACACTAAACAGATACCATATTATATTATATGCAAGATAAATACAAAGAATCAGGAAAGAAGCTATTATCATTGGCAGAGAAAGCCTGTGGTCAGATTGGTCTTCCGATAATGGATATTACAGATCATTGTAAGATCCATAGTCAAAGCTTTCTAACTGGTAGGGCTTACCAATGCTTACCTTTGATTGATCTAAACTTAGAAAGATTAAGATCATTGCCCATGAATGGGCTGGAGCCTGCTCGAACTACATGCGTCAATCTTTCAGTTCTTAAGATGAGTATTTTTAAGACCTTGAAAATGTTCAGACTTTTAGACTGCAAATCAGGACTTCATTTATTGTTTTGTTGCTTGCCTAGACTTGAGAAAGTGGTAGAGAAAATGTAAATTTAACTTAAGTGATATTAACTTAATTTAATTAATCAGAACTTGATTTATTGGTTTTTTTCCTGCTTACACTTTAAGAGAGATGAATAAAATAGAAGTAATCTGAAATATGAAGAATAATGCAAATTTGACATAAAAGTTCACTTTTCTCTCATAGAGCCAGATGTTTAATACTTGATATTGTTTAGTTGCATCCCATTTTTTGTGACCCCATTTAGTGTTTTCTTGGCAAAGGTACTGGAGTTAGTTGCCATTTCTTTCTTCAGCTTATTTTACAGATGAATAAAATGAGGCAAACAGGAATAAGTGACTTGCTTAGGATCACACAACTAGTAAGTGTTTGAGGCCAGATTTGAACTCAGGAAGGTGAATGTTTCTGATTTGCAGGTCAGTGCTCAATTTATTCCACCATCTAAATGCTCTTAACATTTACTAGTACCATCCTAATCACACTACAGAGAAGCATTAGAGAAGATTTTCAGCAAAGAAAGTATAGCAATGATTGTCAGATGGTATGGCCTAGCACCCAATGTGCCATGAGTTTCTACCAAAACTGCCGTGAAATCCCTACAAATCTCTGCTCCCAATGGGAGTTTAGGGCCTGCTTTCTGTGGTCTATCTTCATCACACTCATAATGGCAGCCGTAGTTTACAGAATCATAAAGTTATCTCATACTGTAAATCCTAAGAAGAAGAGAAAAAGGTTTATTAGGAGAAAGGGAAGTAATGTCAAGGCTAACATTCCCCAGCTGACCTGGAACCATTCTTTGTTGCCAGTTTAAATGTTCAGTGTGTCGTAGATATTGTCCTTGAACAACAACAACAACAAAAATTAAGAACTATGGGATTATATACAGATAGGCAGAAGAGATAATAATTAGCTGTGTGATCTGAGGAAGTCATTTCACTCTGTTTGCTCCAGTTACCTCATCCATAAAATGAAATGGAGAACAAAATGGCTAGCCCACCCCAATATTTTTGCAAGAAAACTCCTAATGGAGTTACAAAGAATCTCACATAACTACAACAACTGAACTACAACAAAAATCCCCTTTGAAATTTTATTTTATTCTCAATTATGTATTCCATTTCTCTCGCTCTCACTTTGTCAGAATCTTCTTTTCAACCAATCTGAGATACCAGTTCCATTCCACCTTGGGAAGGAGAGGGCTATGAATCCCCAGATTAATGTCAAGTTGAGTTGGCTCTCTGATTCTGAACTGGAATGGTCATTTTTCTTGGCCCCATTCTGCCTCAATTAACTCTGGATAGTTTTCAAGCCTGTCTCAACTTCATACCCTTCTCCATTTATTTCTACCTTTAAGACTTAACTTACTCCTTTCTACTTCTGTATATAACCTATTTTCCATGTCTTGGGTGATAATTAGCCATTACAATGGGAAATGTTCATTCCTATTAAGTAGATAAGGTCATTTCGAGTCTAAAACATATAGATCTAATTGGGTAGGAGGCTATTCATCACGGACTTGGCAAAGTTTTATATTTACTTATACGTTTAGTTTCAGTTGGGAATGCCAAACTTGTTTTTCCATAATTCCCTATGAGAGGCAAAATAAAATGGTGTTTATTAGTGCCAGTTCAATTGAGCTCAACATATGTTTATTCGTTTTATTTTATGCCTCAATTAACAAGCATTTATTTTTTCCCTTCCCATTCCTCCCCCAACCTAAAAAAACAAAAACAAACAACAAAAAAACAAAACCCAACTTCTAATAAATAGGTATAGTCAAGCAAAAGAAATTCCTTTATTTTTGTTCATGTCCCAAAATGTATATCGTTCTGCATCCAAAGTCCATCACCCTTCTGGCAGGCGGTTAAGTAGCATGTTTCATTGTCCCTGGGAATCATGGTTGCTCAACTCATTGATCATTATTCTGAAACCTTTCAGCCTACATTTAGGCACTGTCCCAGGTACCGGGGATAATAAGGCAAAAAATACAGAGTCCCAGCAACCTCAAAAAGTTTATGTTCCACTGGCAAAAATGCACCCTGTTACACAAATGAGGAAATATAAAGTATATACAAATTCAATGTGAGCTAATTTAAGAGGGGGTAAACCTTAAAAACTAAGGGAATCAGAAAAGGTTATGTGTAGAAGATGGCACCTAAACTGAGACTCACAGGAAGCTGGAAATTCTACCAGGCAGAGTTAAGATAGGAGAACACTTCCAACATGGAACTCACCTTTGTAGAAGGGCATGGATGATGGAGTGTTACATAAAAGAAACAGCTAGTGTGAGCCAGCAAATATTTCCCAAATGCCTACTGCACCTCAGCTTTGGTTTGCGTTTGGTCTGGTACTTTTATCAGTGTAGGGAAGCCTGGGGAGGAAATTTCACCTACTAATTCGGATCAGCAGTTGTTGCAATTTATAGTCCTAGAAACTGGCACACTGATACACAGTCCATGTGCAGTAGAAGCAGGACTTAAAGCTCAAGGTTTCTTAACTCTAAAGATGATACAATGTACTACATCTTGTCCTGGGGAACACAAAGAAGAAAAATAGTCCAGTGTCTGCCCTCAACGAGCTTATCATCCAATAGGAAGACAAACAGCATTTACAGATAACTTTAGTAAAAAGTTTCAAAGGTAAAAAGCTCATAAAGATGTTTAAATTGGCAAATGATGGAATTGCTAAGATATAAATTATGATAACAAAGGCAAAATTCAGAAAATATAAGATGTCCATAGCCACAGGATTTACATACACATCTTTTGTTACTCAATTTACCAAGAAAGGGAAATAAAAAAACAAAAGGCACTGAATACTTATCAGTAATTTTATCTTTATACCTTAAGTGGAATTAAAGGCAGCCAGCCAGGTGGCACAGTGGATAAAGTGATAGGCTCAGAGACAGGAAAATTCATTTTCCTGAATTCAAAACTGGTCTCAGATACTTACCAGCTGTGTGATCCTGGGCAAATCATTTAACCCTATTTGCCTCAGTTTTCTCATCTGTAAAACAAGCCAGAGAAGGAAATGGCCAACCATCCTAGTATCTTTGCCAAGATAACTCCAAACGACATCATGAAACGATTGAACAGTTAACAAATGAGTAGGGTTAGGTGACTAGGTTTTTGTCCTGAGATGATAAAATTTAGATGCTAAAAGTACTTAAATTCCTGCATATTTAATAAAAAAATGAGTTTAACCCCAAGCTAGCAAAAAGATTAAAGTCGCAATCTATCAAATGGTAGTCTTTCCCCACAGCATTCCCCTTTCTTCCCCGCCCCATCTGAATTATCCCAGGTGCCAAAATTTCTAGTTACAATTCTGCCTTAACATGACTTCCTGAGACATTTGGCCTTTTATTTCTGCCTGTGGAAACTTCTGGTTTTACTTTATAAGTAAAGATGTTAATGGCCTAATTATTCTTATTTGAAGGATCATTGCAAAATGGCAACTTAAAAAGAGTCCTGGTTATTCAGCTTGGGTTCTGACTGTGAGAACGTTTGACAATCTGGGCACCCTTTGTTGGTGGTTAAATAACCTGCAGTAGGAAAATAATTGAATAAAATTAATAACTGATTTTAGGAATTACTTCTCAAAAATTATCTATGATTCATTTGTTTTTCAACATTCCTTCTTGCAATGCTCCTCAGAATCTAACTCTAGAACTACATCTATTATTATAAGTAGATGAGTATGGCATGAATTATTGTCCTAAAGTACAAGGAATATGGTGGGTTTTTTTTATTTTAATTTTCATCATTTGTGATTTCATTGTTTGAGATAGGTCTCAAGACTTTTTCTTATGACTTAATTTTTTAAAAATCTAGGGAGTTGCCACAGGGATTTGCCTAGTCAAGCAGTTCGTTAACTTTCAATAGAGGAAGTGTAATTTTAATCCAAGTCTTTCTGAAGTCACATTCAATACACTGAGTATTCTGCTGGGATATGGAAAATTATTGATGTCTCATCATTTCCCACATAGCTCCTCCTCAGTCAAAAGTTATCTCTGGTCAAGTCCCCTACCCTAATCCACAGTAGTGATATTCTCTGAAAAATCTCAGGCAAATCTGACAAATTATCTGTGACCTTTTCTAATACTAAAAAATCAAGAAGGCAATTTTTCTATTGTATTGTATTGAAATATTTCTATTGTATTTCAATATAAATGGATATGCAAGATGTATATTGCCCACGGAGGATGTGTATTCTCACATGGCTTATCCAAATGTTTACTTAGATAATACATCCATGTTGTTCAATCATTTCAGTCATGTCTGGCTCAAACCCATTTAGGGTTTTCTTGGCAAAAATACTAGAGTGGTCTGCCATTTCTTTCTCTAGCCCATTTTTCAGGTGAGGAAACTGAGGCAAACAGGAGTAAGTGATTTTTTTCCCCAAGGTCATAGCTACTCTTCCTGACAGGCACTCTATCCACTCTACCACTTAACTGCCTCCATATATTTGTATACATATATATACAGAAGTATTTTTTTCCCAGTTATAAGAGATTCTTATGGTCTGTTCTGCACTCTTCCCCTCCATCCTCACCCTGGAGCCACTAGATATGTTTAGCATATGCTTGAAATAGTATTTGTCATTGACTCACTGACCCTGGCACGCCCAACCTTCCACATGTTGTACTTTTAAAGCCTCTCAGAGCCAAGGCTGATCGTAAGAGCCAAAAGTTAGTTCCAGCCTGGTCTCCTGAGTTTAAGGCCAGGACATCAAAAGGGCTACCACGCACAAGGCAGTCATTCAGGGTACCAGGCACCAGACCAAAATGTCATTCTCACTCCCTGCCAAGGTTTCTTCTAGTTTTTCAGTTAAGAACCAAAAGGCATTCCATTCCACTAGGACACTTCACCAGCCTTCTCTCCTCTACCCCCAGCAGGACTAAGTGGCAAAATAAATGGTATTGTTTACTATTCATCCACCCAAAATGAGTATTTGCTTTGGGCAAATGGCTGTTTGTAAGAGTAGCCTGCCATATTTTTTAAGTCAGCATATCTTTCATTTTAAAAGCATGGAAGCCGTCTTTGGCTTTTCAAGTAGAGACAAAACCAAAAGTGTTTTTCTTCCAGTTTGCTTGGCAGCAGGGGAGGCTAGCCCTGAGCCTGGCAGAGAGTTTGGCATTCTTTACCCATTGAGTCTCAGGAGTGGTACGGGAATCTTCAAGTACTCAGACCTCTTCCTTCGGTCTCCCTCTGATGCAGAGTTTTCTCTAAACTCAGATTTGCTCATTTTCCTAAGCTGACATTTCTCCTTTTCTTCAAATCTTTCTTATCATCGCTTTAGTAGTATTGTTGTTCAATTATTTCAGTCATGTCTGACTCTTCATGACCCCATTTGGGGGTTCTTGGCAAAGATACTGGAGTGGTTTGCCTCCTCACAGGGGGAGTTCCACTTTACAGAAGGGTTTATTATGTAAAAGGGGAAATAGTGTATATTAAAATATATGAAAACATACACACACAATCAAGCACATATCGTGTTCTGTTCTACCTTCTCACCTTCCTACTTAAGATAGAATAGACAGCTAATAAGTGGATGAATGTAAACTAGAGGTTCTTAATTTGGGGTCCATGAACAGTTTATAAACTATTTTGATAATTATGCTTCAATATAAATGGTTTTCTTTTTAATTCTAAGTATTTTATATATTTAAAAATATTGTTCTGAGATGGAATCCATTCGCTTCATTAGGCTGCCATATAAGCCCATGATACCAGAAGAAAAAAAGATTAGATAGAGAATAGGGACTTAGTCTGTTTCCAACCCACCATCATTGCATTTACCATCATTCCCCAGGGAGTTTATGAGAATGTGGACATATTCCATCGAAGCTGATGGTCACTGTATTAAAAAAAAAAAAAGTAATAGGACATTGGGATCAGGTTTAGAAAGAGTCAAGGAAGGCTCATTCTGTACTTCAAGCATTGCTGAAATGAAAATGACATTTGTGATCATTTTCATGAAGGTGCATAGAGGTACTCCACTGTGCCTTTTAAATGGAAGAATAAATACAGCCCTTTGTCAAGTGGTTAGGTTTTTGTAGCAGGATTTACACTTTTTGTGTGATCACCATTTGGTTTCCTAGTTCTTTATTCTCCTGCTCCCCTTTTTTCCTCTCTTTGTTCTACTCCTGACATGTGGGAGAGTAAATATGAAAGTGTACCTGCCGCTGTGTAAATATGAAGCTCAGACTTCAAGGGAGCCCTCCTTCTGGAAAGAGGATGGCAAAAACCAGTAACTAGATCGACGTCCCTTTTCTCACTGCTTTAGGTGGGAGGGAATCGGGGCTGTTGGAAGAGTGGGCCCCAGTGTCTGAAGCTGAGAGCCTGGAGCTGTTCATGTGGAGGGAAGAGAGCCACAAACCAGGCTTGCCCCCCCTTCCCCCAGGCTCACCTGGCTTTTGATTTATAAGCTTCAACTTGCAAAGGACTTGATATGGCCCTGAAATCTAGGGGAGGGAGGTTAACAAGCTTTTTTTCAGATGTCTCAATTTTCTCTCCAGTGCTGGGAATGAAGTCAAAACAATCCAGCTCTTCTCATGCATATCTCTCTCCCTCACCCATGAACATTTGTCTGATTTAATTGACTTATCCTAGTCGCCACCCCCTTAAGAGTAGGATTGTTGCCTTTGCTCGAAACAACTCAGGAAATTACCAGAACTGTAATGTTCTGATGAAAATGAGAGTTAACATTTATGCAGTGCTTTAAGATTTGCGAAGCGCTTTGCAAATATCTCATTTTATCCTCTCAACTCTGAGAGGCGCTATTATTATCCTCATTTTACAGAAGAAGAAACTGAGGCTGATAGATTAAGTGACTTGCCCAGGGTCATAGTATATCTGAAGTTGGATTTGAACTCATGGCTCCCTGACTCCAAGTTTTATACTTTATTCACTGTACCACGCTGCAGCTGCTGGTTTGGAATCAGAGAACCTGGACTAAAGTTCCTGCTCTGCTACATATTTCTCAGTTTCCTCTCTCAGGTGATGAGACTACACTAGAAGATGATTTCCAAGATCCCTTACAAGTCCAAATCCTCTGGTTCTTTTGTATTAAATCTAAATAACTATTATTTAGTAAAGAAATTCAAGATCAGGGTCTTTTAATGTACTGCCCTTAACACGTAAAACTAATGCTTTGGGTTTTTTATCCAGCAGTGGTGATGCTTTGCACTGATTCATCCACATGCTCTTTCCCTTTGGGACCAGTGGCTCGGACTGGCAAGAAGTTTAGCCAAGGTTGGGGTAACATGCATTCTGTATCCATGAAATACAGCAAAGCCCAATGGCCTGTTTGGGATGTGAAACCATGCCCTTGACCTCATTAGTACCCCCATTCGAACCACCTGAGCTAACTGATCCCAGACTGAGTGATGAAGCCAGTTTAATCTGCTTGATTTATTTTATCTCTCTGTGTCTGGCTATGTCAATATATCAAGGATCTACAAAATGAGGGGGCTGGACTAGGTGCCCTCAAAGGTCTCTTTCAGCTGTAAATCTATGATTTGAAATTTCATTGTATGGGAGCTCTCTCTGCCCACACAAATTGCTACAATTCTCCAACTTAGGGTTTCGGTCCTAGAACGTTGCCTGAAATTTAAGCAACTTGCTAAGGTTCACAAGTTTCAGAGCTGGCATTGAGACCCAGCTCTTCCTGACGTCAAATCTACAGCTCGCTCCCATAAACCGAGTTTGCACTCTGCAGAATGGCTTAATAGATAATAAAATAAAAAAAAAATACAAAATGCATTGGCTCAGATGGGGTGTGGACAAGTTTTGAAAAGGAACTGGTGCGTTCATCCTTATAAAAATGTGGAACGTTGCTGAGATGTCATTGTGTTGGTTCACTTTAATTTTGAATTGGGGGGGGGGGGAGTCGGGATAAGGATGTGAACAAGTTTAGAAGCTGACGGAAATGTCAGTCTCTAAAATGCTTTTCTGTCCTGTTGAGTTTTGTGGAAGCCATATTTTTAGTAGGGTTGGCTTGGAGTTTTATCTCACTGACTGTGGGTGATGTGATAAATCCGCGTGTGGAGATACCGAGGATAAATAATGCTGGAAAGAACATTGTGTTATCATGATTAGTGGTCTCCACCTATGAAAAGCTTCGTCAGATATCAACTACTACTTGTGTCAAAGAGGATACATGTGGGGTTGAGAGTTGGATTTGCAAAGCACTTTATAATACTTAAGCTCAAAGCACCAACAGGGAAGAGATTTTTACTTGTATATCTACCGTACTATATTTAATGGACTAGAATTGCTTGATGGTGATGGGGGGGGGGGGGGGGATCCAGGGCTGGATTGCCTTTTACAATGCATCTCTCAGAGTGACCTGTGAAGAAAGATAGCGCTGTTAACCCCATTTTTAAGACAAATCCTTTGACTCGGAGAGACGAATGGACATTTCCCTGTGATAAGTAGCAACACCAAGAGAAGCTCGACAACCTCGTATCCCCAAATCTGACTTTGTTCTTTGCCTTTTATGCTCTCAATCAGAAGTGAGAATTAGTAAAGATGTAGCAATATAACTGTTTGTCTCATGCTCCGTATGCCCTTGGGAATATTGCTTCTCTTGGATTTTCCCAGCTGTGACTCTTGGGCTCTGTGAGGGGTCCATTTCTCTCTAAAATCACAAAATCACAAGATGAAAGAGATCAATGCAATTAACTGATTCAGTCCCTTCATTTTGTAGATGAGAAAAGTGGGTCCCAGGTTTGCTCTGTCATGATGACCCGCGTTTACATGGCACTTTAAGGTTCACAGAAGATGCACACGGTTATATTTCATCCCGTTGAGCTTTTTGAGATAGGTATTGTTGTTATCGCTTTGTTAAAAGGAGATTAATTTGCAAAGAAGGAAAATGATCTGTTCAAAGTCACACAGCTAAAAAGTGTCAGAGGCAAGTTTCACCTCGATTTCAAATCCAGTAATCTCCCTTGTCTCCAGCCTTTCAGGGTCACATATTTATGCCCATTTGAGACTAGACACCCTGGGGCACTGGGTCCTTCATTACACTCCACAGCTTTTTTTTCCCCATCTACTGAAGGGGAAGTTCTTCCTAGCACCTAGCTATGAATGTGACGTAGAGATGGCAGAGACAGCATGCTAGTGGGCTTTTGGACCGGTACCAGCTCCTCCTCCTCAGGTGAGAAGGCTGGCCCCTTGACTAGACTTCAAATAAAGGAACTCTGCATACGCATGTGTTCAATGTTGTGACTTTCGTTACCTTAAAAATAGCAAACAATCCTTATATAGAACTCAGTAACTGTTAAACCTCACATGAAGCATATGTGATTTTCTCCAGACCATAGAAAGAAACAGATACGTGCATGGCAGCAGAAGGAAGAACAGATTCAGCTCTCACTTCCCAGTTCTGATCCCTAAGACGCCCTCTCTTATTTAAGATGCTATGACGCAAAATATATTTTGAAAAGCAACAAGAATAAGTAGATTATAATGAGACAGTGTGGCGTAATGGAATACGTGATAGGATTTTTTTTTTTTGAATGACTCTCAATCTTACTAAGGCTGGAAATGCAAGGGATACTCACAGCTCTATCCCACTACTGATTGGCTTGAGCTCATTTTACCTATTTAGGTAACCTGGTACCTCCTCCTATTCCTAGGAGTTCACAATATTGCTGCCAAACTTGGTATGGTCCCTTGATTAGCTTAGCCTATTGTAGTCCAGAACTCCCAAGCTTCAACTAGCCTCAGCCCAAGTTAAATCCCATCTCTAATACCTACTCGATCATCTTAGACAAGTCACTTAATCTCTACATGTCTTGTCACAGGTAACACCAGTGAATTTAGGTTCTAGACAGATGTCACTCTGTGCTGGGGAAGAGCTCCGTGCTAATGAATTCATAGATCTTTTTAAGATTTCTCCCACAATGACCCCAAAACCCCTTAGACACATTTGTATTGGACACAGAACTCAAACATGTCTAAAACTTTGCTATTTTTTCATGTTTTTACATGGGGGGGGAGGAGAAATAAGAGTAGGGCTGATTTGACTCATGGCATATACATATTCTTGAACAGTAATAATATTATTTCTGCTATCATATGTGACTTTAAAGACAAATACATCAGCTATTGCATACCTTGATGAGGCAGCTAAGTGATGAAATGGATAGAACACTGGATCTGGAGTCAGAAAACTTCAATTCCATTATGAATATCTTAGATATTCAGTAGCTTACTAGTTGTATAATCCTAGGCAAGTTACTTAACTTCAGTTTGCCCCAGCTTCCTCATCAATAAAATAGTGATAATAGACACCTATCCTCCAGGGTTGCGAGGAAAAATGAAATAATATTTGTAAAGTGCTTACTTAGCACAGTGAATAAATGACACATGGTAGGTGTTTCAAAAATGCTTGTTTCCTTATTTTTTTGGACTTGTTATCATGAAGACTCATCTTCACTTCAGACACTTGCTAGTTCAGTGTCCCTTACTCCCGTTTGCCTCAGTTTCCTTCTCTGTAAAATAAGGTGGAGAAGAAAATGGCAAACTACTCCAGTATTTTTGACAAGAAAATCCCAAATAGGGTCATGAAGTGAAAAAAAAAAAAACTGATTGACTCAAAAAAAATGATTGAACAACAAAAAAGGCAACCAAGAAAGCAGCAACAATCACTGACATATATGCCTATTTTTCCCTTTATATAAGTTTAATGAGAATCATGTACACACACATTTCGACATCTTCAGGAAGAGTATTAATTAGAAACAAGAAGACTTCAGAAAGTGCTTTTTCACAGTAGACCTGATTTTTACATCACACAATTGACTGAAAGACATACAGAATACAGACCATAGGGCTTTGAAAATCCTACTTCCAGGCCCAAGTGTAGACTTGCATTTCTTGAAATCCACATAGAATCTTTGTACCAGCTGGGCAGCATTTCAGCATTCACTGCTGTCATTACAAAATAGCTGTTTTCTCTTTAATCCATGTGCCACATTGCAGCAATTTTCATCAAAAATATATTAAGCCCCTGCTGTAAATTGGCCCCATGCACCCTTATCAGACACGTGAAGCATAAAAAATCTTTTTTAAAAAACTCTTTTTCCTGGTTTTTCTAAAGCCCTGGCAAGTAGTAACAATTCCTAAGGCCCTATAATAGTCTACTGGGTCTGTGATCCAAGGATTATGAGTGTGTAAAGAGGCTGCCTCAATATCAAAGTTAGGCTTTTTTTTTTCCTTTTGTCTTAAATACCCACATAGAGAAGACCACTAAAGAACAAAGAGGAAATGAGGAGATTTCAGTTTGTGGCGAAGCCTCATCATGAGAGCACATGCCCAAATCTCCAGAGTTACAAGGACCGCACAGATGAACATAAGCTCCCTAGCATCTCAGCCTGGCTCATTTTATTTGAAATTCCCCCCGAACTCCTTGTGAAATTTGCCTGGCTTTTCTTCCAGAAAGCATGCATCGGGTATTAGTCACCTGTGCTGAGAAAAGGGCATTCATCACTCTGGGTGAGGGACCATCCTTCCCCGAAAACAACCAAGAACGTAACCCGAGGAATCTGACAACCTGACAGCAAAACCACAGGAAGAGGCTTAGAAGTCGATGCAATTTCAAACTCCATTCGAGGAAGTGAGCTGGAAACATAATTCCTACTTCCAGCAACCAAGATAGCTCATTTTGTGGCTATATATGTTTGTTCAAAAGACAGAAAGAATAAGAGAGTATTAGACTAGGAGTCAGGAAGTCCTGGGTTCAAATACTACCTCTCACACACTTTTTAGCTAATCGTGACCCTGGCTGGACAAGTCCCCTCTGAGATTTGAGTATTTTTTTTCATCTATTAATGTTGAAATTACAGAGACAGATGTGCTATTGCTTCCTCTCAAGGACACAGGAATGACAGCCACTCTCCACACGTCAGGGATGGAGGCATCACTGAAGTGACTCGCAGGCAATTTGCATTGTACCTGTCAGGGATGTCAATAACTCTACCCAAAGTCACCACATTTGAGTACCTCTCATTTGTTCACAAACTCCAGAATCCATGAATTAAAAAAAAAAACCACCAACAATTCTCCTCCTGTCATTTTTAAGGTATATGAGATTAATATCAACTCAAGGTTATTGTGGGTATCCAGTGAAATTCTGAATTGAAGGACTTCACTCATGGTAAAGTGTATGACTATCAGCTGTGGTTATTATTGATCATTAGCCTACTGCTCAAGTAACTACTACCTCGTAAAAACAAAAGCATTTTGTTCCTCCAGATAGTTCAGAGATGGAGATGGAAGAGTCCCAGGTTCAAATCCTGTCTCTTGCACTCATCAGCTCTATAACTTGGGCTAGCTTAGGGACAAATTGTATGATTTTCAGTTTGCATTGAATTTTCTTTAGTTCTGGTTTTTCTTCATTTGCGTTGAGAAAAAGAGTTTGGAGTCTTGAGAAAAGCATTAAATATTGAGTCAGAGGAAACTCAATTTAAATCTTGACTGCCGGTCTGTGTGACCTCATATTGTTTCTCTCCTCTATTAATGAGGGAACTAGCCCAGAAAACCTCTAAAACCCCTTCTAGGGATATGATTCTCTGATAATTCTATAATTGACATCAGTTTCTTGGTCTTTAAAATGGGAATAATAATTATAGTGCCTATTTAGGATTTCATTAAGGTCCAATTTCATGGCCCAAGCAATTGAAAGTACTTGCCTAAGATGAGTAAAGAGGTACCTCAGAAGGGATCAGCTGAGATGGTTAAACATATATCTTTAGAAACCATATGTCTGCTATATTTAGAGGTGGGAGATATTCTATCAATTAATCAATAAGCATTGATTAAGCACAACACACTGTTCTAGGCTTAAGGGACCCAAGTATAAAGAAACTACCTCCAAGGCGATTACATTTTGAAAGAGAACAGGAGTAAAAACTCTCTGAAAGCTCCAGTTATCAGAGCAGTGTAAACAATTGAAACAGAAATCACTTTAGATCCTAATTTTATCCCTCATACACCAAAACGCATTCAAGAAATATTTTGTGTGCAATATGCTTGGCACATAAAGCATGACTTTTTAAATTGAATTAAACTTTGATCAACATTTTTACCTTCGAAACAACTATGACAGTGACACAGCACAAGACCAGACTCTGATAGATCTCCCAATAGACTAGTTTTTTTTTTCTTCTTCTGCTATCACATGCCTCATAAGTACAAGATGATGAGGGGCATTGTAGGAGAGTTGGTAGTTGGCCAGTTGCCTTGCTTGCTATTTAATTCAAGCTGTAGAGTTGGTGAGGGAGAAGTACTGGTATGTGCTGGATTTTCCACATTTAAGACAGTTATTGACATCCTTGAAAGGTACAATACAAACACTCGCGTGTCTGTACCCTCAAATTTGAATGACTGTCCTTTCTGGGCCCTTGGGAAGAAGCAATGACACTTGTGTCTTAGTCATTTCCTCAGCAGGGCCTCTGTACTCAGGCATTTTGCCCTCCAAACTCCGTTTTCTGAGTTGGTGTCTGGAAGAGGGGAGATGAGTTGCCCTGTAGTGTCCTTGATCTCATGGCTTAGCTTCCTCCCACAAGAAACTTTTAGGGAAGGCAACCTCTTGGCACTTGACCCTTATGAATTAAGCTGTATAAAGAGAGGAGTGACCTCAGCCAGCTCCTCAGAACAGCTCAGCAAAGCTTGTGGGCAGTGCCAGTAGCAAGCATGGAATACAGATGTGCATTTGACTCAGGAAACTGGTTTCAAGAGGATGATGCTTCCCAAATATGAGATCCTTTGAGTTGCTGGACTCAAAGGGTGTTTGAACAAGTGCAGGAATAAACAGGAAAATTATTTCATGAAGGAACAGCGAAACAGGTAGGAATCCAGAGTCAAGGAACTGTTTAGATTCTGATGGACAGACTACTTAGTCATTGTAGAATTATAGAGCATTTTTAAGATGCAGACACCGTAATAGGACTCCAGATAGAACAGGTTCTTTATTATCTGAGAATCAAGGAATGGAATTTTCTGGTTAAATGAACTGTCTGGCTCAAGAATGCAGTGTATCAAACACATATGTACCCAAAGAAATTAACAGTTTGCTTTTTTTAAGTTTAATTTTAAGAATTAGAAATTTAATTTAATCTTCCAATAGTGATTAAAGAAACTTGTGAATTATGCAAGGTTACCATTTTATTTTTAGTCCATACCTGTGAATTCATTGATATAGAAGGAAATTGCCTCTACCCATGGAATAGATAGTTCCCGATTTCTAACCCTAGAGGGTTGCTCAGAAAACTGCGAGTTTAAATGACTTCCATATTGTGTTTCAGACAACATCCAGAATGGGTCAGAGGTTGAAGGTGAATCCACATTATCTGGACTCTGGCCAGCACTCAGTACACTGCTCCACACTGCTTCTCATTTATTATCATTTGACTAGAGAAATGCAGAAATGCATTTCTTTCCATTCCAATGAAATGGAAATTCCTTGAGAGTCTGGGGGACTGTTTTGTTCTCTGTTGTTCAACATCTAGCAGAGTCCCTGATAATGGGATCAAAGTGAATTCTACTGATAGAGAATTTTGGTTGATATCCATACAGGTTAGGAGGTTGAAGGAGTGGGGTGGGCACGGCAAAGCATAGCAGCTTAAAAAGACAAGAGAAGAGAGAATTGTCCCTCATTCGGCTCCTTAATATATTTTTGGACCTTCACCAGTTTAGCTGGGCATTCTGTATACAGTTTTCTTGTAGCTCATTTAACTTATGCAACCATCTCCAATTACAACAATTTCAACAGCTCAAGAAGTGTTAGAGACGAATGTGTGCAGTGTTCCTGAAGAATAGGAGAGCTCCCCAACTCTTTATACACCCTTTGTAGTTAAACATCCTGCCTCTTCCACTTCTGCTAGTGTTGCTTTTTCCATACACACACAGCTTGTTCTATTTAAAGTAGCAGTCACTTAGGTAAATACATTGTATCGCTGAATCCAGCAGCAAGAAAAAGAGAAAGAAACAGGTAGGTGTTCTGGTATCATATATTGCCTTCTCCACATAGAAGAGTCATATGTGTATCAATCAGTGCTCTGCTTGCAGGGAAAGACTTTCATGTCTACACTAAGAGTGACTAGCTGTTAACCTGGCCCTGTGATTGGTGAGGAAAATAAGCATTCAGCAAGCATGAGGGAGGACAGTGGGCTAGTCATGGGGATCAGTGGTGAGTCCAGAGATTGAGCTCTAGTATGGAACTGATTGAGAGTTTAAAGGCAAAAACCAATTTGGGTTTCAGAGTACAGGTATTGAAACATATAGCCTTTCTCTATATAAAGAAGTAGTCAGTTACAGGTGCTGAATGTTAGATATAACTGTCAGATCTGTTTTCTGCAATGGCTCTTGTGTGTGTGTGTGTGTGTGTGTGTGTGTGTGTGTGTGTGTGTGTGTGAGAGAGAGAGAGAGAGAGAGAGAGAGAGACAGAGAGAGAGAGAGACAGAGAGAAAGAGAGAGACAGAGAGAGAGAAAGAGAGAGATAGAGAGACAGAGACAGACAGACAGGCAGACAGAGACAGAGACAGAAAGAGAGACAGAGAGCAGGGAATAGACAGAAAAAGAGAATGAGCAGTAAGTAAACAGGTTTTATTTGGGGGCTCACTAGGGAGGAATGAAGGGGTAAATAAGGTTTAAAAATAAAATAATTTTTTAAAGAAGCTGATTGAAAATTAATGTGACTTTCCAATTCAATTTCTCCTTTACTTGTCTATAGTGCCATTATTATTGAATAATACAACTTGCCCTGTGACTTTGGAGAAATCCAAATGTAAAGACATTTATGTCTTATCTTTTCATTTAGTAAAATGTGTAAAAGAGCTAGGCTTCTTCAAAACTGTTTTAAGGAACAACAGAATTTAAAAATAACATAAAGCTTTAAAAACTCAGTGAAAACATACACATTCTTATTATGGAATTTCTTTTTGCCACATTTCAGAGAAAATGTATATAACAAAGTCAGGGAAGAATTCTGTGGGAATGTGTATTTTATATTACTCAATGGATAGAACTTTAGTATAAATGCCTGAGGAAAGTGTTAATTAAAAGAGTGTCAAAGCAAAATTTCAAGCTTAATTATTTTAAACCTAAAATGGTATCATGACATCAGTTTAAATCTGTTCACAACCCTTGTTTAAATTGCTTTCAATATGGTCTTTGTAAGGGATATAGACTCAAAAAAGAAACTGGTTTTCCTTACTAAAGCAGTTTGTAAAATTTGCAAGTTGCCAAGTGTTGCTAGGGCAATTGAGCCAAAAGGCTATTGGTTAAGTAAATAATTAACTGAAACTTATTAACAGCTACCTGTTAATAAGGGGGGAGAGGAGGTAAAGGAAATTCAAAAAACAAGGCTTTGTTATTTTTTAAAATTAAGCTTTTTTTTAAAGTTGCCATTTTCCTGATTGTGGGAAAGGCAGAAAAGAGAGCAGTAAGGAAGTCATGACGGATTTTACAGTTATCAGAATAGAGACGCCCTTTTTAACTGTTTCTTTCTGTTTTTGATAAATGAAAGAAAGGATAGATGAGTCCTTGGAGCATTGAACCACAGAGAAGACCATGAGTCTTTTTCCTCTGCCTAGCTATGGAAAGATTGTCAGTAGCTGAGAGAAGAAAACTGGAGGGATACCCATAGATGGCCTCCAAAAGATAAGCTGTCAGAGTAACTATTTACTCAAAAGAAAAGCCAAGAATATGGAAAGAAAGAGGAGGGGGAAAGGAAAGGAATGAGAAAGGGGAAACAAAGAAAAGGTAACTAGAAGAGGGAGTTTGATATCCAGCCAATTGATCTATAAACAAATCCAAGACAGAGCTTATCTAAAGGTTTCAGCTAATATTCCTGGATGAAATTATCCTTTGTATACACTTTACAAATGAGGAATGTCATCAGACAAATTTAAGACTAGAAAAAAGATGAGCTAGTTCAGTAGGGAGAGGGAGGGGTAACTGAGAGTTAACCTATGTGCCCAGTTGGAGTCAGTAGTCACTCTATGCCATTGAGATCTAGATCATTGATTCTACCACTGGGATCTCTCAAACCTTTTCAGAGGATCTATAAATTCAAAATTAATTTTTATTTCTAACATAGTAAATAGCTATGAATGTAATCCATATAAACAAAAAACTCTTTAGATAGATCATCAATGATTTTTAATAGTGTAAAGATTCTGAGAATAAGAATTGGGTAAATTATGGTGGATTTACAAGAAGACCAGGACAAAAATCATATAGGATGGGCACACGTAAATGGGTTTCCATTTTCATCACTGGGGACAGTACCCACATTGATGAGTCCACAGTTCAACCCTAATTTTGAAGCTATTTGTTGGCGGTTCATTAGATAGTTATTTATTCCTAATATAAGGAGAAAGTATGATAATAATGAAAAAGCCTTTGACCCTTAGCATTAAAACACTAGTTTGAATAACACTGGCCTCTGGTACTTATTAGCTTACCCAAGGCTAGTTACATTCTCCATAAGACTCAGTTTCCTCATCCATAAGATGAACATAATCATACTTTCAACATCTTTCTTATTGGCTGTTGGGAGAAAACACTTTATCCACATTAACATACCATGGAATTAGGAACTATTACTATTGATTTCAACTCTGGTTTCTTGCCTTTAAGCATCTCTTAGCAGCACATCTGTGATAACCCCCTTTTCCTAGAAGGTTGTTCTCTCTTCTTGAGTTCTCTACCTTTGGGATCCCTGCACATCCTTTGAAGTTAATGTTGGTGGCTTAAAATTGGTGTTCCTCCTTCCCCAGCGATTGCGCAAGAAGGAACCTCATACAGCATTGCTTATTCCCCACTTTTAGAAACCTGCTGATTTCCAAAAGTGCGGAGATAGTAGAGGATGAAAGCTTGGAAGGAGATAGTTAAGCAGCTTGGAATTGGCACAGTTAATAAAAAATTAAGGATTGCTAGGAGACATTTCAGGCAAAGCTAAACAAACTGGGGGATTGGGTAGTCAGAAAGCAGATGAAATTTAATTTAGTTAAGTGTTAAAATAATGCACTTTGGGAAAAATAATCAAAACTTCTCATAATCTCTGATAGGTTCTGAACTCATAGTAATGTAATTTAGGAAGCATGGCAGAAGAACTTGGGGAAAATATCTGTCTGGTATAGAACAGCAATATCTTTTTTTTTTTTAGCCAATAGGATGCTTGGGGGGATTTAAAAACAAAAAATAATATAGAAAATTTAAGATGACATATAAAACATTAGTGCAGTGCTGTGTCCAGTCCTAGTTACCAGAGGAGAGGTAAAAATCCCAGAGAAGGGACTTGAAAATTGTTAAGGAAAGTAGCAGGATATGGGATTTACATAAGCACGCCGACTGAGAAAAGCATTTCAGCGAATGGATGAAGGAGGTCTGACATAAAGAAGAGGAATAATTTAATGCTTATGATAATTCAGAAAGAGGCCTCTCTGTCTTGGTTCCTATGTCCTATAATATAAGAAGGGGGCACTTAACTAAATTAAAACAGGAGGGCATTTTCAATGAAGGGGCTACACTGTCTTTAACTAGCAGACCATCAAGCTGTTGATTTCCTCTTTCCAAAAGGGACCAATATCTAATTAAGGGCTTCAGGATTGCATTAGCATTTGTATCTGTCCTGCTAAGAGTAGGTGACTGGGTAAGGAAATTCCCCTGGGCCAACAGACAAGCGAGTGTCTGGGAATCATGGAGGATTCGGTGCAGTTAAAACCTTGTGCCCAGCTGGTAAGAGAAAGCTAAACTCACAAGATTTGTGCAAATCCCAAAGACTCCTGAACATGTTCCTGCTACACAGAGTATAAATGGGGGAGGGCGGTAGGAGGGAGCTATCATTTCATGATTCAGCATTTCTGACCAGAACTATCAGGAAAAAGAGTGAAATGAGTTTGCATCTATCTCTAGAAGCCAGAGGGCACTTGAATCTAAGATGAAGGACATTGGCCAGAGAGTTGAGCAGCGAGTAGGTTTGGCGAACAGTGACAGAGAAGAAAGAGCATTATATTGAGGGCAAAGCTCTGGACTCCCTTGCTGCCATGAACAGCCTCCTATCATTAACATGACCTTTGACACCACTCCCTTCTCTCCCGTCCCCCCATCTTCCCTAGGGAACCATAGAATCCTGTGTTATTCTTTTAGCCCAATATAACTCACTGAGCACCAGCTTCCAGCTAAGAAAACAACCTGGCCCCAAATGGCAGCCCCCCAGTATTGACAGATGTGGCTGTTACTAGGTGATAAGAGGATCATCTGGAAGTACCTATAGCCTATTCTGCAGCATTTTCTCCATTTAAGTGATCAATTCTGCTTTCCAACTCCAGATCTCACCCAGAAATGTACATTTTATGTTTGAACTGTCCACTGTGATTTTACATGAAATTAACAATTCCAGGGTGAGATCTGACATTGGACTTTTTATATAGCGTATTGTTACAGTACTGAGCATGTGCACAATTTTTGATAGCTACTAAGTGCTTGCAATAATCTTTATTTCGAATAAGTTGTTTCTGGCAACAGCATTCTTTTTTGGGACCTGTGATCTCCCTACTGTGGAGAAACTCCCTCCTCCGATGTAGATTGGCAACTTGTCTTTAGAAGAATTTTGTGATTTTAAAAAAAGATTGGCAATTCAGGTACATGTACTATGATGCTGACTAGAAAAAGAAAAAACTACTGGGGGGAGAGGGGGAAGAAGGGAGGGGACAGACTGTTATTAATCCACTCTAGAGAATTCCTTCCATCTTGCAAAGCAATGATAGAAAGACTGTTTCAGTCTTTAAAGTTGAAATAGTCTTTCTATAATTGATAAACTTTATTTACTGGGGCATTGAGAAGTATAAACACTTATCCAGAATCACACAGATAGTATGTATATATTCCTTACTCCATCTCACCACCTGATTTCACTGAGAAAATTAGATAGAAGGTTAAGTGAATTTCTCCCGAGATCACAAAGTAAGGCAGTATTAGATTTGGGAGTAGAAACTGCGATCTGTTCTCTCCTTCTCTGGGACCTTACCTAAGAGCTCCAAATCCTAATTTTAATCTGTTTGGATGAGGACACCCAAAGAGCAGCAGTGTTGTGAAGTACTTAGAGATTTGGTTCAAATCTGCTTCCAACACCTTAGTTATAAGAGCTTAGACTCGCAGTGGTTTCTCAAACTGTTTTCAATATCTTTATCCTATTAAAAATTATTGAGGATCTCTCCAAAGAGTTTTTGTTTATCTGGATTATATTTATAGACATTTTCAATATTGGAAATAAAAACTATTTTTGAATTTGTAGACCTTCTAAAAAGTTTTCAGAGATCCCCAGGTTGGGGTCCTCAAACTTTTTAAATGGGGGCCAGTTCACCGAGCCTCAGACTGTTGGCAGGCCGGACTATAGTAAAAACAAAACTTTTGTTTTGTGGGCCTTTAAATAAAGAAACTTCATAGCCCTGAGTGAGGGGGATAATCGTCCTCAGCTGCTGCATCTGGTCCTGGGGCAGTAGTTTGAGGACCCACTGGAGGGAATTCACTCTCTCAATTCCCTCCTAGTCTGTTCACTAAATTGTAAGTGTAACCAACGTGTAGATCTGCATCGGTAGAGAGGGATTTGTCTTATTATTAATGAAATTAGAAGTCTGAACCAATCAATTAGAAGGATCCGTTCTGATCCGGTCAGCCTTGCTACTTTAACCGGAATTGGGGTTGGGAAAAGTGGAGGTAATTCAAAGATCAGCAAGAATTTTAGAGATATTTCAAATTCAGGCCATTCACTTTTTGGCCCCCCTGAAATCAGAGCGGGAGGTTTTGGGGGTGGCTATTGGAATGAGAGGACAGAGGACGGCTGGCATCTCTACTGGAGCCCAGATCCTGACTCCAGAGGTGTAGCAGCCCCGGAGCCTCCATTTTCAATGGCCTCGGCCAGGTCCGCAGACAAAAAGCTTCCTCTTTCATCAGAGCCAAAGGCGAGCTCCTGCCCCTGTTTTATTCCTACCTTTGAGGGAGAATATAGTCCCGCCTCACTGCTAACGGGGGGGGGGGGGGGGGGATATTCTGCTGCCTGGAGCCACCCCCACTCTCCCCAAATGAATTTGGCTGTTTAATATTTTAACAACAATTGTAAATAGCAGCCTCAAGCATCCAAGGCAGCGAATGATCGGGTTGTGTGTGAATCAGGTCAACCTGCTGCCCTTCCACCACCATCCACTGACCAACCCACCCCCAAGGAAACGGGGCCGGTTAGCCAGCGGGGAAGTGGCTACCTGTCAGCCCTCCAATCAGAAGCTTTCATTTCCAGGCAGTGTTTCTGTAATTTGCAGCTGGAGTTAAAAAAGGGCTTACTCTGGGGGATTTTCTACACGTGTCCTCGGGGCACCAAAATTTAGAAGTTACTGACAGACCTTGCTTTCCCTCTTTTCCCCTCACCCCCAACTCCCCTCAGGTAGAAATACTGAGCTTAGCACCTAGTTAGCAGGAATAATTACTTTAAAAAGGAAGCTGCCAGATGTGGGCTTCCCTCCCTTCAGTCCCTTAGTGATCGTATCCCAGATGAACATGGCTGCAGTCTCGCTCCTTCTCCTGTTGCTTCTCCCTGGGGTGTTCAGGGATTCCAGAGAGTAGGATCTTGGCGCTGGAGCTAGAACGAACCTCCCAGGCCAGCTGGTCCAACCCTCTTTTATACAAATGAGGAAACTGAGGCTTAAAAAAGGAGAGTGGTTTGCCCACACAGATAGTGAAATTTGAACTCGGCTTTTCTAACGCCAGAGTTAGTGTCTTTTCCTCTGAGATCTGAGATCTTTCTCCAAGGGCCCTACCTATCAAACTGAGTCTTTGAAAGTCTTTTGGAAAGCATCTCTGATGCACTTTGCTCCAAAGTTGTGATCGGAAGGGCTTGTTCTGAGTGTCAGAGCTGCTAGCTATGGCTCTGCCATCATTAACACTCAAGTTCATGGTGCCTCAATGAGGGAGGCTTGGGTGAGATAGGTCCTTAAATCTCTTCTAGCTCACAATCTTCTAACTGGGGCAGCTGCTTTAGCCAAGTTAGCTTAGTTAAGGGAAAAGCCAGGAAAACAATAGCAGTAGTTATTTTTACAAATAAGGAAACAGAGATCCAGAGTACCCAAGTGCCCAATACCTGACTCCTTCCAGTTCCCCAGGTATAATGCCTCCACCACCCCCATTTTTTTTACTTCATATTTATTTTTAAAATACTTATCTATGCTCATACTGTATCCTTTTTTGCCTAGCACTGTATCTGACACTTAACATGCATAATATGCCTTGAATTGAATTGAATTCAGTTGTCCAAAGGCACACAACGTTGCCAAACCAAGTTTTCTGATTCTGTGAATCCTCTGCTTTTTTCATTATCATTTCAGAAGGATGGGAATAGAAGGCTTATAGGTAGGTAAAGAAAAACAGATATAGGAGAGAGCCTAGCATAAAAATCTGTAGACAGGAAGTCACTGGTGCCCATTCTGCTCAGTGGAATTTGTTCGGGGGAAAAGAAAGGTATTCTTAGCAAGAGGAAATAAATTAACCTGGTGGGAAGAGAAATGGGTGGCGAAGAATGGAAGGAAGGAAAGGGAGCCCCTGAAGCCTCACTGGTGGCATTCCTAAGGCTGTTGGGTGATGAAGAGAAACTAGAAACAGAAATGGGGCCGATTCGGAATCTGCTCATCTTGTGACTTTCCGGGACTGCTTGGAATGCTGTGGAAGAGGCAAGAGAAATGTTTTAGAAGACGGTTTTAGAAACAGGAAATTGGAAGCGTGCTGCTTAAAATACTGTTGGCTCTGTGTGTGGGGGAGAGAAAGAGGGAGTCTGTGTGTCGATAAGAGGAAAGCCTGTGTGAGCTTCTGCAAGCTTATTGGGGGTGGAGGCAGGAATCAGACAGGCTGGATCTTGTTTACATCCTTCAACAAAAGCTTACTTTGTATGAAATAGCCACTTTTTCTTCACTTTCAGAACCTAAGGATGATTATCATTATCTTCTTCCTTTCTCCCTCATTCTTCTTTCTGCTCCATCTTCCTACTTTCTTTTTCCTTTTTTATTTCTTCCTCCTTTTTTCTCCCCCCCCCCACCTTCTTCCCTTCTTTCTTTCTCCTCTCCTTTCTTTGTGTTTTCTCCTTCCTAAGCTTCTATAGCTTCTTCATTCAGGCAGTGCTTAAAAAGTGAATGTGTACATTTTAATATATATGAATTCCCCACCTCCTGAGAGTCAGTGAGCTATTTCCTCCACCCAGGTGGAAGAGGGATAGCCAGGCTCTCTGACATGCTGGTTAGTCTGAAAACAGACCGCTAAATGCATAATGAAGAGCCTCCCAAGGAGTCAATCTGCATGTTAAAATGGTGTTCAGCCGCCTGGGCTGCCACACAACATAATGTGAAGATGGATGTACATCCAATCAGAGTGCCGATAGCTGACTGTCAGCCTCCTTGCTATTAGTATTACCTGTCTGTTCCATGGCAGCGGGGTATTAAGGGGGGAGGGGGAGAGTTAACCAGCCCCCAAAGGTGGGACAAGACAAATGGACGACTCTCTTTGGCGATACCCAGATCCTTACTTTCAAGCTCTTATGGAGACAGATGCAGTCTGGGCCAATGTAGAAAGGGCCAAGGAAGTTTATATTGATCCTGAAGAATAATTCATTTCCATTCAACCAATGCTTATTAAGCTCTTACTATATACCAAAGATTAAAAATAAAAGAAGTATTATCCTCAAGGAGTGTAGCATTCAACTGGGGAAAGGGAAGGCAGGGCAGGAGTACTGAATGCATATAGGTACAGAAGAACAAAACCTATATAAAATGCTACAGATGAATTTCAAGAGATTGCTAATAACTGAGAAGGGTAGGCAAGATCCTGAGAAAGAGTCATGGTTTGAAGGAAATTAGGGATTCTATAGGGAATGCATTCCAGTCAGGAGGAGCAGGGAGAAGCAAGAGTGATACTGTGTATGGGAAACAGCTAGCAGACCATTTGGGAACAGAGAGCGTGTGAAGGATTGTAACCTAAAGACAAAAAATGGAGGGCTCTGACGTGGGGGAGAGAAGTCCAAGGAATGTTAGCAGCAAGATGTTAAACATGAGACTTTCAAGCTCCAAAAGCTGTGCTGAGACATCCAGCTTTCATGGGAGGATCCTGACATGTGGTTTCTGTTGTCTGCGTCTCCCTTGCCTGCCACCGCGCCGCAGCTCATTCCCAGCCAGTAACAACACTCGCATGAATGATGTGTAGACACCACTTTTGTCTCCGAACATTTGACAGCAATTAGGACCTGACTCCAGGGGCAGGACATCACACTCCCGCTGAAGCACTGGAGAAATGAGGTTAGAGCAGAGAAATTAGCCATCTGCCTGGTGAAGGCTGTATCCTCAAGGTAGCATTTACATACGAACAACAGGCAATGTTTCAAATTTCATTGTCCTGTGCTCCAGCTCACCGACAACAAAAAGCCTTGTGGGGACCCCTATTCCGCTAAGTCTCCATTGCTTAGAGAGACATCATGTCTAATTTTTTTTTTTTCCTTCCAAACATCTGATGGAGCTGCCTCCAAATACAGAATACAGAGAAAAGAGACATTGTGGTTTTTCAGCAAGTCTTTTTTTCTGGGGTCTTAAACCAAAAATCATCAACCCAGAGCCAAATTTGGAGAACAGGAAACAACACCTAATAAAATGATAATTCCACATTTTGCATGCTTCAGATCCTCAGCAGAAAGGCTGGGAGGGAAAATGTTTCAGACAGGGAGAAGCTCTACTTAAATTAAACCTAGCTGAAGGCTGCCCTAGCAACTCATGGGCCACACTTAAGTACATAAAACTGAGTCAACCACAGCTGCCATTCTCTTTAAAGAAACGATTACCCCCTCGTAGCCTCTGGATCCCAGGCATGCGGGCCTTTGGCTCCAAGCTGCTCTTTGGAATTAAAAGATGCTGGTAGTTTTAGGGCTTCGAGTGGAGAGCTCAATAATGTTGACTGCAGATTTGTTCCTTGCTTCACCTCATTTCACAAGCGGGGACCAGATGGGAAATAGAAAGACCCACCAAGTACTATATTGTTTCTTCCCCTAAGGAAAATAGTGGAAGAAGCAGATCAGAGTAAGCTTCTGCCTTTGAGATCACAGGAAGGTGGCACCTGACCTGGGATGGAGAATCGGGAGGTCTGACTTCTGGAAGGGACCTTGCTCACCAGCCAATTCAATCTCCTCATTACACGGCTGATGAAATTAAGGTGAAGAGGGATTAAAGGATGCACCTAGGATCGCAGCTGGAGCCCAATTCCTCAGACTCCAGGGATAATGCTTTGCTATATACAGCATAATTATGCTTTACATATACATATACATATTTCATTAGGACTTTAGCAGGATATATATGTATGTTACATATCTCTCTATTTATCTAAAGATGATAGAAAAATAGTACATAAATATTAAAGCATGGTATGGTGGATAAAGGGCTAGTTTTGGAGTCAGACCCAAGTTAAAATACTGCCTTTACTAACTCTATGGCATTGGAGAAGTTGCCCAGCCTCTCAGGGTCCAGCCCTCCAGAGAGGACTGAGTTACAGTTGAGTTGCCGGTAGCATCAGTTGAAGGAATAGCCATACTGATGAAATTTCACATATGAGTGTTTGTGTAGTTCAGCATCGAAGTGGGAAAAAAAATAACAACCCTCAGTATCCATGAATGATAAATATTTGTCTTTTCAAGGAGATGAATTCATTTGTGCACAGAAGGAAGCAGAGATATTTCAACTTATAAGTGAAATAATTCCCTTATAAAGAAGGGCAAATTACCAATTTTGTGATTACAGTTGTCAAGTTGGTTGAAAAAGCAATTGAATTTATTAAATAAAACTACTGGCAGATTTTTTTTACTTGAGTTTTCAGTCATAACAGTTAATCTGCTTTTGTGCAGCTCTGGTTTTAATTCCTTAATAATAATAATAACAACAATAACAGCTGCAAAGAATGGTTACTACTGCTACTGAATTTACATAGCATCTTGCATTTGATGAAAGGGATTTGTCTGAGTAGACAGGGCTAGGTTTTCCTACGGCCTCCATAAGTGGATCTGGCTTCAGTGCCCACATGATAGGAGAATGATTCCGGATGGCCCTCCCATGTTTAGGGGCCACGGCGTTTCATGCGAGGTAGACAAAGGGATTCAGATCTTACTTACAAATATACCAATCTGGAATAGCTTGGAGAATGAGAAACACAGAAGTTGCTAGAATGCCGTTGGTATCCAGGGCTGCACTTATTAATATTCATCAGTCATTCTACCTGTCTTTTATCTACATGTCTCACCTCACCTCCCCCCAGGGGAAAGCACCCAGTCTCTCCATCCTGCATCATCCTTGTGCATTCATGGCACAATACCACGGAGAGCCCAGGCTGGCTTGGATAGGACAGCTGACACCAGGAGCAACTCCCTCAGGCCACAAATACAAGAGATGTTGATTTTTGTCCAGTGTTTCCAGAGTAAATTCTGTCACCAATATTCCATGATTAGTCACTGTAAAATCTGGGCTCTATGGTCAACATCGCTCAAAGCCATATGGCTGCTAAGTAGACCAGTGGCTAGGACAGTTGACTTAGACTCAAGAAGGCCTGCATTTGAATCTTGCTTCAGCTACTTATTAGCTGTGTGGCTCTAGGAAGTTACTTAACCTCACATAGCTTATGTATATATTCTTATGTATAAAGTAGGGATAATAATAGCACCTGCTTTATAAAGTTATTGTGAGAATCAAATGAGTTAACTTATTTTAAAGTACTTTGCTGAGTCTAAAATTATATAATTGTACCTGTTATTATAGCTATAATGAGTTTCTGCCCCATTTTCCCTACCTGTAGGGAGTATATGAAATATATATGTGTGTAAACACATGTATTTGTGTATAAAAATGCTTTGAGTAACTTAGAAGAAAAAAAGCCATCATAAATAATAGAATAAGTCAAATAAATAAATAAATACAAATAATGTTATCGTTATTAATTTTTCAAAGCATCATCAAATTAAGCATCATTTCCCTCACCTTTCAAACTACAATTATCACAGAGTACTCATTCCCTGAACAGTGTCAAAAGATAACAGCTGATCTGTCATTCCCTATTCATAAAAACATACGAGTTAATGGCTGAATTATAAAGAGCAAAGGATACTTCTGATGAGCATATACAAAATAAAGAAGCTACAACTCTTCTATAACACACACAAGCTCAGGTAAATAGAAATAGAGAACCAAGATGATATTCCCTAGTAAGAAACTCAAGGGGGTCTCTCGGATCACTAAACCCCAAAAGGTCAAGTGTTTCAGAGACTGGAAAGATTGGTCACTTTCTCAAAACGTTGGAGGTAGAAGGGAGACTTTCCATACACAGCAATCTTCTCTCCAAATTCCCTTCCAAGGAGGCATCTCGTGTTTGCTTGAAAACTTCCAAAAAAAGGAAACTTACAGGGTCTCTCTAAGTATTCCTAAAGCAAGATTCTTAAAAGGACATCCCCAAGTGTAATTTAAAATCAAGGAAATTTGAATACCTTACTCCTATTCCCACATCATAGCTGGAGCCTTGGAAAAATTCCTATTCAAGCCCTCGTCCAGAGAAATTGCTCCGTATTATGTTATTTTGTGTTGTTTCCCTACCCTTTTTTTGTGCCACAAAGCACAAAAACATGAATAACAGTAAAGGAGCAGCGCCTAGAGTCAGAGATTCTGTATTTAAATTCCAGTTCTGCTACTCATCCATTTGAGAAAATGGCAAACTCTCAGGGTTTGTTTTCTCATTTATAAGATTAAGGCTTTGGACTAGATGGTCTCTGAGGTCCTTCCAGATTTGAACCTACGATCCTGTGATTTGGTAACGATATTAATGATTGTTCATTTCTCACAGTGCTCAGGGCCAAGAAAATTTTGATGTTCTATAATGGCTACATTTCCCAAAAGGATATACATGAGCTCACAGCATAATGGTGTCATCCATAGTCGAGCCACTTATGGTGAGAAGGATCTATCAGACTGTGGGTGAGAATTTCTGGGAAATTTAGTGCCCTGATGAGCAAACCTCCCTTAACCACACAGATCAGGAACAATGGACAATCCATACACCTGACCTCTTGACAGAAATTGCTAGTGTATAAACAAAGACAGACCTCAGTTTGTTCAGCTCTTCCCTAATTGATGGGCATTCACTTTGTTTTCTATTCTTGGCTATCGCAAAGAGTCTTATGAATATATTTTGATAAAAAGGGAAGAAAATGGGCATTTATTTAGCACCTACTATGTACCAAGCATTAAGCTAAGATACTTTTTGCAAATATTATCTCAACTGATCCTCACAGGTGCTATGAAATAGGTGCTATTATCATCCCATTTTACAGTTGAGGAAACTGAGGCAAACAGAACTCAAGTGACTGGATTAGGGTCATACAGATACCAAAAATATCTGAGGCTGAATTGGAACGGAGTTCTTCCCATCTCCAGGCCCGACATTCCATCCATTGCACCACCAGCTGATAGTAGACATATTTAACTCGCCCAATATTTGTGTTTAGTAGCTTACCTACTTCTTAAAAAGATTAAGTCAGAAATGGAAAGGAAGCTAAGAATCTATTTTTTTAAAGATATAAACCATAAGCAAAAAAGTAGGTGGTAATTATAAGAAACCCATGCTCCAGAAAATAATCCAAAAACTGGATTAAATGGAGTTTTAAAATATATATATTTAAAAGGCTTTCTTTGCAGGCCTCCATTTCTCTATCTGCTCTAATTACAAATGGGGAAAAGCAGCATACAGAGTCAGGCCTGGTTATCGTCAAGCTCAATTTGCTCTGACTTTTATTTTCCAATACACAATCTGACCGGCTGTGGCTGAAAATGAAATCGCCAAAGAAGACAAATTCCCACCCTTCCCCCAGCCCCAATTATTGATTTATCAAGAATAAAGTCAGTGTCCCAGACTGTCATCATATCCCATGGTCATATGTATCTATAGCACGTCCTCGGATATACAATTAGTCTACGAAGCATTGATTAAAATTTATGACTGAAAACCGGACTCTTACATTTGGAGATATCTTGAAATCCTTTCTGGGGAAAAAAAATTGTTTTTAGAAACAGACCTAATCTTTATGCAGCGTAACTCTTGGAAATCAATTTTGAAATTTGAAAGGTTTTGTTTAGAATTTTTTTCAAAAATGAAAATATCGGTTTCTCTTAGATCTTTCCTTTAGCTCTAGGTAGGATGTTAGATGGGCAGTATTGATCTGAAAGTCCAGGAGAGCAGAAGCCATTAGACAGAACTATGTCCAAGAGTGGATGCATCTTTTAAAATGACATGTTATAATCTCATCAATACACAAATACATGTATACAGCTGTAATCCTCGTCAGCAATAATGTCAACAATACAAATACCCATTACCTATTAAATAAAATCTTTTGATTTTTTTGACATTTAAGGTCCCCTCCCCATGTTTGGTTCCAGTCTACTTGTCCAGCTTCATCTAATATTGATTCTCAAATATATAATTCTGATGTCCAAACTGCTAAGAAGTAGCATGATAGCAATGATCTGTCCCATATCACTAGCTGTGTGAGCCTGGGCAAGTCATTTTTCTGAGACAGTTTTCTCCCATTGAGTTAAGCAAGGCCCAAGATCCCTTCCAGCTTTCAATCTACAATCCTGTGAAACAGAGTTTGTACTCTGTCCCTAATTCTCATTCTATTTTTCTCATGCCTTTACTCGTAGGGACCTCATTCCCTAGAATGAATCCCTCCACTACTTTTAAGCTCTATCTTTATTTTTCCATTTCTTTAATATTTTATTTTTCTCAGTTACATGTATAACAATTTTTTAAGATTTATTTTTAAAACTTTGAGTTCCAATTCTCTCTCTTCCTCCTTCTCCATTGCTCTCATTGGGAAGACATATGAGAAGTTATGCAAAAAGTTTCCATAAAAATCCTGGTGTAAAAGAAAACATAGATCTCCCTCTTCCCCCCTCCAAAAAAAAAAAAAAAAACCTTCAAGAAAAATACAAAAAAGTATCAAGCTCTATTTTTAGAAGTCTCTTCAGGTCTAATTCAGATGCTACCTCCATCATGAAGCTTTATCACTCCCTCCTTGTACTCCCAACCAAGCAAAAGTGATCTCTTCTTCCCTCTCCCAGTCCCAGTGTTCCTCCCTTGTACCAAGCCATTCTACTTGCTAACTTTGTTATTTCTATATCTCTCCTTGCCCTATTAGATTGTAAGTCTTTGAAAATATCAGTTATTTTTAATCATGTCCAACTCTTCATGACCCCATTTGGGGTTTTCTTGGCAAAGATACTGAAGTGGTTTGCCCTTTCCTTCTCCAGATCATTTTACAGATGAGGAAACTGAGGTAAGCAGAACTAAGTGACTTGCTCAGGATCACACAGCTAGTAAATATTTGAGACTGTATTGGAATTCAGGTCTTCCTGACTGCAGACCAGGTTCTCTATCCACTGTTACTTAGCTACCCCCTATGAAAACATTTGCTTGGATCATATCTATCTTTGAAACTCTGTCCCCTCACAGATAAAATCACAGGATCATAAAGTTATGGTTTCTGGGAAAAAGTTTCACTCTCTGATTTTACAGATGAGAAAACTAAGGACATCCAGAGAACTTTAATAACTTGGTTAGGGCCACACAGCTCAGACGTATCTGAAGCAGATTCATACCTAGTCCCTGCTGGTTCCGAGTCTGATTACTCATACCCATCTCCCAAGAGAAGCAGGATAATCAGACAGACCCAGAGGTAGAGAAGGTAAAATAGATGGGCCCCCTCTGGGAATTGTCAATAAGAGCACTGGCCCTGTCACTGAGGGGGAGATGAAAAAGAAAAAAGAGATAGAGCCTCAGTGGGAAACATGAGACCATCTATTTGGGGAAATAACAAATATACAGGAAATATTCTTTCTCTTCTCCAGTTCAGTTCTGAGTCAAATGCAAACTCACAGAAGTAGTAGAGATGGAGAAAATCTTTTTTTTTTCTTTCTAATTAATCTTTTTTTAATTTTAATTTTTTATGTTTTAATATATCTTGTTGGGAGAGAAAAATCAGAGCAAAAGGGGAAAACCATGGGAAAGGTTTAAAAAAAAACAGAAAAAAGAAGTGAACATGGCATGTGTGATTAGTCTCCTTAGTTCTTTTTCTGGATGCGGATGGCATTTTCTGTCCAAAGTCCATTGGGATTGCTTTGGATTATTGAACCACTGAGAAGAACTAAATCTTTCATAGTTGATCATCACTATTTTAGCTGTTATAGTATACAGTATATTCCTAGTTTTGCTTGTTTTGCTCAGCATCAGTTCATGTAAATTTTTCCCGGCCTTTCTAAAATCAGTTTTTCATCATTTTTATAGAACAGTAACATTCCATTACCTTCATATGCCATAACTTATTTAGCCATTTCTCAATTGATGGTCATCTGCTCCTTTTCCAATTCTTTGTTTTGCTACCACAAAAATAGCTGCCATAAACATTTTTGCACATGTGGCTCCTTTTCCCTCCTTTATGATTTCCTGGGGATACAGACCCCAATAATGGCACTGCTGGGTGATGGAGGAAGTTTAAGGATGATTCTTCTTAACATGGAATAGGACATTACAGAGGTTTTTGTGCATTCTCCCATTTGAGAGAATTAGATCTTTGATATTAAATCTGACTTGATCTTAGGATCATAGGTTCAGTTTGCTATTTCTATCTCCAGCTTATTTTACAGTAGAGGAAACTGAGTCAAACAGGATTAAGTGACTTGCCCAGGTTCATACGTTCAATAAGTTTTTGAGGCCATATTTGAACTTACTGATTCCAGATCTGGAATCTATCTAGAATATTACCTAGCTTCCATAAGAGAGGGGAGGTGGTCTTTAGAAGCCATCAAGTTGAATTCTTCGTTTTATAGAAAAGGAAGCTTAAACACAAAAAAAGTTGATTGATTTGCCCGGTATCACACAGCTAATAAATATCTGAGGTGAAATCTGGACTCAAGTCACTGAAACATATTGCTTCTGTTTTTAAATATAGTCCATTTAGGAAGTCCTATGACTGACATCCTAGTTATGAAAGAAAAGGAAAGGAAGGAAGGAAGGAAGGAAAGAAAGAAAGAAGGAAGGAAGGAAGAAGGAAGGAAGGAAAGAAGGAAGGAAGGAAGGAAGGAAGGAAGGAAGGAAAGAAGGAAGGAAGGAAGGAAGGAAGGAAGGAAGGAAGGGAAGGAAGGAAGAGAAGGAAGGAGAGTAAGGAAAGAAGAAAGGAAAGAAAAAAATAAGGAAGGAAGGAAGGAAGGAAGGGAAGGAAAAGGAAGGAAGAGAAAAATCTTTGAATCTCTTGGCTTGCCTTCTACTAATCAGGATGAACCTTTCTCTCAATGGTCCAGGCCACGGGCTGCAAAGTTGGGAGAGTGGGCAAAGTATGATAGGACCTTAGAGATGCCTTGTCTTTGTGATTATAGCATTCAATTTTATGTCCTTTCCTTCTGGTTTTGCCTGGTATACAAGTCAGTTTTGCCAACCCTGGGCCCAACAGGGATGGTCACAGGGTAACAAGGAATTCTTTCATCTTGAACAGTGGACAGTCCAACCATTCCATGATTGATGTCTGCTCTGCCCCCTCACCCCCAATTCCTTCCTGGCTTTAGGAAGAAGGCTGTATCTCCCAGGGATGTGGTGAACAACTGGTCCACATTCCATTCATAAAAACTATTCATGTACTTGAATGCAACAGTTGTCAACTTTTTCTAAGATAAACAGGCATTTTTCTTTTAGTCTTTCACTTAGTACCTATTTTCTTTCCCTTGCAATTCCTTTATCTGCTTTGTTCTATACCCTCTTTGGAGTCTTCACATTATTTTAAAAAGTTTTATTAATTCCTTTTGGGTTTTTTTTTACACCATGATCTTTTCTTGATGTACCACTACCCAGTAAACCTACCTTTAGATCAGGAGTTCTTAACTTAGAGTTTACAGATACTCTCTCTCCCGATCTATTGATGGATCTTAGGTGTTCTGTGAAGTTGAATGAAGGGGAAAATTTAAATCTTTATTTTACTAACTTCTAACAAATCAAATTTTTCCTTGAATTATAAATTTATAAAAAAGCTAAACAAAACAATGTTTTAAGAAGAATCTCTAGAATTCCTCGGAACTGCAAGAGGGGTTCATGACACTACAAAAATGAAGAACTCCTTTGGTAACAAGAGAAAGAAAGAAACAAAGAGGTAGACAGAGACAGATAGGATCAGAGAGACACAGAGACAGAGACAGAACAAAAATATATTATGTGCCAGGTACTGTACTAAATAACAGTAGGAATACAACTATAAGCAAACAAGTTAAACTTGTTTGCTTATAGTTGTATTCCTACTGTTATTTAGTATTTATTAAAGGAAAAGACAACATAGAATAAACAAAGAACCATCAAAATGATACTGTATCCCACATGCATAGTCCACCTCTCTACCAAGAAGAAAAAAGCATTTCCCCCCTAAAAAAGCATTTCCTTTTTTCCCCCAAAAAAATGTGAAGTCTAATATGAGTAGATAGAGTACTCCAATAAAGGTCTAAATGATGAAGTCTATAAAAGAAGTATTGCTTCCTGGCCTTGCGTGTCTTTCTTTATTTAAAATATCTAGGAGTCATGTTGTCCTTTTTTTTTCTCTTTCATCTTGAATATTCATCGTGTGGACAGCTTTGATCTTCAGATCCTTCTCTTTTCTATGTGCAACTTTGGCTCTGGCTTTTCAGAACTTTCCAGGGCCTGTGTTTGCATCATTTGTGTGTTTTGGCTCTGACTACATTCCCCGGATCCTTTCAAGTTTTCATTCTGTTTTCCTGGCACCAAAATAGGAGGAGGACTTCCTTATATGTGAGGGATTCTGCCAGAATGACTGGCACTATGCTTCAACAGTATTCCCCGTTCCTTTGTCTGCCACCAAAAAGCATTGCTATTTTTCCCTTTGTGCAGCACCAATCATTGACTCAGTATTTTGATAATCAATAATCAGTTTCCCTAATTGTTATTTTACCTCTTGTTCTGAGAAAGGTGGACACAATTGGTAAACAAAGGCAGGAAGGACTGCAGCTTTTGGGTGGGCAGGACACCCAGGTCTCAAGACAGCGGCAGCAGAGCAGATCTCCAGGCAGTTGTTCAGATAAATCACAGCTCACGCTTTATAATCAGAGATTGCCACCCCTGCTTGTCAGCAAAAGTTCACACTTAAAACTAAAATTCCAGTAAGAGCCCTTAGATTCACTCCAATTGACATTAAGTAGTTATTAGTTGAGGGTTTTTTTAATTTAACATAAAATGGGAAATTGTGCCAAAGGATATGAAATAGACACATTTGCCATTTGCTTTAGGTTAAGATGTAAAGATTTGCTGTTTTAGTAGTGTAATGGGGAAGGGCTGGCATTGCTTATAGAAGTGGGACTTTTTCCACAAATGAGTTGATATTGGAGGTAGGGGCCAATTTTATCTGGATTAGAGTTAACCAAGACTAATTTCCTTAAGATTCCTAAAAACTGGGTCTTCAGTGGTCAGATCCTTCTAGTAGTTAAAATTTGTGCTTTAAAAATAGAAACCCATGAACTATTCTCTAAAGCAGCCGAAACCTCAAAATAATTTAGAAGACAGAGATTCTTAACCGTTTTTGTATCGTGTATCAGCTTGCAATCCCTTTTTCAGTGATGTTTTTAAAAGCATAAAATTAAATAAAGGAGAACAAAAGAAACTAATTATATTGAAATATAGTTAGAAAATTATCAAAAACAAATTCACAGACCCCTGAAAACTCTCCCTTGCATTAGACTGAATTGAAGTTTGAGGGACAAATACACCACTGTGTCCTGCATATAGTAAGTAGTATATTTGATGTGATATCCCTCAAAAATAAAGGCAGGCAAAGCTGTAATGCACTGGGGAATGAAGTGGAGTGGGAGCCCAGAAATCATACAAATCCTACCATCACATCCCATTGCCTTCTGGAGCTCGGGTATCCTCTTGCTGACAATGGCTTTCTGCTCCCCTCTGACTGCCGGGCTCCTGGGTGGATAGTTTTTCCTATGAGAATATAAACCCCTGTTTCATTCCTCATCCTTAATTTTGCAGACCAGGGCTTTGAAAATGGCAACGAAATTACCTTTTGGTGGAATCAAATCTTTCCTAGCAGCCTCCAGCTGAGAGGCATCCAGCCCATGAAGGGCAGTTAATGAGCCCTCCCCGTGCAGAGGCACTCTCCTCTGGACCAGAGAAGGTGTACTCTATTAAAGGGTTACTGCATCCCTTTTGTCCCCAGCAGTTTATTCTGTGGGGGGTTATGGGATGCCCAGCCTTCTCTGTTCTGACTGACTGCCTGGCAGGAGGAGGCTTAGGGCAGTAAAATGTTTATTACCTGTTTATTGTGTGAGTAACTGCAGTCTGGGAGGAGAAAATATTTCCCAGTTTACCCAGGGCAATGAAAATTGGATTAAGAGTTCTGGGGGCCAGGAGAGGAGCTTTTTTTTTTTTAAGCCCACAGAATCAGAGGTTGTGTAATCAGAAGAATTCCAAGTATTAAGTATTATTATTCACCTTCATTTGGGATCCTAAGATTTTCCTTCTTTTTTTTCTTCCTATTCTCAAATACATGTTATTCAGTGTTTAAATTGAATTCAATTCATTACACAACAATTACCGTGTACCTACTATGTGCAAAGAGCCTGAAACCCCAAAAGACAAAAAAAGATGACAGACCAAAAAAAAAAAAAGTCTGTCCTCCAGGAACTTCTATTAGACTGAAGCAATCTAGTATTTGTATTCATAAGTACATACCAAAAAATTTCAGGATGGAGGTAGGGCTAATAAATGAGAGGATCAGAAAGACCTCATGAAAGCTTTGCTAGAGACTGCAGCAGACAGAAGTATGAAAGGAGAAAGATGCTTAACCAGGGTGGAACAATCAGAGATTTTCCCCAGGGCACTAAAATTTACAGGGTGCTGACACTACTCTCAGCACTGGCAACCTTGAAACAACAGAGTTTAGCACCTAGCTCACAGAATAATTAATTAATATAGGAAGCTACCATATGGTAAGTTCTAGGCAGCTGCTCCTTCTCTCCCTATTGCTCAACTAAGGATGTGTTCTATGTTGTTTGGTACTGGGAAGATGTGTGGTACTTGTTTCTGGGAAGAAGCACATTCCAGAAGTCTCTATTTATTCCAGACTGTGGGCACTGACTTTGCAAAGATGAAAAGAAAAAAAAATAGATCCTCACAGCCGGCCAGTGTGTTAGGGATAGATTACAGATATTTTAGATGTCCCTCCAAGAGATTGTGGCAAGTTCTTTGAACCCCAGAACATCTTTCAACATAACTTTCTTGTTGTTTTTATCCTTCTTTCTCAAAGATCATCCTGACTTTATAGATATATTCATTCCCTTTTTTTCCAAAAAAATGTGCAAAAGAAAGCTCAATTTCTATAAGTTTCAAAGTATGATAATTCAGAAAATTGCATAAAAATCCAGGCAGTCCTTTTCTGACCATTTATACTGTGTTCCATGTCGGATCAAGGGATTATGGACATAGAAGTTGAAGGAACTTTCAAGATCCCTAGGTCCAGCTCTCTTATTTTACAGGGGAAGAAACTGTCACTCAAAGAAGTCAGCACAAGTAGGTGACAGATAGAACTCCTGGCTTGTTCTTTCCAGCATAGTCTACTGCCTTCAAGGGGCACCCAGAGAGCACAGTGGATAGAAAACATGGAGTTAGGAAGAAAACATGGAGTTAGGAAGACTCCTCTTTATGAGCTCAAATCTAGCCTTAGCCACTCACTAGCTGTGTAACCCTGTTTTCCTCAGTTTCCTCATCTGAAAAATGAGAAGGAAATGGCAAACAACTCCAGTACTTCTGCCAAGAAAAACCTCAGTTTGGGGTTGGACACAACTGAAAGGGCTGAACAAAAATGGCAACAGTACTGCTTCCCATCCATCTAAGTGATTATGCCTTAAAACTGTAATCCTTGTCAAAGACTTAGCTCTAGAACACATACCAACTGTTTTGTCTTTTTAAAAATTTTTCCAATTAAAAATTGATTTCTTCTTTCTCATTTCTCCCCTCCCATTGCAAAAAAAAAAAAAAAGCATTGCAATAAATGTGCATAGTCAAGCAAAACAAATTTCTGCGTTGCCTAAGTGAAAAAAAAATTATGCTTCCTTCTGAATCCTTAGCTCATCACCTCTGTGTCAGAAGGCGGGGTAGCATGCCTCATCATTGATCCTGTGGAGTTGTGGTTGGCCATTGCATTGATCAGAATTCCTAAATCTCTGAAAGTTATTTCTCTTAATTGGATGAAGTTTTCAGCTTGGTCTTCATTCTTCCACCTTATTCCCTCCCACCTTCTCACTTCGAAAAATTCTTTCCCTTTCAGTCATTAAGAGGAAACTTCAAAATCTATCTCTTCCTCCTTCATTGAAAAAGTTTAAGCTAGTGACATGGGGATGGATTAAAGCCCTGATTGCCTTTAATCCTGGGAAGGGAGAGCAGCAAGAATTAGAAGACTTATTTCTACTATTTTGAGGAATAAAGAAATACAAATCAAACCATCGGCAATTCACTCAGTCCTTCTAAATCATAATTTTCTCATCTTTAAAATGAGGACAATAATAGTTCCTACCTGTATCATGAGGATCAAATGCAATACATCCCAGGAAGTGGTCATATTATTTACATTTCCATCGAACAGTTGGTTCTGCTGTTAGTTGGAATCAATGACAATATTTTACAATGTTTAAAATTTATAAAATATTTTATTTTATTCAAGTAGTGTAAATTTGAAGTTACCAAATAAGACCTAGCTGTATTAAAAGTATTTTGCAAAACTTCAGTCAATCAGCAAGTATTTATTAAATATGTACTATGTGGCAGGTCTTGAGTTAGATATTAGTAATACAGATACAAAGAATAAAATAATCCCCACTCACCAAGAGCTAATATTCTAAACTTTATATAAATATCCATTATCATAGTTGTTATCATTCCATGATAACTCATCCTTTAAGATCAGCATTTGAGATTTGGAGCTGAGACCAATGGATTCCATGAGTAGGACTATCAATCACTCTTTCTCTGTGACCCAAAGCGGCTGAACCACACAAAATGTGGGACATTTCCTCATTCATAAAAATGAGAATAGCCTCACTAGCCACGACCGATTCTATATAAATAGTTATACCTTTCCAATGTCATTAGTATTTTATATACTAAAATAGGAAAAGCGTTCTAAAGGATGAGATGCTACAGCATCTTGAAGATTTTTTTTTCTTCACTAACTTTTAGTGAAAATAAACAGGGCTCTCTTGGGCATTTGAAATGCACATTTTAAAGGCCTAGAAACAAAGCAACTAATATAAGCAGAGCTTCTCTACTTGGCTACAACCTGTAACTGATTTCCATGGGACTAAGTAAATGGCAAACATTTGGCCATCCTCCTGTCTGTGTAATTTATGTAGATGGACAGCCAAATACAACCATTCAGATCCTAGATAATTCACAGTGGTGGCTACTTACTCTGTACTATCTACACTGATGAGGCAGATCCAAGCCTTTTGACAAATTTGGCAGTATTATTTGTTTGTCAGTGAAGCATAATGGAATGTAGAAGGAGCATTGTATTGGAAAGACAGAATTGAGAGTCAGAAGACTAAGATTTATCTCTTGCCTCAATTACCTCTCTGATCTTTGACAAATTACTTGGAAAAATTAGGTCTCGGTTTTGCACATCTGTAGGGTGAGAGAGTTGGATTAGATTAGCGGTTCTTAACATTATTTAAGTTCCATGGAGCCCTTTGGCAGTATGATGAAACCTATGCACTTTTTCTTTTTAAATACATAGAATAAAATGCAATGGATTACAAAGGAAACCAATTATATTAAAATTGTGTTATTGTTGTCATATCCCATTGGGATTTTCTTGGCAGAGATGCTGGAGTGTTTTGTCATTTCCTTCTCCAGCTCATTAGACAGATGAGAAAACTGAAACAAACATAGTGAAGTGACTTGCCCAAGATCACACAGCTAGTATGTGTCTAAGGTTAATTCTGAACTCAGGAAGATGAGTCTTCTTGACTGCAGTTGCACCACTTAGCTGACTCCATGTATTAAAATGCTATCATCAAAATATTTTACAAAAGAGGTTCATGATCCCTAAATTAAGAACCCCTGGATCAGATGATCTCTGGAGTCCAAATCTGAAGCTATGATCATAGAACCTAATTAGAATCACCAAGCCAAGAAGTCAATTTAGGAATGATATAGGAGGAAATTGCTCAACAAACAGAGCTATGCAAAAAAAAAAAAAAAATGGAATTGACAGGTATATGAAGTAGTGAATCAAATGAAAAAAAATCAAATAGATTCCTGCTCAGGTATGGGTTGGTCTGAATGGTTTCTGAGGTCCTATCTAGCTATGAAATCTACAATCAATGGGATACAAGTTGGGGTGTATCCTACACACAAATTATGGCCATGCAAAGGTACATGGAGATGAAAGATGGAGTCCACTGTGGGAGAAGCAGAAAAAAAGTCAACGTGGTTGTGCTATTGCGGGTACGAAGGGAAGTAAGAATGAGACTGGAGAGGAAATCTGAGACTAGCTCTTCTTTGCAGACTAAAATCTCATATACTTCTTTTTTGCCTTCTCCTTGTAGGATTATGGGGGAAAAAAAGGAAAAGGAAAAACTTTAGAGATTATCTAGTCTGGCTTCTTTCTTTTACAATCTAGGAAAAGTCACTTAATCCCATTTACCTTCATTTCCTCATCTCTAAAATGAGCTGGAAAAGGAAATGGCAAACTACTTCACTATCTTTGCCAAAAGAACCCCAAATGGGGCTATGAACAGTAGGACATGATTGCAGCAAGTGAACAACAACAAAAGTAAAGGACGCTTTGCCTAAAACAAGCATTCCCTTAGCAGCTTCCAGAATATTGTGCCATTTGTAAATTATACTCTCAGAGCTGCCTAACATATTTTTAGACTTTAAAAAATGTAGTACCTGAAATATTCAAATTGATTGCCTTATAATATTATCCTTATAGATCTCTCTCTACTATGTGCAAATGTTAATGGGGATGGTAATGATAAAATAAGTTATTAAGGGCATGCATTAACTCTACTAACAGCACACATGATCAAAAGATCAATTCATTATCATTATTAATAATAAAATTATTATTTTAATAAGTTTAACAAAAATGTTGCTATTATTCTTGATTTCATTTATCTGGTATTTAGCAGACAACATAGAGGTTTTCATTTGCAGTTTTAAAAAATGGAACCGGTGATCAAAAGACTTCACTAAACATTTATTAAGCACTTGCTATATGCAAAGTGCTGTGCCAGACTAGGAAGAATACTGAGAAAAACGAACTGTAGTCCTTTCTTTCAAAGAGCTTATATTCAGTTGGTAGGACCCCGATAAACAAAATGGAGAATGCTTGAAGATTTTTGGGTTTTGTATTGCCAATACCTAACAATGTCAGGCACATTGTGGGTATTTAATAAGTCCTTGGTGAGTGAATGACTTTAAAAATGACTAATCCTTTACATAGTTAAGTAGAATTAAAAGAGTTGATTTTAATGGGAAAAAAAACCTTTAGCTTTGAGTCAGAAGATTGACCCCGAGTCTTGTCTGGGACTCTTGACTAGACATTTCTATCTCATTGAGCCTCAGTTTCTTCATTAGTAAAACAGTTATTAAAGCTCAGACTGCTTACATAAGAGGTTTTTGTGAAGAAAGTTATATAACCTTATAGTGTTATGGAATTATGAGCTGTTATTAGTTCTGGATCCAAATCACTTTACCCTGGAATTCTGAAATAGAAAATGAGAAAATGATTGTTTAGTGTGCACCTTGTGGGAAAGAATTCTGTGGGTTGCTTAGTGAATATTGAGTCTTCCACAGCTTTGGCCCTAAATGACCTTGGAAGAAAGAAGAACGTGTCAGTGTTTATATTCCAGTGGGGTTTTACCCTAGTGAGAATATTTTGAAAAGAGAACAGGACGTGAGAAAAGTAATGTAACTCAGGATGATTTTCATCTGGGGGGTAGGAGAAGGAAATTCTTCACAGAGATCATTCATGTACTGATTCATCTCAGAGGGAAGGACACTGGGATGGCCAAGAGCAACCTCTCTGAGTCCAATGTTTCATCGTGCAGCAATAAAAACACTGGTTCTCCATAAAGTCAAAGGACCTGTTTTCAAATTCTGCCTCTGATACTTACTATCTATGTGACTTGGACAAGACCCTTAAGATTGCCTGACCTCAGTGTTTTCTGTAAAGGGGAAGGGGAGCTAAACTAGATGGTCTTTGTTTAAGGACCTTAAAGATTACAAACACTTTACAAATACTGGTGGGCTTTATCTTCATGGCAACTTTGGGAGACAGGTGCTAATTTTATCTCCACTTTACAGATGAGGAAACTGAGGCAGACAGCACTTAAGGGACTTTCCCAGTCACACAGTTAGTGACTTGAGATTAGTCAATGATTAAGCCTGTATTACATCCCAAGCATTATGGAAATAAATGGTCAATTCTCACCTTTTTCAGGAGGCCTTTTTTGGTCCCCCCCAACCACTAGCTCCATCCTCTTCTATATTGCCTTGCCTCTGCTCTGTATATTTTTTATGGACCTAATTATTTTTTACATGATATCTCCCCCTTAGAATATGTGCTTCTTATTGAAGGGGAGACACCATGTAAATAACTGGGTACATTTTGTTGTGGTTCAATTGTTTTAATTCTTTGCATCCAACTCTTAGTCTGTTTGAGGTTTTCTTGACAAAGGTGATGGACTGGCTTGCCATTTCCTTCTCCAACTGAGGCAGACAGGGTTACACATATGTAGTAAGGGTTTGGGGCTCTCTCTGCTACATAAGCCAGCTATCCCGCAACTAGGTACATGCAAAGGGTCAAGTGAGATTATATTTGCTTAGCAGGTTTCTGGTGCATAGTAGGTCCTTATCAATGGCTCGTTCCCTCCCTCCCTCTCTCCCCTCATGTTCAACGAATGCACTCTAGCCTCTCTATGAACCCTTCTGGGTCCAACTCTCTGATCCTTTAAAGAAGAAGCCTTGAAAAGGGACTTTGATCATCAAAGTGGGTCCCTTCCCCTCCCTATACACAGGGATAGTGGTTGACATTTACCACACTGTAAGGAAAAAGGCCTGAGGCCTTTCAAGCTGGCAGAGTCCTTATCCTTTCCATCACTGTGACCACTGTGGATGTTCTCAGGGTTTTCATTTGCTTTTTTTTATCTGAATGCAGATTTCATGAAATATTTTTGAGGTTGGCCCTGGGACTAGCCCGCCTGATGAAAAGAAACTCAGTGTGCCAGACTCTCAGAATACACCCATCCTTTGTGGCAGTTTTAGCAGCAGCATCAATAGGTGGAGAATTTCCTGTTGTCGCTGTGATTATGTCCATGATACCAAACGTTCCCTGAACCCCGTGATACGCTAGCCTGGCGGTGGGGTCTCTGCATCTCAGTGGATGCAAGCAAAGTAGCCACATGAGGGACAGGTCTGTGCTGTGTGTTCTTCCTCTCGATTGAGAGGACAACTTGTTCTAAAGAAAAGTCCTGGAAAGCTCCCTTTGTAGAGAAAGTAGAAAATGCGGGGATGCCCCAGATGGTCTTTGTGTGGTCAGTGTGAGCTCAGGAGAGCCCGGGGACGTGACTCCCTCACCTGCCTCAAAAGCCACAACGTGGAGGCCCCTTTCTCTGCTGGGAAACGCCAGTGGGGCTGGGAAGCCTCCTCAGGAGGGTGTACCACTTTGCTGTTGGTGAGGTTAGTAGGACACTGGCTCCTGGCTCAGGACGCAAAAGTCAAAGGCAGAGCGTCCCCCTCTACCAGCCAGTACTGGCAGCAGGGTTTCTGTTTCCTACTTGAATCTTCAGTTCATAGACTGAGTTCTGCATTAAAGTGTCCTGGGTGCTCCTTTTCCTCCTAAATGCCCCTTTGCCTGTGGTAGCAGCAGCCCCCGAGGCTGAACAGCAAAGGCTACAGAGATCTCCAAAGTCTCCAACTGCCCCATTCCTGAAATGATCCATAAAAAAAAAAAGAAGAAGAAGAAAAAGAAGAAGAATACCGGGAGTTTCTAGTCTAGGTTTTATTATCCTGACTTTACAGATGAGTAAACTGAGGCTCAGAACTAGTAAGTGTCACAAGTGGGGGTTGGCCCAAAGTTTCCAAACTCAAAGTCCAACACACTGTCCACTATATAATGCAGCCTCTTAAGAAAGTTGTCCCTCCCGGCCAATATGGAGGGTCAATGGTACTTCCTCAGGCTACTGTCTGGGAGGAAAAGAATCAAAAAACACTTGGGGGGGGGGGGTACATTCATGTTATTATACCTGCTAAAAGGGGAAACAGATTGTTGAGGAACGTACAGCTGTCAGCCCTGGAAAGTCATGACAGATTCTCAGACCTCTCTTCCTGTTTATTGGGGCTCTACAAATCAGTGGAGTCTGTGTCAGATTGTGGAGAACTGATTTCTACTTTGAGTCTTGGTCTTTGTCTGAACTAAGTTGTAGTGGTAAGAGTGCCAGAATATTAATTGTACTGCAGTGGGAAGAGTGATATTCAGATGATCATAATCATTTGGTCCCATCTGAAGCTAGGACATTTAATAGGATCTGAGCATTAATAGCACATTTCTAGGGCTATGGACCTGTGGGGAACTTCTGATGGAGACTTCATTTCAGTCCACATTCACCTTTTCTACAATTTCTAATCTTAGAAAGCTTTGATTTGTCCTAGTCACATAGCACATGCCCAGTGAGCACATGTAAAGGTGGCTCTCTGGACACTCTGCTACATTCCCTTTCACTGAGTCTTACTCGCACCTGGGTGCAAATTCATTCTAGAATCTCACCAACAGATGAGATTCAGATTTAACGATTATTTGAAGACCTCATGATGATGGGGGGCTCATTAGCTACATAAAAGTTCATTTTAAGACTGCATTTTTTCCCCAGTCAAACTTCTTAAGAATGGGATCTATTTTCAAAGTAGAATGAGCTGTCTCAGCAGCTAATTGGAATCCTACAAGTCTATAGATTGCAGCCAAGATTTTACATTTCTTTTTCCTTTATCAAAATTTATCCACTTGATTGTTCACTTCTTCTTCCACTGTGTTAAAGGGAGCTGACTTGGTGAACAGATTCCAAATCATTCTTTAAAAAAAAAAAACACTTTAGGGAAACAATAGCCATAAGGGCATCTGTGAGAAAGCCTAATGGAAGCCGGGTAACTCTCCTCCCTTAGCTAGGCAAGGTGTGCCGCCTGAGCAACCAGGCCCAAGCGAGGAACTGGGTGAGGACGTGGCAACTAGCTCCACGCCTCAGTGGCTAGTTGAGCTCGCCTCTCCCACTCCTGCTTCCCAAGCCCTGGTCCATAAACTACAGCCAGAAAGGGACACCGAAGGACATAACCAGAAGTGATAGAGGTGGATCGAAAAAGGAATGATAGGAGAAGAAGCACTTTGGTCACCGAGGCTTCATAGCAGGTATTTAACTTCTCTAGGTGAAATCCTCTGAGGAAAAGGAAAGCCACTGGTCAGCTTATCTGAACTTATGCTCTGGAGACATCCAAATATTATGTAGCTTTCCCTTCATAGATGGGGGAATGATGATAAAGATTTCTTTAGTCCCTCCTTTGCTAAGTGATAGCAAGACAGATTGACACAGCTGATGTAATTACAGTCAGGAACACATGCTTCTGAAACTTGGGTAAATCACATAGCTTCTCTGAAACAAACCCTTTTCTTCTCTGCTATCAATGGGGATTAAAATAAGGCTCAAATGTATTTGATAATGTATTAACGGACTTTACAAGCCTTATGTATCATTACACAGATTCAGGGATTTCTTTTATATAGGAGAAAGGAAATTTATAAATTTACAAATATCACATTTGAGATTCACAATAATGTAAGTTGAGGAAACTGAGGATATTACAGTGAAGTGACTGGCCAGGGTCACACTACTGAGTGCCCGAGACCAGATTTGACTCAAATTTTATTTACTCTAGGTCCAGCAATCTCTGCTACTCCACCTGGTTATTATATGATATATATTGTTAGTGTAAATGACATTTATGTTGTGCTTCAGATTCCATAATTACCCTGCCAGGTAGATGTTGGAGGCAAATGGTCCCCATTTTAGGTAGAATGAACTCTATTTTATGGTGAGGAAACATGCTCAGAGAGATTAAGGGCTTTGCCTATGGTTAAAGGAATAAATCACCCAAAAGCCAACACTAGAATCTGGAACTTCCTGTTCCTAATCTGGGGTTCTAGAGTGGCTCTGAGGCGAGCAGTGGGACTATCCTAAGGCATGCAGCCCAGATTTTAAGTCATGTAAAAGATCAAGGCACAATACATGATCTTTTAGTCAGACTAGTACCCAGTGGCTACACAACATCTGCCAACTCACATTGGGGAATCCTTCCCTACCACATACTCACACTCTTCACCCTCTTAATTATGTTCTTAAATAAGCCATTCCTGCCTGGCCTGCACACGTGATGAAATGGGAACCTTTTCCAGCAAATGCTGGAGCGAGCAAAGGCATCGAGTGGCTGATAAGAGAGTCCAGTCAAATGAAGTTTAAAAATACAACGTAGCTGACCAAGACCAAGTCTGACACTGCTTGTCAGCAGGATTGCATTGCAAATGGAGGTTTTTGACGTAGGTCAGCTCTACCATTGGGCTTTTTTTTTTTTTTTAATAACATAAGTGAATTTTTTTTACTATCATTTAGACAGCTTAGAGAGGCAGTTTATTTTATCAAGGTGAGCAAAGGGAGGGAAATCATTTCATTCCTTGTGGCAGGGAGGATAACAGATGCTTCCTTTTGGAGTCACAGCCCATCATCCCACCCTTACCTGTAAGCTCTCCAAATCCTTCCTGTTCCCATTTTGGAATTTGGAGATTTTTTTGTTCCCTTTAGAGAGAAAGAGGGAGACTGTTCCTTCCCTGAGAAGACCTTTGCCCTCTGTTGTTTTTAGCTTATCAAGTGCAACCTTCCTACAATGGAGTGTGTGTGTGTGTGTGTGTGTGTGTGTGTGTGTGTGTGTGTGTGTGTTTTCAAGGATTTCATTCCAGGTCCTGTATCATTTTAAAGGGAGACCATTCCTTCCATCCAACACCCTGACCGCCAGAGCTCGACTTTTTACGGCTGCTCATAAATTTCCAAACATGCAGAGATATCTTTAGCTTTGACTCCAGATATTTCCTGTCGAGCAGCAAGATGCCGTCCTACAAGCACACAGAAGCTAAATATACCCTCGCCGGAGGTCCAGCACACAGCCAAATAAACAGTCCCAGTCTCAACATGGTGTTTTTTTTTTTTTTTAAATCAAGAGGGTTGGTTGGTTTTTTTGTTTTTGTTTTGTTTTGTTTTCAGCTTAAATTAATGAAGCAATTTATTTGGCCCAATAAAATCATTTCAGTTTCCCCTCCGTTTTTAGTACCTAATGATATTTTTTGACTCAAGGTGAGAGCAACAACCCCCATATGTAAACTGGAGTGTTTTCCTCGCCAGATCTAATTTGACTCTTAAGTCTTTACTGCCTAATCTGACAAACCCCTCCACGGGACATCTTAAAACAGGCAGGTTTTTTTTGTTTTTTCTTTGTCTATTTTACCTCACAAAATTACAATTGTTTTTTAGTTTTATTCAGATCCTGTTGTCTAGGAGAAGAATTTTTGTTGAGAAGTAGACCCTTCTTAGACTTAAGATAATGAGGGAAAATACATTAAGTTAGTTTAGGGCCTGATTTTTAACAATATGTGAAATTTTCCCCAAAGTTAAATTATCCCCCATGAGAGATTTGTACATTTTTCTGGGATCGTGAAGGAAAAGTTAAACTATCCCTATTGAATTAGCACTTCTACTCCCAAAACAATTCAGTTCAGTTCATTGTAGCAAACATTTGCCAAAAATCGGTCATGTGCCAGGAAGGATGTTGGGAATATAAAGACAAAAATTATATAGTCCCTGACCTCAAGGAACTTAGTTTCTATTGAAGAAATACAGTGTATTCAGAGATAGATAAATAAATACAAAGTAAATGCCAGGCAACTTGATATAGGACTTAGAGGAATAATTCTGAAATCCGGGTGTTAGGGATTCAGATGTTGCTTTTGACAGCAGCTATAGTCACCATGGGCAAAGCACTTCTCATCATCTCAGTGTAATCAAGGCTATAAGTTACAAAGGAATTACTAGTTTCCATCAATGGAGATGTTTTCCTTAGTCTAATTAAATCACAGGTTCAGAAAGGAAAAATGCAAAGTGAATGAGAGATGGGAAATTGGTCATAATAGGGAGAGGGGTAGGTATTGGGAAAAGTTTTGTTTAGGTGATGTAAACTAATTCACCATCAGATCAGAACTAGTGATAGAAAATCCAGATGTCATATATTGAACAGGCTTATTAGATAGTCTTGTGACCCATAGTCAAAAACCTTAATTTCCTATTTGATCAGTTCTTGGCACCCCATTTTTGGAAAGGCAACCATGGATCTAGGAAACAGGCAGAGGAGGAAAAAAAAAAAAAAACATGGATTTTTTTTCCTCAGAATGACTAAATATCCACATATTATAACTATCTCTTTCCATTGGCCAATTGGAATTTGTGGGAAAACCAACCTCTGGCTTATATGAATTTTGTTTATATTCAGTAGATGTTGGAATTAATGACACATTAATAGTTACAATCAGTCACTTAGCACAACCAATATTTTACTTCTTCCTACAGTTGCATTTTCCAACATTAATTTGTATCTCTTGGTGGCTTGCTAACTTATTCTTAGCTCTCATGCTACCTAGAGCGTTGCTATATAGGTCAGATTATCTAGAATATTGTAGCCAGTTCTCGGTACACTATATTGGAGGGACATTGATATATGGGAGGACATTCAAAGGAAGATGACTAGACTATGCTATACAATAATTGATTGAAATAACTAGAAATATTTAGCCTGTAGGAGCCTCAACAGGTCAGGAACATAACAGCTAACTTCAAGTACTTGAACAATTTTCATATGGGAGAGGATTAAATTTATTCTGATTGTTCAGAATCAATGGAGTAGATTGAAATTCAAAAATAAAAAATAGCAGTCAATCAAAATTGTTCCAAAATATAATGGTCTGTTTCAAAGAGAGTAAGTTCTACCAAAAGCCTTCAAGCAAAGTCTGGGTAGCCATTTGTTGAGTACATCATGGAAAGGGTTCTTATTCAGGTCTGGGTTGGACCAGCAGCCTCCTGAGTTCCTATGCCATCCTGAGATTCTGTGATTCTATGAGATATCCTAGAAGCTTTTGATTAAAAATGTGAGTCCCTCATATTGTCTTTTTCCTGTGTAAATCTCTGTTTCTGTAACTTTTTATGCTCTAGGGAATTCACAGACTCTTAGAGATTCTTTATGGTTGTTTTTGTTTTACAAGAGCTATTTACTACTTGTCCATTGTCGATCATCAAAGGGCAGTGGAGAGCCACATAGCAGATGTATTGTCATTAATGACCTGTGTGCAAGGTACAGTATAAACGACTTCATTATGGGCATGTAGGATTAGAAGAGAACTTGAACAATCAGGTGGAAAGAGTGAGGGATAAATGATGGAAAACCAGTATCCAGTAACACAAACACAAAATACATTAACAGGATAAGAGGAAAAGCCTCAGTGCATTGTGCAGATCCTGTGTGGAGGATCTATGGGAGACTATAGACAAGAATTGCACAGGATAAGAAGAATAGGTTTCGATCTGAACCATTGGTAAAATGCCTTCACTAATGAGATCGCTGATCCATGGGATTGGATTTTGGGGACTTGAGTTAAATTGCAAACTCCAATGCTTTCAATAAAAGGTAAGCACATAAAATATTAATGTAGGCAGGCCTTTATTCTGGTGTTGAGTTAGTTTACTTCAATAACAATTTTTGTTTATAAAGAAACAAATAATGCAATGTCCTGATAAGAGCAGGAAACTGGGAATTTTTGCTTTCATGTTATCTCTTCCATTGATTTACTACGTGACCTTAAACAAGTTATTCGAACTCTCTGTGCCTTTCATTATTTACTACATGAAAAATGACTGAATCAGGCTGCTCAGGTAGGTAGATCTCTTGTTTGGCCCTTCTTCAATCAACGAGCATTTATTAAGTTTAATAAAAGCCAGGGACAACCTCCTAAGTGCCAGAGATACAAAGGGAAAATGGTCGCTTCCCCTCAAAAGCTTACATTCTAATGGGAGAGATAATTTGTTCGTATTTATGAACTAGCTTGTAGTAGAACTGGTAGAGACTTCATATAAAACAGGGTACTTGACCTGGTCTTGAAGGAAGCCAGGAACCCCAGGAAGCAAAAGTGAGAAGAGAAAGCATTCTAGGAATGGGGGGGTGGCCAATGCAAAGATGTGGAAATGAGAAAGGGGATGTGTTTGAGAAATAGCAAGTAGGTATCCTTCAAGGCAAATTTGGCTGAACCTTGGAGTTTGTAGAGGAGAGTAATTTGTAAGAAGAGAAGTAAGGTGGGAAAGGACAAGTTGTGAAGAGTCTTAAATGCCAAACTGCCTCCTTTTTGATTCTCTCATTATTTGTTCCTACTTTTTTTGTTATCACCACTATCATCAATATGGATTCATTGAGGACCCATTGTGTGTCTGAGGAAATTAGAGAGAAGTAGATAATAAAGTCCAGAACTCCACACCTTACAATTCACCAGCCACCTCTCCGACATTGTGATGCTGTTTTTTTTTTTTCCCTCTAATACCATATTTTTGCCTCTGGCTCTTTTCTGCTTGTTCATCTATAATGCTTCCAAATTCCAGATTTTACTGTTACTCCTCTGCTCACCTCTCCAAGTCAGGGCAGGATATCTACATTTTGGACTCCATTCATCTTCCATGCAAATCTAAGTAAAATATGTAATTGCTTTATTTTTCTCATTCCTACTTTTGTTTTTTTATCAGAATTTCTTCTGATACTATTTTCATGGTTTTGTCTTTTAAAACAGTCTTGAGTCTTTTTTCTCTCAAGTAAACTTTGAGATAATATCTGTTTTTTTCTTCTGAATTTTTTCAACATCTGCTTTCCTAAAATCTCTCATTTTGCCCAGTTATTTCTGAAATTTAAGCTATCTCAGCTGCTTTATCCCAAGTATCCAAACAGTATCATCAACCGATTTTCCTCATTGGTCAAAATTAAGCCTAAAATAATAGTTCCTCCTTTTTCCCCCTTTAACTTCGAGATATTGAAACTATCAATAAAACAAGGAAGGAATTTATCTTATAGCTTTCAAATGAATCTTCAAATGAATGTCTGCTTCTAATAGATATCGTCGAATAGACAATGTAATCTTCCATATCTGGATACATGCTTTTTGTCTCTCTTGGGTAGGCTGTAAACTCCATTGAGGGCAGGGATTGTTTCACTCTTGTCTTTATATCTTTAGCACTTTGCACAGTGTCAAGCACATATTGGGTACTTTATCAGTATTTGTCAAATGATTGATATTTTGCTTCTATGTAACTTTGATATCTGTATTAAGAAAACACCATCCAAGTTCTCCATATGACAGGGAGGCTTGTATTCATATAATAGTATCACTTCTATTCCTTTTTTCTATTGGTTTCATTGTAATATTCTTTACCATTTTCCTATGCTTAAGAAGTTCCTTGATTTTTTTCTACATATATATCATCTTAAAATGTATTATTATTCCCTTTCCTCTTCTTTAAATTATTTATTTTAAAAAAGTTATAGTCTTCCCTTGGTATATGAATATCTAAGCATATTCCTAAGATACCTATAAAATCACACACATCTCATTAAAATTTCAGATTCACTTTGTTTATAATGTATCCCCCTTTCAATGGTGTATAGACATTTAAGGCCCCAAGTATTCATTTTAAACCTTCTTTCTTGTTGTCTTTTAAGAATTATTGGGTTATCTCCTCTACTATGGTTCTTCTTCTAAGCTGCCTACTATAATATCCACTACAAAATCTAGTATTATAGATTTATTGGGACATATTTATTCCACCCCCTTGAATTTTCGTTTAAATGTCAAGGGATCTGGAATGGAAGAGAATTCTCACTGGATGACAGTGATTAATTGGGAGTCTGGTTTCCAAACATATAATATCTCTCTCTCTCAACCAGTCACAGTGATTGTTAGTAGATGGATGGAAGGACAAATATCTGGCAAAGTATCTTAGAGCATCTCATCTGTCAAGGAAAGTCTAGGTGCTGTCCTGCCTGGGGGTACCTTCCGGCTCAGTGATTCTTGGAATTTGTGATTGATATTAGGAAAACAGAAATATTACTTGTTAGGTTTGTCAGGAGCTCAGAGCCTTCGTGAGATTTTGGTGTTGTCCAGGAAATGTCTGAAGATGAATTTGGAGGAGGAGATTAGTTGTTGGAAGGCATGGCCTTGCATGTGGAAGAACTTACTTCAGGAAAGTTGGAGAAAGAGGATATATGGAAATATTAACAGTGAACTGAATAGGACAAGGGGAAGCCAGTCTGATCCAAATCAGACTAGGATCACAAGGCAATGAAAACACATATTTAATAACTCATTTCAATAATTATTATTAATGATAATAATAATAGAAGGCCTTTGATGTAGCATTTTACCATCTATAAAGCACTTTTCATAAACTACCATGTCTTGGGGCTTGTTTCCTAGAATACATTCCCAATATGGTAGACTCCCAACATAACTTTGAGTGCTCGCTCAGAACTTGCTGACTGGTTGGTCCAATGGAAGCACCAAGAATTAAATGGTTTCCCCCAAATTACATTAGTGATTTAAAGATTGATTCAAGATTCAGATTTATAGCTGTAGACCCTTAGAATAAGATCATGAGGCCATAGGTTAAAGCTGAAGGGGATCTAGAGATCATTTCATCAAAGCCCCTCATTTTATAGATGAAAAATCTAAAGCCCAAGAATATTAAGTATTCTTTGTAGAATATTTTTAATCAACTTTTTACCCTCTTCATCCTTTCTCTCTTCCCCAAATTTATTTGTGATTCTACTACATGGAACCTGATTTTTCAGCTTTTGTCCTTGATCTGAGGAATGTAAGGTTCTTGAGGGCAGAGGCTTCTGACTGTGTGACTCTGGCAGAGACATTTATCTTCTTGTGCCCGCAAGCAATGGCCGTTGGTGGTCTGTGAAACCTTGGAGGCCCATCTCAGGAGATGTTTTACAATATATAAAAGAAAATTCATATGATTATAAAGGAAACCAATTATATAAATTAGAAGCAAATTGCTACTCTGAAGGTGTAGTGGAAATATCTACTTTGGGATTTCCTTGCACTAATGAAATCAAAGCTTTGAATTAAAAAAAAAAAAAAGCCCCAGGGTCTTCACAGTGTCATAGTAGGCATTTCATAAAAGTACATAGAGTAAACTGAGTTTCAAATGAAATATAATAGTTCACAATTAAAAATGCATCTTATATACCTTGATATTTTAGTGGACTGAAATCTCACCATTGATAAGTGATTTCATATCCTGAATCTGCATGCCCCTAACTCCAGCTCCTCCCTTGAAGTATTTTGCACTATTTCTGTCACAATTAATAACTCCTTTATAGAACACTTTGAGATTTGTACAATACCTGTAACCATCTTGGGAGGTAGGTGATATAAGAATTTCTGCTTCCATTTTACAGATGAGGAACCGGGTTTCACTAAGTTGTGTCTCACTCACGTTTACACTTTTGGAGTCTTCCCAAATACAAAGCCAGCCATCTATCAAGGGTATTGTTATCCCCAGTTTGTAGATGAGAAAGCTAAGGCTCTGGGAAATTTATAACATCATCAAATTACCATTCCAGCCAAGAACAGACCAATAATAATAACTGACATTGCTATAACACTTTCAAGTTTTCAAGGCCTTTTGTATATACTTTATCTGTTTGGACATTCCCCACAATCCTGTGAGGTAATGATACTACATATAATATTCTTCTTATTTTCCAGGTAAAGAATCTGGGGTCTAGGAAACTTAAGTGATTTGTCAATAGAACCATAATTAATAAATATCACAGAATTTGAATTCATGGCTTCAAGTTTCACAATCTAATCCATTATGTCACACACCAATGGAGAATAAAGTTCACTAAAGAAATGTCAAACTAGTGTAAATAGACTATATGACGCATGGATAGAACATTGGACCTGGAGTCAAGAAGAGTCATCTTCTTTTTAAATAGTATTTTATTTTTTTCAATTATCTGTAAAGACAATTTTTAAAAAATGAAAATAGTCTATTTTGATCTATATTCAGATTCCATAGTTCTTTCTCTGAATGTGGATAACATTTTGCATCATGAGTCTTTTAGACTTGTCTTAGATTATTATATTATTGAGAAAAGCTAATTCTATCACACAGTGTTGCTGTTATTGTATATAGTATTCTCCTAGTTCTGTTCACTTCACTCAATATAATGTTCATATAAATCTTGTAAAGACAATTTTTTTTCTTTGCTGAGGCGATTGGGGGTAAGTGACTTGCCCAGGATCACACAGCTAGAGAGTGTCAAGTGTCTGAGGCCAGATTTGAATTCAGGTCCTCCTGACTTCAGGTCTGATGCTCTATCCACTGCACCACCTAACTATCCTGTAAAGACAAATTTAACATTCATTTTTTACAGATTTTGAGTTCCAAATTTTTCCCTCTCTCCCTGAGGCAAAATAGCTTTTATGGATATTCCCTCTGAGGAAGATGAGGGTCCTGACTATGATTCCATATTTGGGATACTACCAACATGAAAACTCCTTCGCCACTGAAATTCAGAAACTCCTCTATAATTTACAATTGTAATTGTCCAAGAGCTACTATATATCAGATTCAGAACTTGAATTCACTTCTTCCTGACTCCTTGGACTACCCTTTGTCCATTGTGCCATATTGCCTTTCTCAACAGATATTATTATTCCCATTTTACAGATGAGAAAGCTAAGGGTCAGAAAAGTTATTTTTAAGCATCCTGCCCATGGACCTAGGTATGGCAAGGTAGGATTCTACCCCCAGTCTGCCTGATTACAGTTCCAATATTCTACCAGTTCTGCCTTGCCACCTAACAAAATGTGTGGTGAAGGAACTGAGATCAAGAGGAAGATCTTGTTAAGTATAGAACTCTCCTTTGGCTCACATGAATCATTAAGGTTCCAAGATCTAGCCCAGTCCTTTTATTTTAAATGATGAAATAACAGAGAAAGTCTGACGTATCCAGTGGTTTGTCCACTTGTGGAAGTGGAAGACTCAGGTCTTTTGAGATTTGGGTAAAATTTTTTTTCTACTTCACTCATCTGCCTCTCCATGGTCTTAATGTCAGAAGGCTGGAATATATGAAAATCCTCATTCCCTCTAAGATAGGAATTCTTAAGAGAATAGGGTCTGTGTATTTGGTGTTTCTCTTTTTAAAATTTTCATAACTATATTTTAGTATAATGTTTCCTTTTTATTTCCATGTACTTTATTTTGTGCTTTTAAAAAAATGTTATTCCAAGAAGTGTTTCTCCAAATTACCAAAAGAATGTATGACTCAAAAAGGTTAAGAACCCCTGATCTAAGATTGGTTTCCAGGTAGAGAAACTAAAAGAAGACCTTCATTTCAAAACTCTTTGTGATGTAGAGGAGTGGGTTATTTTTTAAGTATTTTATGTTCAGTTGTCTCCCTTTTGTTGGAATGAAAATATATAGAAATTTGGATTATTTAGTGCTAAAGAAGACTTCCCTGTTTGGAATAACTAAGAATCATAAGCTCATGGAGTCATAGATTCCCAAGCTGGAAAAGAGCTCAGAAACCATCTAGTCATCACTTGACAGAGATATCATACTGTTTCTCTTCTCATTCATCCTTGAAGAATGACAGGATTCAGGGATTATGGATTTAGGGATGAAAGCAGGAAACTGAGGCTGACAATAGTGATGTGTCTTGCCCAAAGGTAAATAGCAGGTGGGGAGAATGTCAGAATGCTGTAATACAGATTTGTGGTTCAGTAACTGATTTAAGATCCCTTGAGTAGGTTATCACTTTTGACTTTGGCTACAAGGTAGGGCTGGTGGAGAAACAGGGAAAAGAATATAACAGAACAAACACAGAATCCTCCTCTAATACCTTGTTCATGATAAGTTTTAAAGGCTATGTTTAAAAAAAAAATCTTATTTGCAGTTGTTTTAATATTTTCTGAAAGGACTCCTTGGCTTCTTGGTTTGGCTCTTAGAGCCTCCCCATATGTCATAACCCTCCCCAAATTCTTATCAGCCACTACTACAGCAATTAAAATGTCTGAAGCAAAAAAAAATGATCCTATGAAGTCCACCCTCTCTATAAATCTGACTCATACCCACAGCTCCTTCTCCAGAACAAGATTCCTGATTGGAGTCAGTCTTCTTGATGACAAGAAGGATAAATTTCTCAGTTTTGTATCCCATTATCTTGACCTTGCAGATAGGTTCTCCCCCCCAAAAAAAATCACATCTCCCTGCAACATCTTTACCAGAAACATCTGTTTCTCTTGCTGCACTTTCCAGTGTCATGGAGAAGGTGCACCTGATCATTGTGAAGAAGTATGATTCTTGGTTGCAAAGGACCATTTTGCTAAAAATGATTACTTACACCTAAGCTTATTTATTCTAAAATTGTCTACCTGAATTCTTTCAAGTATTAGGTCTGTGTTAACTTCTGTGGCTGTGTTCTATCCTTCCACCATACCTCTAAAACACCATATAATGGTGTTTTAGCTATTGTTATATTATTATATTATATTATGTTATATTATATTATATTATATTGTTATATATTAGCATATAATGCTGTTATAGCTATTGTTGTTATTATTGTTTTTATTATTTACCCATCCCTTCAATGAAGGTACATCATATGTGATGCTTTTTACACTCATCCTTCAAGAACAATAGGATTTGGAATTACAGATTTGAGTGAAAACAATCTTGGGAAATCATGTAGTCAAATCCCTCCATTCTACAAAAGAGGACACTGGTGTGGGAAAAAAAGATCAAGAGACTTTGACCAAAGTTGTATATGTGATCAATGGCAAAGCCATGGTTTGAACCCATAGAATTTGGAGCTAGAAGAGACCTTCAGTATTTTTCCATTTAGTGGATTCTTCTAATCTTGGCAATTTTAAGTCACTCTCCCAAAGTCACATATGAAGCAAAGGACAGTCTTCTGATTCCAAATCTAATACTTTTTCCGCTCCAACTTTTAGTATAAAATACCTTTCCTCTATCTACTTTGCTCTGTACAAAGCCCAAGGGCCACATGTTTAATCACAACATAAATGTGCCACCCTCTGTCAGTGACTATTTGTCCATAGTAATCCAGAACACATCAGAGGCATTTGGAAAATGCACTGCCTGTTAGAGTCAAGTGAGTGTCATAAGTTTCTTGGCTACATGGACAGCACAGGAAAAGGAAGGGAGGGAGGGGAGAAGGAGGTAGGGAAGAAGGAAGAGAGAGAGGGAGGGAGGGAGGGAGGGAAGGAGGAAGGGAGGGAGGGAAGGAGGAAGGGAGAGAAAGAAGGAGGAAAGGAAAGAGGGAGGAAGAGAGGAAGAAAGGAAGGAAGGGAAGGAGAGAAGGAGGAAGGTAGGAAGGAAGAAAAGAAGGAAGGGACGGAGGAAGGAAAGAAGGAAGGAAGGAAGGAAGGAAAGAAAGAAGGGAGGGAGGGAGGGAGGGAGGACCTCAATGTTCTTGCCTAATCTTAAGTAATGAGCTCAAGGGCTTGCCTAAAACAAATGGAGAAGTTTGCCTAGAATGGGGCTTGTTTTCTCTGGCTAGTTCAGAATTCTCGCTTCATCTACCTCTTCCCCCATTCAGATATCAAAGGCCTTCTTTCTACACTTTGCTCAGAAGAGTTTTTCCCCAACCTAAGGTCCAAGCTCAAACTTAACTCCCTTTTTCAGAACACCCCTATCTTTCTCCATTTTTCTTAGAGTCATACTCTATTTAGTGTTAGAATCCAGTCAGATAATATATAAGTTAGTGCGCCACCATTTTCAGGTTAGTCTTTTTTTAATGACCTTCTAAAGTCTAAATATTTAAATTCACATGTAGGGAATTTTAAACTTTATATTCCCAATAGTAAATTATGCGTGGAACTTGATAGCCATGGAATAAATGCTTATTGAATGAATGAAATGACTTTCAGACTGTTGTAGTGGATCAACAAGTATTTATTAAATATTTATTATAAATACCAAATATTTGATACTTAAGGAAGTTTTCCTTTCTTAAAAAAAAAAAAAGGAAACAGACATTTATTAAACACCTACTGTGAATCAGACACTGTACTAAAACTTCAAAATTATTATCTCACTTGATCCTCACAATACAGAAACCTGGGAAGTAGGTGTTAATTATCCTTATCTTACAGTTGAGGAAACTAGATTAAGTGACTTGCTTAGGGTCACACCGCTAGTTAAGTATCTGAATCTTCTGGCCTAAAAATGAATCATTATCTTCCAAATTTAAATATAAAGCAATCTTGGGGGAAATCATTTAAAATCTGAAAGGAGCTTCCAGAAGACTGATCATCTACCTTTTTTCTTGATTTTTTTCTGGCTAAATAAGAAAAATCCACATTTGGGGTCAGAGAGACTGACCATGAAAAACAAGTGGACATTAGATTTCATCCGAGATGTGTCAGGGATTGCTAGAGCATTTGCTACTTGTACTGCTCAGATCTCAAGGTGACTCAGGACTTAATACAGTGTGAGGATCAATGAGGCAGAAGGCCTAAAAACTTGAGGGAGCGAAGCCCTGATAACCACTTCTTTCTAGTTAACCTGGTTTGCATTTGGAGAAGTAGTTTTTTCTTTAAGTATCTTAGGAGGAGAAGCCTGGAACGTCTTAGGTTGTCCCCGAAGCAGTTCATTTTATTGATGTAAAAGAGGCATCCCATGGGGCAGCTAGGTGGTTCAGTGGATAGAACACTAGCCTTGAAGTCAGGAGGACCTGGGTTCAAATTTGGCTCAGACACTTAACACTTCCTTCCTCTGTGACCCTGCACAAGTCACTTAATCCCAATTACTTCAGCAAAAAAATAAAAATAAAAAAAGAAGCATCCTAGTATTAAGCTTCTATTGCCACCAAGGAAGAGATAGAAAGATTTTAACATTCTCCAATCCCAGGTATTTAACTGTCTAGCAGACAAAAGACTTGCTTCCTCTCGAGGGAGATTGGGAAACCAGATGAACCTGTTCTAAAACTCTGCCATCCAGGGATATTTTATTTTATTTCATTTTGGCATCCTCTTGGCACGGGGGAACAATCAGATTCATTGTCACTCTTGGATACGTAGATAATCCATATTAATGTAGTGAATGCTGCTCTTTGCCATCTCTTCTTTTTATTTTTAAAACAGATTCCAATAACATCAGTTGCACCTCTTTTTTTTTTGAGGCGTGCATTTCTTGATTGAAGTTTCCCCCTCCTCCCCACCTTTTTTTAAAGGCAGATACTAGAATGATGCGGGTGCAAAAAAACCTGCAAAATAATTACTGCATTGCTCAAAACTTTCCATTATTCATTCATGTTGGTGAGAGCTCATGGAATGTGCCACACTTGAGTGGCAACTTTACCAATTAGCGTTGCCTCCCCACCACCACTCTGTGCATCGCATGTGAAAGTAGAATTTGTCCAGGAGGGCTCATGCAAATTGGGCAACAAAAATGTGCCCTCCATGTCAAGTCCTTTCACGTGCCCTGACACACTTCTGTCTTCCCGGATTTCTCTGATCGGCAGATTTCCCCCACCCACCCGCACCTGACAGTTCCCAGAGCTCCCAAGCCAAAGGGAATAGATCTTGCTGCCATGAGCATCCATCCACTGTACGGTGCCATTTCCTAGTTATTCTAAAGCTGGGACTTTTGTTTTCTCCCTTAAAAATATGTGTATATGTATATATATACATATGCATAGAAGTATTGCATATGAATGAAGATCTGGAAAAAGAAAAATGCAAATATCTTTATAGAGTTCAGCCTATTAATGAACTCCATAGTATAAGGGAAATATTTCCTCTCTGGGACAACTTTTTAGCATTAATGTAGATTTCATGCAAGAGCCTATAGCAACGCGATGGAAAACACAAGTTTTCCGTCTTTTCCATTATTTCAGATATTCAGGCTCTATGATATATTTACCTGCTCATCTTAGAGTAGAAAGACCCAATCACTTCCATTTGAATTATCTTAGGAGCATTCTGAAGATCCCCTGACAGGATAAGATGGGAGACACTGAGGTCCTCTCTCAAATTAAAGCACCAAGTGTTCAAACTCTACTGCAGAGAGCTGGCCACATGTTCTACTGCCAAATGTACACTTGCCAAAAAGACTGTTTTATTCACACAGGACAAGGGTTGTCAGGGGGATCAGGAAAAACAATACAAGGACATTCTCAAGGTCTCTCTAAAGAATTTTGGGATCAATTCAAAGCATATTTAATAATAATAATTAACCATTTGTTTATTGGTCTGTTTCTCCACAGTTTTATCACCATCATTGCCATTTTAAGCAATGAATTCAATTCAATTCAACAAACATTAAACACCTTCTATGGACAAGGCAGTGTGCCAGGTGCTAGAGACATGAAAGTATAAAGTGACCCAGCCTTCAACTCTTAGATCCTCCTGGTGAGGGACTATGGGGAAATAAGACATGAATTTCATAGTCCGATCCCAATTTCCTTTACCACACCCTTTAAAAAGTCTCTCATCTGTACCGAATCCTCATTTGAAGTCTGCTTCTAAAGGGCCCGTTCCTGGTGGCTGGGGGTGTCTGTTATTGGGGGGAGGGAATCCTTGAGCTGAATCAGGCTCAGCTTTGCATTCACCCATAATTGCAGGCCCAGAGATGGTGAGCACAAAGGGAGGCCCCCTTTCAGAGACTAGCAAAACAAAACCAAGTTTGAGTTTGCCAGCTGCAAAAACAACCACTAAAAAGTCTCTTCGGGTTACAAGATGCATCCCCCTCCCCCATTTCCCATCCTTTTTTTTTTTTAAATCCAGGACCAACCAAATGAAACTCTCCCAACTTTCCCAAAATAGCACTTTAATGCTAAGAGTAGAATAAGGAGTTTCAGCCCCAGAGAAGACTTTTAGCTCCTTGCCCCCACAAACTTAGAAACCGAAACTTAGCATTCAGGAATCTCTGCAAGGATCCCCATTCCCACTCAGTGCTGATGAAGACCCGGTTCCCTATCAGCATCCTTTCCTGTCTCCCTCTGCATCCACTGTATTTTCTTCTGACTTCATCTGGATTTCAATGCTGTCAGTTTTGTCTTTTCCACAGCCCTCTACCCCTCCTTCTCACTCTGCATTTCTTTTTTCAGTTATCCTGGACCTTGCTTTTACAATTAGAGCTGCTAGTGCTCCCCTCTCTTTCTTCTCGCATCCCTTTTCTGCCCCTTCCAGGCCTCCTTCCACACCTTTGACAGATGAGCCTGTTGCTCATGAGTGGGAGAACTAAAAGGAATTAAGTCTCACACCAGCTCTGGAAATTCTTGCTGGCCTCGAGCCTGGGATGTCCAGCAAAAGCCAAAGGTTTAACTTACACTACATCTGACTTCCTAAGCACTGACTTATTTATTGTTGTTCAGTGGCTCAGTCACATCCCACTCTTTGTGACCCCGTGGCCACAGCATGCTAAAGCTACGTGACATTTTCTTAGCAAAAAGCACTGGATTAGAGCCAGCAGGTTATGTGGCTTGCCCAAGGTCACACAACTTGGAAATGTCTACGGCCAGTTTTGAACTCAGATCTAAGACCAACACTCTAGTCACTGAACCTTCTCGCTGCCCAATTTATTTAGTAGCCACTGGGGAATTTAAAGCATTAATGGCAGGGGAGCAGAGGTTGGAGGTAGAGAGAGAGATTTTTCCTTTTTTCCCACCTTCCTCTCCAAAGGTCTTCTCTTTCTTGCTCTTTGAGCAATCAGTCAGTCATTCAAACAATGAGCATTTAATAATTGCTTACAGTTTGTTAGGAACTATACTAAGGGCTAAACATTTTTCTAAGTTCAAATCCAGCCTCAAACACTTGACTAGCTATGAATGGCAAACCATTTTGAGAAATGTGGTAAGTGTGGTCCGTAGTTTCAGGGAAAGTCCCACACAACTGAATGATTGAACAACAAAAATGCTAATTGCTGGCTAATGTCCTTTTAGGATTGTGGATTCTCATACAGGATCCATGGGGGGGCTTAGAAGTAACTATCCAGTGAGCTAAGAGCTCATCACTGTGGGCATTCCTTCCAATAAAGCAATCCATTCCTGCCCACTCTGGGAGAACCTGGGGACCCCACAAAGGAGCTGCCCCAAATGCTGGAGGCTTTTCTTGAGTTAATAATACCAAGAATAAAATAAGCTAGCATTTATGTAGTACTTTAAAGTTAGCAAAGCACTTTACAGAGTTATTCAAGCCTCACAACAAGACTGGGAGGTAGATGCTATTATTATCCCCATATTACAGATGAGGAAACTGAGAGACAGAGGTTAAATGACAGACCCAGAATCACAGAGCTAGTAAATGTGTTGAGTTCACCTTTGAATTCAGGCTTCCCGACTCCAGGTCCAGTACTCTAAGCATTAGGGTGCCATCTAGCTGCCTGACACCATGAAGATACCAGTAGAGAATAAAGGTTTTTCCATTAATTAGCTTCCCCCCCATTATGCTCTCTTAAGAGACACATTTTAGTATGTTAAAACTTTTATATAGATATGCAAGAGTTATGTCAAACTGAATTTTTCACACCATTCTTTAAGCCACGTATAATACATACGTGGAGTATCTTAAAGGGCAATTTCACCATGAAAATGCAAAAAAAAAAAAAAGTCATCTCCCTTTCCCCAAAAAAGAAATCTAATCTCCACAGGTGTGCTTCTCCCACTCCCACTTCCCATTCTCCTGACCAGGGGATGATATTCCTTTACAACTAGAGAGATCTTTTCATGTACTCTGAGCCCCTTCCTTTCATTTTACAGATGAGAAAAACCTTGACCCAGAGAAATAGTGATTTCTCCCCAGAATGTCCAGTTCTCCGGGTAGCTGATAACTTGATCTCGCTTCTTCTTACATTTTTTCCCAGTTTGCCCAGTTTTAGTACTTTGTCCATTAAAATAAAACATTTTTATAAGTGTATATCTCCTTTGTTTGTTTTTCTTTCACAGCAGTTTTTTCTTCAGTTCTCAGTCCCTTCAAATGTTTTGGGGAGCTTAGGCTGTTTGCCAAACATGTATCACATAGATATAGAAGAAGAGAACAAGTACAAATAGTGTGAGCAGGTACCCGAGTGTTGACCTCTGACTCTGAAGGCCACTGGGTAAAATTAGGAGCCATTTGGTCTAGCATTCCTTCAGATGAACTCCTGACCCTTGCTCTCCTAGCTTAGTACGACCTCCTCAGATTCATGGGACCCTCTTATTACCTGTATTTGTCAAAGGAAGGAAAGTAATTGAATGTCCTTTATTTATCTAAAAAAAGAAAAAATCATCATCATTTGACAAGTCGTTTTTTGTTGGTCGTACAAAAAAGAGTGTATTTTTACGGGGAATGGTGAGAAGCAGAAGGGGGAAGGTGGAAAGAAAGCAAATTGGCTGCCTGCAGAGGTCCGGTGTCAAACGTCAGAGGAATCTTGTTCCCTCAGATACTATAGGAAAGACCATGGCAACGCGGGGCCCAGGGAGCGAGAGAGACAGATGGAGAGATTTGTAGCCCCTCCCTTAGATGAGAAGACAGAACAAATAGGTGAAGCAATCCATTTTCCAGAGCCTCGTGGTGACTTGAATGGGCTCTAGACTATTATGTATATTGTCTCAGAGAGGTGGGAAGACTTTTAAGGATGGGATTTCTCATTTGTCCATGGCTAGCGCCTATTTTCCATTTTGCCATGTGTGAGAGGTGACGGGCACCCCGGATTTAAATAGTGACTTTGGGGTCCAGTGATTTGGGAACGATTTCCTTTTTATTCATGGCACAGTCTCATAGGATGAGCCGGCGTGGGTGGGTTTTAGTCTGTGGGACTGAAAGGAACACCTGAACTGATAAGATCCAGAATATTGGAATAGATTTCAGGCAATCAGATTTAAAAGCATTAGGAATCAAGATGCTATAGGATCCCGTGCCTTTACCATTTATCTGAGGAGTTGGCAAATCAAACTTCATAATAAGGTTAACAATATTATTCCCGAAGCATGTACCTGATGTCTTACACGAACCCATGAACGGGGCTACGAAATGAACTGTCCCAGCCTTCACCTCACCCATTGATCATGAATGCTAATGATTTTACCAGGGTTGTCAGCTTTCATTCTCCCCTTTGTCCTCTCTTTAAAAAAGATGAAGAGAAAGGCAAATGGAACACTAGGCAGAAAATAGGGAGCACAGATAAAGAAAGACTGCTCCCCCCCCACACCTTCTTCAGCACTGCTCTTATTTCCCAAATAAAAGCAGCAGAAGCACTTGGTAAACCCCAAAGCATCTCACCAACGTGAGCTGTTATTGTTAGTGCTAGGTCTCCCTCCCCTTCACTGATGTACGTTCTTCTTCTTCGAGTTGGGGAAAGAATTCATTATTTCCTCAGAATTCAGCCCTTTCTCCCTGTTAAATCCAGGCTAATAGAGAGAAACCCTTAGGCACTGAAGTCAGACTTTAGTGGCGATGAATACTAAGTTCCATTCTGTTTTGATTTTTTCAAAGAAAGATCAACTCTTGAGCTCTGGAGAGAGGAATTTCAAGATAGACCAGTCAGAGTGATAACAACAAGTACAACAAACATTTATTCGGTGTCCCACACACTGGTGGAGAAGTCTCTTCCCTCTAAGTTCTAACATTCTAGTGAAGGAAGAAGGAAATGGTAAACAAAGATTTTTAAAAATTCAAAATATATGCAAAATAAGTACAAAGCAATTAGGTGTAAGGAGGAGAGCGGCAAGAACTGGAGGAACTAGCAAAGTCCATGTAGGAGACAATACTTAAACTGAAGAATTGGGGGTTGTAAGTTATTGAAATAATAAGAATAATTGTTATTGTTATTGTTGTTGTTTGGATAGCACTTTGAGGTTAATTAAAGATCCCTTTGAAGGCCTCCATTAAAGCCTTCCATATATGGCTGATGATAGATGATGTAAAGGTCAATCGGGGTTCCTAAATGGTTCTACTAGTGGTTTGCAAGCTCTAGTAGGTCCCGTCAAGCAGTGATATGTGAGAGCAAGCTCTCTGTTGTCTGAGCACAGACTACACCCAAAGAAACTTATCACTAATTTGGCTGCATTTTTACTACAATAACTTTTGAAGACCATTTCTTAAATTTTATAAGCATTGCGGTCTTTTTTGGTGAGACTGGCTGATGAAACAGTGTTGTTACCTTTGAAGCTTACTAAAAATGAATATTTATTGATATATTTTGGTTTTTACATTGCCATTTCTCCTCTTCTTAGAGAGCCATCCCTTAAAACAAAGAAGGAAAAAGAAGAAATTTAAATCATTCAGCAAAACTATTTCAAACATATCAAAAAAAAATCTTGACATTATATGCATTATTCCATAGAGAGGTGCCTTCTCATATCCCTTTTGGGGGGCAATTTTAGTCATTTACTTTCACAGCTTCAGTTTCTATTGTTTTATTGTTGTTCTTTACATAGACATAGTCATCTTCTGTATTGTTTTCCTGGTTCCACTTCACTTAACACTGATTCTTAGAAATCTCTTCATGATTTTCTGTGTGGATCATATTCATCCTCTCTTAAAGCTTAATTATATTCCATTACATTTATGTGCCCCACAACTTGTTTAATTATTCTCCAATCAATGAACATCTATCTACTTTATTTCCAGTTCTTTGCTATTACCAAAAAAAATGTTGCTATAAATATTGTGACAAAAGTGGCCTTTCCTCTTGTCATTGACCTCCTTGAATATTTGCTTCAAAGGATGTAGATATTATTGTCACTTTCTATGCATAATTCCAAATTGCTTTCCAGAAAGGTTAGATCAATTTGCAGCTCTACACCAGGGCAGTCTGGTGCCTGTCAGTCCACAGTCCCACCAGCATTGATTATTCTCATCTTTGCCAGTTTGCGTGGTGTCAAATGAAACCTTAGAACTGTTTTGATTTGCATTTCTCTTATTATTAGTGATTTGGGGCATTCTTTCACATAGTCTCTTGAAATATCGATGTACTTAAAGGTTACAAAGTGCTTTCTGTGCAACAGTCCCTAGAGATTGGTAGTGAAACCATTATTATCTCCATTTTATAGATAATAGTACTCAGACTCACAGAGATTACGTGTTATCGCCCAGAATTGCCCTTTCTCCTGTCCTATACAGTTTTAATCCTAAAGTCAATCTTCCTCATATTTTTTAATTGTACCCCCTAACTTGTGTTTGTTAGACTCGGCAGCCTTGGAACAAATAAGCACACGTTACCTTTTAGATCTTCTGAATAGAGCCCCTTAAAAGTAGTTAGGCAAGAATTTAAAATGATCACTAAAATGGTGATAACTAGCATTCATATAGTACTTTAAATTTTGCCAAATTTATTAGGTATATTCTTTCATTTGAGTTTCACAATAACTTTATAAAGTTCTAAATTGAGGCTCACAAAGTCATCCAGCTTTTCAGTGTCAGAGATAGAATTCAAAGCTAGGTCTTCCTAATTCTAAATGCAGCATCATAGAAAGAAAGGGGGAGAGGGGGAAAGGGGGAGAGAGAGAGAGAGAGAGAGAGAGAGAGAGAGAGAGAGAGAGAGAGAGAGAGAGAGAGGAAGGAAGGAGAAAGAGAGAGAAAGGAGAGAGAGACAGAGAGAGAGAGAGGAAGGGAAGGAGAAAGAGAGAGAGAGGAAGGGAAGGAGAAAGAGAGAGAGGAGAGAGAGGGGGGAAGGAAGGAGAAAAAGACAGAGACAGAGACAGTGTGTGTGCACAGTGGGCTAAGAATGATGGCAGGAGTTCTATACCTTTTCTAGTCAAGGACCTCTTTGGCAATCAATCTGGTGAATCCTGAATTTTTTCAGAAATGTTTTTAAATACATAAAACAAAATGATGTAAGGTGATAACTATTTTCAGATAATTTATTTCTTTTATCAGATTTTTTTTAAAGCAAGTTCCCAAGCCCAGGTCAAGAGCCCTCACATTAAGGTAGTTTTCCCAAAAGGTCACACTCACCTCTTACCACAACACATGTTTTATAAAAAGCTTCACTACTTTGGTACATTGATTGCTTCATTAATGGGGCTAATCCCTCTAAAGGGGCAGATCATACCTCATCCATTCAGTCTCACCCTGTGTAACTTTTGCACATCTTCCCACAAGTCCTTCCCACATCCCACATTCGAGGGTCCTTCCTACGTATCTCTTAGCATTATGTGGTTCCAGTGAAGAACACAATAACCAGACACATCCACCCTATAGAAGAAAACAGACAAATAAACTCTGAGAGAGCTTTTTTTTATATTTCTAACCAGAAAAAGTAGATTCCCTGTGAAGAACTTTAGGTCTTTTCTACTGAGAGGAAATTGTGGTTCCTAGTATGGGTCTGAAAAAGGTAGCACCGCATTTCTAGAAAAAGAAAACGCCAAGTTTTCCTTCTGCTATCCTAGTAAGCTTAGGCCTCTATGCCCCTATTTTCTGGAGGTATCCCCAAACCAAATGGCTAGGGTAAAAGTGCCAGTCCGATCTGGCTATGAGGAAACAAGGCTTTCCTCCCAAGACCGGTAGCTCACTTGGACGCAGCAAGACTCCTGCATTGGGAAAATTTAAACATCGGTACTTCTGACCTCATCCAGTCCACAAAGTTTCCTATTTGTGTAGCCCAGCACATCTGTACACGGCCTGAAATGCAGCCAGGATTCGCATTCTGTTTGTTCAGCATTTCTGTTCCCACATTTGGACTTTCTCATCCTAAAATGAAAGGCAACCTAGCATAGTGGATAGAAATGCAGACCAGGAAAACTGAGGGATCAATGACTGTCCCTGGCCCATATGACCGAGCTCTCCATGCTTTTAGTAATGTTCTGAGACTCTTAATTTCCAGAGAAAATGATGATCTGCAGGAGCAGAGAGAATTTCCTGATGGGAGAAGATACCAAGCCTCTGTTGTATTTCCTTCCTAAGCAGTCTACCTCTCCGAAAAGAGATTGCAAAGGTCCAAGGCTTCCTAAATGAGCAGGGTGGACTTGATGTGGGCAAACGTTGGTGTGAATCATGTGCGAGGCAAAAGGAACAGTTTGGACTGTGGTAGCAGAGCAGGAAGGCGAGATTATTGTGGTTAAATCTATTTGAACAGGCTAAAGGGAAGATGAAGAGTTGCTACAAGAAACTCTTTGGGGAGAGTGAGGAGGCAAAGGGCGTTTGAGGTGATGTTTACTCTGAGAAAGCCTTCACTTAGCTCACATTCCTAATAAAAAAAAATAAGTAGAGATGAGGAAACCCCAGTGGCAAATCCTACTAAATATTAGCCAGAAATGCGTCTCCTCCAAGGTGTGAAGGGGATGTGGGCAAGAGATATTTGGCAAGGGGTCTCTACTGGAGAGGCCCTGAATTTATGATTATTAATGCTTGAGATTTTATTCCTCAAGGGAGAAGGATGCTCTGGGCCTAGAAGCCTTGCTTTCTGGGTCTTTCCCCTTTCCCCTTTCGTTCAGGACTCTAATTTGGCTTTCAGGAAGGACTAGGTTCAAATGTCACCTCTGACACTCATTCTCCAAACAAATCTCCTACCTTGCTCAAATTCAATTTCCTCATTTGTAAGATGGGGAATAAAAACACCTGCAGTATTTTCCTTCGCCGAATTGTGGTTGAGGCTCAAATGAGATGTTTGCAAACTCTAAGGGCCATATAAATGCTCTGTGTTGTTCCTGGCTCCCCTTTCAGCTCCGTTTTCCTGATTTCCGAGCCTAAGCAAGAGGATGATGGTGTGTGAGCAAGAGAGTGATTTTCCTTTTAAGTGGGGAATAAATTATCTGATGATAAGGAAAAAACAGCTTTCTGCTGAAAAGATCCTGCCCACCTAGAACACTAATGGACTCATCCTTTTATCTTCTTCATTAGGAAGTTCAGTTCTCTGCCATCCCAAGCACCCCCAGCAGGATTTATATCATGTGGGAGCATTTGGTGAACTCTCCCCCGTCGAGGACCTGAAAGTTCGAGCCAGCCCTTTGATACCCTTCTTTCTACCACTGTTCATTAGCATCTCTAAAGAAAGCCACAGGTAGCAGAGAAAAGGGAAACTCCAAAGCCATCAAATCTTAATAATTAATCAGCGAGCATTGGTTAAGTGCCTTCTAGGGGCTGGGGGCTGAGGATACAAAGAGATGAGGAAACGGCCCCTGCCCTCACGAAGTTTACATTCTAACAAGGAAAAAGGTAGATTATTCAAAGTATCCCTGGTGACTAAGGCACCCCAGCTGGGGAGACCCAGAAAATCCTCCCAGAGAAAGTGACTCTTCATGGGAACTAGGGATTCCTAGATACAGAGGAGAAGGGGAGGAGAGCATTCCAGATGTTCACAGGAAGAGGAAATGTTGTTTGGCCGCCTCAGGTTCAAGGTAGACCGTCTGGAGGAGACCCAAGAATTTAAGAATCGAGATTTTAAAAATAGCTTTGGATTTTGGTTCAAATATTCCTCTTTCTCCATGTCCAGTAGAACATAAGCTCCTTGAGGACAGGGCAGATATGGTTTCGCTTGTGGGCCCAGCATCTACCTGGCACATAGTCAGCCCTTGCTGATTTGGTGGGAATCAAATTAAAATGGAAAATTGAACATTCATTAATTTATCTAGCGTTTCTTAAGCTGTTACTGCTTTCAGAGCACCAAGACAGGCTCTGGAGATGGAGAGACAAAAAAGAAAACAGTTCTTGTCTTTAACTAGCTTATAGAGCATAGAACATTTTTACTGAAAGGTTAATATTAAATATATGCAAATTAAATGAGCCTATAATCCTGATTATAAAGTATTTTCAGGAGGGAAGGGGAACATTAACAGTGGAATAATTGGGAAAGATCTGTCTAAATAAACCAAAACTTCCCCTTGAAGGGAGTTAGGGATTTCAAGGGAGGGTGATGAGAAAGAAAGAGCATTCCTGGCCTAATGAGAGACAGCCTGTACAAAGATAGTAAATGGAATATTACGTACAAGCAGACCGATGTGACTAAAGCATAGAGTTTACAAGAGGGAATAACGTGACCTCAGCCTAGAAAGGTGATCTGGAACCTTATCTTGAAGGACCTTAAATTTCAAATGGAGATTTATCCTACAGGCAGTGGGGAGCTACTGAAACTTCTTGAGCAAAGGAGTAACATGAATCAGTTTTTTCTACTGGAGCAGAAAGTCCATATTTTGCTGACCTTTCAGCATAAGCTAGCTTGGTTTGCCATATGTTCAGTAACTAGAAAAAATAGCAAATAAGGCCAGAGTAAGGCTAAGTGAGAGTGAATGTATGTGTAACCAGTTTGGGAAAGAGACCTCTTTCAGCAGACTGGAATTTGGGGCCCCCAAATGAAAACCCATTTTCTAAGCTTACATTACTCTCGTAGTCTGAGTGCTCTCTGAAATTCATGCCATCACTTAGAAAGTTGAGTTCGCAAACCCAGCTCCTTGCCTCAGTCCCCCCAGGGAGCCAGTGTCAGAGATGATGAACCACGGAGAATATCCTTTGTCTTTCCGGCTTCCCACTCGGGTGGGAAGTGCCCCACGAAGGGCAGTTCTGCCAGGCCCCTGCTTGTGTTCCAGAGAATGCAAGTGCAGTAGGCAGGGGGAATTCCCTTCCAGGCCTCTGGAAACAGCATGAATGGACTTGACTTGACTTGGTTAAAGGTTCGGGAAATGAAAAAGAAGCTGACAAAACTGAAAGATCATACCACTCCCTCTAGCCCCTTCCCCCTCCGTGTTCTCTGACAGTAGGAAGGGGGAGAGAGAAAGGGGAGGGGAAGAGAAAGGGAAGAAGAGGGAGGGAAACAGAGACAGAGAAAGCATTGGAGAGAAGGAGGGAGGGGAGAAAGGGAAGAAGAGAGGGAGAGAGAGAAGGAGGGAGAGGAGAAAGGGAAGAAGAGAGAGAGGGGAGAAGGAAGAGGAAGGGGAACAGAGACAGAGAAAGCAGTGGAGAGAAGGAGGGAGAGGAGAAAGGGAAGAAGAGAGAGAGGAGAGAAGGAAGAGGAAGGGGAACAGAGACAGAGAAAGCAGTGGAGAGAAGGAGGGAGGGGAGAAAGGGAAGAAGAGAGAGAGAGGAGAGAAGGAAGAGTAAGGGGAACAGAGACAGAGAAAGCAATGGAGAGAAGGAGGGAGAGGAGAAAGGGAAGAAGAGAGGGAGAGAGAGAAGGAAGAAAGGAGGGGGAAGGGGAACAGAGACAGAGAAAGCAGTGGAGAGAAGGAGGGAGGGAGGGGGAGAAAGGCTGCTGTATGGATGTGCAGCAGGAGCAGCTTTTCAATAACAACTTTCTTTCAGCAGCTCCAGTCCAGGCTCTGTTCCCCACCAAAGACCACTGTGGGGCTGGAGGCTGGCAGAAGACTCTCCCAGTGATGTGGCTTTCCAGCCTGTCCTCAAGGGCCCGGTCTTCCCCCCCTTTATCCTGCCTGGTAGCGGCTGCAGCAGAGGGCTGGCTCTCCCTGGCAGCCAGCCGCTCCTTTATCTATAAATGGAAAGAGTTGGCCTGTCTCCCAGGATAACACAAGATCAGCCTGTGCATCCCATATGCAATCTTTAGCTTGATGACTTCATCAGAAGGGAGGGAGAGAATTGAGAGATGGGGGGTGGAGCTGGGGAGAAGGGGAGTGGTGGAAAAGAAACTTTTGTACTCAGCTTGACGGGATGATAGCAAAAATAATAACATTTGTGTGATGCTTTAAAACTGATCATTCTCAGTAGGTTAGATGCTATTATTATCCCAGTTTTTAAAAAAGGAAATTGAGGCCGGGGACAGTGAAATGGTTTGTTCAGGACCACTAAGTGTCTAAGGCAGGATATGAATCTTATTTTCTTTTCCTTTTTTTTTTCTTAAGTAATTGGGATTAAGTGACTGGCCCAAGGTCACATAGCTAGGAAGTATTAAGTATCTAAGGCTGGATTTGAACTCAGGTCCTCCTGTTCCATTCTGCCATCTAGCTGCCCTTACCAAGAATTGAATCTTATTTCTGCCGGCTCATCCAAGTTCAGTGTTTTCTCTACTGTCTTTCTGTCTTATTCCAATCCTTTTTTTTTTTTAATTAAGGGAAGCAGGAGCATTACATCCATAGAGTAGCCATCAGTAATCACAATTACTCATATCGATCAACTCCCCATATCTCTGAACGCCCCAAAACCCCTACGAGGCAGGTATGGCAAGTGTTATTACCCCGTCTTAAAAAATGAAGAAACCAAGACTCGGAGAGAAGTCATTTGCCCGTGGTCACCCAGCACCTAAAAATCAGGTCTCTTCTAGCTTTTAAACTCAATTTATCCATGTCACTTCCCCTCTCTGTGAGCCTCAGTTTCCTTATCTGTGAAATGGAGATAACAACACTTGTAAGAAATAAAATATCTTCCGGAGAACGTCACTGACCCACTGCCGAATGCAGGAAAGATGTCTTTTATATTCTTGCAAGAATGGATGGACCCCAATTCTGTAGAAAGGGAACAAACCTACAGAGGCCAGGTCGAGTCATTTTGTGGAGTTTAGTTAGGCCTTTCTTCCTTTCCAGGCTCCCCTTCTCCCTTGTAAGATACGTAATATACCCAATTTTAAGCAAAATGTGAGCAGGGCGGTTCTTTCTCTGGTTCTTTGAGCTCGTGCGACTGGTCACGTCTCCCCTTTCCCAATCCTTCCTTGACCGAGAGGCAAACTCCCCCTCCTTATCACCTTCCTCAAGGACACCTGTGGAAACAAAATGACTAAGATTGCAAAATCCCATTTTTTTCCCGGGTGTCCAGGTTAATAGACACACTTTTGAAACCACAAAGGCATTATTTATTTCCTCTCCTGAAGCTCAAGCCCCTCCCTTGACTCCCCAGTAATTGTGTTACAGAAGTTACAGAAGTGGATGATCTCCATCTCTCAGGCCTTGCTCCCAGGGAGCTTACATTCTTCTGGAAGTAAAGACTCCTGTTCACATCTCAAACCTCCCCCCACCCTGATTATCTTTGATGCCTTTGTGGGTTTCAGTTTTCTCATTTAAATTTAATTTCCCTGATTTAATGCCCACCCAGGTCTCACATCCCTGCCTCATAGTGTTTGGAGGTTTAGAAATGGAGGGGACTGGGGGCAGCTCGGTGACGCAGTGGGAGTTCAAATCTCACCTCAGACACTTAACCTTCCTAGCTGTGTGACCCTGGGCAAGTCACTTAACCCCAGGAAAAAAAGAAAGAAATGGAGGGGCCCTTCAGGATTATGTAGGCCAGAGGTTCTTAACCTTGCCGAGGATCCCTTTGCTGGTCACTCTGCTAAAGCCTATAGATCTTTTTTTCAGAATAATGCTTTTAAATGCATAAAGTACATACAAATATAAAGGAAAAACAAAGGTTAGGAAGAAAAAAGAGGAGATATTTTTCTGGTCCAAGTTCATGGACCCCTGAAATCCACCCGCAGACCCTTTTAGGAGTTCCTGAGCCCCAAGCCCCAGACCGGGGTAACCGGAAGAAATAAGATAAGCAGCTTCTGCCCGTGGCAAGTGGGAATCGAGGATTCCAAAGCACCTTTTGTGATTGTGGATCCCCGGCAGCCCTCGTGGTCCATAGGAGGCCGCTCTGTGAAGCTCAAATGGGATGACAGATGTAGAGTACTTTGCAAACTTCCAGGCCCTATATAAACATTAGCTATTATTATTCTCATTACTCAGAAGCTGTGAGGTCGACTTTCCCTGTGGCCATATTCTTATCTCCCGGGGTCAGAACGGACAGCGGCAAATGGGCTTCCCAACTGCTTCTTGCCCTCATTAGCCCCTGGGAAGTCCACACTTGCCCATATAAATGAGAGCAGCCTGAGAGGCTGGCTCCATTCCAAGGCCCCTGGGAGCACTCGGAGAGGTTCAAGTTAATGCCGGGGGAGCCTTGGTCAGATCCTTGAACTCACTGCATTTCTTTCCTGGTGAACTCTGAACCAGCGTGAGACCCTTCAGAGGGAGCCTTGATTCTCAGGGCAGAAGGACCAGGGGGGGACCTGTAGGTAACATCAAAGGGCTGGGAGAGGGCTGCTGCCAGAGGGGCGCCGGGCAGCTGTGTTCTCAGTGAGTGATGAGGCCAAATGGGATTTTTCTGATTCTCCATAAAGAAAGCCCTTGAAAGCCTGACCTTCATGGGGCTGAGGGCACTTCCTCCTCCTGCAGGGGAGTGTTGGTTCTCACCCCGACTTTAATCACCAGGAGACTGGGAGCTTGTAAAGAAGATCCCACCGGGGCGGGGTTGAGGGCTTTGGGGCTCTCCTCCAAGGTTGTGTGACTTGGTTTTTCTCTGCTGTCTTTTCTTCCACTCCTAGTTGTCAGTGCTCTTCGCAGAGCCAAATCAGGCCTGCACACATTCCCAGAATGAGCCAGTGGGCCGAACACTCCGCAGGCCCCTGCTGAACGTACTTCCCAAGCTCCTTGAAGGCAGGAACTGACTGTCTTTGGGTCATAAATTGTCTAACAATTTAATGGTAAAAAAGGTTATGAGGTAGAAGCGGTCTAGAGTGGCGGCTGAAGTGCTGGGATCAGCCTTGAAGTGTCTGAGGTCAAACCCCACCTGCGATGGTATGCCATCATCCCAGGCAAGTCACCTTTGGGCTGTGAACAACTCCCTCAGCTCCCAAGTCAGAGATGGATTGTGCTCTTCTGGGATGGAGGCAGCTCCCACACCCACAGTTTCTAAGACTGGTAAAATTATAGGAGAGACAGACAGACAGACAGACAGACACAGAGAGAAAGAGAGAGACAGAGAGAGAAAGGAAGGAAGGAAGGAAGAAAGAGAAAAGGAAAGAAAGAAAGAGAAAAGGAAAGAAAGAAAGAAAGAAAGAGAAAAGGAAAGAAAGAAAGAAGGAAGGAAGGAAGGAAGGAAGGAAGGAAGGAAGGAAGGAAGGAAGGAAGGAAGGAAGGAAGGAAAGAAAAGAAGGAAGGAAGGAAGGAAAGAAAGAAGGAAAAAAGAAAAGAAGGAAGGAAGGAAGGAAGGAAAGAAAGAAAGAAGGAAAAAAGAAAAGAAGGAAGGAAAGAAAGAAAGAAAAGAAGGAAGGAAAGAAAGAAGGAAGGAAGGAAAGAAAGAAAAGAAGGAAGGAAGGAAAGAAAAAAAGAAAGGAAAGAAAGAAAGAAGGAAAAAAGAAAAGAAGGAAGGAAGGAAAGAAAGAAAAGAAGGAAGGAAAGAAAGAAAGAAAGAAAAGAAGGAAGGAAAGAAAGAAAAGAAGGAAGGAAAGAAAGAAAAGAAGGAAGGAAGGAAAGAAAGAAAAGAAGGAAGGAAAGAAAGAAGGAAGGAAGGAAAGAAAGAAAAGGAAGAAGGAAAGGAAAAAAAAGAAGGAAGGAAGGAAAGAAAAGAAGGAAGGAAAAAAGAAAAGAAGGAAGGAAGGAAAGAAAGAAAAGAAGGAAGGAAAGAAAGAAAGAAAAGAAGGAAGGAAGGAAAGAAAAAAGGAAAGAAAGAAGGAAAAAAGAAAAGAAGGAAGGAAGGAAAGAAAAGAAGGAAGAAAGGAAAGAAAGAAAAGAAGGAAGGAAAGAAGGAAGGAAGGAAAGAAAGAAAGAAGGAAAAAAGAAAAGAAGGAAGGAAAGAAAGAAAGAAGGAAAAAAGAAAAGAAGGAAGGAAAGAAAGAAAGAAAAGAAGGAAGGAAGGAAAGAAAGAAAAGAAGGAAGGAAAGAAAGAAAGAAAAGAAGGAAGGAAGGAAAGAAAGAAAAGAAGGAAGGAAAGAAAGAAAAGAAGGAAGGAAAGAAAGAAGGAAAGAAAGGCGAGAAATTTTGTGGGTGTGTGTTCCTATCAGTAACATAGAACCTTTCAGATAATAAGTACTGTTGAATTAAATTGACCCTGTCCCTGTCCTCAAAGTATTTATAGCTTCAATGACATTATTCAAGTTATGCCAGCCAGGGAACATCATTAAGCACCTACTATGTGCCAGGAACTATTCTAAGTTCTGGAGATAACAAGAAAAAAGAAAAAAATTCCTCCTCTCGGGGATCTCAGTCTAATGAGGGAGACCATATTAATTCTTCAAATAGTGTGTAGACAGGATAAATTTGAGATAATCAATAGAGAAGACACTAAGTTTAAGGAGGCCCATGAAAGGCTTTTTGCAGAAGATAGGGCTTGAGCTGAGACTTGAAGGAAACCGGTGAGGAAGTGAGGAGCAGAGATGAGGAGGGAGAGAGTTCCAGCATGGAGGAGGTGATTTGGGAGGTGATTGCTTTGTTCAAGGACTAGCAGAGAGATAATTGTCACTAGGTTCTAGAGTATATGTTGGGGAGAGAATAAGGTCTAAGAAAAGTTGCAAGGCAGGAAGGGTCCAGGTTATGAAGGGAACATTCAGGCCAGTTTCCCGGAAAGCATTCTCCATCTACTGCTAATGTCCCATTACTTATAATAACTCCGCCCAAGTCTTTCCAACAAAATTTTAAAAAAACTTCTCCCAAAGAAAAATAATCTATCCTCTACTTCCCCCAAAACTTTGTCTCAAAAGAGAAACAACTTCCAGGGTCTTTACCAGCATATTCTCACTTTTAAGGCATTCAATCCAAGCTTTACCTGAATTGCTGTTAGTTTCCATATCTGTAAAATATCCATTCACTACCTATTCAAACAGAATTATGAAGAAACTGCCTTGTATCTTCCATCAAGCTGTGAGCTCCTTCAGGATAGAGACTATCTTTGTCTGTCTTTTTATCCCCAGCACTTAGCGCAGCATTTGGAACATAGTAGGTACTTAATAAATGCTAGTTGTCTCAGTCAGCTATTAATCATTGTCATTACAATCGCCACTTACTATGCATGTCATCAAACCGGACCTCCTTAGTAAAACATAAGCCTCCCCAAGGATATGATTTTCTCGACTGTATTCCTAGGACCTAACGCAATCCGTGGCACATAGTACTTGCTTCCTAAACACTTGCCAAGTTGAGTTATTGAATCGCATTAGAAGCAGACTCTGGACTAGACCATAGGTTAGGTTCCATGGCATTCTTAAACTTGAGTTTACATATTTACTTTATTTTTTGACCAAATTTGTAATTTCATTGATGTAAAGAGCTCTGGATGAGGAATCTCCTCTCCTAATGATGAAAGAGTGATTATGATGGAGACTTGTTTCGAAATATATAATCTTAGAGAATAGCCCAAGATCCTGAGAGTTTAAATGCCTTGCCCAAAGTCACTCAGAGGGTATTTGTCAGGCAGGATCCACTTTCGAGGGCTTTCTGACTCACAGACTGACTTTCTCTCCACTCTACCCCAAGGTTTTTCATTATTGACTTCATGGAAATAGTAACTTAAATCCGAACTAAGGTACACACTGCTATACTTAGGGGAGCTGGGATTTTTATCCAGTAGGTTGATCCCCTTGTACTATATGGTAGGTGGTCTTCAAGACTTGCTATAGCTGAAAAATTCATCACCCTCTCGATGAGTTTCTCTGAATTTAAATCCTCTGTCTGGTCCTAGAATGATAAACATGCCAATCTATCACCAGGCCTATACTGTATATTGGAGATCATAATAAAGACACCTCATTTTATTTTATGTTCTAGCATACTATTATGTTATATGAGATGTAAGATTTAAGGCTGCAAGGGACAGTAGAAATCATCTAGTCAGCCCCCATGTTTTATAAATAAGGAAGCTGAAGTCCAGGGAATTTCGGGCTCATAGGTAGTGAGGAGTCCTCCTGGATGAGTCATTTTCCTTTTTCTAGGTCTTATTGCCCTTCTCTGTAATGATAATTCACATTTCTATAGAAATTTTATTCTGTGAAATAATTGACATTTCTATAGCTCTCTTTCTATATTCTATATCTTTATAAAGTGCTTTCTTTACAATAATCCTAAGAGATAGGTGATAAAAGTATGATTATGTTTTTACTGATAAGGAAACTGAAGTTTCAGAGAAGTTAAAAAGAAAAAAAAAAAAAAAAACAATCTCTGGGGCAGCTAGTTGGTGTAATAGATAGAGCACCAGCCCTGAAGTCAGGAGGATATGAGCTCCAATATGGCCTCAGACACTTAACACTTCCTACCTGTGTGACTTTGGGCAAGTCACTTAATTCCAGTTGCCTAAGGAAAGAAGGAAGGAAGGAAGGAAGGAAGGAAGAAAAGGGAAGGAAGAAAGAAAGAAAAAGGAAGGAAGGAAGAAAGAAAAAGGAAGGAAGGAAGGAAGGGAAAGAAAGAAAGAGAAAGAAAGAAAGAAAAAAAAGGAAGGAAGGAAAAGAGGAAGAAAAGGGAAGGAAGAAGAAAAAGGAAAGAAGGAAGAAGGAAAGAAAGAAAAAGGAAGGAAGAAAAAAAAGAAAAAATCAATCTGGACATGATTATACTTGGACCCAGAATTTCTAAACTTCTGACTGTAAATCTTTCACTCTGGTCTTGTTCCTGGAGCCACACTGAATCGTTGTTGTTCAGTCCTTCATTTGGGAAGACATCACAGACTTGACTGATGACATCACAGATGAAGTCTTGACTTGGATGTGAATTGGATTTAAAGGAGGCAAAGCTGTGCAAAGTCATCAGCCTGGCTCTCTCTCCCGGACCCAGTGACAAAGACTAGGATGCTCACCCTCTTGCTCAGAGAGACCTGGATCACCTTGGAGGCAGCTGTTGGGGAGGCTGCTCTTGAGTGGGGCTGGGGGATCAGGTCGGGGAGAGAACTTCCTCTAGGAGTGACTACCAAGGACAGCGATTGAAAAGAAAGCAGCCTCCTGAGAGCATCCTATAAGAGCTTTCTTATGACTGTGCCGTGCTGAAAAGCAAAATGCTTAACATCTCAGGGCTTGAGAACAATGTGAGACTCTAAGTTGGAGGAATAAGCCCATCTCCATTGCTAGAGAGAGGTTTTCTCATGTAGGGAGTTCCCTTTATCAGTGAAATCTCCAGCCCATTCCCCAAGCCTTTCCCTTCTTGTTAGCTGGGGGCCAAAATCTCTTGTTTGGGGACTCCAGAAGGTCTTGGGGGCCCATGAGCACCCTCTAAGAAGCAGCCGGTTCACCCTGCCCGGCTCAGTTCTTTCCACTACATGGGGTTGTCAAATGACGAGGCCGGACTCGATGGTCTCAGGGGTCCCCTTCACATCCAGTCTTCTAAGATTCTAATTCCATTGTCGAGCTGGGTAGAATTTTGCAGTCAAAGTAATTGAGCAAAGTAGCACGTTTCCTCTTTAAAGGTTTATGCTTAACACATTTAGTAGTCTTTGATTTGGGTCCCAAGATACTAACTGCTATTCAAGTGATGGACTTCATGAGATTGGTGATGAATGTAAAGCGCTTTGCAAACCTCCAAGTGCTGTTTAATTAAGATTCAAGCAACCTTCCCCCAAAACTTAAGGATCTTGGGGGTATAACTGCCACACGGGGTCAAAAAAAGCCCCAAACCAATGGGCCGAACCGTCTCTAACGGCTTGCTGATCTGTGATCACTATTCTTGTAGGAGAACATAGTTTTTATTTCAGGCAGCTCTCCAGACCAGTGTGAAAATTTGCTTTAAAAAAGAAGATAAAATTCTCTGAAGGGGCCATCCTCCTCAGAACAAAGTTCTGTCCTGACACCTGATCCAGCTTCAAAGGGAAATGTTGGGGTTTGTGGTTTCTCCCTTCTGTTTATGGTTGAATAGGCTAATTTTATGACCTTTCTTAAAATGTCAAATGGAGGCTCCCTATTTGGAGTATCGGACAACTTGTAAGGAAAAAACTGCTTTTTGGTTCTTTTCTAATGCTCCTTTTGATCCCATATATCTCTCTACTTTTCTAGTCCCTATATATCCTGACCCTTCCCCATTTTTGCTTCCAGAATCCTCCCAGGAGGTCAGCCCACTAGGGAGTTATCTTGGGTCATTTCCCAGGTTACCATGTAGAGACCCAGGAATGATTTTCAGAACTTTGAGTGCTTCATTCTGGCCTCAGATACTGTTCTTGTTCTCTCTCCATCTGCCTGCCTGCCTCCTTCCTCCTCTCTTTCCCTCTCTCCCTCCATAATAGTGCTGCCAGATAATGTAATGGCCATGTTTGTCTGCTAATGTAGGATGCTTTGCCAGTCCGTTGTCATCATTGCTGTGAACATTTGATAATTTGGGAATTCCTGGTTTCACATTGCAAACATTGCCGGCCTGAAAAGATGAGGGAAAAAATTGTTTTATTCCCAAACATACAAGAAATTGTGATAGAAAACTTGGCGATTCTACCCTTCAGCAAATGCCTTGGGAAAATGCAGGGTCAGCTATCTAAGGCAGAGAACCAGCTTGGTTCTTTCGACCAGCTAATACTTAGAGGCTGGGGCTGTTGATGATGTGAATGGTTCTTCATAGAGGTGGTATTTGGCATTTTTTAAGGTTTTTCTTTAAAACAACATCACATCCACAGATTTATTACAAAGGGATTCATCACATAGTTGAGGAGGAGAAAATAGCTCTGAAGTTGGACACCTGGCCTGCCTCCGTTTCAGCATCTATCAATTTAAATTTGATGATTTCTATCATCAAATAGATTGGTCTAGCTCCAAATCCAGGCCCTAATCCTATGATCTGATAATAAAAAATCATGTTACCCTGGATGAGAGCATGGCTCATAAGAAGAAATTGTAAGTTTGCAGTTAGAGGGCCTGGGTTCAGATCAGAGCTTTGGAAATTCTGAGCCTAGGTGAGTGATTTCACCTGCCTGGGTGGGGAAAGTCAGGAGATGAAGCTGGATATAAGGGACTAGAAAAGTAGAGAATAAATATGGCATCAAAAGGAGTACTGGGAAGGACCCAGAAAGCATAGTCTTTTCTTACAAGTTGTCCAATACCCCAAAAAAGGAGCCTCCATTTGATATTTTAAGAAAGATCATAAAATTAGCCTATTCAACCATAAACAGAAGGAAGAAATCACAAAACCCACCATCTTTACAATGAGATGGTTGGATTGGATAGATTATTCAGAGTTCTTTCCAGCTCTAAATACAAAATTATTTAAGTTCTTTCTCTGAGTAACCACTGATTCCTCATCTGTAAAAAGGAGGCTGAGAATGTACTATTTGAAATCTTATCTACCTCAGGGGGTTGTTGCGGGGAAAGAATGATAATGTGAATTGTCAGTACCAGGAGCCATTTTATGAGTGAGGGTTTGAGATGGTCGTCTGCTGGCTTCCCCAAGTTCTAAAAGAAAGCCTGTGATGAGCTGGGGACCCCTGCCTGCTTGGGAACCTTGCTTATTTCTCTCAAAGTATGATCAGGTGCTCCTTTTGTAAATATATTTATTTCTACATATTGGATTCTCTGCCCCACCCTCCAGTAGACTATAAGCTCTCTGAGGGCAGGGACAGTTTCATTTCTGTCTTTGTGTCTCTAGCACTGAGCACAGGGTCTTGGGTACAGGGACACCTACTAGATATCTGTTGATTAAACTGATTAAATTGCAAAATACAACTACCAGCATCCTTTACACTAAGTCTCTCCATGACTCATCCCATCTAACAGCCGTGTACATACCCCCAAATTCTCATGGATTCTTTGTTCTAAACACTGACATCCAACAGTTGGACTTCAAGCTTGGTTTTCAAGCAGACATGGTGTTCCAAATGAGAGATTCACTGCTACCTTTCAAAAACTGGAACAACCACGACCCAATGTCATTAGATCCTCAGATAGATGTGAATGTTGCTCTGCTTCAGGAGGAAGCTTACAAATGGCAACTTATGGGTTTCAGACATTGGTATAGACGAGAGCTGCATTCGAATAGCAGGACTTCTTGGCCCTGGTTTGGTGCCTTTTTTTAAAAAATCATTTGTTCCATTTCTGTTTCCTGATGGATGAGATACATATATAGTATGTATGAATACAGCAATTAGCATGGGACTGGGAAGGTTAGATTTTGGAGAAGAAATATCCCCCCCAACTCAAGGGATTTATTCTTTTTCTTGCCATGAAAATCTTGAGAGCACCCCCCCTCCCACCCCCTTTTTCTTTCCCTCTTTCCCCTTCTGCTCCCATTTCCTCTCCAACCCCAGGCATATATTATGTGTTGTTGGGTGGGTAGAAATTTGACAGCCGGGGTCTGTCTCAGCTTCCTGAGCTCATTAGTAGAGAGCAGCATGTATGTGCTCTGGTGGAAGGAAGCTTCGTCAGGAGGGAGGACCAGATGCATTTGGAAGCTGAGCTTGAGCCCAGGCCCTGCTGCCCTGGCTCTTAGAGGAAGGAAGGGCTTGTTTGTTTCTTTGTTAGGGAAAAGCAGGGGAAGGGAAGGAGGGAGAGAGACTGTGCTGGTAGCCTTCACCATCTCCCCCCTCCCACCTCCACCTCCATGTCTGACTTTTTTATTGGAAGCCTCTTAGGACGCTTAAGGATACCAGCGAGGTTCTGGGAGAGTCTAAATTACCCCTCCGGGGAGTTGGGAAATCAAATCCCCAAATTCATTTAGGCTGCTCTTTGGGCAATGCCGGCTCCTTGGGACTCCGGGAGGAGGCAGCCAGGGACAGGTAGGCTGGCGGGCTCACGCCCTCCTCCTCAGACCAGCCCTACTGCCAGCTCAGACAGCAAGGACCACAGGTGACCCCCCACCCTATTTCTCAAGCCCGACCCCAGCAGCCTTCCTTCGGCTGGCCCCCACTTGCCCTGACTAGGTCATCCATCCTTCCCTTCCCCTCGCACCCCTCCTCACAAGTCCCCGCCCCCTCGGGCTGGAAGAATAGTGGGTAATAGGAAACCAGTTTACTAGTCGGGTGTCAGTTGGAGAGAAGGGGAGGGGGGATCATCCCAAAGATCCATGGCACTGGAGAGAGAACTCATTTTGTGGAAAGAGGGCCTCAAATCACCAGGGAATTCCTGGATTGTCTCAGGCTGTCGTGTGTGATGTCCATCATGCTGTAGGAACACCATCTGTTCAGTATTATGCTCTCAGTTGCCAGGCTACCTGCTGTACGCTGTAACACTTGACTGCCTGGCTCTACGTTAGCAGCATTATCCCAGACGCACTGAGGGGGTGGGGGAGAGAAGGAGGAGGAACAGTAGTCATGATTAAGCCATCTGCAAGTGTGGGGGAGGGGGGTGCAAGGAGGAGGGGGAGACAGGGACAGAGGTGGGGGTGGGAGGGAGCAACAGTCACCCGAGACAGGCTGGATGGCAGAGAATCGGGCTGACATCACCATCTGCTGGGGCAGGGAAAGAACAGCAAGCCTCTTCTGTCTCTCAGACAGGCGTCCTTCCTCACGAGGGGCACGAGACAGGCTGAGCCCCCTCCCAAAGCCCTGGGACCGGCAACTCCATCGTTCCGATGGCAGGCCTGCCTCTCGCCCTTCAGCAGAATAGACCTACGACCCTCAGGCTCCTCAGAGCATCCCTGTTAGCCAAACATAACTGATGTTCCTGAAAACACTTCACAGAAAAGAAACTCTTCCACGCAGACATTTCTAAATAGGCAGCTGTCGCTTGTGTGGGGATATTTTTACCACCTCTGTTTTTAGAAGACACGCAAGTTGCCTTTTGGGGGTCTTTCTTCGCACCTCCCACCCCTTCTCTGTAGTCCTCAGAAAACTGCCAGGATGGCGGGGTGGGCTGGGGGGGTAGGGAGGAAGGGGGCTTTTGTTGTCGTTGCTGCTGGTTAGTGAATTGATTTTCTCCCTTCTTATTGAGGAATAAGAACATATAAAGAACCGTGTAAGGTTTGTGACCTGCTAAGATTCTTCATTAAGAGGAAAGGGAGATCTAAAAGGGGAGAATAGAATCATAATTAAAACTACAATCATTGTCTCCTTTAGCTTCAGTGTCCTGTAATCTATGAGGAAAGTTCAGAATCTCAATTTGCTCACATTACCCCATATATGTTGTAATCTCCTTAGAAATAGACTGGGATTTGAAATCTAGAAAATTGGTGAAGAGAATCTAATAAGCATCATTTCCTTGAACCAGAGGCACTAAAATCCAGCTTAGTGTTCAGGTAGCTGAAGTTATTGATTTGACTCCCATCTTCAAACAGATGTACTGAAGACCATCAGTCAACCCTCTTGCCCACTAATAACCCCAAAGAACTTCTTATAAAAATGCTTAAGGTTTTCATTTTTCACAAATTTGTGATTTCTCTTGTTTTGTTTTCAAAAAATATGATCCTTCAAAAATCTATACATGCCTTCCTATTACCAGAGCCCTAGAAAAAGACAATCCCTCTTCTCTCCTTATGTAGCAAATGTAGCAGATGTATACTCTGTCTTACCTCACACCATCAGGTGTGTAAAAGGTATCTAGCCCAATGTCTTCCCACAATCACCCCAACAAGATGGCTCTGCCATCTTTCCCTCTTTTTGCTAATTCGAGGAATGTGACTGTTATCTCAGGTTATTTTAATTAGCATTTTTTCTGATCATTAGTGATTTCAGTTTGACAAACAATCACTAAATACCTACTATGTACAAGATCCAGTGAGATCTTTCATGGTAAGAATATAGACAAAAACATAATGGTCTGTGCCCTGTATTCTCCCTTTGTTCTCCAGCACTCACATATGCCCATCAAAACAAGGTTTCTTATATCAGTCATTTATACTTGATGATTGACTAAGTTAGATGTGAATATGAATGAGTTCAGTGGGTCTCTTCAACCACACAGAATAGGAATTTCCTTCTTAAATATGGCTGTTTATCTCAGTGTGGCTCACCAGAAGGTCGGCTACTGGATGAAGAAAAAAAATTTTTTGGCCAGAAAAACTCACAAAATCCACCACATCTAAAGACAGAGAGTATTAATAACATGAGATAGTGGAAGTGTCTCTAAATAAGACTGAGTTCTCTATTAATGGATTTTTTAACTTAAACAAGTAGAGAAATTCTTTGGGGAAAAAGCAGCAAAGCTTTGCCTAATCCTAAGACTAGCCCTGAAAGGAGGTCTGACATAGATCAAGGACCAGAAAGTTTAAGTGATTTGTCCAAATTCTCAAAGCTATTAAGCATCTGAATCAGAATTGGGAATCCATGTTTTCTTGACTCCCAAATCCAGTACTGCATTCATTCACTATGCAGTCTTACTGCTAATGTTTTCCACTCCCACCATGAAGGAGCATTGGGTGACTTGGCTCAAGCTCCTGAGAGAAAAGGTACTCTCTTCACTGACTTCTAGGACTTACAGATTCCTGGATGTAGAATTGGAAAGGACCTTCAAGACCATTTAATTCTGCCTTCTAGGTGATGAAATTGTGACTCAGAGAGGATTAATACTTGCCTAAGATCATGGAAATTATCATCCCAACAAGTCAAGTTAACAAGCATCTAGTAAGTGGATACTACATGACAGGCAGTGTTCCTCAAGGAGTTTACATTCTAAGGGAGGAAGACGACAGATTTAAAAAGAAGCTGAAGAGTAAGGAAGGAAGGAAGGAAGAGTATCCATCTACAGGAGTGTAATAGAAAATATCCAGTGTCAGGACTGGTACCATGGAGAGAACACCAAACTTGAAGTCAGAAATACCTGAGTTCAAATTTTGTTTCAGACATGGTAACTATTTGACCCTGGGGAAGTCATTTAACTCTGTTTGCCTTGGTTTCTTCATCTGTAAAAAGGGGATGATAACATCACCTGCCACCCAGCTGTTGTGAGGATCAAATGAGATAACAATTGTAAAGTAAGTAAGTGTTATCTAAATGTTATTTTTGGTTAATCATTTTCAGTCGAGTTCAATTCTTTGTGACCGCATTTGCAGTTTTCTTAGCAAAAAATACTGAAGTGGTTTGCTATTTCTTTCTTCAGCTCATTTTACAGATGAGGAAATTGAGATAAACAGAGTTAAATGATTCACCCACTATCACATAGCTAGGAAATATCTAAGGTTAGATTTGATTTGGGGAAGATGCATATTCCCGACTCCAGACCAGATACTCTATCTATTCCACCATCTAACTGTCCAACTAAAATGTTGGCCATCATCATTATTATTAAACATTTATCAACTATCAACTAGGATGAGTAGTGTGTGAAGAGGGGGAATCTATATATATGTAAGAAAGCATTTCTGCTCCAGGAAATTTATATTGAGGTACAAGGGAAAGGAATACAACAGGTACATGGATAAGAAAACAGACTTAACCTGAGGAGGATGAGAACATCCAATCTGCAAAGGCTTCCCAAAGAATCCACCTGAGCAGTCCTTGAAGGAGAATAAGAATTCTGAAAAATGGTACTGAAGAGAAGAACACTCCCTAGGCAAGAAGATTTCTTTTGCAAATATTCAGAGATAGGAAAAAAGCTGATAATGAGTACTGGAGTAAGTGAGTACTGGTAAAGGAAAGTGACCTATCCACAGTCACATAAATAATTGGTGTGGTCTCACTATGTAATTTGTTCAGGTTGAGTAAATTAGCTGAAACATTTTGGGAAATGGCCAAAAAGCTGGAAAAAAGAAGAAAATTTTGATAGTAAGTTATCAAATCAAGTTAATAAGCATTTATTAAGCACTACTATGTGCAGGTACTGTGCTAAGTGCATAGGTAGATTTTTTTGTTTGTTTAATTAAAACTTTTTATTTACAAAACATATGCATAGGTAATTTTTCAGTATTAACTCGTGCAAAACCTTCTCTTCCAATTTTTTCCCTCCTTCCCTCCATCTCCTCCCCGAGATGGCGGGTAGTCCAATACATGTTAAATATATTAAAGTATATGTTAAATACAATATATGTATACATATTTATACAGTCATCATGCTGCACAAGAAAAATCAGATTTAGAAATCAGGTAAAAATAACCTGAGAAGGAAAACAAAAATGCAAGCGGACAAAAACAGAAAGAGTGGAAATGCTATGTTGTGGTCCACACTTATTTCCCATAGTTCTCTCTCTGGGTGTAGCTGGTTCTTTTCATGAACCATTGGAACTGATTTGGTTCATCTCATTGTTGAAGAGAACCACATCCATCAGAATTGATCCTCATGTAGTATTGTTGTTGAAGTGTATAATGATCTCCTGGTTCTGCTCATTTCACTTAGCATCAGTTCATATAAGTCTTTCCAATCCTCTCTGTATTCATCTTGCACATAGGTAGATTTTCTTCCACACACTTTATGTTCTTCCATTCCTTCCCTTGTCTACCTAGACAGAGATTTAGTTTGTTTATCTCTTTTTTGGTCTTCACTTAAATTTAACAATCTCCCCTCTCTCCTTATGAAGCAAATGTAGCAGATATATACTCTTCCCTCCATCACCCATCAGCCTGGTAGTCCCAACGAAACCCTCTCTATAGTGTAGTTTTTCTAACTGGTAGGGAAAGATCAGATAGACATTTCCTCTACTTCAGAAGATCTAAGTCAATCCTGGATCCATATCTCACTTGTAGGAGTGATGGAGGAGAAGGGATTGGCTGTAAGTCTGGGATTTTTTCTTCACACGTAAAATGGGGGGAGGGTAGGACCATATGGCCTTTTGAGGCCCTTTAGAATTCTAAATCTGTGACTCAGTGCTTCCTCACATTTAGAAATACACAGGGAAGTTCATCCTGGGCTACGAAGATTAGGCAGTTGGAAGTTGGCTTTTTATCTTTTAGAAGATAGAAAAGGAGGAGAAAGAAGGGTTAAAATCAGCAATATTCTCACAATTGATATTAACCATAGATGCTGGAGCACTAACACAACAAAAGAATGTTAAACTGTATAAATTTATCTGACTAGAAGAAAATAATGTTAAACATAGTCATTTACATTAACTACTTACTATTTATGCCTAATTACTGTGCAGTGCTGCACAATAACAATTATTTATACATATACATATATATAAAATTAAGTGTCACATTAATTTGTGTAAGTTGTATTTGATTATAACACTTAGCTTTATTATTTTCATGCTCAGCCTTCCTCATTTGTTCCTCCTATTCCTCTATTAGAGAGACACCCAGGTATAGTGGATAGAAAGCTGGCCTTGGAATCATAAGACCTAAAATTAAATCTTTCCTGTGGCAAATACTGACAGAGTGACTCTGGGCAATTCACCTCACCTCTGAGATCCTCCTAAATCAGGGAAGATTCCAGGCTGCATTGGTCAAGATACACTGAGAATTCCCCCATCTATCAATGAAGTCACAAGACTGGACCAAAAAGTCTTTTATTCCAATTTCTTAAAATTAGAGTGGGGGAGGGCAAAGCTACTATGATTGACTGAAGGCAGCAACCCCGAGGAATTCTTCCAATATTCCCCTCCAAACTTTAAAATAATGCCTCAAATCAAAGCAGAAGGACAGGGTAAGACAATTTTCTAGCCTAAGAAAAGGTTGGCAAAAGGGCCAAAATAGAGACCTATCTGGAACCCACACACAACAGTGGCTACGGAAGCAGCTTCAAGAGTTCTGAGTAGGGGAAAGGGGGTGTGGGATGTCAGACAGTTGACCAGAAAAAAAGATTACAGAGGACCTTTTGCCAGCACTGGGTACAGCTGGCACTGATTGGCAACTCTATTGCCCATGCACAGTTCTGGGTTTTAGTTCCAGATTACATTTTCAGGATGGAGAGGAGGTCTCCAAGGGAGGTCCCATTTCAAGACAAAGAGGATACTAGTGCTTGTGGCTCTAGGTGACCAGAGGTTCTTCCTGGGTAAACAGCAGAATATAGACCAGGAGAGCAATCACCATAAATTCTCTCAGAATCACAACACCTTGGAAGCACCAAAATGTTGCAGACTCCCAGAACCAGCCCTGAAAAGAGCAGCACAAAACCCCCTGAAACTTGATACAATGCCTCTTCACCCCGATGTGGGCAAAACTCTACTTTAACATAAAATTCAAAGTCAAGAAATAGATTAGAAAAATAAGCAAACAGGGACAGCTCAGTGGCACAGAGGGTAGAGCACCAGCCCTGAACTCAGGAGGACCTGAGTTTAAATCTGATCTCAGACACTTAACACTTCCTAGCTGTATGACCCTGGGCAAGTCATTTAATCCCAATTGCATCAGCAAATAAATAAAATAAATAAGCAAGCAATATTTAAAAAAAAAAATTGGCCGTAAAAAACTGCTACTGTGGTAGGAAAGACCAAGATCTAAACTTAGAAGTCAACAGGGTGAAAATAACTAAAACAAAGCTTCACAGAAATTCCTGGAAGAGTTAAAGAGATAAAATTGATAGAGGAAAATTTTGGGAAAAAAATTAGAGTGATACAAGAAATTAATGAAGACAGAATTAACAGCTTGATAAAAGAGGAACAAAAATATTAAAGAAAATAAAATCTAAAAAAACTGAATTGGCCTTATGGTTAAAAAAAAAAAAATACAAAAGTTCACTGAAAAAAAGAACTTAAAAAGTAGAATTGACCAATTTGGGGAAAAAAGATACAAAATCTCAATGAAGAAGATAATAATAATTTCGCAAGTAACAGCTAATGTCTTTATGAGACATCAAGAAACAATAAAATAAAGTTAAAAGAATGAAAAAAAATAAAAGAAAATGTGAAATAGCTTATTGGAAAAACAAGTGACTTGAAAAATAGATCAAGAAGAAATAATTTTAAAATTACTGGACTACCCAAAAGCCATGACCAAAGAAAGAGCTTAAATATCTTATTTCAAGAAATTATCTAAATAAAATAAAATAAAATATTAAAAAAAAAAGAAATTATCAAGGAAAATCGTCCCAATCTAAATCCAGAGGACAAAATAGAAAATTAAACAATCCATCAAATACCTTCTGAAAGAGATTCCTAAATGAAAACTCCTAGGAATATTATAACCAAATTCCAAAGGTCCTTTTTCCAAGCAACCAGAAAGAAGCAGTTTGAATACTATGGAGCCACAGTCATGATCTCACAATATTTAGTAGCTTCAACATTAAAAGAACAGAGGGCTTGGAGTGTGATATTCCAGAAAGCAAAAGAACTAGGATTATAACCAAAAATGATCTACCCAGTAGATTCAGGGGGAAAATTATATGAACTTTCAAACATTCTTGATGAAAAAGCCAGAGCTGAATAGAAAATTTGAAATTCAAACACAAGATTCAATAGGAGCATAAGAATAGTAAAAGTGAAAGAGTAATTAGAAAGGTTTCAACAAAGTTAAACTGTTTACGTTCCTATATGGGAAACCGATATATATAACTCCTAAGAACTCAATCACTTTTAAAGCAGTTAAAAAGAATTTACATAATCAGAGGCCATGAATATGAATCGATTATGTTGGAATGATCTTTAAAAATGGAGTAAAAAGAGAAATGTACTGGGAGAAAAGGGTAATGGAAAGGTAGAATGGACAAAATGTTCTCACATAAAAGAGGCATGCAAGGAAGAACTTATACAATGGAGGAAAAATTGGGGGAGGGTTCAACAATGCTTGAAGCTCACTGTCATCAAAATTGGTAAAAAGAGGGAAGAATACATATACACACTCAGTTATATAGAAATCTAATTTACCCAACAAGGAAATAAGAGGGAATGAGGATAAGAGAAAGAGAGAAAGATGAAAAAAAAAAAAAAGATAGATTAAGGAGGCAGAGATTAGACACAAAATAGGCTTTTGATGAGGGACAAGATAAAAAGAAAGGCAGAAATAATAAAAGTAAGATAAAGGAGAATACAGCTAATCATAATAACTGTGAGTGTGAATGGGATAAGCTCACCCATAAAATGGAAGCAGATAGCAGAATTTATTAAAAACCAGAATCCAGCCATATGTTATTTACAAGAGACACATTTAAAATAGACACACAGAGTTAAAATAAGGATTGGAGCAGAATCTAATATGCTTTGGCTAAACTAAAAAAAAAAAAAAAAAAAGTAGAGGTAGCAATTATGATCTCAAAGAAAAAGCAAAAAATAGAGCTAATTAAAAGGAATTGGAAATTAAGGGCATGCTCATCAATTGGGGAATGACTGAACAAGTTGTGGCAAACATGGCCAGAACTCTATGAATTGATGCAAAGTAAAATAAGAAGAACTAGGAATCATTGTGCACAGTAATAGCAGTGTTGTAATGGTGATCAGCTGTGAAAGACTTGGCTATTCTGATCAATACGATGATCTAAGACAATTCCAAAGGGCTCATGCTAAGCAAAATGTTACCTGCCTCCAGAGAAAGAAATAATGGACTTTGAATGCATATCAAAATATAACTTTCTCACTTTATTTTTCTTGTTCTTTTTGAAATATGACTTACATGGAAATGTTTTACATGATTTCACATGTATAATTAATATATCACTTGCCTTCTTAGTGAGCAAGGAATGAAATAGGAAGGAGGGAGAGTATTTAGAATTCAAAACTTAAGAAAAAATGTTTAAAATTAATAAATTAGAGAAAAAAAGTTAGTGACTCCAATTAATACCAGCCTTAATTATATCCTATTGGAGATGAGAAATGGATACGATAGAAAGATAGCTAGCTAGCTAAATGGATATAGATATATACCTATAAGCTTTTATTATATAGATATGTTTATCTTTTATACACACACACATGTTATTAGAGTAGGGGAAAAGCATTGATAAAGGAGATCATGAAACACTTCCCCTAGGCAATCAGTGCTCTTCCTTCTTGTAAACACATTACAATTATTGATTGATGAGCCTATCACCATCTTGAACTTCCCTAATTGGTCTAGTTAAATCACAGATTTTCCAGAACAAAGTCATTTTCCTATTTATGATCAATATCTCTAACATTGCCATGGGAAAATAAGACAGGAAGATAATTGGGATTCTTTTAGGGACAGTTTAGGTAGGACACTTGGAAGCTTTTAGCTGTACAACAATATGCCTCAGAACAATGTGCTGGACTTGGATCATGAGACCTGCCTCACAGGATTATCATAAGAAAAGTCCTTTATAAACTCCAACCATTATGCAAATATGAGTTTCCATCATTTTTATTCTTTGCTCTCCCGTTCGAGGAATAAGACTATTGAAATCATGACTGTCTCTCTCTCTACACAGGATCAGCACCCAGTAGGCCTCTCTCGGACCACGGGCCCTATTCAGTCCTCAGTGGCCCCAGGTTCTGGCAGCATGGTTACTGGCGCCAACCCTGGGGGTCCCAGCTTCTTGGCCACACAGCCCCAGGCAGCTATCATGAAGCAGATGCTCATTGATCAAAGGGCACAGTTAATGGAGCAGCAGAAGCAGCAGTTTCTGAGAGAGCAAAGACAGCAGCAACAACAGCAGATTCTTGCTGAACAGGTAACAGTAAAACAGCCCAGCTTCTCTATTCTCATAGGCAAGCAGTCTGGCTCAGGCTCTTTCCTATTAAATTCCTACCCACCTTATAAAGCCCAACTCAAAAGCCATTCTCTCTAGGAACTTGGCTAATACTTTGTGGTCAGGACCAGCCTCTTCTTCTTCCTTGAACTTTTCACAAGTTTTGTGCTTTGGCAATGGTAGTCAGCATGTATTGATTGTTGGGTTATAGGTGTCCTTGAATATCATGTGTCTCTTTTCCTACTGGACTATCATTTGCACAGTACTCACAAGAGTATCACTTTGAAGTTTAAAATCTGGGTTCAAACCCTCACTTTGCCACTATGACGTGATGCAAGTTGTTTCACCTTCAAGTTTCAGTTTCCCCATCTGTAAAATAAGGATAAGAAATTCCAATTGGTTTTTCCAACTCTAAATCCTGTGAGCTTTTAATTATATGGATTTAAGAGCTACAGGAGAAATAGACTGGCATAGTGGATGGAGAGTCATCCTATTATCCATAAGACTAGGTGTTCAAGATCTGCTCTTGATAAATTTTCATTTACTTATTTATTTTTGCTGACTGAATTGGGGTTAAGTGACTTGTCCAGTGTCAAACAATCAGAAAATGCTAAGTGTCTGAGATCAGATTTGAACTCGGGTCCTCCTAATTTCAGGACTGGTGCTCTATCCACTGCATCAACTAGCTGCCCCAACAAATATTATTTGTAGAACCAGAAAACCATTGAAGATTATAAATTGCAAAGCAGTGACCAATCTCCGTAAGGAGAGGGAGTTTCCTTACCAAAAACTCCCTAAATAATGAAGACAAAGGTCCATTTTACAAAGAAAAAAAAAGAAATCTGGAAAGTATTTTAATTTAGCTCTTATTTGGTCCTTATAAATAACCCTATAAAATAGGTACAGTTAGTTTCCATTTTGCAGATAGAAACACCGAGACTTGGAGAGGTTAAAGGACTTGTCTAGTTTCACACAGCTAATAAATGTTAAGGCAGAATTTGAATAAGATTCCACTTGTCTTCGGTTCTAACCCATAACCACTACTCAGGATAGGCCCCCTTCCTTATCTCGTTGTATCTCTTCCAATCACAATGCTTTATCCACAGAAATTAATAAATATTTTTGAATCAATACTATTCAACATAACATTACCTAGTACCTGTCATGCAAATGTTTGTATAGACTGAAATGGATTTGATTTAAAAAGAATTTTAAAAAGCAGATGTGTATATAAATAACTATGGAAATATTGTGTGATATCCTGTTTGCCAGAGATAGAATCCATTGCTTTTCACACTTGCCCCATTTCCTCTTGTGCCTAAACATGGAGTTCTAGTCAGTAATAAACAAAGGTGGTCTGAGAACCTCTGATGGTCCACAAAGGTTCAAAACTTTTTTTATCATAATACTAAATCCTATTAATTTCTGACAAAAATTGATGGATATAACCCACATGAACCATAGCTTTTAGTTGGGAGGAGGAGTCCTAAATAATTTTTAAGAGTATAAAAGATCCTGAGGCTCAAAAAGTTTAAGAATCCCTCTTCTAAGTACTTGGTTGCTAATTGTTATTTCATCCTGTCAGCGATATTTCTGCCAATCACCCAACAAACATTAAGTGTTTCCTATGTGCCATGTGCTTTACTAAGCATTAAGGATGTAGAAATAACAAAGAAAATAGAGAGCAGGATTTCCCAATTGGCTTCCAATAAACTCCCCTGATTCTTCTATTCAATATGAAAGAAAATAAAATTGCATTTATTATGTATCTGCATCGAAAAAATAATAGATTAATTTTATTAGGACAATAGGATTATTTATCAAATATTCCCTAAGCCATCTTGACAAACTTTTCTGAGAGAGAGAAAGACAGAAAGAGAGACAGAGAGAGAGAGACAAAGAGACAGAGAGAGAGAGAGAGAGAGAGAGAGAGAGAGAGAGAGAGACAGAGAGAGACAGAGAGAGAGAGAGAGAGAGAGAGACAGAGAGAGAGACAGAGAGAGAGAGAGAGACAGAGAAAGAGAGAGAAAGAGAGAGAGAGACAGAGAGAGAGAGAGAGAGAGAGAGAGAGAGAGAGAGAGAGAGAGAGAGAGAGATCGTTGGGGATATATGTGCCACAGTTTGAGGAGACGTGTGCCCTAGATTGAGACAAAATTTAAGGAAAAAATATGAGGAAGAAGATACTTTCAGCTGTAGCGATCAGGGGAGATGGCAGCTAAAGTGAATAATCAGAAGGCAGGAGTGAAATTCATGGAGGCAGGAGACAGCAGGAGGAGCTGGGTCACCTGGTAGATTCTCCCTACCTAGACATGGTGTCTCCCCCAGCACAGCACATACTATAAGCACTTAACAAATATTTGTTGTGGAATCTTGTTCTTGCTATTTTCCACACACAGTGGGCAAGTTATTTTTCTTTTAGCTTCTGCTGATACATCAAGGACACGTGAGAACCTCCAGCAATACATCTGTCAATATAGTCTTCCCAAGTTGCCGAAGACACCCAGAGCTTAAATGATTTGCTCATGGTCATGCAGCTAGTGAGTGTCAAAGGTGCTATTTGAACCCAGATTTCCCCAATTCCGAAGCTGCCACATCATCCCACTCTCCCTCTATATTCCTCATCCATAAAATAAGGCATAATAATATTTATGATACCCACTGTAAAGGATTCTTATAAGGAAAGTGCATTCTAGACTCTAAATCTGTAGGAAAATGGAAGCTTTCTTGATTTGTATGCTCATCTTTTGCTTCTGTTTGTGATTTTGTTTTTGTTCCTGAGTGGCCATGTAATTATCTTCCTTTTTACAAGGCAAACCAACAGCCTGCCAGCTAAAAAAAAGACAAACCTCTGTTCCTTTCACCCCGCAGTCAGTATGTGACAAGAAGCCACACTAATATCTTTCAGGCAATGATAAATGATGCTTCTGGGAGGAGGCTGCGCTTTGCAAACCTTTTTTCCAGCCTGTCTTAGTGACTTTCAGGTTTTCCTGTGGTCCTTCTAAGTGATGGCTTCTGTTGTGTGTATTATTGCTATGGCCAAGACAAGGAAGGGATACCAAGTGCCCTTTAGAGATTTAGCTGAACCAGCTCAAGGTATGTTAGGAAAGTGGGGTCCTAGTCACCAGGGTCAGTCAGTCCATGGAAACCCCAAGAGGAAATGGGCTGAGCTCCCATGAAGTATGAAGTTCAACACCATTATCGGCCTTGAAATGATGAAAACTTGAGGAGGGAGAAAATACTTCTGAGAGGGATGGTGACAAAAGGTGATGGATAACTCTTTTCTGAGTTAATTTAATTCAGGCCACAAAGAGTTAATAAGTACCTACTATATGTCAGACACTGTACAAGTACCAGCAATACAAAGTGTTCGTGTTCTGGGAGACACAATTTATCCACACAAAAATAAAATACAAAGAATATATACAAAGCACTTTTGAGAAGGAAAAAGTGTTAATAACTGGTTAATCTTTACTTATTACATGAAGAATTGACTGAAATCCACTATTATAACTAAAGTTGAATCCAGGCCAGCTCTCCCCAGTCCCATTCCCCTATCCATGTTCTGGTTTATTTTTTGAGCAGAGTTATGGAAGCCTGCCAATAAGGCCCTGACCCTGAGAGTGATGTCACATCTGGGAACAATCTAGATTAAAAGATGATATAAGAAAATATGCTTAAAAAGCAAAAACACAAAAAGCTGACACTCCTTTACGCTTACCATAACAATTAATGAGCAAATCACCTACTATGTGAAAGGTAGTGTATGATAATACTGCCATCATTCCTGGTAACACTGAAGAATCTCCTAAATGAAATCCATAATCACTGAAAAGAATTTAGCCTAACCATCTACATAGTAAAAAACAAATGGATAACGAGTAAATTCTACTTTATATTTTATTTCTGTGTGGATAAGTTGAATTTCCCAGAACAAGAGTGCCTTGCTTCTTTCTTTGTATCCCTGATGTCTTGTACACTACCTAGCACAGAGTAGGTACTTATAAACTGTTGTTCTGAATAGAACTGAACTCAGAAAAGAGCAGATTTCTCATTATCTAGATCAGTGGTTCTCAAACTTTTGTTTTCAGTATCTTTATCCTATTAAAAATTATTAAGGATCTCTCCAAAGCATTTTTGTTTATCTGGGTTATATTTATAGATATTTACCATATTGGAAATAAAAAATATTTTTGAATTTGTAGACCCTCTAAAAGGGTTTCGGAGATTCCCAGAATTCTCTAGACCATACTTTGAGAACCATTAAGCTAGGATCTTGACATGCAGTTGGATGGAGAACTTTTTGAGTTTATCTATCAGTACATACATGTTAAATATCAAGCAGGGACAATGAGCTGGGATCAGAACAGAGTAGGAGGAAAATAGACTATATTGAATCTTGGGAAATTCTTTTAATGACCTTAAGCTTCCTTCTGAAGCAAAGGTCCTTTCTTTTCAACATCAATATTCTTCTGATGGTATCTGACTGTGAGTCATAAAAGTCTATAGCTTCCAAAGAATTAGAAGGCAAGGATCATCCAAAAAATAATGCAGGGGGTATAAAAAGGCTACATTCTCGGACAAATGAGGAATCATATGCAAAGAGTGGTATGAAATATATCTACTAAGAAATATAATAAACTAGAGCAGCTAAGTGGTGTAGTGGATAGAGCAGTCCTGAAGTCAGGCGGACCTGAGTTCAAATCTGGCGAAAGAAAGAAAGAAAGAAAGAAAGAAGAAAGAAAGAAAGAAAGAAAGAAAGAAGAAAGAAAGAAAGAAAGAAAGAAAGAAAGAAAGAAAGAAGAAAGAAAGAAAAAGGAAGGAAGGAAGGAAGGAAGGAAGGAAGGAAGGAAGGAAGGAAGAAGGAAGGAAGGAAGGAAGGAAGGAAGGAAAGAAAATATAATAAACAGAAAGGGAGAAAAAGATAAACCAGAAAAAAAGAAAGAAAGAAAGAAAGAGGAAGGAAGGAAGGAAGGAAGGAAGGAAGGAAGAAGGAAGGAAGGAAGGAAAGAAAGAAAATATAATAAACAGAAAGGGAGAAAAAGATAAACCAGAAAGAAAGAAGAAGGAAGGAAAGAAGGAAAGAAAATATAATCAACAGAAAGGGAGAAAAAGATAAACCAGAAAGAAAGAAGAAGGAGGAAAGAAGGAAAGAAAATATAATCAACAGAAAGGGAGAAAAAGATAAACCAGAAAGAAAGAAGAAGGAAAGAAGGAAAGAAAATATAATCAACAGAAAGGGAGAAAAAGATAAACCAGAAAGAAAGAAAGAAAGAAAGAAAGAAAGAAAGAAAAAGAAAGAAAGAAAGAAGAAAGAAAGAAAGAAAGAAAGAAAGAAAGAAGAAAGAAAGAAAGAAAGAAAGAAAGAAAGAAAGAAAGAAAGAAAAAGAAAGAAAGAAAGAAAGAAAGAAAGAAAGAAAGAAAGAAAGAAAGAAAGAAAAAGAAAGAAGAAGGAAGGAAGGAAGGAAGGAAGGAAGGAAATATAATCAACAGAAAGGAGAAAAAGATAAACCAGAAAGAAAGAAAGAAAGAAAGAGGAAGGAAGGAAGGAAGGAAGGAAGGAAGGAAGGAAGGAAGGAAGGAAGGAAGGAAGGAAGGAAGAAAGAAAATATAATAAACAGAAAGGGAGAAAAAGATAAACCAGAAAGAAAGAAGGAGGAAAGAAGGAAAGAAAATATAATCAACAGAAAGGGAGAAAAAGATAAACCAGAAAGAAAGAAGAAGGAGGAAAGAAGGAAAGAAAATATAATCAACAGAAAGGGAGAAAAAGATAAACCAGAAAGAAAGAAGAAGGAAAGAAGGAAAGAAAATATAATCAACAGAAAGGGAGAAAAAGATAAACCAGAAAGAAAGAAAGAAAGAAAGAAAGAAAGAAAGAAAAAGAAAGAAAGAAAGAAGAAAGAAAGAAAGAAAGAAAGAAAGAAAGAAGAAAGAAAGAAAGAAAGAAAGAAAGAAAGAAAGAAAGAAAGAAAAAGAAAGAAAGAAAGAAAGAAAGAAAGAAAGAAAGAAAGAAAGAAAGAAAGAAAAAGAAAGAAGAAGGAAGGAAGGAAGGAAGGAAGGAAGGAAATATAATCAACAGAAAGGAGAAAAAGATAAACCAGAAAGAAAGAAAGAAAGAAAGAGGAAGGAAGGAAGGAAGGAAGGAAGGAAGGAAGGAAGGAAGGAAGGAAGGAAGGAAGGAAGGAAGAAAGAAAATATAATAAACAGAAAGGGAGAAAAAGATAAACCAGAAAGAAAGAAGGAGGAAAGAAGGAAAGAAAATATAATCAACAGAAAGGGAGAAAAAGATAAACCAGAAAGAAAGAAGAAGGAGGAAAGAAGGAAAGAAAATATAATCAACAGAAAGGGAGAAAAAGATAAACCAGAAAGAAAGAAGAAGGAAAGAAGGAAAGAAAATATAATCAACAGAAAGGGAGAAAAAGATAAACCAGAAAGAAAGAAAGAAAGAAAGAAAGAAAGAAAGAAAAAGAAAGAAGAAAGAAGAAAGAAAGAAAGAAAGAAAGAAAGAAAGAAGAAAGAAAGAAGAAAGAAAGAAGAAAGAAAGAAAGAAAGAAGAAAGAAAGAGAAGGAAGGAAGGAAGGAAATATAATAAACGGAAAGTGAAAGAAAGAAAGAGAAAGGAAGGAAGGAAGGAAGGAAAGAAAGAAAATAAATATAATAAACAGAAAGGGAGAAAAAGATAAACCAATCATGTGTGAATGTGCATAAGGAACCACTTCCTTTTCTGGTAATCACATGATGTCAAGAGAACTCAAGGAAGGCCCCCAGTGTTGGGTAGATCCACAGAGACAGATTTGTGATTAGACATGGAGAAGAGACACATACACTTGGCAGTCCTACATGGTCTTCTTACAAGACACTAATCTGCCTCTCTGGGGAAAGTACCTGCATCAGTCAGATCCCAGACTTACCTGGATATTGAAAGTTGTTTCATTGGAAATTACTTTTCCAAGATCACAGAGGTAATAAGTAACAGAGCTGGACTTTGAACCTAGAATTCTGGTTCTCTTTACAATACCTTTTCCATGATACCACATTGTCTCGATTCAAAGTTACACATGCTAATTATTATCAATTAGTTACTGATTGCTAATTAATTAAATATTAATTCTGTATTGATGTTTCCCTCTTTCTCTTTTCCCTTCCTTCTCTGATTCCATTTCCCTCTCTTGCCCTCTTTCCTTTTCTTGCCTTCTTTCCAATCCAGCAGTTACAGCAGTCTCATATGCCCCGGCAGCATCTCCAGCAGCGGACTCCTTATTCAGTACAGCAGGTCAATCAGTTTCAAGGTAAGACCTGAGCGTGGCAGTTTGCTGTGCTTCCCCTGCCCTCCTGGGAAGAGTGTCGGTATGGAGCCAGAACCAATAATACCTTCCATGTCACATTTTTCCATGTAATGTTCTGATCATCTTACCAACCTTGGGAACAAATCCTATCCCACTGTTCTCTTTGCTTCCTTGAATTTGATGCTAGGTGGGAGGTCAGAATTCATACAACAGCAGAAAAGCTCCAATTTGTAGCTACCCCAGTCACTGTGGATCATTAAGGGCCAATTTGAACATCCCAGACTTGATGAATCTTTTTAATCATCACCCTAAAAGGAACAAAGAGAACATTTAACATCCTTCTGAAATTTAGAGGGTTGCACATGGGCTAGAATGTTTGTGGCAGCCCTTTTTGTAGTGGCAAGAAACTGGAAGCTGAGTGGATGCCCATCAGCTGGAGAATGGCTGGTTAAGTTATGGTACATGGATGTTATGGAATATTATTGTTCTATAAGAAATGATCAGCAGGATGATTTCAGGGAGGCCTGGAGAGACTTACAGGAACTGATGCTGAGTGAAATGAGCAGAACCAGGGGATCATTGCACATGGCAACAATAAAATTATGTGATGATCAATTCTGATGGATGTGGTTCTTTTCAACAAGGAGATGATCCAGGCCAGTTCCAATGATCTTGTGATGATGAGAGCCATTTACATCCAGAGAGAGACTGTGGGGACTGATAGTGGACCACAACATAGCATTTTCACTTTTTTTGTTGTCGTTTGCTTGCATTTTATTTCTTTCTCATTTTATTTTCCTTTTTTGATCCAATTTTTCTTGAAGAGCATGATAATTGTATAAATAAGTGTACATAAAAAAGAAATTTATAGGATTGTGTAAGCTTGAAAAGTGTAGTCATTTGTCTGTTCCTCATCTAATTTCCTGGTACGAGTTTCTAAGGTGGTACAAGGGAAGACAACAAGGCTTAAACAGACTCTTCCTCTCCTCCAAATAGGAATTACCACTGCAATTTAATTGGGGGTATCAGCAGGGGAAAAGTAGCAGCAATCCTAACAAGCTCTATTTGCACAATATGACAAATATCTCAGTGAAATCAGGGATCCTGATACCCAGCAAGGGGACTAGAGAGTGTCGTACATAAGAAGATTGAATTGGGGTGTTTAGCTAGAGAAAGAATAATTCTGGAGGTAGAAAAATCTGTCCTTAAATATTTGAAAGTGTGAAAGAGAGATTAGACATATTCTTCTTGGCCTCAGAGGGAACAAAAGGGAGGTTAAGCAGCTAGAGCTATCCAAAAAAAGAATGGGCTTCCTTGAAAGTATTGATTTCCCCTGTGATGGAGATCTTCTGGTGGAATTTAGATAAATATTTGTTATAGATATTACCTAATGGCTTCCTTTTTGGACATGGCTGAGATTAAGGAGGCTCTAAAGATCCCTCTTTTAACTCTGCGATTCTAAGATCCAAAGACTCTCTTTGGTAAAAAGAGCCATATTTTGACAGAGATGCTCTCTGACTCCACCATCACCATCCCTATCTGACCTGCCTACTCATCACTTTGGGCACTTTCAGTCTTTGTAATCAGGAAAATTCACTAGGATTCTAGTCACAAAATCAACCCTAGCATTCTGTGAAGTAGTATTTTTTAAAATGGCAAGTTAGTTCTTCATAACTCTTCTTACAAGACACAGCACAGTGTAGTGGCTAGAGAGGTGATTCTGGAATCAGAAATACCTCAATTCAGGCCACGCTCCTAAATCCATATTGATGAGTCATTTCAGATCGATCACTTAACCCCGTGGTGCTCGAGGCAGCAATTCTTTAGGATTATCAGTTGCAAAGAGAATGCTGAGCAGCCCTGGCAGAGGAATTCCCTCATGGAGAACTCCCTGCACCAATAAGATCACAGGTCTAGCGTCTATCTCTATTCAGAATATGGTTTCTAGTGCCCCTTCTCCCCCACCATTCATACATACACATATGCCTCTTTAGACTATATTTGGAGGTGACACTGATCTGAATTTATGATTTCATCTATGTAAAGAATTTCCTGGGATGGGACCCATGATGACCCAGAAAGGTTAATTAATTTGGCTTTGGTCACCCAGCCGGTATATGGTCAGAGCACTCAAATCTATCCCTCTTCCCACTACGCTGTGCTGCCTCTTGTACTGTATTAGAGGGAAAATAATTTGGTTAAGCCGGTAGTCCTTGCTGAGCTGTTTTTAAGGCATGTGATGTGTTAATTCCTGATTTCATTGGATGACCGAGCCACATTTGACAACCAGGAGAGAAAACATGTTCTGCATTTTTAGAGATGTCCCTTAAAGGACTTTCTTTTCTCCCTAAACTTTTGGTTCAGGATCTTTCAACTCACTCCTCTGCACTTTTCTATAATCCCAAATCACATATTATGGATATGTAGTAAAACTCTACATGGGCTAAAAAGGCAAGAAAACATTAGGATTTCTCAGCTACTTGATGCAAGACTATATAGCTTTTAGTCTTTTCCATATTTTTCATGTCTTTGACAAACACTGCTACTATGCTGATGTTACACATCTGGGAGAATATCAGATTGATAGATAAAGAAACATTGTCCTTCCTGAGAAGGCCTGTCAGAAATAGCTCCCAGACTGTTCCTCCTCCATACTTTTAACACTCTTCTTTTCAAAGGACCTAATGACTGTCTTTCTCTCTCTTATTGAGTCCTATGCCCCTCGGCAATGTTATATGCCCATGGGGAAATGGTTATTTTTCACAAATATGAACTCCTCCCGGAGGGAAGATAGAACAGCGCCCTTTTAGAAACAACTGGCACGTTATTGACTCTGGCTGAATATGGAAGAATTGGCTTTGACATTGGGCTATTAGCCAGAAAACAGTAAAATTAAATCGACCACAATTTTTCAGGATAATACCTGCGTGTTCAGCTATAAAAGAGGCCCATTGCCCAACATACATCCTAATCAAGTGAAGAATAAAGCTAATCTTTGGAGGGACATTTTCTTTCATCTCGCTTTCTCTGAACATTTAAAATTACTACAGGCATACAACAAGAAGAATAAATAATTCTAATGGGCAAATATGCAGCTGATTTAAAAATAACATTTCTTCTACATGTAGATAGTGCAATTAATTATGCTACATTTTGAAAAATAGTAGTTGGTTAGGACTGAAATTCTAAGACCTATTCTATGGAAGCAATCCTGAATTGGATAAAAGCAAGTAATCTTAAATTGCATATAATTAGTAATAGGGCTTGAAAATCCATAGGCGCTGGAAAAGCATCCTTGCCAATGGCCTTGGTCCTAAATTACAGAGCGTTGAGGTAGGCCCTTGCATCTGTCTCTAGTACAACTATCCCATATTTATCCAAAGTAGGTCTATGAATCAGCCCCAGAATGATGGACAGGATGGGCCATTTTGTTTTTCCAGTCAATTTGGGATTTTTCAGCCATCTCAATGACCCATTTGTTCCCAGTTAATCAGATCGTCCATGTGGCTGGCACGATTCCTAGTGTCAATAGCATAAGCCTTCATGGGGAAATAATTGGACGAGACCTGAGAGAGCCAGCATGCTGTAGTCAGTAAGGGACAGACCTTGGATTCTGAGAGTGCCATGTTCAAGACACATATCTGGTTCATCAGGTCACTTAATCTTGTCCCCAGTTAACTCTTTTAAGACTCTCAAGTACAGAATATTTACTGATCGACATTGATGGAGAGTTTCTACACTATGTATGCTAGAGGTTTGCAGCCTGACTCAGATGAAATCATATTGAGAAAATGTTTAGCAAAATAAATAAAAACACAATACAACCTAGATAATGTTAACTTGTGGTTTTCTAAGTAAATATGGGCAAGCAGAGATCTGTTTGCATTTAAATTTGATACCATAGCCCTACGCTGAAGAAAAACATAACTGACAGTGTTTTGTATATTTTCTTTTATTTGAGTTTTTTTCTTTTAATTTGTATTTATTTGTAAATAATGATTCAGATCATTTTTCATATTACTTTAGACAGCTTTGGTTTCTTTTTTATAGCTTTTTATTTACAAGATATATGCATGGGTAATTTTTCAGCATTGACAGATATTTTATCCCTGATTTTTACATAAAGATAGTTGTTGCGAGAGCTGCTCAAGCTCCTACCATAATTAGGTGTCGGAGATGAGATTTGAACCGCCACCTTCCTGACTAGGCAAGTACTCTTCCCACAGTGCCATCGTACATGCCTTTTACTGTGCCACACCACAAAGTTGCAGTATACATTGTCCTCTAGTGTTGAAACAGAAACCCTTGATTTGCTTTAACATTTTACTTAACTTATTGATCCCCCAAGGTGAAAATAACCAGAGCTCAGTCAGACTTTACTCCCAGAATCTTTTCCATTGTTCAGTTTAGAATGATATTAACCCCCTAAACCAAATAAATATAGCATGATAAAAAAAATTCCCATAATTATGTCACTTAAATAAAACCAGTAAAACTAGAAGCATATTTGTTGTTCAGAAATCGATAAGAAAAAAAAAACCCACTCCCCTTTCCCTCAAGGTTCTGGATTTCAAGGTTATACTATCCCTCATCTACTTTCTCATCACTGTTTTAAGGTGGAATAAAATTTACTGATTGTATTGATTGGCTGAGAGGCTGCCTTTTCTTTAAATGGGCAAGAAAAACAGTTTTTCTTTTTTCTCATAGACTTAATCAGTAGCAAAGACATAGAAAAATCCATTGGTACTTCATTCCCAAGCTATTAAAACATTGGTCTCCTAAGTCCATTGTCCCTATCGTCCCTTCCTTGTTTGAAAACTTCTTGAAAACCAGAAAGAAGGGCCCGTATGTGGTTCATTTGGACTACATGACTTGGGGTTGATAGATCTCATTAAAACCCCATTAGAGGTGTACAGAGAAATGGTCATCCCTTATGTAAACAATGGATGGAGCCAGAGCAGAACATCTAAGAAGTTGCAGAGTGAGTGAAGGTAGTTCTGGCTCTGGATCACATTTCTCTGACGCGTGAAGAGGCACCAAGTCAAAAATATGTGGAAACTCTGAAAGCGTATCCCCCAAATTCCCATAGATCAGAGGAGCATCTTGGAAAACAGGAGAGGACGATCTTTAACCCTTCCAAAACTGTTGAGGTCTTTATAGAAATTAGTTTTTATTCTCTGCTGAACTGTGTTCCACCCCACAAATTGAATATGTAGTATGATCAGCAGTTCTCACTTAAGGTAGCTCGGGAGATGAAGGAGCTCTTGTTCCCAAGGAGCTGGGGGCTTTCTTAGTGAGGGGAAAAAACACATTACATTATGAGTTCTAATGAAAGTACGGTCAGGAAACTGATCCTTTCATAAAAGGGAATGTCTCCATACCAAAAGTAAATGTGATGCGCTTGGAAAATGGAAGATTTCTGAGAATACTTCATTCATTCATCCATTCATTCAATGACCAGTTATTAAGATCCTACTATGGACTAGGTATTGTTCTAAGTACAAACAGAAAAAAAAAGTCCAAAAACAAAGAGGAGTTTACATTCTCCCAGGACAGGGGAAGAAAGGGCAAGGAGAAGCAGCAGCTACCCAGATAAATAAATGTATATGTAGTGTCCCTTTCTTATGGAAAATGCCTTGGAAAACACCTTATTTACTTACTGAAAAGGGGAGAAGAAAGATATTTGTGTGAAAAATATAGATGAAAGCAGCGATATCGACAGTTCTAAAGGTACCTGAGAGAAAAGCAGCCCCTCAGACAAAATTACTTAAGAAGAGACAAAGACAGTACAGATTTATGGCTGCGGCACATTGTTTCCCAGAGCTAATTTATATATGACTGTTTTTAGAATTTGGAAGTTTATTGCTGGAAAACTAAATCAAAGAACTGTTTAGGGACTAAGGAGCAATGTATATTGACTTTGTTTTATATATCTATATCTATATCTATCTATCTATATATACATGTATATATATATATATATTATATACATATAATATATATATTCATGGGGGGGAAGGGTAGGAATGCACTAACAACTAGGGCATCAAAAGAATAATTGGGTAGGAAGGTACTGAACCTTGGAAGAAAACAGGGATTCTAAGAGGCAGAGATGAGAAGGAGATGCAGTCCAACTCATAAATGACTTATTCTCTCAGTCTGTTTGGCTTAGGTGTATAGTTTTGTTTGGGAAAAAAAAATAAGCATTGGGTCTTTTTCTTTCCTTTGCAGGTTCTCCCCAGGAGATGGCGGCCGTGAGGAACCAGGCAGCTCTCCAGAACATGAGAGCTTCCCGGATGATGGCCCAGAGTGCCGGCATGATGGGAATGGGACCTTCCCAGAACCCCGGGGCCATGCCCTCCGCAGCAGCTCAGTCCGAGCTCGGAATGGCCCCTTACAGCAACCCCCCCACCAGCCAACCAGGAATGTACAACATGAGCGCAGGGATGAGCCAGATGCTCCAGCACCCGAACCAAAGTGCCCTGGGCATGAGCCACGGCCAGGCCCAAGGCCCGAGGCAGCCGGCAGCCGCTCAAGGAGTCGGCATGGTGAGTGGGTTCAGTCAGAGCATGCTGGTGAACTCAAGCATCCCCCAACAGCATCAACAGATGAAGGGACCCGTGGGACAGGCCCTGCCCAGGCCCCAAGGCCCTCCGAGACTTCAGAGCATCATGGGGACTGTCCAGCAAGGAGCACAAAACTGGCAGCAGAGGAGCTTGCAGGGAATGCCCGGGAGGACTAGTGGAGATCTGGGTCCATTCAACAATGGAACCACGTACCCCATGCAGGCTGGACAGCCTCGGCTGACCAAGCAGCATTTCCCGCAGGGGATGAGCCAGTCGGTCGTGGACACCACTGGCGCCGTGAGAGCTCTCAACCCGACCGCCATGGGTCGGCAGATGATGTCATCCCTTCCCGGGCAGCAAGGGAACGCCCAAACGAGGCAGATGGTCATGCCGGGCATGGGCCAGGGCGTCCCCGGCATGCCGGGATTCAGCCAGCCTCCTGGCCAGCCGCCGATGCAGAGCGGCAGCTTTGCCCCCAGCAGCCAGGGCCAGGCTTATGATCGGAATCCAGCCCAGGATCTCCCTTATAATTACAGCAGCGAAGGAGCTGGGGGCTCTTTCCCCAGCCTAGCAGAAGGCGCCGACCTGGTGGACTCCATCATCAAAGGAGGGCCCGGGGACGAATGGATGCAAGAGCTTGATGAGTTATTTGGCAATCCCTAATCACAGGGGACCCTGAGAGCCAAAACTCCAGAGGTTAAAGTTTAAAAAGAAAAAAAAAAAAAGGAAACAGGATGTCATCCCATCCTTGTTTTTTATTTTTTTTTTTAATCTGTGCAAATTGAGCTGAACTGTAGCAGGCAGATGGTGGAAGTTAAAGGTGGCGCTTGCCAGCCACCATAGCCCTCATTTTACAGAACTTCCACATATAGCGATCTCAACTCCATGGCACCTGCCTACTGGGTATGAGAGAGACAGACAGAGGGACAGGTTGGGGGAAGAATCCACGCCAGCCTGTGGCCCCATGGGACAACCATTCTCCTGATTCCAGGGATGACTTGCCAGTCCCCTGCCCAGCTGAGCAGGACTGCCATCCAAAGTCAAGGAGTCCCATAGTCTGTCCATCCCTAGGTCTTCTCGGGCCACCAGAAAAGACAGAGCCTCAGGCCGTGGGGAGGAACCCCTTCCCATCCAAGCTGCTGGGGGATTGCACAGGCCGGGCACTGGTGGATCAGAATTATGCTGAACTCTGGGTGGAATTCCAGGCTACTGTTTGGGAGGGCGGGCGGCAGTTTCCAAGAGAGCTTAGCGGCCCCCTCCCGACGCCCATGACGAACCTCAAGAATCCCGAAGGCGGGGCTGCCGGAGGCTGCCCAAGGAGAGCCGGGTGATCTTGGAGGAAGAGTGTCAACCGGGCGATACAAAGAGAAGAGCCCTTAGAAGACGAGTCCATCACTGTTGTGACCGGTGGTCGTGGCCATTGTTTAGTAGCTAGAAGACTCCAGACTTCCCAAGCTACTGTGGGGTCCAGTACAATGCTTATGAATCTAGTGAGTTTTTCCCATCTCTACTTCTGACAGTGTAGCATCTAACGAGGGGAGCGATGGACAGACATCCGCCGGACTCTGGAGATGTCATTCAGGCCCTCCACTCCCTCCTTTTGCTTCTACTTCTCCTGTTCCTTACTCCCAACCCTGATTCCAATTGCCTAATTCATACAGCTTTTCTTTTCTTTACCAGTATCCCAAATGAAGCGACTTCCTTTAACTGAGCCTTGTCATGGCTAAAGTGAATGACAGAAGGGATTCTGCTCTGCCAGATATCGCAAAGGGATTCTGGCATTTCCTGCCTCTAAGTGTATGATAGTTACCAGTACTACCACGGGGGCCATGGAAGTCTATTCTACTGTCTGACAGCACTTGCAGGCTACTGGCCCTGTAATTCCGACATCTCCAAATGGGGATGGACCTTCAGGAGGAGAATTCTGGTCCACTCAGATCAGTTTGCTAAAATGTGTCCCTGACTCTTTAGTCCGGGTTCAGTCATCTGGGGGAGAAGTCATCCCCCGCATCATCTGCCAATGACGCCTTTTCCTTGGCAGATTGATCACAAATTTTCTGAGAATTTGAAGGCAGCAGTCAACTAGTATGTCTGGCAAATGTTGTTTCTAGAAAGGGGATGTGGTCCCTGTTGAGCTAAATATTCCCTACTAAACCATCCCAGGTATTTACTCTCTCTGGGGTTATTCTCTCAATCTGACTCTGTCCAAAGGCACCAACAATTTAGCTTCTGCGTGTTCCTTTATTTCTTCCCCATTCCCCTGCTCCCCCTCCTACCACTTCATCACGGGGACCATCAGCCTAAGAGAAATCTAGACAGAAGGAAGCAAGGAGAAAAGTGAATAAATTTGGTCTTTGGTCCTGATGATACACGTGCTTTTAGCTCACCCAAAGCCAGAGCCAAGAGCATTCAAATCCACAGATACCTGTGGAGAAAGAGGGGTACAGACTGACCCACGCTGGGAGAAATCCAAAGAGAAAGAGCTTGAGTAGAAGACTAAGATAGGAGGAAATGATCTGCCAAAGCCTCCCTTGGCTTGCCTCCTGGAGAGGAACCAGTGCATGGATCTGCACGTAGCAAGAAGAGGATGCAGAGCTAGCGGTGACTCCAAGTTGGCGAGAGGAACATGGTGGGAGCCGCTCTGGTTCATGCAGGAGAGCCCTGTGGGACTGGATATAAGAGCCCTAAAGGTCAAGCCACATTACCAGGGAAACTAAGAATCAAAATAGATGAAAACCAAAAAGAAAATAAATGAATGCATTAGAAAGAGACAAAGTTATGGAAAGAAAGGAGGAAGAACTCAAAACACATCCACCTTTTTCTGAGAGGTACAGGAAGCCAACCAATATGCCAGTGTCAGCAAGCTAGAGGTGAGTGATGAAGACAGAGGCTCTATCAGCTTTGAAAAGCTTCCTCTGAATACTCTGTACTGGGACCAATTAAACAAGAGGTAGATTTTAATTATTTTTTTTTTTTACTACGGTGCTGATGTATATGTAATGTCTAAAAATAAAAAAATGTTATTTGTAAATATGTTTTTACAATCCTGCAAATATCACTGGGTCTACTATCTGTAAAATATATACATATGAATATATATATACTGTTTGTTTAAAATAGAGTATTTTTATTTCATTCCTTAACTCATCATCACTGCAATGGCATTACACTTCAAACTACATCTGATTACTAATTTGTACTGTATTACCTGATGGCAACTGGCTCCATTCTATTCAGATTTTTCTAGTTTTCTGTTTTTACCTTGTACATTGAGCACTGCATATTTCCTTCCGAGAACTGTACAGAACTCTGAAATGTAGAGATGAAGTGATGTTGGCAGACCACTTTTAAAGAAAAGGGCAAATAAAAGATTGTTACCTGAACCAATCCAAAGTGTCTTTTTTTAAAAAATAAGAATAATTCCTATTTAAGGTTTACAAAATCTTTTCCCCACAACTATCCCTAAAGGTAGGGAGCAAAGGGATCATTCACCTCCATTTTACAGATTGGGAAAGTCTGTGAGCAAGCATGGTGAAGTGAGTAGGGCAATAGCAAGGGAAAACAATTAGCCCATTTGCCCCATTGATAGGTAACTTTCCCTTGATAGTCCTGCCACTTATTACCTGGGTAGATTGGAGCAGCAGCATGATATGGTAGATAGAATGCTAAACTTGAAATCAGGAAAAGCTGGATTCAGAATTCACACCTGATATTCAGTAGCTGTATGAACCCAGATAATTCACTTAAATATCTCAATTTTTTCCTCATCTATAAAATGAGGAGATTGGATTAAGTGGCATTGAAGGTGCTTTTCAGGACTAAATCTATGATCCGGTGACATCAACAGATAGCAAGGAAGGGACCCCAGGAGTTGGATGGAAAGTAAAAAGGAGAAGTATAGTATAAAAGAGTCCTAATAGGGTAAGAAGCATAAATGGGGAATGTTGGGTACCATTGGAAATTTCCATTAGTAGAATCCTCAGGCCACAAAAGTGTTTCTAAATGAGGAAACCCAGACTCAAGATAGTAATGTGACTCCCCTAACACCAAAGTAATAATGCTTAATAAGTGTTAAAGCTAGGATATTCCCTGGGATTCCAACTTTCCAAGCTGGAAAGCAGAAATCTTACCCTCGATGTTGGAACTAGTCCCATGACTTGTCCCAAAAGTCAATGGAGATGATGAAGATTGAACTCTTAAGATTTCTTTTGGATCATTATTTATTTATCAGGTAACTTAGTAACAACGGCTCCCAAATCTTGTCATTCCAATACAAATTTTTTACATTTCTAAATTTGCTCTAATGCTCCCTGAGGGAACTATCATTATTGGGGGCAAGATGGGAGAAGGGGAAAGTATGCAGAATGGTAAGTCTCACATTTGAGATCTTCAACCATAATTGAAGAAAGAGATGCCATCTTCCAAGACAAAGACTCAGATTCTGGGACAACATCTACAGAAGGCTATTACAGAAAAGAAACTCACCTTAGCCCACCATCTTCCAGCCCTTATTTTAACTATTCTAACAGACTAAGTGATAATACCTTCCACACCTGGGATTTTGGAATAAAGCTCTTTTTGCCCCGTCCTAGTTATGTTCTGGAAGTGGCCTTTATAAAGATTGTATTTGACTGTGGAAGGACAAGAAGATTGAGTTGCAGCAGGAGCACTGTAGGGCCACACAACAGTGTTGGGGGAAGAAAAGGGGAAGGGTTAAAATGCTGGCTTGTCACACCACAGTGAGCATTTCACAAAGGATTGGCGAGTCCCAGATATACACACACAGGTTGGGAAATACAGCTGCAGAGGACATTAAGTTGGGCATGCTCTCTGTCACCCGGGCTAAATCATCTAAATGAGACAAGAGGGAATGGAAAAATTAAATCAACTCAAGGCAAAAATGGCTGACAGTACCAGCCAAAAATCTGGAGCTCTGGGAAATCTTAGAGTCCCCCCCTTCTCCCAGTTCCCCATTAAATTACAAACATGTAGTACTGAAACCTACTTTGCTCCAAATGCTTCCGCTAATCAGATTAATACATATTTGGTGAAAAATAAGATTGCTATACATTGGGCAAATAGAGTACTTTTGCTCCTCAAAGAGATTTCTCATATGCTATCTTATTTGTCTTCAGAGAATCCCAGGGAAATATATTTAAACCAGCACGTCTGTTTTCATGGGGCATCTGCCTCTGTGTGAAGGAGGCACTTCATTTGTCAATAGGCCAATTGCTATTTTAAATGATCATGACAAAGTTTTTCTGCTCTGGTATGTCGTGTATGCTGGGCTATTAACGGGAGTTCACCACTCAAATAAGCAAAGGAGGCTGGGAAAGGTTCTCTCATCCAAGCCTTGAGGAAAAATAATGAAAAATTAGGGACCTGTAACTGCACCAAATGCCCCTTTTCTAAGCCCCAAACCTGCAGGCCAATGAAATGGGCCCTAGGACCTACTGCCCTCTTTTGTACTTCTGATGTCATCTTTTAATTTGTTTTTTAATAGTTCAAATGGCAGGCTTTGTCAATGGCACTGTACAGTTATCATTCTACCAACATCATCCTTCTCTTCTCCTTTTGTCAGAAGAGACCATCTACAGTCTGAGTCTCTGAGCTTTTCCTCCACTGGAGAAGGACTCATCATAGAATTCTGGAGCCACACAATTATCTAATTCCTTGAAGATCTGCTCCGAAACCTGGGTGTTCAATCAGGACAATGGAGCTTCATTTAAAAGAGAATAGAAAAAAATTAGGAGGAGAAATTCATATTTTTGGATGTTCATAACTTTTTAACTTTGTAAATCATCCAAACAAATGGCATTTTTATGTTCTTTGCAGAGAGACGATTCTTAATTAATTAATGCAGAGAGACCATAACTTTCAAACCAGGAGGAGTTATATAGTCCTAAAAACAAAATGAAGATAGGTTTTTAAAGCATATCACCAATTAGAAGAAGATGCATTCATAAAGTCAAAACTTTCTGGTTTTGATTGGTTCCCCATTGCTCACTAAATTAAGTTATTTAAATACTGATTTAGGCATTCAAGTTTTTACAATATGGCTGTAATCTACCAGTTCTGTCTTCTATGAATCCCATTGTGGCTTAGGAGTGAGAGAATAGGATTCTGAGAGAGGAAAAATGGTTCCCTGAGAGATGCTAGCTCAGGACCATGGACAAAGGGCTTAATTTCTAAACCTCTCAGTACCCTAGCCTAGGGCTTCTTAAACTTTTTCCACTCACAATCCCTTTTCTCCAGGGAAATTTTTACATAATCCTAGGTATATAGGTATACAAATCAAACATTTACCAATAATAAATCATAATTTTATGACCCCCATATTCAGTTATAAGACCCCATATGGAGTCAAGAAGCACAATGTAAGAAGTGGAGTCCTAGTTCAATGGCATCAAATTTCCTTCCAATAATCCTGGTTGTTAAGTACTGCCTTCCTAACATACAGACAAGAGAACTAAGGCGCAGGGAGATTGAAGAACCAGGATTAAAAGCCACATCTCCTCAATACCAAGTCCTTTGAGTACAAATCTGGGACTCAATCTATTGATTCAAAATCATTCATGATGATTCAGAAATGTACAGGAGAAATCTGAGCGTGAACTCTCTTCATCCATTCAGTTCTGTATTTAAATGCTATTCATGTATATGACACTTTTCAACTAAAGATCTTCTAGTCAAGTAAAGTGTTCTTCCCGTTTCAAAGATGGGCAAAATGAAAAAAACATAAAGATCAGATCATAAAATTCATGTTATACTCATGAAGAGGTCCTCATTACCTCCATTCATCAACGAGCCAGTGGGCATCCACCAAGATCTTCACTTTTTAGGAATCTGAATTTGTTTTCCTTTGATTGAAGATGGAGGTAATGTTTTCTGTATTCAATTCCTGAGTTGTATATTGGAAAATGAGTTCCTTTCTTTTTTTAGTAAAGCATATTTTCTTAGTCAAAAGTTTATTTTGTGCTATTAGAGGATGACTTTGCCCTGGCTACTTGGAAGTGTCTGTTTAATCTCTCCCAAGTGCCAGTCATCACATTCTTTCCTCCACTAATGAAAGAGGCTTAACTGTCCAGTTCCATATGTCAGGAACTTTGTCAGGAGCAGAAATACACACACACACACACACACACACACACACACACACACATACATACACACACACACACACACATACACACACACACAAAACAATATAGGACATGTATAGTGACTAATCAAGTTATTTATATGATTCTCCTCAATGCAAATATGTTGTCCTTCAGCAGCAATTTCTTTAAAATTCTTTTTAAAAAATCAAAAACAAGGTAATTTTTTCAAGATTTTTAACTCCATCATACAAGGACAAATAACAGTTCATAAAAAAATTAAGCAAGTAATAAATTCTGAAAAGGAAGGATTTTTCCCATCATCTCAAGAAAAGAAAAATAGAATGAAACTCTCTGGGTCTCAGAGTTGGGCTGAAAAATTTCTCTAATTTAATTCAAAGATGGGAATTTTGATTTCATATGTTTTGGTCTATTTCCTGAGTAAAAAAAAAAAAAACTTGTGATTACTAAAAGAGAAAAATGTCTAGAACCATTGATGTAATTTCTTGAAAATATCCAAGTCCATGTATTCATCCAGAAAGTTGTTGGCAATTCCCACTATAGCCTGGATGAGCAGCAGAGCCAAAACTCCCAGGCTCATCTGAAAGCCTGTTAACCTGTTTATAAGAAGAGAAAGAGAGGGAAAGAAATGATAAATACAGTGACAAAAAACTGTAACTAAGTTTGAACAACTAAGGCTTCATTCAGGGTACCAAATTTAGAGTACTGAAAGTACTTGCAATCCTTCCAAAGAAAAAGCAACAGAGATAGTGTCTAGTTAGCAAGAAGACTAAGTTCAAATAGTAAGTTACCTGTTAGCCTTTTTACTTCATATGGCCATACCCCACATGAGCCTCATAATCCATCTTCCCCTATTCTTCTTGGTAATCTCCCCAAAAAAGAACTCAAAGTCACAGGATCTCTCCATATAGGAATAAGGGTCACTGTTTGAGGGTACACTGGCTTCTGTTACGCCAAGTGTTAAAATTACTAGGTCCAGCTCTGCAATATGGAAGCCAGCTGATATTGTGGATCATGGCAGAAGCCCAGTCTGATTCATTGTAGGAAAATCCACAGCTTTTATGTTCCTGAAATCTTCAAACTTGTTTTGCTATAAAAGCTGAAAAGGGAACTTGTCTGTAAAGGTTAATTGGTTACTTAAGATAATCAAAGGATTATCACAACCTGTGTACAATTATTGGCAACTTTTGGAAGACTACAAGAGATTTTTGTTGGTTTAAAAGTAAAGTAAGTAGGCAAAGGAGTTCAGTATTTGTGCTTGAGGTCTCCTCCTAAATCCTCTTGATTTATTCTTTTGCTTTTCTATCCCAGTCCTAGCAGGGTAAGTCAACAAGACTTGGCAAGACAGATTTGCTTCAAATAGGAGAAATTCATTTGTATCCTTGAGTAACGTGAGCCAATTTAGAGCCCATAATCCACTATTGAAGGTGTTTTTCGCTGCCTAGCAACAGGGGACTGACCCAACCCCTTTCCTGAAGCTTTCTGTGCTACCCATGAGGCAGATTTAGGTCTCTTACCTTTCTTTAGCTGACTCTGAATATCCAAAGAAGTATTTATGACGAGCATACATGTATGCCAGACCCAAAAGGACAGCTAAGACTGAGGGGAGAAATCAGAAAGGAGAAAAGGTTATGATAGTCTTGAAAATAGGTGTAATTTTACATTCATCAATCTTCCAAAACAATTCATACCCTCGTAATAATCTTTCCTTTTCCCCTCTTTCGCTATCCTTTTCTTCCTTCCTTTCTTTTTCTTTTCTTTAGATCCCTCTCTTTTTTCTTTTCTTTCTTTTTTCTTTCCTTCCTTTTCCTCTCCTTCCCTCCCTCCTGCCTTCTTTTTCTCTCTTTTTTTCTTACTATTCCTTCCTTACTATTCATATTTGTTTCTCTTTTAATTATTATAAGCATTTATTTTCTTACCCTCCCACTGCCCCCTCATTGGATAATTTTTTTTTAAATCCACCCCAGAATATTCATCATCTAGAAAAACAAATCCTTATATTGGTCATATCAAAAAATATATAATAATCTGCAGTTTAAGTTGGATGGCCTTGATTTCCCAGCAACCCACTAACCATGAGGATTTCCAGAATACTCTGGCTAATTAACATTTTGGATTCTGGATCTGTTCACCCTCAACTTTCAAAGTGAAGCTGCCACCTCCTGTGTGAACCTTTCTGGATCTGCAGCAGTTATTAATGTTCTCTCCCTCTTGAAAACACTTTTGTTTGTACCCGTCCCTTCATTTGAGGACACTCCCATACCAGCCATATTCACCTCTAACCCTGATCATCTCCTCACTCTTAGGGCTCCCTTGTTTCAGCTTCATTTTGTGAATTATCTTTTACCAGAATATAAGTTCCTTCAGGCCAGGAACTTGTCTTTCTTTTGGCTTATATTTGTATCTGGTACATTTGATTGTTGTTTAGTCATTTCAGTCATGTCAGAGATTTTGTTGGCAGAGATGCTGTAGTAGTTTGCCATTTCCTTCTCTAGCCTCATTTGACAGATGAGGAAACTGAGTTATGTGACTTGCCCAGGATTACACAGCAAATGTCTAAGGCCAGATTTGAACCTATGAAGATGAGTCATCCTGATTTCCCAGACCAGTTTTTTATATTTATTTTTATATTATAGAGACAGAGAGAGAGAAAGAGGGAGACAGAGAAAGAAAGAGAGACAGACAGACAGAGACAAAGAGATAGACAGAAATAGAGACAGAGACAAAAGAGAGAGAGACAGAAACAAAGAGAGACAGAGATTCAGACAGATATGTGTGTGTGTGTGTGTGTGTGTGTGTGTATATATATATATATATATCCCAGACATCCAGTTGCTGTACAGTACAGTACAGAGTAACTGCTTAATAAAGCTAATTTTTAATTGATCTATATTAGTTTTAGCTAATCTAATCTGTGTACAAATATCTTCTAAGAAGAATGTAAATTCTTGAGGGCAGGGACTGTTTCATTCTACTGAGCAAACTGTCACATAGGTACACTTTTTTTAAATTAGGAAAAATAAAAGCAATCTAAGAAAATTATACGGAAAAGTTAACAAACTGGGAAAAGAGGTATTCAATCTTAAGGAAGAAAATGATTCCTTGAAAACTAGAATTGGGCAAGAAGAATCAAATGACATAAGACACCAAGAAATAATGAATCTAGAAAAAAATAGAAGAGAATCTGAAACTTCTTAAAAGGTGCTTAATAAATATTAATTGAGTTAAATTAAATGAAGAACATTTATGAAAAGTAAGATACACAAGATTACCTCCAGCCCATACCGTAGTTTGGAGACTTCAGTTTTCTGTATACAATTCCAGAAGTTCATAATCTAATCTGAATATCTAAGAGAACAATCTATCACCAGTGAAATCTGTCCTTGCAGTTCAGACAAACTGGAGCAAATTTTCAGTGTCTTGTGGCACATGGAAGCAGGGGAAAAATTGTTCCTCATTTTGTTGGAAGTCATTTTAATGATTTCCAAGGGGTGAAAATGAATAACTGTATGATGATTCCAAAAGGTTATAAAATACCACAGCCATCATTTAGGTGGAAATATCACCGTAGTTTTAATTTACCTTGGTTGAAGAACCATCCAGCCATCCAAAAGGTGACTAGGAATATAGGGTAAAACTCCAGACAGTTTTGTCTGTAGAGAGAGAGAAAAAGAATCTGTATGTTATTTGTGAGGCAAGCAGAGGACCCCAATGAAAATGGCTTCTTTTGCAGATAAATGTCCAGTTTGTCCCTGTAAAACTAAATGGGATTCATGAAATAAAGCATCTTTATATTATGATATAATATAGTATATGTATCATATTATATTAAATTAGGGTGATATTATAACATAAAGATTCTTTGTTTCATATTTTATATATGTATGAGAACCCTTCAACTAGATTAACCCCATCATTTTACAGATGCAAATACTTGGACTTAAAAAGGAAATGACTTCCTTTAGGTCTCATAGGTAACAAATGGCAGAACTAAAAATGGAACTCAATTCCATTGATTTCAAATAGCCTATATTCTATTAACACATTCTTCCTCTATTAATGAAATGATGGTTCCTTCTTCAGATATTGATTGATTTTTACCATCACGAAATTACTAGATAAGAAGTCAATGTAATATATTGGCAAATGTGTTGAACTTGCTCCCAAGAGATGCTTGGATTTGATTCTATCTCTAACATTTACTAACTGGATAACCCTAACACCATTTAAGCTCTCTGTATAGCATCTGTAGAATGGATATGAAAAATAATACCTTTAGCACCTACTCTTACAGGGAGAAAATGAAGATGAAATGAAATGAAACGATGTAGATAATTTGTTATTCAGTCATTTCATTCATGTCCAACTCTCCAACTCTTCATGATCCCATTTGGGGTTCTCTTGGCAAAGATCCTCTCAGATGTAGATAAAGTGTTTCGCAAACCTTAAAACATTATATGAATGCCCATCCTTAGTCCATTGTGACTTCTCATCTCTCATTTCTTACTTAGCTTTCATCACTGAATGGGTGTTGCCTCAGTCAAGACCTTAGCATAAAAAGGTCAAGATCTCCCCCTTCACCCAGCGCCATTCCCAGTCATCCTGATCTATATCTAGCTACTGGACCCAGCTGGCTCTGGAGGACAGAGTGAGACTGCTGACTTGTACAGCTCTCCATCACTGAAATCCAGTTGACTTCTTTGTCGTGGTATCACCTCCCTGATGTCATTCGGGTCCTTTTTGAGAACAAAGGACAAACAATTACTCTTCTACAAATTAAGCAAGGAAGTCAGAAAGTAAGGAAATTGAGGTAGTAATGATGTAATTTAAAAGTCACCACCAACTTCGACAACAAGTTTGATCAAGTTCACATCTTATCTTGGACAGATCACTTAAACACTTTTGCCCTCAGTTGTTCATCCATAAAATGACTTTCCTAAAAGATTTTTTTGTCAGGATCAAATAAATATGTAAAGTTTATAACCTTTCTCTCCCTTTCTCCCTCCCCATTCCCAGTGAGGAAAGTACCTCTATTAGTGTATATATCAATAATTTTTCTGCAACTGAGAGTTGCCTCGGTGAACTATGAGACTAAGTGTCTTGCTGGCAACACAGAGTCAGTATAAAGCAAAGAAAAGACTTGAACCCAGGTCTTCCTGATTCCCAGACAAGCTTTCCACGATACCACACTGTGTCTCTCTTGTAACCATAAAGTGCTATGTACACGTAAAGCTGTTGGTATAGGGCAATGGAGATGAGGATGAGAAGGTAGTGCACGGATCAATGAAAACCAAATATTAAGCACCCCCTGGGTGTTGGGCATGCTGCTAAGGGCTGTAATGAAATGAATAAAACTGCTATATTGGGTTTAGTTTCTTTGACTTTTTTGCCATCCATCCCCCCTTCACCACATTAGATCAAGTCTTCATTCCCTCTTATTTAGACTCTTACTGCAATCAGATCTCCCCTCTCCAGTTTGTCCTTCAGTTCATTGACAGAGTAATCTTTGTAATATACAGCCCTGATCCTGTCACCCCCACAACTTTGGGAGGTAAGTGCTATTATTATCTCCATTTTACAGTGGAAGAAACTGAGGAACAAAGAAATTTAGCTAATGGTTCTGAGTCACACAACTAGTGAGTACCTAAGGTAGGATTTGAACTCAGGTGCTTCTGGGCAGCTCTTCTCAAAAATCTTCTATGACTTTTGATTGCCTAGTTTCTAATATTCTGTTCTTCTGTAATCCCCAAACAAACAAACAAAAAGTGTTGTGAACCTCTGAGGTAATTTAACATATTATCCATAATACTCATTACAATTATTTACTGTTTAAGATGGGATTAAAGAATTTTAGTAGGGGCAAGATAGAGTTCAAATCCAGACTCATACTCTTATAATCTTAAGCAAGTTATTTACCCCAATTGCCTCCAAAAAAGAAGGAAAAGAGGAGGAAGAGAAGGAGATGGAAGAAGGCAAAAAGGAAGAGAAGAAGAAAAAGAATTTTAGTACAAACCCCTTGAACCATTTCCATCCCCAGGAGATTTGAGAACCACTAAATGGGAACCACTGGTATAGAAAATAAAGTCTCAACTCTTGGGATAGAATGCAAATCCCTCCACATTGTGGAACTAACTATTTTTTCCAATTTTATTTCACATCTATTCCCCCCTTAGCTCCCATCTAATTGTACCACATGCCCTGTGCTTCTCCTCCACACACAAACACCCTCATGTCTTTGCTCATGTTATTTCTTAGCCTTTCTGTCTGAAAAGCCTTCTCTATCTCTTCCATCTATACCTGTTGAATTTTTCCTATCTTTCTAAATACAAATGCTACCCCCTTCACAAGGCATTTCTCACCACATCAGAAGCATCTTTCTTTTTTTCTTTATATCTTTCATACATTTAGGCTCATAAGTTAATGGATTTAGAGCTGGAAGTGACCTTAAACATCATTTTGTCCACCACCACCCCCATTTCACAGAAAGGGAAACTGAGGACTAGTAATATTAACTTATTTAGCCAAGGTTACATCAGTAGCAGATATAAAATTCAATTCTAGGTCCCTACTTCCATTTTTAGTGCTTTTTATACCTCTTTAATGCACATGTAATACATACTCTATTTTGTATAGTTGGGTTTTTTTGAGGGGGGATAGTTCTAATTCATCTCTTCTACTTTGCTGAGACTCTAGCACTTTGTAAACTATTGAGTGCTATAAAATATAAGCTATTATTTTTACTTCAATATTTTAGGTTCTATTTAAGCTTACATTTGAAGGTGTTATATAATATAGTAGAAAAAAAACAATGGACTTGGAATTAGGATAGAATTGGATTCGAACCCTACTTCAAAACTTATTAGATATAATAGGTGAATCACCTAACAACAGTCCCTACATCAAAGGGTTCTAAAAAAAATCAAATGAAATAATATAAAGAAAGAAACTTTGAAATTTCAGCACTTATTAAATAAGTGTTTAATAAATATATTTGTTGGATTTAATTGAATTGGTATTTTCCCAGCACCTAGTCTGTTTGCCTTACACATAGCTGGTGTATAAATGTTTGTTGAACTGAATTTTCAGAAACCTACAAGAGAATTCTATTCTTTTCATTCAAAGACCTTCTTGTCTCCTACTTGTACATATACTGGACATAGTACTTCACTTAAGATATTCAAAGTATTTAATACATCAATAAAAGTGACCTAAAAAACTGGTTATCTTCTTCCCCCATATCCTGCCATGCTTTGCTAAATGGCATCTCTAGGTTACTCTTAACATCTGGCTTCTCCTATGTTCCTATTCCCACCACTGGGTACTGCTGAAAGAAGTCACCCAACCGGTTCCTGGGTCTACTGGAGGTCCATATTATCTAACCTCACCTGGGCCCTCATGGCTCATAACAATCCTTTTGTGATCTTCTGATGTATTCTCTACCACATGGCCTGAAACAGCTGGTTCAAACTTTTTTCCTCCTCTCAAAATTCCATCATCATTCTTCATCTCTCCTTCTCAACAGAGCCCCTTGTCTCCTACTTTTAATGAGCAAATAGAGGTCATCTGCCAAGAACTCCCTCTATTTTCCCCTTCAAATACACTCTATTTCCTTCCCCTTGGCCATCCAGTCTTTTTCCTTTGCTGTAGTCTAAGTGATCTTTCTTGTGGCCAAGGCCAACCATTCTCTCTCCCTCCCTCTCCTCTCCTCTCCTCTCTTCTCTTTTTTCTCTCTCTCCCCCCTTTCTCTTTTACCCCTTCCCTCCCTCTCTCCTCTCCCTGTCCTTCTTCCACTTCCTTTCCTCTCTCTCTCTCTCTCTCTCTCTCTCTCTCTCTCTCTCTCTCTCTCTCTTTCCATTGCTTATAAATGTATCAAGAAATACCACTTTCACTCAATGAAGCTCAATTAAAAATAATTTAAGTACCTACTATGTTCAAGACTTGTGCCAAACAATGACATAAATTAAATAGCCCTTACCTTCAAGGAACTTACTTTCTACTGAAGAAGTATAACATAAATACGATATATATAGATATAGATATATATACATATTATATATAACAAATATATGCTAATATAAATATTCATCAATGAATTAAATATAAGTGAATATAAGCTCTGAACATTTTTTCTCTGCCCCCATGCCTGGAATGCCCTCCCTGCTCCTCTCTGACTGATGTCTGACCTCTCTGGCTTCCATTAAGTTCCAGCTAAAGTCCCATCTCCTACAGGAAGCCCACTTAACTCCCTCAGTGCTTTCCCTCTTAATTGTTTCCCATTTATCCTGTAAATAGCTTGTTTTCCATATACAAATCTTCACTTTGTCTCCCCATTAGGTTGTAAGCACTTTGAGGGCAGGGACTGTCTTTTGCTTCTTTTTGTATCCCCAATACTTAGAACTGTGATTGGCATGTAGTTGGCACTTAACAAGTGTATATTGATGGATTAATAAATGAATATTCTAAATAAACAATAGAAATACAAAATAATTATAAAAAGATCACAATTCGAATAAGTGAGTGGGGAAAGAGAGGGCTTCTCAGTAGAGAATTCCTCTAAATCCAGGGGTTATTTCTCTGTCTTCGTCCCCCTTACTCCCTCTGCACTGCTTGCCCTGTGGGGATCATCCCCTTCTCTTAGACACTCTGTCTTTTCTTGGTTTCTTGGACTTTGAGCTCTCATTTCTCCAATCTGTTTGAGTGCTTTTCTTGAATCTGTTTTACTGAATCATCATTCATCTCCCACCTCCTACATCCACTCCCATCAGTTCCCATGGGTTCAATTATGATAGCTATGCAAATGATTCCCCAGCCTAATTTATCTCCTCGAGTCTAGTCCTTTGTCACCAATGTGTATTGGACGCCTCCACCTTGATACATTAGGCTTCTCAAATTCAGTATGTCCAAAATGAAAACTCATTAACTTTTCTACTAAACCTCCTCCAAAGTGTCCTTGTCTGGTAAAGCTAAACTTGTGCTCATCTAGGTTCACAATCCCAAGGCCATCTTTGAATCCTCCGTTCCCTCACCCTTCTCCCAATAATTTGTTGACTTTTATTGATTCTCCCTTTTTAATATCTCTTGAGTCTCTTTCTCTGATTGCTGTGCCCACCACCCTTATTCAGGCCTTTGAGTCTCATTCTCTCCTAATGACCTCTTCATTGGTACCCAGGTGTCTGATTGCTCCCCTCCCCAATCTATCCTCCACACAGTTGCAAACAGTCTCCCAAGTCCAATCATGTTACATTCCTGCTCAAAAGTCTTCTGTAGCTCCTTATTTATTTGCCTCCAGGATGAAAAACACAGCCTCAGCCTAGTACTTAAAGCCTTCCTCGGTGTAGCTCCAGCATATTTTGTTATCCTACATTCTAGCCTTCCTGGTCTACAAACACAAAATTTCTTCTAAACTGAGGGTAGAGAGTGGGGAAATCTTTTCTCCCCTTTGACTTTCCAGTCTTTTTCAGTCATGACAGCTTTTGGGATTTGCTTGGCAAAGATAATGGAATGGTTTACCATTTCCTTCTCCAGCTCATTTGACAGATAGGGAAGCTGAGGCAAATAGGCTTAAGTGACTTTCCCAGGATCACACATAGAGAAAGTATTTGAGGCCAGATTTGAACTCAGATTTCTGACTCAAGACATGGTGCTCTATCCACTAAACCAGCTAGCTGCCCTTTGCCTTTCCAAATCCTTTATGCAAGTTGGTTCAGGTCAGATGCTACCTCCCTTGTAATATCTACCTTCACTTCCCCTTTCCCACGTCCAACATTAGATTCTTTTACCTTGTCTTTATTTGCATGCACAGATCATGCATAAATAGCCTGGCACCCTTGAAATGCCTGGAATAATAAGGAGTGACTTCAGGGAGCTGGACATCCTGGACTGCCAACTTCAGGACACCAGCCAATCAGGAACCAGTCAGATCCAGATCTGGATCATTAGAGGGGACTTCAGCATGAATAAGATCCATTTAAGTACTGGGTACATCCATGTTATATACTATCAGGAAAATCCAAACTCCTCAAGGAGAGGGACTCTTTCTTTTTTTACTTTGGATCCCCAATGGCTAACCTAGAGCTTTGCATCTAGTAAACACTTGGTGTAAATGTGTTGAAGGAAAGCTGATGTTTAAAAATAAATCTTCACAAATTCTTCTTTGAGAAAATAAAATGGCATTTTTCATACCCATTTAACAGAAGAAACTGAGTCCTGAGAGACATGTTGCCAAGTGCTCTCCTCTATCCCCAAGAATATCAACAACAGAAAGAAAAAAAAAAAAGCTGCAGCTCCAGTCTCCTGGCTCCCAATGCCCTGTCCTAACTTCAGTTCAAATTGTTCCTATTCATAGAATATGCCGGAAGATTTGATGCTATTTTAAGTAAGAGGGAAGAATTCTTTTGAAACTATAATTAATTCATTGGCACCTAGCAAAGGAAAGGATGAATTAGATTTACCTTCCCTCCCCCCCATTGACTTAGTTGGCTGAATGCTTTTCTGACAATATCCTAACCAGAAAGAACAGTCATATAATCTTTAATGAGACCTTGAGTGGAAGAACCCTTCCTGCAGGATTATGAATGATCCCCCACCCCTTCCCCAAAGCCTGAGGAAACCCAATTGCTCTTAAGGTTATAATATAATTGATCCACCAGCAGGACCCAAGCTAGGAATCTTTATCCCCTGAGGAACTAACATAAACTGTGCATGGGGATATATAAAATAGAGGGATGGAAAAGGGATAGGGAAGAAGCAAAGACAACTAGGGAAGAGACTTACCCCAACCTTCAATTTGGTAGCTTCTGATTTTAATTAATTTTTTTCATTAACTGAGCTGTGCTATTTCTCCACCACAGAAAGGCTAAAAGACCGGTCAGTGTGCCCCGTGACACTTATCACCCCACCCTAATTATGGCTTGATTTACTAGAAGAAGCCCCATTCTTGCTAAGGAATAGCTCATTTGCAGGTTATCTCTAAAGACTCCAATCTGTTCTTTTTAAAAATAATAATAAAAAAGCATGAAATGAGGAAGCATCATTCTCCACCATTTTACAGAATACATATGAGAGAATTCTAACCTGGCTCAATTATTTTGAGTCTCACTTCAGAAAAACCTGCAGTCACCAATTCGATCACTCTCTCAAGCTGTTCAGGGAAGAAAGGATCCCTGTAATATTGAAAATATTAACTCCAGACTTGCTCGCATTAATAGAGACAAAGACCAGTGGGAATTGCTGTTGCAAAAATAGACAAGTTGGGGGTGGCTAAGTGGCGCAATGGAAAGAGGACCAGCCTTGAAGTCAAGAAGATCTAAGTTCAAATCCGACCTCAGACACTTAACACTTCCTAGCTGTGTGACCCTGGGCAAGTCACTTAACCCTAATTTCTTCCTTAGCAAGAACAAAACAAACAAACAAACAAAAAACCAGACAATCTGGATACTATACCACACACCCTACTGCACCATCCTATCCCATCCTCCTGGGGCAATCAGCATGAGACAGAGATTTAGGTACTTAGGCACAAGTCATAGAATTTGTTACAATTCCATTTTAATTGTCCGGTTGTTTTAGTCACACCTGAATCTTCATGACCTCATTTGGTATTTTCTTAGTAAAGTCACTGGAGTGATACGCCATTTCCTTCTCCAGCTTATTTGACAGATGAGGAAACTGAGGCAAGCAGAGTAAAGTAAGTATCTATAAGTATCTGAGGCCAGATTTGAACTCAGGAAAATGACTCTTCCTTACTCCAAGTCTAGTCCTCTAACCATTGTGCTACTACAAAGAAACATCCCAACAAGAGTTGTCAATAAGAGAAAAAGACTAGTCTTGAATTCAGAGGACCTGGATTCAAATCTCATCTTTCAGTTTCTTTAGCTGTGGGTTGCAACATCATGTGGAGACTTATAACTCTTTTAGTTACAAAATTATGATTTATTATCATTAAATGTTTTTGATTTGTATACCTATTTTACAGAGCTATATATCCAGGGTCACATAAACATTCCTCAGGCAAAAAAAAAAAAAAAAAAAAGGATTATGAACGGAAAAAGTTTAATAGGCCCTGATCTATGTCATTTTAGCTAAAGTATTCACCTCCTTGGACCTCAGGTTCCTCATTTGTAAAATGAGGGTGATGGATCAAATAATGCTTCTGGCTACAAAATCTATGAAGTTGTTCACCTAACCATGGGCAGACGACCAAGCACTTCCCTTCCAGTGTTCAAATGGTAACTTCTTATCCTGTGTCTATAAACAGCCACATAAAAGAATACCCAATAGCACTAGTGGACAGGGGAGACAGGTAGGGACATAGTGTACAGACCGAAAGCTGGAAAGGATCCTATGAGTCACAAGGATGGCACATCTGAAGTTCAGCGACTTGAAGGAAAAGAACAAATTGGGTGCTAAATGTCTTCAGTATTCAGCCAAGTGCAGCATTATCCTCCAAGAGATCAGGAACTGATACATATGAGGTTATGAAATGAAGAAGGAATCTCACAGTTGGACAAGAACTCCGAAGCTTCAGTTGACCATGAACTCCCTCTAGAATGTATCCTGGTAGGAAGATCAGGGGGCCCCAGAGCACTCCAGCTCTTGCACGAAGGCAGAAAAATGTAAATGGTATCTGCTATCCCTAACATGAACTTCCCACAGCCCCCTGGCCACTAAAGTACAGGCTAAGGCAAAATGGCAGATGTTGCCATTTCCTATCTCCCAATGACCAGCTTTGGGCATTCTCTCAATCCTCCCCAACTCTGCACCAGATCCTTTCCCAGCATTTTCTGCCTTCCCAGAGGTCTCTTTGACCTCCCAACTCCATGTTCTACTTCCTCCTGTTCCTTGGGGATCTGTAGATGGGGGCAGGGGACTAAATTACAAGATTATTTTTTACTAACCTCTGCCTGAAGGTTAGCATTTGTTTCTATTAAGAATTTATTTACAAATAAAACATTATTTTGAGAAGGGGCCCATAGGCTTCATCAGACTGGTGAAGCATCCAGGACATAAACTACTTAAGAACCCTCATGGAAGAATCTTTCTGTTAAACTTTATTTCTAACCACTAAGAATGTGTCTTTTATATAACTATTTTCAGGATGTCTCCTTCCCCCACTAAAATACAATTTCTTATAGGAAACAGACTGATTTTTGCCTTTCAGTGTATCTTTAGCACTTAGCACAGTATCTGGCAGATTGTAAGTGCTTTATAAATGTTAGTTGATTGATTGATTGATTGATATTAATCTAACAGTAAAAAGGATGCATTATCCAAGGCAGGCAAGTCCATTGGATAGCTTAAAGTTTTAGAGAGAATTTCCTCTCTCTGTTTCCTTCTTTGTAAAATGGGGGAATGGAATCAATGATCTTGAAAATTTCTTATAAATCTAAATCTTCTCTTTCTGCTTCAAATGACTGACTTGCATCCCTTTTTTCCTTTGAAGCAGAAATGAGGAGGGAATCTCCATCTCCACTGAACTATGGGATCTCAAAGTTGTCCTCAGAAGCCACATAGTCCAATTGGTGTGGGAACAGGAAGTTCCTTACGATTTATGCAACAAGAAGTCATCCAGCCTCTTCCAATGAGAAGAAAAACCACAAAGACAAGAAAGCAAAACTAAAGAAACAATATATACAAGATGGCAACAATGTAAATGGAAAGCCCATAAAAACAGCCAAAAGCAAATGTTGCCCAGTTATAAAGCACAAGGCTGGTCTCAGTGAAGATCGCCCAAGAAGACACTTCTCCTATGAGAGGATCATCTTGTGGAAGGATTGCATATGGTGGAACACTGCATCTAATGCATATGCTCCATTTCCTCCTCTGACACTCATACCACTGGTGTAGCAATTCATCGCCTCATTTCTGGACTGCGGCAAAAACCTGCCAATAGTCTCCTTGACACAATTCTCTTCCCACTCCAGCCCATCTTCCACTCAGCTGTCAAATTAATCTTCCTTAAAAGAGGTTTAACCATGTTAAACCATCCTCTTCCTCCATTCAATAAACTCCATTGGCTTCCTATCACCTCCACAATCAAACAGAAAATCTTCTGTTTGGTATTTAAGGTCCTGTTCCTCTCTCATTTTTCCAGTTTTCTTATAACTTACTCCCCCATATACACATACTCTACAGACCAAAGACACTGGCTACCTTGCTGCTCCTCAAGCAAGACATTTCTGGCCATTTTCACTGGTTGGCCCCCTTGCCTCCCTGGCTGCCTTCAAGTCCCAGCTAAAATTTCATCTTCTAAAACAGGGTGTTTTCAATTTTTCCATTAATGACCCAAGAAATTTTTACACGATCCCAGGTATATAAAATGGGTATACAAATCAAACATTTACTGATAATAAATCATAAAGATACTTATTTTAAAATAGTTCTTTGATTTGCATGTAATTTTGCCATTTATTAAAGATGGAAGCAAATTTGCATGCTAATAAGATGGATGTGCTTGTTTATTTTTACATAAAGAATGAAACCTTGGTGAAATATTGGATGGATACCTTTTATTATTACCAAATTTTTAGCATTCTCTACTTTCAGTCACCAGATACTAGATGGGGTCACAACTCAGTTTAAGAAGCTTCATTCTAAAAGATGCCTTTCCTGATCACCCTTAATGCTTTCTCTTTCTCTTTTTTAGTTTGTTTATTTTTAATACACATTGTTTTATCAATTATGTTGGGAGAGAAAAATCACAGCAAGTGGAAAAATACGTGAGAGAGAAAAAAACAGAAAAAAACAAGTGAACATGATGCTATTTTCTCTATTGATTATCTACAAATCTAACACGTATATGTCTTTTTTGTACATAACTGTCTTCATGCTGTCTCCCCATTTGACTGTGAACTCCTTGAGGGCAGGGTCTTTTCCTTTTATATCCCCAGCACTTAGCAGAGTGCCTGGCACACATTGGCACTTAATAAGAGCTTATTGACTGACTAAATATATTCAGATTGTTTTTTATGAGTTGATTAGTTCTGAAACTTTTTTTTTCTTTTTCTGAAAAAAAAATGAAAAAACAAAATTTATTCTCAAATCTATTATTTTTTTTAATTCCAAAAAGAAATCCTTGACCTTTAAAGGGAGTTCATTCCACATTGATAGACCTCTAATGAGAAAAAATTTCATCATTATGTCAAAATTTCCCTTTGTATAAATCCCATCCATTGCACCAGGGCCAAGAACAAGGCTGATCTCTTTCCCATAGGATGCTCATTCAAATACTTAAAGTTATTATAATAGCTCCTTTCATTCAGTTCCTGCATCCTATTTCTGTTGCCCAGATACTGCCCCAGTCTTATGCTTTCCTCCCCTCCATCAGCAGGATGCCTGACAACAGTGATACAATATTATACTATATTTTTAGGTAGAGAATTAAACTTTGGTGAAATATTGGAAACCTTTTACTGTTTCCAAATTTTTCTACCATTCAATTATGAGATATTAAATTATTGTATATTAAATATATAATATTATAATTAATAATAATGTCGATGATGATGGTGATTTCTAGAACACGTTAAGATTTACACAGTATCATTACAAAAACTCTGAGAAATAGATGCTATTATTGTTATCCCCATCTTACAGGTGAAGAAACTCAGGCAGACAAAGCTTAAATGCCCTGGTCAGGGTCTCACAGCTAGTAATTATATTGATATCATACTAGAACTCTTCCAATTCCAGGGGCAGCACACTATCCATTGCTCCACCTAGTGGCTTCTGGGTGATGAACATTTGAAATCAGCCCACTATGGCTGCCTAGCAACAACAGTGTGGGTGAGGGAATAAAAAGAGAATCAGAATTTGAGTATGAAGGATATAATGGTGACAGCAAAATAGAGACCGAAGTATTTATTTCTCTTTCCCCAGAATGACATAACAAAAATCATGGGCTTTTAAGGTATATTTCATTAGGGTGTGTGCTTGGTGAACTTTATTTTTTAAGACATTTATTAAAGATTCAATTATGCACCATGTTGGTTTTATTCATCAGAGGTGAAAACTAACTCATGGCAGCAAGGTGACATGGTGGATAGGGCAATGGTCTTAGGGTCTAGAAGCCTAGGTTTCCATCCCAGATCAGACATTTACTAGTTGTATGCTCCTCAACAAGTCATTTAAGCTCATTGAGCCTCAGTTTCCTAATCTGTAAAATGGAAATAATACCTGTACTTCTTACCACAGAGTTGTGAAGTGCCAATAAGGTAATGAACATATACTGCTTCACTGCTTTGCAAACTTTAAAGACTATGTTAATGCTGATTAAAAAGCCAAGCCCACCAACATTCTCATAGTATAAAAAGCTTAAATGAGGCCATCCACACTTTTATCAAGATTTACAGCAGACAGAGACTGGGCGGAGAAGCTCCCAGGCCTGCGACACAAGGAGGAGAGGAAGACATGTAGCAGTTCTTAAGGCCATGCTCTCCTGACACCACGAAGTACATCCAAAAGGCTTAGTGAGAAAGGGTTTTTGTCTTTGCGAAGGAGAAGTGGATATTGAATTGCTTAACCTGGATTAAAACTGTACAAGCAGCTTATTATCTCTTCAATTTTCCTGCTAGAATGGAGGCAATTTAACAATCTCTCTTTCTTAAGTTAAGCCCATAGAGCTGTTTGTATAAGAAATCAGAGGGAAAATACTAGGATGTTACAGAATTTCAATGTATTGTTCTATTTAACGGCAATGAGCATTTATTGGATCTTTCCATATGCTGCTCTCTATCTATGTCATGGACATTAGCACCTTCCTCATACTGTGGGTAGTTCATAAAACATTTTTACATTCAAAATTCGAACATTCTTTTAGTTTGTTATCCAAGTAGAACTTTTTTCCTCACTTGCACTTTGCTTGTGGTCCCATTTCCTACTGCCCACGGCTCCTGGACATTTTCATACATTTCTAGAGTGGAAAAAGTTTTCTCCTTGGGCTTAATGATCATAATTTGTTTCATACAAATTTCAGGTTTTTGCTGGAGTAAGTATAGGAGAGCCAGGTGGTTTGCCTCCCTCTTTAGCAATTATCTTGCTTGCAGGATTAGTAGTAGGTTTTTAAATTCCTCATCCAGTGTTTATATAGATTCTAGGTTCTCTTCTGAGTTATCTTTCCTATATTTCAGTAATTAACCCCAAAAAGGAAATGGAGAGATGAATGGTGGTTCTGCAGCACATGACTAAGTGGAACCACAAAAAGGAACAAAAGGAAAATGTGACATAATAGAAAAATGTTATTTTAAAAAATACAGGAAGGAAGGAAGTGATGCAAAATTCCACCTAAATACTTCTTATTTGCAGAAAATCCCAATAGTCTGTATGACCTTGGGTAAGTAATATTGCCTCTGAAGGCCTCGGTTTGTTCATTTAAGAATGAACAGACTGGACTTTGATCTCCAAGCTTGTTACCATCTCTGAAACACCTGATTCTAAGCTTTGGTGACATACACAGAATTCTGTTTACTCTGCCTTCTAGAGCTGAGCAGTCTTTTGTTCTCAGAGTATTTTAAGTTCCCTGGATGATATTAAATATCATCCTATTGGCTCAATTATATAGTTTGCAAAGGAACAGACTGTGATGAATTGAAAGGAAGAGAACACATAAATACCTGACGACTCCTTGAATGCATCTAATAAACACAGTTCTATCTGCTCGGTCCCATACAGTTCTGGTAAGTCCACAAGACATTATGGAGAGAGTATTGGACTTTGCAATCAAGGAGAATTGGGGTCAGATCCCATCTCTGACCCCAAGGAGCTGTGTGAGCTGCAGTCACTTAATCCCGTTGAATCCCCTTTGTTGTATAGAAAATTAAGAGAAGTGACAGGGGCAGCTAGTAGGTGTTGTGTGTGGAGTTGCAGTGCATAGAACATCAAGTCCAGAGTAAGGAACACATCCTCCTGAGTTCAAATTTGACCTCAAGACACTTACTAGCTGTGTGATCCTGGACAAGTCACTTATTTCTACCTCAGTTTCCTCATCTGTCAAATGAACTAGAGAGGAAATACAAAACCATTCTAGTATCTTTGCCAAGAAAACCCCCAAATCCTCCACTGGATCAAGAAGAGTCAGACATGACTGGAAAATGACTCAGCAACAGCAACATGAAATACATGTGATCCAGTATCATGTAGTAGACAGCACACTAGCCTTGCAGTAGGAAAAAGGAGTTTAAATATTGCTTTAGATACTAGCTTTATGTCCCTTGGCAAGTTACAGTGAGTAGAAAAATATAACATTATAATCGTGCAATATTCATTATTTATTCAACATTTAGCATCTATCATGGATCAGGTGATCTGAAATAAGTAAGAGTCAAGAACAAATCTATAAGATATTAATTTTTTTTAAATCCAGCCTCAGGCATATACTAGCAGTGAGATCATGAGCAAATGATTTGTTTCCCCAAGCCTTAGTATACTTTTCTATAAAATGGGTATAATAATAGCACCTGCTTCAAAGAGTTGTAAGGATCAAATGTAATAAAGGCAATGAATGTGCATCAGTTGGGGAATGAGTGAATAGTTATGTAATATGAATATAATGGAATATTATTGTTTTATAATAAATGATGAGCAGGCTGATTTCAGAAAAACCAGGAAAAACTTACACAAACTGATGCTGAATGAAGTGAGCAGAACCAGGAAAACATTGTTCACAGAAACAACCAGATTATGTGATGATCAACTATGATGCACGGGCTCTTTTCAACAATGTGGTGATTCAATATAGTTCCAATAGACTGGTGACGGAAAATGCTGTCCACATCCTGAGAGAGAACTATGAAGACTGAATGTGGATTAAAACATACTGTTTTCACCTTTTTTGTTTGGTTTTTTCCTTTCTCATGCTTTTTTTTCTCTTTTGTTCTTATTTTTCTTTCACAGCATGACAAATATAGGAATACGTTTTAAATGATTGTACATGGTATTATAACTTATATCAGATTGCTTGCTGTTTTGAGTAGGGGAAGAAAGGGAGAAAGGGAGAAAAAAATGGGTACTCATAATCTTACAAAAATATATGTTGAAAATTATCTTTATGTGTAATTAGAAAGATAAAATACTCTTGAGAAAAAATGAAATAATATTTATAAAGCTCTATATTTTCAATGTGAATGATTATCTTCCCTTTACACCACACCTAGAGTTTGATTGGTGTGGAGAGCTTCTCTAGAGGAAACCCTCCAATGCAGATTAGCACCTGCCCTGCAACTTAAGGCTTTAAAGAATTAGTTGATTGGAATACTGAGGCATTAAATGATTGAGCCTTAATTTTTTTGAGTCCACACGTCAGGCCTTGTGGTATATTACCACTAATAATAATATTAATTTCAATACTATTCTGGTATTATAATATTCTATCCTAATATTATCCTGATAATCATTATTAGTCTTACCCACCCCACAGGTGGGTAATTGTGGTTATTGTGAAGCTTAAATGAGATATTATGTAAAGTGCTTTGCAAATCTTAAAGCACAGTGTCAGCTAATCTGGGAAGAAAAGGCTGCTTCGGAGCCTAGTAGAAAATCCAGACTTCTGAGAGAAGAAAGGAAGAAGTGGGGGATGAGGGAGACAGCCTCTTGAAGACAGAAAGAAGAGGAGGAGCAGTGTTGTTTTTAGGGAGCACCAAAACCTTGTGCCTCTTGTCTTGGCAGGAGTTGGAAGTGAGTTTTTGATTGGTCCTTCCTCAGGCCCAGGGAACAGGGTCATAATAAAGACCTCCACCAAAAGGCCCCATCCTTATCCACACATCCAGGATATCCCAGGATTACAAGCGACCAGGTGCATCAGAGGGCCCCTGGGGATGGTGCTGGGCTTTGATGGGCTTTGTCCCATCTGATGCCCCCGTGTTGGGATGGGGGCTGCTCTCTCCACCCCCACTCCTATAATTTTCAGAAGCACATTGATCATGTGGATCAGATGATTCTAGATCCAAAGCTCATTTGACTCAACCTTCTCATTTTACAGAGGAGAAAAACTACAGGTTTGAGAAGAGAAATGGTTTGTCCACAGTGACAGCTGGGGAGGGGTATGTTAATAATGGCTGAAAGGGAATTCCTAGAATTAAGCCCTATATTTGAATGTGTATCTGAAGCTGTACAGAGACTACATTGGAATTTCCTGAGATAAAAGGTACACCAGAATAGATCGATACAAAATTTCATTCCTGACCAGCCTGCCATTCCTTTCTTCCTTCTTTCTCTTTCTTTCTCTTTTTTCTACAAGATAATCAGAGTTAAGTCACTCGTTTGGGGTCACATAACCAATTTCCAGTGTCTGAGACCACATTTGAAGTCAGGTCTTCCTAACTCCAGGGTCAGTAATCTATCCACTGAACCACCTAACTGCCCCTCATCCCTCATTTCTTTTTTATTGTAGTAAGTTTATTTTTAATACACATTGCTTTAAGGATCATGTTGGGAGAGAAAAATTAGAGCAAAAGGGAAAAACCATGGGAGAGATATTTTTTTAAAAAACAGAAAAAAGAAGTAAATATAGCATGTGTTGATTTACATTCAGTCTCCTTAGATCTTTTTCTGGATGTAGATGGAATTTCCTGTCCAAAGTCTATTGGGATTACTTTGGATCACTGAACTACTGAGAAGAACCCAGACTTTCATAGATGATCATCACACATTCTTTCTGTCATAGTGTACAATGTATTCCTGGCTCTGCTTGTCTCTCTCAGCATCAGTTCGTGTAAATCTTTCCAGATATTTTTACAATCAGCTTGTTCATCAATTTTTATAAAATAATATACCATTACCTTCAGGTACCACAACTTGTTCAGCCATTCCCCAATTGATGGGCATCCACTCCTTTTCCCATTCTTTGCTACCACAGAAAGAGCTGCTACAAACATTTTTGCACTTACAGGTCCTTTTCCCTACTTTATAAAGGAGGGATACAGACCCAGTAATGGCCCTGCTGGGTCAAAGGGTATGCACAGTTTTATTACCCTTTGGGTATAATTTCCAGATTGCTCTCCAGAATGGTTGGGTCATTTCACAACTCCACCAACAATGCATTCATGTCCCAGTTTCCCCACATCCCCTCCAACATTTATCATTTTCTTTTCCTGTCATCTTAGCCAATCTGAGAGGTCCTCACCCACCATTTAAATGATTAATTCTTCCTGAACTTACTGTGCACGAAATATCCTCTCAAAGGCTGGTGACCCAATGATTGCTGGGGGTGAGATTTTGTACTTCTTCCTTGCTTTTCCCACCTTCCAAGCAAAGAAAACTGCAAGGGAAAAGAAATTTGCTGTTAGTTAGAACGAGTCAAAGAGCAACTAACAGTTATAAACAAACATCATCTGGACATTCAGATCTGGATGTAAATGCCCACTCCAATACTGGAGAGCTATGTAAACCAACAGCCACTTCCTTTAGCCAATCTGAGACCCACTTTTGTTATCTGTAAAATGGGATACAAATATTCACATTACTTACATCCCAAAAATTTGGCGGGGGAGGAGCCAGTAAAGGAGGATGGAAAAGAAAGCTCTCTCTAACCCTTACAGCATTTTAGAAATGCAGATTTTCAATCATTTGCCTGCCCACTTCTCACAATCTCTATTCAATCCAGTTTCTTTTCCTCAATTACTTGAATTCCATTTCCCACTCACTATTTCTTTTGAAATCATTTATCTTTGTTACACTAAGTTTGCGACTTCAATCTCTAGCTGTGTTACAGAATTAGTAGTGATATATTTCCTTCTGTAGCAGGATATGGTAATCTCTCCGACAAGAAGCTTGTAAATATTGAAGTGGATTTAGTCAGGAGTAGCCCAGCAGGCTGCCTCCTTTCCCTTAATCCCCCTCTGCTCCAAACAAGCTGTTGTGCAGTACTTAAATGTTCTGAAGTGTGTAACTGGCTAGGATTGGTTTCTTCTCATTTAAACTGCCAGTCGTTTCTAATGAAGACTTTGAGAAGAAGGAGAGGGATTTTTTGAAGTATGTGGTACAGAAGGTAGATCATTTTCCCTGTAGCTGTGAATCCAGGGCTGGGACTTGCAAAGCAGGAAGAGGTGGGGGTGGGGGTGTCTGTGAATTTGGTTGATGACTGCAACATGGGAACATTTGAAAGATAAAATTAGGGATGGGTCATTCTGGGCTCTGTTCCTGCCATAGCCTCTTGCTTCTTGTGAGACCTTGGACAAGGCACTCTTAGCGAGATATAATTTCTCCATTTGTAGAATAGAAACAGAGCTGGAATTTATCTCAGGAAAACAATCCAGGATTTAAACAAAAGGCCCATAAGTGCCAAAGTCCATGCATAGGCAAGAAAGAGTTGTAGAAGGATTGCCTTTCCTTAGGTCATGTTTATAAAAAAATATGTCACCTTGGAATGATAATGGAGAAATGGGCAGAGGGTACACTATTAAATCGTGAAGAGCTTTAAGTGTATATAGATCATGGGCCTTCTGGGCTTAGAACACCTGCCCCATGTTTGATGTGCACCCTGGGAAAGGTTCAAGTCATATCTCTAACAATTATGGTTTTGTGACCCTGAGCAAAACATTTCACTTCTCAATTTTCCAGATTAACTTATTTACTTTCTAACTTACTATGACATATTATTTTTACTACCATGGTTTTGGGGGAAGAAACATTGGGGGAGAGGAAGTAAAGTTGAGTAGGATTGTGGCGGTTTCAGATATAGGAAACCCCCCAAATGGGGGTGAAATCTTGTACTTCTTCCTTGCTTTTCTCACCTGCCAAGCAAAGAAAACCTCAAGGGAAAAGAAATTCACTGTAAGTTAACATGAGGTGAAAGAGCAACTAATAATTACAAACAAAGCAACTAATAATTACAAACATTATCTGGACATTCAGATCTGGAGCTGAATCTTCACTCCAATACTTAGGAGCTGTGTGACCACAGTGAAATCCCTTTAACCACTCTGAATCCCTCAATATTTCTCCCCAAAAATGATGGTAGTAAAAATAAGGGAGAGGTTTCAAAAATATGGTAGACATGGGTTAGACATGATTTGCTGAACCTATTAAATGATAGAATCATAGAACTATAAAGAAACTTAAAAGAGCATCTGATCTTAACCTTCTATACTATGTTTAGAATCTCCTTGCAATATCAGTGCTAATCTTCAAGCTCCTACTTAAACACTTCCATGGATGGGAACTCACTATTGTACAAGATAATTCATTACCTTGTTTAGATAGTTGTTCCCTATTTTGTTTCTTATTTTCTGACTCTGCACTCTTGCAATGATTGTCTCCCATTCCTCACTCTACCTGGCTCCCTTCAAAACTCAGCTCAAATCTTGCTTTTGTCAGGAGGCAGTCTTCCTTTTGTTAATACCTTCTCTTTGAGACTGAATTCCATTTCTAATGCACAGGTGTGTATCTTCTTTTATCTTAGCTAACTATTTGTATATTGTCTTCCCTTTTAGAAGGGGAGTTCCTTGAAGTAACTTTTTTGCTTTTCTTTATGTCTTAGAACTTAGCACAGTGCCTGAAAGTGAGTGAACACTTAATAAATGCTTGACTTTCCAATTAACTGATCCCTTATAAAAGACTTATTTCTTATAATTTTTTTAAAGTGAAAAAAAATTTAGCAAAACTAACCAACATATTAAGGGGAAAGTCTGTTATATGTTATTGGTCTATTAACAGTGTATGATACAATCTAGAAGATTAAAAAAAGTACTGAGGATGTATATACCCTGACCACCTTGCCACAAACGCTGGCTCTGGTTCTGAAAATTGGAAATAACCAGATTCTCCCAAGCAACCAACCCTGCCCAGAACTTTTTATTTTTTTTATTTTTTATTTTATTTTATTTTTTCCTGCCCAGAAATTTTAAGATCACTTTCATGCATCGTGGGAATAGCCTTTCTAATACTGAGCTAGACAAAGTAGCTCAAACCCTTTGCAAATGCACAAATCCAGAATATCCAGAGCCCAGCCACCTTCAAATATACAAATATGGGTAGGCCAGGTGAAACTAAACACAGGTATCATTAGCATTCCTTTGGTGTTATCAGTAGCAACTCTTAATGAACTCATCAGTTATTCTACATATTTCTATTTATAATTTATGTATAGTATTCTGCAAATCTTAAAGAGCCTTATAATTGTGTCCTCCTTTCTCTATTCTTCTAGCTCTTGTCTTTTATCTCTTCTCCCATCCTCAACTAGCACTCCTTAAAAAGAACCGTTTACATGAGATATCACCATTTCCTCTCCACTCACTGTGGGCTCCCTAACCCCCTGCAATCTGGCTCCTGATCTCTTTATTCACCTGAAATTCTTTTCTCCAAAATTGCCAGTGATCTCTTAGCTACCAGATCTAAAGGCCTTTTTTCAATGCCCATTCTTCTTGACCTCTCCATCATTTCTCTATCACCCTTTCTTCTCAGATTGTCTATCTCATCTAGGTTTGTGTGACACTTTTCTCCTCTGATTCTCTTATCTGGTTTCTCCTTTGTTGGATTGTTATTCATACCATAGTCACTAACTGTGTAAAGTTCAATCCTGGTCCCTCTTCACTGCCTAGACTCCCTTGGTGATTTCATTATTCTCATGGATTTAATTATCACCTCCAAGCATATGACTCATGACTCAATTCTATATACCTAGCCTTAGGTTTTCTCCTGAACTCCAGTTCTGAATCACCAGGAGATCTTGTAGGTATCTCGAACTGTACATGTCTTTAAAAGGGCTCATTTTTCTCTCACCAACTTTCCCTATTTCTGCTAAGGTGACCTCTATTCTCTGAGTCAAGAATACCAAGATCTGATTAATTCATTGTTGGAGGAATTGTGAACAGATCCAACCATGTTGAAGAGCTATTTGGAACTGTGCCCAAAGGGCTATCAAACAAACAAAGCAAACCTTTTGATCCAGCAATGTCACCAAACTGGATATGTACCCCGCAAAAAAAAAATCAACAAGGAGAAAAATGGATCCATGTGTGCAAAACGATTTGTAGTAGCTTTTTTTGTGGGGGCAAAGAATTGGAAAAGGAGTGGATGCCCATCAATTGGGGAATGGCTGAATAAGTTATGGTATATGAAAGTAATGGAATATCATTGTTCTATTAAAAAATGATGAACAGGCAGATTTTAGAAAAGCTGGAAAGATTTACATGAACTGATGCAAAGTGAAACAAGCTGAACCAGGAATACATTGCGCATAGCAACAGCAAGAATATGAGATGATTAAGTTCTACTCAGTGGTCCAGTGACCCAAGGCAATCTCAATAAACTTCAGATGGAAAATGCCATCTGCATCCAGAGAGAGAGCTATGGGACGTGAATATAGACCAACACATACGATTCTCACCTTTTTTTTTCTTGTGGTTTTTCCCTTTTGTTCTGATTTTTCTCTCTCAACATGATTCATATAGACATATGTGAAAAATAAATGTACATGTATAACCTAAAAAAACCTGTTTTACATGTAACTGGCAAAAATAATAAATATTTTTAAAAGAAAGAAAGAAAAGAAAAAACAAAAATATGAATTTAATCTCAGACAGTAACTGAACTGTGTGACACTGAACACAAGTTAAGCTCTATGACCTTCAGTATCCTCATCTATAGAAGGCAAGGATTGGTCTCAGTGATCTCAAATCTCCCTTCTAGCCCCAAATCTATGAGCCTATGAGATTTTCAACATCATCCAGTTCTGCCTCCTCACTTTACAAATTAAGATCCAGGAAGGTAAAAGGATTTTCCTTTCATAGGAAGTAAATAGCAGAGCACAAATTCAAGCTCAAACTTTCCAGTGTTCTTTCGAAACAGCACATGCACAGTCCCTCTCCCAGGCCTTCCTGACTGTTCAGTGACCTGACACAGATCCACGAGGCTCTAGCAAAACAGGTTTTTAAAAACCTAATTCACACATGAACTTGGAGTCAAGTACAACCTAACCATCTGTCCTCCTCCAGCACCAAGTGTTACACTAAGGGATTTAGATCAATTAGTCATTATAATTTCAGGCTGAAGGTAATTAATTACATATAATTAAATACATGTGGTCCATACATATGTGAATTTCTGATAATGTAGCCTTCTTATTTAAATTTTTAAAAAATCCTTGCCCCTACATTAGACTTTAATCTGGGTCCTCTCATTCTTCACAAAAACATCTGCCAGCCAGCCAAGCTTTTTCCCCCTCCTCTTAACCCACACTACCCACTGGCCCCACCACAGAAAAAGCTCTTTATGAAAATGAACAGCACGTCTTTTTCTGGCTGTTAAGGAGGGAGGAGATATAGACAGTCCTCCAGATCTGTCTGGAGTTCCCAAAGTAAGGGTCAAATGTTATATTTCCTCTATATACATCATATCACACTTCCACTACTCCCTCAATGCTTAGCAGAGGGCTTTGCATACAGTAGAATCATAAGATTTAAACTTGGAAGGAAAGGTAGGCACTGAATGAATGAATAATGAGAAATTTAGAAATCCAAAGTAACATATCCTGCCTTGCAACTAAGAAGACATTAATATTAGACTCCAGGGTATGCAGTGCAGGAATTTCTTAAGTACCCAAGTCAAATACAGCAATATAGAAAGCAAAATAGGCTGGGGATCTTTGGACTTTTCACTCAAGTAAAGGAACATTTGCATCTGCCTCACTACAATAAATCCCAACTGTTTTATAGAGGTTTTGTAGCAAAGGATATGCAAAAATAATTTTCAAAAGTAGATTTGAAAACAATAAATGAACTTATTAAGACACTACAAATTACACAGGATGTATCCGTCTAAGAGCAATTCAAGTTAAAATGATTGGGATTTTTTTTTACTTCACTCTATGCAAAGATGGCAAAAGATGGGGTTGTAAGCAGACAGATATACTCATACGCTGTTGGTGGAACTGTGAAGTGGTTCAACCATCCTGGATTTCAATTTGGTATTAGGCCAAAAAGTAACCAAACTGTATATAGCAACTCGACTGTGGAGCCCAGGAGATCACATGGAAGCAAATGTTCAATGTATAGTAAAATATTCTTCAAAGTAGTCTTTGTGGTAGCAAAGAGCAGTGAATCAAGTGGATCAACTGGGGAATGACATAAAAATCTGTGGTATGGGAGTGTCACGGAATATTGAGGTTCAGTAAGGAATGACAAACATGAAAGATTCAGCATAACATGGGGAAATGTATGAACTCAGACTGCAATAAACAGAATTAAGAAAAGCAAACACAATGCCTATAACAATGCACAAAAAAAAAAAAAAAAGAAAAGAAAAGAAAGTTTAACTCTAAGCAATGGGGAAACTAATGAAAGTCCTGAAGGAGAGATAAAGAACCATACCTCCTGTTTTACAAAAAGGAGAGGGAGATCTAGCAGGACAGAACATTGACTACATTGTGAAATGAATTTTCTGTACTTGATTTGGGGGGGGCATGGTAATAATAAAGCAGGTTTCGTTCTGAGAGGGGAATGGCAAATGCCCATCATCTCAAGACAAAAAAAGATCAAGATATATTTAAAAGAACAATCTTAGTCTTTTCCCAACACAGCCTGTGAGCAAAATCTTGCATTTTATGGGAATTCTTTTTTATTGGTGATCAGGACCTTCTTGCCTTGTTGAGGAAATAATAAACATAGTTTATATCTATCTAGAATTTCAATGTTTGCAAAGCACTTCATATAATTAGTCAGTCAATAGGCATTGATTAAGTACTTATTATGTGCACTTCTAAAGAGTGGAGTTTGAGGAGAGATACCAAAAAAGGCTAACATCTACATCTAGAAAGAGGACTGTGGGACTGAATGCGAATCACAACATAACATTTTCACTCTTTTTGTTGTTGTTTGCTTGCATTTTGTTTTCTTATTCATTTTCTTTCCTTTTTTATCTGATTTTTCTTGTGCAATTGTATAAATGTTGTATAAAGAGATATGTATAATTGTATAAATTGTTTATATTTTGTATTTGTATATTGTATTGTATACGTTGTATACAATTGTATAATTGTATAAATTGTTTGTATAGAGAATTGTATAAATATTTACCAATAAATTAAAAAAAGACTAAACTAGGACCCCTGCCTTCAAGGAATTCACATTCTTGTGGAAAAGGCAACTTGTACACACCAATGGAATATAAGGCATATACAGGACTAATGGCAAATAATCTCAGAGGTAGAGCTTTTTGCAGAAAGGTTTCAAGCTGAAACATCTTTTTTTTTTTTTTTGCTGAGGCAATTGGGGTTAAGTGACTTGCTCAGGGTCACACAGCTAGGAAGTATGAAGTGACTGAGGCCGGATTTGAACTCAGGTCCTCCTGACTTCAGGGCCGGTGCTCTATCCATTAGGCCATCCAGCTGCCCCTTAAGCTGAAACATCTTGAGAGAGCTAGAGAAAGCCTAGGTGAGGAGGAAGAACATTTAAGCCCAGAGGGTAGCTTATCTCATTGGAGTCTTAGAGGAACCTGTCAAGATTTATTGCTTTAATTTCTCCATTTTACAGAAAAGGAAACTGAGATTTAGAAATGTTAAGTGGTTTGTTACAAAGCTCTTCAGGGTCAGAGCTAGAATTGCTAACCCCAGTTTTTCTGGTCTCCAAGGTCAGTACCAATAGACAGCAGCAAATAGCAAAGAAACAATATGGATAACTATAGTATTGGAATTAAGCAAATCATACTCCCTGTATATCAAAAAATCTCCGTTGAAACGGATAATCTAAATATTTAGTATTCCTAATGGGAAAGTATTTTATAATTTAAAAGTAATCATTTTGGTGAGGGGGAAAAGGGAAAATGTTTTAATCTGATAACCCCAAGTGATATTCAATTGATTTGAAGAAAAAAAAAACCATTAATTAAAATCTTAATAGCATTCAGGAAATTGAGATGATGATTGAGAATAGAATTCTCCACTTTGTTGTGTCACAGACCCTTTTGGCAGTCTACCTTCATACCTTTCTCAGAATTAAGCTTTTTTATTTTTTAAATCCATAATTAAAGGAAATGCACAATTTCCATTAGAGATGAGTAAAAATAAAAGTGCAATTGTTTTCCCATCCAAGTTCACGGACTCCCTGAAATTTACCTGTCAAGAGTCCTTAAACCCTAGTTGAAGAATCCTTCATTTAAAACATTTCCTGTTTGGTTCTGTACACATATATTGTATCTAGGATATCCTGTGACATATTTAACACGTATAGGACTGCTTGCCATCTGGGGGAGGGGGTGAGGAGGGAGGGGAAAAGTCAGAACAGAAGTGAGTGCAAGGGATAATGTTGTAAAAAATTACCCAGGCATGGATTCTGTCAATAAAAAGTTATAATTATTTTTAAAAATTTTTTAAAAATAAAACATTTACTAGTAGCTTGTTCCTATCCATTTCAGAGCCCAAACACACCCCAAATTAGGGTGACTAGTGTTGGGGCACTTGACTTGAGCACGAATAATAAAAGTCTGAGAGCTGTGAGCACATGGTGTACCATGCTTCCAATTATAAGACTTAACCTGTTGCTCATTTCTGAATAACACCAGAACCTTTGCACCCCAGAGCAAGCCTTAGCCTGCTAAGCAAAGAGGGACCCTGAGCTACATATGAAGCAGTCTCACAGCCATCCCTTCTCCCAGCCCAACCCGCAATCCAAGAATACTTACTTTGCTGGCAGATAGAGAGAACAGAGACTGCAGCCAGCAGAACTACCTCACTAGCCATTTCTTCTCTAGTTCCTTGCTGGTGGCTGAATTATTTGTACAATGGGAGGGAGAGGAAAGAGAGGCTGGCAATCTTAGGAAGAAGACACACCTTATAAAGCAAAGAAAACTTTTCTGGAAGCAGGGGAAAACAAGGAAGCAAAAAAGAAAGCTCTAGAAACTAGATGCTGCCTTTGCTCAGGGACAAGGATCATGCCCTCAGGTAGGTCTGGATTATAAACAATGCCCCTAAATGTGCCAGGTGGCTTACTTCCAGAAAGGTCCTTAACTCTCTTGGGACCACAAGATGCCGGTCACTGCTTCCTATGATTGCAATCAGGAATATCCTTTTAAAGCTTTCAAAAGTGAAGAGTATTTCACATTTTTTATGGGTCAAGGTTTACTTTCACTGTCTAGCAAAAGTCTGCAGACCCTTGTCAGAAATATAGAATAAAATACACAGAAAGAAAACCATTTATACTGAAATCTATTACTAAATGTTTATTTAAAAAATTCACTGGTCCCAGATTAAGGTCCTTCCCCAAAGTCCTTACCTTTTTCTTACTGGGAAACTTTACCCAAAAAAGGAATACACGGGGCAGTTAGGCAGAGAAGTGGTAGAACATTGGGGTCTGCAGTCAGGAGGATCTGAGTTCAAATTCCACCTGAGATACTTAATTATTAGTTGTGTGATCTTTGGCAAGTCATTTAATTCCCATTGCCTCAAAAAAAAAAAAAAAGAAAAGAAAAGAAAAGAAAAGAAAAGAAAAGTAATACATCACATAAGGCAAAAAAGAATCTTGGTGTGAGGAGATTGGGTGCAATTAAAGAAGAAATCGGACTTTGAGGGCTTTTTGCTACTCCAGGGAAGTAATAAGTTCTCTTTGAATTAAAGTATTCTAGCAAAGGCAGATTGACTGCTCCTTGAGTATGCTGTAGAAAGGTTTCTTAGGAAAATGGGCAAGACACTTTAGAGACCATATGGTGTTTACTCCTTCCACTTACACATGAGGACACTGAGATGCAGGGAAATCATGTAATTGGTCCAAAAAGAGTTTAGAGGTGGAATGTTCAGGTGTGGATCAAACCAGAATCCCCATGAGGTCACTTTTGGCTCTGAGATCCTGTCCATTATTGTCAGTTACTTTTTGGGGAAAATGTTGGCTATCGAAGGAGTCGTGAATTGGTCCAGCCATTCTGGAAAGCTTGGAACATCAGAACATTAAATATCCAATGATATTTAATTGGACATATTCTTTGACTGGGAGATAACTACTACATCTGTAGCCCAAAGAGATCAAAGAAACAGGAAAAGAATCCTAGCACAAATATATTTATAATAGCTCTTTTCATGACAGCAAACAATTGAAAACCAAAGGAATATCCATCACTTGGAAAATGGCTTAAAAACATCTAACTTATGAATGAAATACTATTGTGCTGTAAGAAATTTTAAGGAAAATTTTAAGGAAACCAGGGAAGATTTATATAAATTGATGCAGAGTAAAGTAAGCATAATCAGGAGAACCATTTATATAATAACAATATTATAAAGGAAAACAACTTTAAAAATCTTAGTATCATCTATGATTTGATGTGGTGATTAATTTTACATAGTTTTAATGTTTTTTTTTTCCTTCTTTGATATAAGGAAAGGCACAAGACAGCAAGATACAGGGAAGAGGGGTATATTCAGAAATGACTATGTAAGAAAAAAAGACATCGATAAAACTGTTTCTAAAAAAGGAATTCATCCCCTCAGACTTCACCCCCTCCCCCCAAAATAACACACAACACAGGACAAAACGGGTTTGGATTGGGAGAGCCAAGTGAAAGCAAAGAGGAAGTAGGACTTTGTGAGGAGGCATTCTGCAGCTAATTGATTGTATCACTTTGTACAAGTCACTTTTCTGTAAAATGAAGTCATTGCACTAGAGTGTCTCTAAGGTCCTTTCCAGCAAAATTTTTCTGGAGTCAGTGATGCTACTATAGTTTGTTCTTACCTATTCTCTCCATGATAATGTTCTTACCTATTATTTCAGTGATAATGCTCTTTGATTGGAAAAGTGGGGAGAGGTTACCTGAGCATAGAAAAAAGAAAGTGTGGGGTCCTAGATACTGAAAAGTAGGGGGTGTTTAGTATCTTGGAAGGGGTTCTTAATCTCTTCTGCAAATGGACCCTTTTGGCAGCCTGCTAAATCCTATGGATTCCTTCTCTGAATAATGTTTTAAAATAACTGAAAAGAAATGCTAAATTTCAATTAGAAGTCAAGGAAAATAGTAATTTTTCCCCATCCATGTTCATGAATCTCTGATGCAGTCTAGCTTCAGATGTTTAATCATGATCTCTCTGGGGCTCTCATAATTCTAACATTTCATAATCCTTTGAGTTCAGTCATTCTATGTAGTATCCTAAAAGCCCCCTTATTGTTAGGGATACTCCATTATTCCTTATGAAAAAGATCAAACAGATTTTTTTCTGTCACAACTTTGTGACTTTGGAGTTCAAAAGCTGGGCTCCCACCCCCACCTCCAACATCCACTGCTTCCTTTATGAGCTACTGTGGGCAACTCATTCAGTTTTAGGAGCATCGGTGTCCTTTTGGCTTACAACAATAGGACTGATTAAATCAGGAGTCCTTAAATTGGAGTCCCATAGGACCTATAGGGTCCATGGATAATTTTCAGGAAAATCTGTGAAATTGGATTTTTAAAAAAAATACATCTTTATTTTCATTAACACCTAACAGAAAATTTGCATTTTCTTCAATTATTTAAAAACATTATCTGGATAAGGGGTCCACAGCCTTCACCAGACTGACAAAGGGAACCATCACACATAAAAAGGTAAAAGGATAAGACAATCTGTAAAGTTGTTTGATGTCTAAAGTCCATGATCCCTAGAGAAGGCAGAAACATCTGAGAAGGACTTATCTTGAAAGCAAGGATGTAGGGGAGAATAGCACCCCAGCTGGGTGTTAATTAACCATAGTAGGTCTGTTCATGGCCCTAACCTTCATCAGAGAACCAAAGGACTTTGGCAGGAGGAATTCTGGGCAGCAGGATCTCAACAGGAGGAAATAAGCTACTCTAAGAGGACACCTAGAAATTTGAGAGAAAGGGACCATGAGGGTTTTAGACTTCATGACCTTCAGAAAGGAGGGCATCAGGATCCTAATATAGGGCAATAGGGTGAAGGAACCAACAGCCATAAAGCAGAGACAACTTATATCTGGATGGTAAGTGTACGTCATTCATGCTTTTAGAATGTTTCATATCTATCTATCATTTCTCTATCTATATGGATGTATATTATGTATAAATGTATGTATATAGAATTCAGTGGTTCTCTGATTTTTGTTTTCAATATCTTTATCCTATTAAAAATTATTGAGGATCTCTCCAAAGCGTTTTTGTTTACCTGGATTATATTTATAGACATTTACCATATTGGAAATAAAAACTATTTTTGAATTTGTAGACCCTCTAAAAGGGTTTCAGAGATCCCCAGGATTCTCTAGACCACACTTGGAGAACCACTGATGTAGATACATATGTGTGTGTATGTAAAATCATGGTCAACTTTGGCAATCTGGGGAAATCGATGAACTTATTCTCAGAAAGATATTTTTCAAAAAATTGAAGGAAATGCTAAATTTCAATTAGAGGTAAGTAAAAATGAGAATGCAAAATTTCCCTATCCAATGGAGCCTATCAATCCCAACTTAAAAATCCTTGGAATAGAGGAGGGGTCAAAGGTAGAGATGAAAATTTACTGGAAACGATGAGGGCAACTTTGGCTGAGGGCAGAGGTGTCAAACTCAAGCTGCAATGGTCCAAACTGGACTAAAATGCAATTGAGAAATGTTTTAAAAAATAAATAAAAGTATAATGCAATGCAGATCATGTTCATGTGGTTTTCTAAGTCAATATACCTCCCACAGGATGTGTTTTTATTAAGTTTTGACACCCCTGATTGAGGGGAGGAGGATCACTTTTCAGACTATCACTCTTCTAGGGCTGAGCTCTAGATTACCCCTCTTTCTGGATTGAACAAGGCACCAGAGCAGCTTGACTCCTGTCTACTGAAAGCCTAGAGTCCCAAAACGTGTGGTTCAGGGGGCCACTCCCGAGCATGGAACTTATCCACGTGCTTGTGCAGCTTGTCTCCCATGAGCTGTACCTGGTCTAGAGGAGGGTGCAGATTCTACACCTGCCTTCTCCTTATCCCAAGAATGATCCACTTGATCAGAGGGGGAGAGGAAGAATATCTCCATGACTCCTTGCTAGAGCAAAACCCAGTGCGCCTACTCTAATTACCCCTCTAGTCAATGGGGCAATGAGAGAACAAATATTTTCCAAGGCCCGGGGTCACTGATATATTTAGGTAAATAAAGGAAGTAAATGCCAGAGATCCGAGTAAAACATTCTAAAGCTTAAATCTCTGTAGTCTGGGTAAGGGAAGGTCATTCATATCCGGCAATCCCAGAAGCCAAAGGGAAAGGACAGTGCCAAAAGTGAGGAAAGATTATAATTAGGTGTTTTGCAGTCTTGAAGTGGAGGAAAGAAATCATAATAGAATAAAAGAGGAAAAACAAAGCAGACAGAGGGAGGCTGCCTGCCTGAGCCTGTGAGATTCCCACAGCCGGAATTAAGGTTGAGGAAGCAGATTCTAGAATGACAAAAACTCCTACTAGCTTTGCCAAACCCAAACTTTCTTGGCTAGAAATCAAGCACTTAATCTAGCAAACAGCCTTGACAGGTTTGGGCTAGCCGAATCAGAATATAAAAATCATGAAGAAAAAAGGGCAAGATCTCACTTAAGGGAGCTGGTGACATGGGTTACTGAATTTCTATTTGCCTTAATTTCCTGTAAAATGGGAATAATAATAGCATCTATCTCATAGGGTCATTGTGAGGTTGAAATGAGATTATATATTAATTATATATATATTCACATATATAATTATTATTATTATATATTAATTATAGACACACATAATGTAGTTCAGTCACATCCAACTCTCCATGACTCTATTTTGGGGTTTTCCTGGCAAAGATATGACATGGTTTGCCATTTTCTTCTTCAGATCATTTTACAAGGACTGAGGAAAACAGGGATTAAATGACTTGACCAGGATCACACAGCTAGTACGTATCTGAGATAACACTTCTCATGGATGGCCCCCCAGGAAAATCAAATGTTCTGTGGTTCTGGAGTTAGAAACATAACTCGCAAGCCTTAATTAATGTATTTTGCTTAATCATTCAAAGGACACCGTGGGTTCCAAGCAAAGGCATTCAATGAAATAGAGTAGGAAAAGTCCCCTACCACCATAAAGTTGGGTTCCCACACCATCAGTGTAGAAGGAACCCAACATGGAGAGGTACACACACATAGGAAATACGTGTGCTCCGGCCATACGAGTGCAGGGTCCGCTCCTGCTGCTTGTAGGGCTGGTAATGACATTACCTGCTCCCCCTGGGCCCCCCTGGTGTCCCTGACTGATTTTTACTGGCAGGGGGGTCAACTTTTAGCCTAGAGATCTCTGAAAACTTGTGTGACAGGAGTTTGAGGGATGAGGGTTAGCTGAAGCGACAAAGGTGCACTTAGTAATGACTGTGATCCTCTTGTTGTCTTCCGGTTGATGGAGAGCCAACTGTTATGTGATCTGTCCTTACTTAACCAGCTTTGGGGGGAAAGGGGAAAGAGAAAAGTAGTGTGATATATGGTTTGGTCACTAGATGGTGCTCCAGGCACTCATGAGTAACCTATTCCTCGGAGAGGACTGAAAAATCCTTGGGTTCAACGCAAGTCTAGAAAGAATGGTCTGCAAAATACTCCAGATATCCAAGCTTGCAAAAACTCTCTTGCGTCAGTTCTCTTGCACACCCCTTCCATTTTCCACATGTTCAATCAGGACACTTACCCCTTCCACCCCTCACCCCCAAACTCATAGGATTTTTAACCATTCTTAATGACCATATAATTTATAAGTATTATATTATTATTTATTAATGTATAATAAACAATAATAATTAATTTATAATGTATAATATAATGATTGCCATAATAATAAATTAATATTAACAATTTAATAATATAAAATATAATATAATATTAATATATTATGTAATTATTACAATTTGGAAAGTATAAAAAACTCAAACATTAAGACTACCCAAAATAGCTGCAATAACGCTGAAACTTGGACAGATTTCTCCTTTTCCCTCCATATCTCTTTCCAGTTGATCTGAGGCAAATAGAAATGGGAGGAAAAAAGTCAGAAACTGCATCAGTTAGGGAGGAAAGAAAAAGAAACGAAAGTATAGATTGCAATTCTGTTTGGTGCCCCCATTATCCCTCCCTCACTTCAATTCACTTGGAAGTCATGGCAACATCTTCTTGCATCCACAGGCCTCTTGGAGAAGGAAGGACAAACAACAATGTCCCCCCCAGCAGCTGCCAGTGTAGCCGTGATCCAGGCAAGCTCTGGCATTTCCTCTGGCTGCCTCTGATCCGCATTCACATCTGTTCTCGTCTGGCCCTTCCTCCACCAATGTCTTCACAAAGAAATCTCAGTCCTCACTTTGCTTTCTCCTGCCCACAGCTGCAAGGCAATTACACCCAAGCTCCGGGCCCTGCTCCTGACCACACACCCAGGCTAAAAGCAGAGACTCCCAGGTGGATTCTTCCTCCTTTCCCATTTCAGCCTGTGAAAACTTTCTGGGCCTAAGTTTCTTCCAGGGAGAAGGGGCTCAGCCCAAGAATTCTGGGAACGTGTACTTGCACATCTCACAGTTTACAAACTCTGTCCTCCCAATAATCCCAGAAAGGCAGAGTCCACATGTGAACTTTCCTCTCTGTGCATTTTCTAAACCTTTCTTAAAAATCTAAAGAAGAAGCTGTTTTCAGGGAGCAGGTAAAGCAAAAACTAAAACCCCTAAGCCAAAAGGAGCAGCACTGGCAACAAGAAACAGGCAGGGCTGGCTGCTGAGCACAGGCTCAGAGACTGGTGATAAAAGAAAAATGACCTTCATGGTATTCAGTCGCCTCATTCCACTTATTCCCAGTTGTATAAACTCTTGCAGAACATGTTTAAACTAAATTGGATTGCTTGCTGTCTAGGGGAGGGGGTAGGTGGGCAGTGAGGAAGAAAAATTTGAAACACAAGGTTTTGCAATATGTAAATGTTGAAAACTAACTTTGCGTGTATTTTGAAATATAAAAAGTTATTAGTATTTTTTAAAACCTGTTGATTAAAAAAAAAAAATACTCTTGCAAAAGAAAGCCAGGATTTAGAACTTGAAATAATCTATTCCAAGTCTTTCCTTTTTCAGAGGAGAAAACTGAACTCCAAAGGTGACTTGACCAAGATTTTACAAGTGAAACAGTGGACAGAGCACTGACCCTGAAATCAAGATGATCTCGAGTTCTGCTCCAGACTTTTGCTAACTAACTGTGTGATGCTGAGCAAGTCACTTAATCCCTGATCGCTTCCAAAAAACAAACAAACAAAAAAGAAAAATCATAGAATTGCATTTCTAAGCCAGATCTTCTGGACTCTAAATCCCATATTTGTTCCACACTGCTTCCCCAGAAGTATTTCTTCTGGAGTTATTTTCTCTTGTTCCTAGCTGAAACCCATCCTTTCTCTCACAGCATCCTCACATTTTACTACTCCCTACTGACTTCCCCTTAACTAGCAAATGCCCAACCAGGCCCTGAACCCAGGTCAGAGCAGAGCCAGTGGCTGATATAAGGACACTGAAAGCATTTTAAGTTTAAGCCCCAGACTGGTCCTGGTAATCTGCTTTAAGAGATTTGGTACTTTCCGCCTCTAGAGAGATATAAAGCAATAGAGCTCTGGACAAGGAAATGTTTATTGCTTGCTGCGGCAATAAAACTTCCCACAGAACTGAAGCAATACAATAATACCAGCCCCAAACCCAGCAACCAGGTGGGTGCTTAGTTTCCCCCTTGTCGATTTGTGGAAGCAGAAAGAGAGTCTTCTCCAATTTCTTCAATCTCTGACTCTCTCTGGGAATGTTTGGTCCCTGAACCCTGGAAAAACAAGGGGAAACTTCAGTCAAAGGGAAGAAGTGAAAATAAATTTTTAATAAATTAACTTGGTTTTGATCAAATGTTTCAAGTCAGAGGTTCATAGAGTCAGAAATTGCCTGGACCTCTGAAGCAATATGGCATAAAACACAGGCTGTTGGAGTTAGGGGAAGAAACAGTCAACAAGCATTTGTTCAGCATAGTTAAGCTCTGAACCAGGTATAGGGGACCCAAAGACAAAAGACAGTGTGCCCCCAAGAAGCTTGTATTTTATTAGGGGAAATAGTACATACAGAGATACTAAAGAGAAAAAATATACAAAGTAAATTAAAGATAAAGGAACATTATTAGCAATTGGGGCGGGGATCAGATGGCACTTGAAGAAGATTTGAATTCAATAAGAGACTCACTTTCCTTACCTATAAAATGGGATTAATAATATCTCTGGAAGAATATTCCACAGTGTTGTCAGAGGCTCCAATTTTTTGGACGTCCTTATTCTATCAATAAAACATTTTTGAGCATACTATTCTCCCCAAATAGGACTGTTTTTTTTTCTAAATTATATACAAGTACTCTACTAATAATTATGTACATTATAAATTCATAAAAATTAATTTTTAAAGGGTGACATAAAAATTAAATAATAGTTTATCCTAGAGTCTACTGGGAGCAGCTGGCATTTATTGAGAAAGAAAATGGCATAAACAAACATGTACTTTTAGAAAATCTCTTTGGTGACTCAGTGGAAGCTGAATCAGAGAGGAAAGAGATTTGGAGCATGATCAGGGGAGAGAGGATGATTTCAGCAGTAGAATGCTGAAATGAGTGAAGAAAAGGTAGATGGATACCAAAGATGCTGCAGGTTTAAAAAAAAAAGGGGGATAAGATTTGGAAGTGAATTCGATTTAGATATGTGAGTTGAAGGTAAGTAAGGAGTAGAGCATAATGAATGCTAAAATTATAAACCTGGGTGACTGGAAAAATGGTGGTGGCCCCAAGAGAAATAGGGAATCCAGAAAGAAGGGCTGAAGGAAGAGATTAGAGAATACCGCAATCACAATCTATTCATGTCTGCTCATCCTGTGCTTTCCCTTTTTTTCAATGTAAAAACAAAAGGGGTGAGGAAAGGAAAAAGGGGAGCAAAGCTTTGGAGGGCAGACCCACTTGAATCCATTAGAAGATAGAAGGACAGAGAGTAAAAGGGAGAAGAGTTTTGCCCTTTGCAGCTACTAGAGGTGTCTGGACCAAGGTACTAGGCTGATGAATGGGATATTTGGGGAGGAAGGATGTTGGGAGGCAAGGCAACAATTGGTGGGATGAGATGGGGAGGAAGGACAGGATGGATGTGAGCCATCATCCCATTCTCCCATTGGTTGACCACATAAGGCTACATGTAAATACATGTAAAGATAGTTTTCATTATTCATTTTTGTAAGACTTTGTGTTCCAATTTTTTCTCTCTTCCCACTCTTACCTCTTCCCTCCCCCAGACAGCAAGCAATCTGATATAGGTTATTCATTTACAGCCATTTCTAACATATTTCCATATTTGTCATATTGTGCAAGAAAAATCAGGCAAAAAAGGAAAAATCCATGACAAAAAAAAACAAACAAAAAAGGGGGTGAAAATACTATGTTTTGATCCACATTCCATCTCCATAGTTCTCTCTCTGGATGCAGATGGCATTTTCCATCCAAGGCTATTGGAATTGTCTTGAATCATTACATTTCTGAGAAGAGCCAAGTCTGTCACAGTTGGTCATCCCATAATCTTGCTGTTACTGTGTATAATGATCACATATTTCTTGGAAGTTGAGCCATAGCCCTTCTTCTGGGGTTATTCTATGGCCTTAGAGGGGACTATGGTTCTCCCTTTAGAAATGATTCATCTAGTCCATACTTCTCATTATGTTCAGTCAATTTTTTAGTCATATCTGACTCTCTTGTGACCTCATTTGGGGCTTTCTTGGCAAAGATACTGGAGTGGTCTCCCATTTCTTTCTTCAGATCATTTGACAAATGAGGAAACTGAGGTAAACAAGGTTAAATTACTTGAATAGGGTCATGCAGCTAGGAAGTGTCTGAGACCATATTAGAACTCAAGAAGATTCAGTTTCCTGAATCTAGATCTGGTATTTCATCCCCTGTATCACCTAGCTCCTTAATTTTCATTATAGTAATGAGCAAACAGGCTGAAAGAAGTGAAACATCAGAATCAAAGAGTGATAGATTTGGAACCCACTTCACCCCCGTTTTACTGAAATAGGCTGAATGAGGTTTCTGCTACAGGACCGGATCTTCCCAAGTCCAGTCCCTCATCCACTGTACCACTATGACTCTGAGTGACTTTTCTTAGAGTCACAAAGGCAATAAAAGGCAGAACCAGAATTAATTAATGGCTCCTGATTCCAAAGAAAGCACTGGCTCTGCTATATTCAACGCCTCCCCTTTGGTATTCATTTCAAATCACCTGTAGTCAGGTAGAATCCTCAGCTCCCAGCTCTGATTCAACAATAACTTAGGATCAATCATTTTCATTGTTTATTTTCATTTTTTACAGATCTCAAACCCACCCTTGCTGACTTGCTGTAATCCCATGTTGTTGCTATTTTTTAGTTTAGTTTTTTTTCATTATTTCACTGCTTATTTTCAAAGCAAGAAAGACACCACAGCTAAGTAAAGGAAGGATGTGTTGGACTATTTAAGCCCTTCTTCCTTCATGTCTCCTATTCCCCTTACAATTCAACTAACTGGTAGAAATAAATGATACTTTTATATTTAAAAATACTATTTTATTTGAGTCTCTTGTATCCCTGAAAAATTATGCTACAGCTCCCCAACTCCTAAGCAAGCATCTTTGTTTATGATTCACACAGGGTATATCTGTACTGTTAGCAAGTAAGCCGGGAGAGGAAGCAAGCAAATCCATCCCATTCTCAGATCTGGCCAGAAGAAATTTCTGAAAGAAATGATAATATTATTAACAATAACTGATGAGAATATGGAAATTCAGTATTTTAAAACTTTTCCTTACATTTGCTCATTGGATCCCCCTAGAAATTCTGAGAAGTAAGAGGTGTGAATATTATTGTCCCCATTTCACACATAAGGAAATAGAAACTGAGTGAATAGTGACTTTCCTATCCATGACTACTTAGCTCTAAAGTGTCAGAAGCAGGGAAATAATGAAGAAGATGATAATAATATTGCCTTTGGTCCCCAAATGGACCAAACAAAATTAAATGATAAAAAAGGAGTGTTCACACTATCCTGTGCCTTGTAAAAGGATTGGGAACTGGATAGATTTTGTGATTTTGCTGGCATAGGAAACTCCTGAGGGAGCTTCCTCAATTTTCTCTGAGACTTGTAATCTTAGAAAATTTCCTAGTGCAGTGAGAAGTTAGGTGACTAACTCAGAGTCACACAACCAGTATGTGACAGAGGTCAAGTCTTTCTGGCTCTGAGTCGAGTTCTCAATTCACTATGACATACTACCTCTTCTTTAGGGGGAAATCTAATGTAATAAAAGGTCAGATTTTCTCCCTTTTTAGAAAATAAAAGGAATATTGGTTGGCTCTGTGAAGATGAAAGCAGAAAATTAAATTGAAGAGATCACACTCAAAAACATATAACAAAACAGTGGCTAATATGTATAAAAGTTTACAAAGGGACAAGTAGGGAACCAAGTAAATAAGAGTACTGGATCTGGAGCCAGGAAGAAATGAGTTCAAATCCAGCCATAGACACTTACTAGCTATATGATCCTGGGCAGGCCACTTAACCCAGTTTGCCTCAGTTTCCTCATCTATAAAATGAGCCAGAGAAGGAAATGGCAAATCACTGCAGTATCTTTGCCAAAAAAACCTCAAGTGGGATAATGAAAAGTTGGATATGACATCACCAAGGTTTACAAAATATTTTATTTAAGACTCATAACCATCCAAGAAACATAAAAATACCATTATCCCCATTTTATAGATGAAAAAACTGAGGTACAAAGACTTTCAGGGACTTGCCTATGATCATACAATTATTAACTGTTGGAGAAAGGAGGAGGAGGATGGTTGTGATGGTGATGATGTTATTGATTATTATTATTGATCTAAAAAATGAACCAATCAAATCACAATAATGTGTTAAGATTGATCACTTTGTCCTATTTCTAGGACAGAACAGAAAAACTCTAGTTTAATTAGTAGAGGACAGACTTTTTCCCTTTTTGGAAATTGGAAAGCATACTTTTTGGCTCTGCAAAACTAGAAATGGGGAATCAAGCTGGAGAAGTCATATTGATAAACCATCTGAAATAGTGGCATTTGCCCTATAGTATCAGCATGGTACAGATTAGAGATTTACAAACTGGATTGCACTAAGCTTCGGGCAGAGGGTTGCCTGCCAGACTCCATGACAGATTTGGACTTTATAAGTCAGCAAAGGCCAGTTCAAAGCCCAAAGGAAATAAAACAAAGGGAAGGCTGAATTGTAAAAGAACCACAAGAAGACCCCAAAACGCTCGGTTTCTACAGGCTCAGTATGAGCCCAGAAGAGGATATAATTAGTGTTAGAGACTCTCCACAAGCTTGGTAAAAGAACAGCATTACAAAGCCAAAACTTGTCTATTTATGGGTCAGAAGGACGAGGTCCAAGAAAAATAAAATTGTTGATACAAAACAAACTTCACTGGCTGTTCTGCTGCTGGAAAAGATGGGGCCTCTGCTATATTTGTGTGGATCTGTTGCCCATGATGAAAAATGTATGATGTCACATGAGATCAAGTTTTTTCTGGGTGCTAAATATCCCATAAAGTCACAAACAATGAAGGAGCTTTTGCAATACAGTCCAATGGTTTCATCTGTTGTTACTCGAATCAGGCAGGAGACCTTGGTTAGAGTTCCAACTTTACATAGTGTCTGGGTCACTGGACCCAGTGCGCTCCTTTTGCAGCATAAAAACAAATGAGTTTATTCCTTGTTGGAAAGATATTTTATTTGAAATGGAAAATAACTAAATGGTTTACATCCTCCCCTCAGGTGGCCCTAATTTCAAGAGACTTCCTACCTTTATTCTCCTCCCCACCCTTCTCTACAACAGCTTTCCCGTAAGCAGCCTTGTAGGTGTTTACACCTGGGATAAGGTATCCTGAAGAATCTCTCTCATCAGTCAGTAATCTGGGTTTGTATGTAGATGAGAACTAGAAGGAGTCTCTGATACCAGGCAATTTTATTTCATTTATTTTTACTTATATTGTATTTATTTATAAGGGAGAGGAAAGAGAAGGGAATATACACTTATTGGGTCAGGCACTGAGTTAAATGCATTTTTCAAATATTATCTCATTTACTCTTTATAACAACCCTGGAAGATAAAGTGTTATTATTATAATCTTCAACTTATAGTTGAGAAAACTGAGTCATCCAGAAATTAGGACTTTCCCAGAGACAAATAAGGAAGAAGTATCAGAGACAGGACTTGAATTCAGGTCCTCTGTTTCCAAAGCTGATATTCTTTTCACTGAACCAAAATACATTTGTCTTTACAAGTTGATTTGAGAGCAGGTTTTATATTGTTTGCCTTGGGTTCTGATAATACTGGGAACAGCTCATGGATCACACCACAGATGTAGGCCTTAATTGTCTCATCTATAAAACAGAGGGTATCGTGTTATTTTTTGGTTGTTTTTTTTTTCTTGTGGTTTTCCCCTTTTGTTCTGATTCTCCTTTTACAATATGACAAATGTGAAAAGATGTTTAATGTGATTGTAGATTTACAACATATCAGATTGCTTGTCCTCTTAGAGATAGAGAAAAGAAAGGGGGAGAGAGAAAAAATAATTTAAAATCTAATAAAAATGAATGTTTAAAACCTTTAAAAAAATAAGCTATCTGTACTTATTAGCTATGTGATCTTGAGCAAATCACTTTACTAACTGCCTCATTTTCCTCATCTATAAAATGGGGATAATAATGGCACCTCCTTCCCGGGGTTGCTGTAAGGATAAAAGGAGATAATATATATAAGGCATTTTGCCAGTTTTAAGGCACTATGTAAATGCTACCTATTATTAATACCTATATAGAGACTCTCTAATGTGGAACTATGTTTAATATTTCTTCCTAGCTCTAAATATAATTATTCTATTAAAATGTAAGAAAGATTCTTGAAAATAGAAATTATTTCATTCTTTGTATCGGTCTCCCCAGCACTGAGCACGATACCTGGCACATAGCTGGCATTTATTGATTGCTTGATTGAATAATTATGATGCTGCTAAAGAATCCAATGATCCTGGAGTGTCCCAATAATTACAATGCACATTTCATCCTGTACTCAGAAGGATGGAAATAGTGAAACAGAGTGTTTTAGTTGCTAAGAAACAACCTTTGATATCAATAGAAGATTTTTACTTAAGCCAAAGAAAAATGGAAATACTAACTCCAGCTTGAGGGAGGCTGGGTACAGAAGGATAGAATAAGGACAAGGGGCCATCAGAAGAGTTCCCAACTTGTACACAAGTGTCTTTAATGCCAAATAACTTGGTAGGGTTCATGTCTGAGATCTCTGAGGTTTAATAAATGGGGGGAGTCAAGCCTCACTGACTTGTGAAACTTGGGGTAAACTCTTCCCTGCCTAAAGGAAGAATGCTCAATTTAGAATTTGATTCATATTTCTTATCATTTTGCTTCTAAGTTTTATCTGCTATAATTTCCCTCCTTATTTATTTTTTTCCATTCTCCACGTGACACAATGGACAGAAAGAGGAGCCTGAAGTTAGGAAGACTTAAATTCAATGTCTATTTTTTTTTCACTTACTAGCTGTGTGATCTAAGTTTAACCTTATTTTCTATAGCACTCACTTTCCACAATTGCTATAAGAATAAAAGAAAATTATATATATGTACATATGATATTTTGCAAGCTTTAAGATACTATGTAAGTGCTAGCTATTATTTTTAAGCTTTGATAATATTTTCTAATTATATGTAAAGATAATTTTTAGTATTCATTTTTACAAGATTTTGAGTTCCAGATTTTTCTATTCTCCCATCCCACCCCTCTTCTTAAAATGGAAGGCAATTTGAAATAGGTTATATATGTACAATCATGTAAAACATATTTCCATATTAGTCCCAGTTGTGAAAAAAGAAACATACCAAAAATTAAAAGAAATACAAAAAAAACCACCTCAAAATAGGTGAAAAAAGTATGCTTTGGTCTGCAATGCTAACTATTGTTAATATCTCTGTAGAGTGTTTGTTCTTCATTTTCAAAGAGAATCAATCACAGTGATCCTTGACTTGTGAGTGAATTAGATTTAGGTGAGACAGAGTTGCACAAAGTCACCAACTTCACTTTCTCTACTAGGATCATCAAAAAGAACAGGGACAAGACAAAAGTCAAAATGACTGATGATGGCTCAGGATGCAATGGATACCCTTGACATCTTTGATGTCCAACTGCCCCACAGCAACACCTGCTTCAGCCTCCTTCGTGGCTATTGGACAAATGGTTCTTATGTGCCCATCCCACCAGGGGAAGTCTTCACAGGCTTAGGATCAACATTCCCCTAACTCATTGATAAGTTTGAGATCTGTCAATTACCCTGAACCTGTTTTGCCTGTCTGCTGAGACGGTCTTATCAGAGTGCAGAAGCTGCATATTCTACAGCTTTTTGAAATCACAGGTGAAAGGGAGGTAATGAATGGACCCAAAAGGCGGATGATTAGTCCTGAAAACAGCTCAGTAAGCCCTCACATCAGAGATTCTAATCCTCCCAGTATACTCCATATACCCAGAGTGTAAATCAATCTGTCTTGCAGACCTTTTAGAATTATTGGATTGTTACTTAGATTGAAAAACAACAACTTTATTAGCTTTTCTTAGTCTCTTCCTCTAGAGTGACTTCAGATTAAAATGTAATTGGGAAATAACCGACAAAATAAATAAAAACCAAAAGGAAGGTAATATTAATATCTGATGTTCTAAGTCAATGTGCAGCCACAGGGATTCTCATGCACAGTTTAATGACCTCCCTTTCTATTTAAGTTAGATATCACTCCTCCCAATCACTGAGTATTGCCGTCTACCCTGACAATGTGCCTCCTGGATCTGTCCACACCATTGCCCCCTCTGGCTACCAGACCTGGCTATCCACCCTTCAGAGTCATCACTATCCATCCTGCAGTTTGAAACTTTCCAAAGTCTCCCGCCCTGAATATTCCCATCCTTCTGAGTATAAGATGAAATGTGTGTTATAGTCATTAGGACGCTCCAGAACCATAGTATTCTTTGACAGGGTCATAACTAATCTATCAAGAAATCAATAAGAATGAAATCATCTCCATTTTCAGAGAACTTCACCTTCTTCAGAGCAGGAAATATAAACTTGCAAATATAAATGTCACATCATGGAGAACATGCTGGATTTGGGATCATGGAACTTCTGAGTTCCAGTTCTGTCTCTGACACAACAAGGTGACTTTCACTCCTCTGAAAATCGGTGTGACAGGAATATTAGTGGTGATTGCTGACTGAAGAGCTAAGATATATTAACTGGAAAAATCTTCCTTGCAAAAGTGGAATAATAATACCTAGAGTGATCTATCTCACAAGGTTACCATGAGCCTCAAAAGAGACGTGAAGAGTTTAAACCACCTTAATGCCCTTTAGAAATGGCAGTTGTTATTGAAAGAGGTCCAAAATCCCACTCTTGACTTAGGGGAGTTATTCAAAAATAACTTGCTTAAGAAATGACTATCAAGGGATAGCTAGGTGGCTCAGTGGATAGAGCACCAGCCCTAAAGTCAGGAGGACCCGAGTTCAAATCTGGCCTCAGACATAGCACTTTCTGGCTGTGTGACCCTGGGCAAGTCAACCCCAATTGCCTCAGCAAAAAAAAAAAAAAAAAAAAAAAAGAAAGAAAGAAAGAAAGAAAGAAAGAAAGAAAGAAAGAAAGAAAGAAGAAAGAAAGAAAGAAAGAAAGAAAGAAAGAAAGAAAGAAAGAAAGAAAGAAAGAAAGAAAGAAAGAAAGAAAAAGAAAGGGAAAAAAAGAATCATCAATCCAAAACCACCTTAATTCTTTCTGAAATATAATGCTGAATTTGTATTTGCAAACATTAACTAATAACTAGGAAAAGGCTAAGTGGCTTAGTAGATAGAGTTCCAGGTCTGGAGTCAGGAAGACTTTGTTGAAATCTAGTTGTGTGGCCCTGGACAAGTTCCTTAAACTGTGTTTTGTTTAATCCACGGGGGAAGGAAATGGCAAACAGTCTAATAAATCTTATACACAAGAAAGATGGATCATGGGCCAACAAAGATCTGGACCTGACTCAACAATGAAAAACTAACATTGAACAGCTAACATTTCAAAAGCACTTTTATATTTGCAAAGTATTTTATGAGACAACAGTTATAAAGCACTTAGCACATGTGGGGTACGTAGCAAGTGTTATATAAATGCTAGTTATTACTCCTATGATTACCATTGGCTTTATCTCATTTGAGCCTCCTAACACTCCTGCAAAGTATTATTATGCCCATTTGACAGAGATGGAAACTGAGGTCTAGAAAGGTTAAACTATTTAGTCAGGGTCACATAAATAGTAAGTAGCAAGTAAGCTGGACTCTAAACCCTGGGATACTACTCCAAATCTATTAGAGGTTTAGACAGCCCAGGATGAAAGGTTTTTCCCTAATATGAAGGAGGGGGATCTTGTATCCTGCACACATCCCTGTTTCCTCTTCCCTTCCTATAGTTGCAAATATCTTGGCCACTTAGTTTCACTCATAATTTACAAATAGGAGAATCTGAACTTAGTGCCAAAACCTGAGCAAAAAAAAAAAAGGGCAAGGGGAACCCATTCCTGAAAGGGACCCACATGTGCCAAAATGTTTGTGGCAGCTCTTTTTGTAGTGGCCAGAAACTGGAAACTGAGTGGATGCCCATCAGTTGGGGAATGGCTGAATAAATTGTGGTATATGAATGTTATGGAATATTATTGTTCTGTAAAAAATGACCAGCAGGATGAATACAGAGAGGCTTGGAGAGACCTACATGGACTGATGCTAAGTGAAATGAGCAGAACCAGGAGATCACTGTACACAGAAACAACAAAATTATACGATGATCAATTCTGATGGACGTGACTCTTTCCAACAATGAGGTGATTGGGACAGTCCCAATGGTCTTGTGCTATAGAGAGATATCAACACCCAGAGAGAGATTGTGGGAACTGAGTCTGGATCACAACATAACATTTTTACTCTTTTTGTTTTTGTTTGCTTACATTTTGTTTTCCTTCTTATTTTTTTTCCCATTTTGATCTGATTTTTCTTGTGCAGCAAGATAATTGTATAAATATATTTACAGATATTGGATTTAACATATATAACATATAGTGGGTTACTTGCCATCTAGGGGAGGGGGAGGGAGAAGGAGGGGAAAATTTGGAGCACAAGCTTTTGCAAGGGTCAATGTTTTTTTTTTTTAATTTTTTTATTTAATAATTACATTATATTTACACTCATTTCTGTTCCGATTTTTTTTCCCCTCCCTCCCTCCACCCCCTCCCCTAGATGGCAAGCAGTCCTTTATATGTTGGATATGTTGCAGTATATCCTAGATACAATATATGTTTGCAGAACCGAACAGTTCTCTTGTTGCGTAGGGAGAATTGGATTCAGAAGGTATAAATAATCCGGGAAGAAAAACAAAAATGCAGATAGTTCACATTCGTTTCCCAGTGTTCTTTCTTTGGGTGTAGCTGCTTTTGTCCGTCATTTATCAATTGAAACTCAGGTCTCTTTGTCAAAGAAATCCACTTCCATCAAAATATGTCCTCATACAATATCGTTGTCGAAGTGTATAATGATCTCCTGGTTCTGCTCATTTCACTTAGCATCAGTTCATGTAGGTCTCTCCAAGCCTCTCTGTATTCATCCTGCTGGTCATTTCTTACAGAACAATAATATTCCATAACATTCATATACCACAATTTACCCAGCCATTCTCCAATTGATGGTCATCCATTCATTTTCCAGTTTCTAGCCACTACAAACAGGGCTGCTACAAACATTTTGGCACATACAGGTCCCTTTCCCTTCTTTAGTATTTCTTTGGGATATAAGCCCAATAGAAACACTGCTGGATCAAAGGATATGCACATTTTGATAATTTTTTGGGCATAATTCCAGATTGCTCTCCAGAATGGTTGGATTCGTTCACAACTCCACCAACAATGCATTAGTGTCCCAGTTTTCCCGCATCCCCTCCAACATTCATCATTATTTTTTCCTGTCATCTTAGCCAATCTGACAGGTGTGTAGTGGTATCTCAGAGTTGTCTTAATTTGCATTTCTCTGATCAATAATGATTTGGAACACTCTTTCATATGAGTGGTAATAGTTTCAATCTCATCCTCTGAAAATTGTCTGTTCATATCCTTTGACCATTTATCAATTGGAGAATGGCTTGATTTCTTATAAATTTGAGTCAGTTCTCTATATATTTTGGAAATGAGGCCTTTATCAGAACCTTTAACTGTGAAGATGTTTTCCCAGTTTGTGCAAGGGTCAATGTTGAAAAATTATCCATGCATATGTTTTGAAAATAAAAAACTTTAATAAAAAAAAAAAGAAGAAAAAGTAAATCATCCCTGTTTGCAAGGGAAAATGTGTATTCTGTCAGACCACTAGGGGGAGCTCAATTCCAGAGTAATGTCCTCAAGGGTAGAATTGAGTGATGGAGATAGGGGGAGACTTGGAAGCCTCTGGGGAAAGACAAAAGTCTGTGTTCAAGGTAAGAGTTTTTCCTTTGTGATTACCAGATATTGGAGAGAGAGCTCACCAACAAAGCTTCAGAGAATTTCTCTCAATAAACAACTGAATTGATATAAGCCCATAAATAAAAAAATTAGACACTATTTCTCAATGAAATCTATAAATTACAGTTGTTGCAAATACTTTGAAAATGAAAAAAAAAAATACAGAGGATCACTACTAAGGATCTTCTCACTTCCCTCTCACTCTCCCTCTCCCTCTCACTCAGGTGTTCAAAGGCGGTAACTGATAAACCGTCAAAGATTCCACTCTCCCAGCAAACGAATAATGGGATGAAGAAGCCAAACGACCTAGTTTCCAAGTCCATGTTCTGGTTCTAACTAATCTGTTTGGTATTAGGTTAAATCTCTTTGCTCCCCTAAGTCTATAAAATGAGGAAGTCTGATTAGATCTCACAGAGTCATAGAATTCTCAAGCTGGAAGGGAGCTGAGTGATTAATCACTTAGTCCAAACCTGAACCAGACTCGCCTCTTTGACAGCTCCAAAAATGGTCCTTCCCCTCTCTGCTTAAAGACTTCTAATAACAGAGGATCTCCTACCTCCAGACATATCCCTTCCATCTTCAGGTAGCTCTTGTTAGCAGGTAATTTTTTCTGACATTTTGTTTAAACTTGTCCTTTTGCAACTTCTACCCATTGTCCTTAGCTCTGCCTTCTAGGACTAAATAGAGCAAGTCTAATCTACCTTCCAAATGACTGGTCTTCGCATACTTATGTAACACTGATTTGGGTGTGTTTTGTTGTTGCTGAGTCCTTTCAGTCATATCCAACTTTCTTTTTTATTTTATTTTATTTTTTATTAGAGCTTTTTAATTACAAGATATATATGCATGGGTGATTTTATAGCATTGATAATTGCAAAAACCTTGTGTTCCAACTTTTCCCTTCCTTCCCCTCACCCCTTCCCCCAGATGGCAGATTGACAAATACATGTTAAATATGTTAGAGTGTAAGTTAAATACAATATATGTATACATATCCATACAGTTATTTTGCTGTACAAAAAGAATCAGACTTTGAAATAGTATACAATTAGCCTGCGAAGGAAATCAAAAATCCAGGTGGACAAAAATAGAGGGATTGAGAATTTGATGTAATGGTTCATATTCATCTCCCAGAGATCTTTCACTAAGTGTAGCTGGTTCCGTTCATTACTGCTCTATTGGAACTGATTTGGTTCATCTCATTGCTGAAGAGGGCCACATCCATCAGAATTGATCATCATATAGTATTGTTGTTTAAGTATATAATGCATATACAACTCTCTATGACCCCATTTAGAATTTTCTTAGCATAGATCCTGAAGTGGTTTGTCATTTCCTTTTCCAGATCATTTTAAAGTTGGGGAATTGAAAGAAACGGGTTTAGTGACTTGCCTAAGGTCACACAGTAAGTGTCTAAAATTAAATTGAATTCAGATCATCCTGACTCCAGGGTTAGCACTCTATGTTCTATGGCATTCTGCTAATTGAATACCCTGGCCTCTGCTGCCTGAAAGCTGTATCTCATTTCTCCCCTAGAGCTCCCCAGCACTCTTCAGGGCCTGGGGAATGTCTAAGGTCTCTGACAATGACTCCACCTCCACTGCTGGTGTCTCCTCAAGTTTACGGGATAGTCCCTCCTACCCTAGTTCCATTGGGTTTTTTTAATTTTGTTTTTAAAAAGGAATATTTCAAAAGGTAAAATCACAAATATGCAAACAAGTTAGCCTAGATCCTATATAGCACACTGTCCCTGATCCAAGTCAAATCCTTCCTCCACCACCGTCACTTTGAACTACAGGGCAAGGTACCCTAGTTTCTCCAGGCTTCCCTGCCAGGTTGACTTGGATGCACCATCACACCTACAATTCTAGCTCCAAGTTTTTCATGGCTCAGACTTCCAGGTCTGATGGGAGATCACTGCAAACCCCCAAAACTGGGGACAAACAATCCAGAGCAGAGACACTAGGTCCATTTCTCTGCAAGGTCAAGGAGAAAAGGGAGAGTATCTTTTCTGTTCAATTCATGATACCCATGCTGTGGGTAAACTGTGATCACCCTCTGAACATAACAGAAAAGAGGATGCAGGAAAAGGAAAGAGGCTGCCTCAGTCTGGCAGGCTGTCCCAGCTAAGCAGCTAATCAAAGATGGTGGGAAATCAAAGACTACAGAGTGCCTCTGTGTTAAGCAGTCAGGGTCTGTGCAGGAAAAATCCCTTCATACTTAAAAACTGCTACCCAGACCTGCCCCTTAGTCTTTGTGACACCTTTCTTCCAGTCACCAACACACCATTTCTTCTCAAAAGAATGCTGCTTGTTCTTTCCCCACCTGTCTCATTCCTAGCATTCCCTTAAGGTCCACCTCAAATGTCACCTCCTCCCAGAAGCCTTCCTGGGACACACTACTCTAAAATGCATGCTCTCCAACTGTGACAAATATAGAAATATGTTTTACGTAATAGCACATATATAAACTATATCAAGCTGCCCACCATCTTTGGAAGAGAGGTGGAGAGAGGGGAAGGGATAAAGGGAAAAAAATTGGAATTAAAAATCTTATAAAAAGGAATGCTAAAAATATTCTTGACCTGTATCTAGAGGAAATACTATTGAAATTAATTGTAACAAAAAATGAAAGTTAAATAGCACAAAAATAAAATAAAATGAATGCACTGGCACAATACCTCTCTTGGAGCACTTGCACAGTAAACTTTGTGTTACAGTTCTTTATCTGTCTCATCTTTTTTTACTAAACCCATAGAGGAAAAGGAGTGGATCTTATTCTTCTTTGATGGCCTAACAGTGCCCAGATCAAATTCGTTATCATAAATATTTGTTGTATATCTGAATGAATTATACACTGTTAGAGAGGATAGCAAAGAGAACACTTCTCCATGGAAGTCACAAGATGTCGCTGTTTGAGATTCTATTGCTGCTTCTATTCCCCTCCATGCGTGGTTAGAAAGACAAGCGTGGGGGAGGAACAGCTGCAACCCCAATGTCAAAACAAAGTTCTATTTAGGAACTTGAAACCTTCTCTCTGCCCTTATTTCCCACCAGGATCCCTGGTTAGTTCCCCGCAGTCTATAAATGCAAGTGCTTCTCCCTTCCCTCCTCACCCTGCTGGGAGCCCGCCCCACTGATGTGATTTTCTTTGTCCTGCTTGACATCTGAGCAGTACCCCTACTCTGAGAGTGAGTCAGAAGACCTGGATTCGAGTCCCAGCCTTGCCATTACCAGCTATGTAATCACAGACAAGTCATTTGACCTTGGTTGATCTCTGAGGATCCTGCCAAATGTAAACTCGACACGCGTTTGGAGCTTCATTTTCCTTATCTGAAAAAACAAGGAAAATAATAAAACTCTCCCTTTTTCCTTTGTAATGTTGCTGGGGGAAAGTGCTTTATGAAGTGTAAAATGTTTTATTATAGATGAGTTGTTATTAATATTGATATTGCTATTTTTATCCATAAGATGTGTCTCAAAAAGAAACTACAGCCTTTATTAGAAAAGAGCACTAAAATTCCTAGTCTTTTTCACAGAATCACAGATTTAGCACCTGAAAGAAACTTAGAAATAATCCGGTTCAGACCTCTTCTGTTGGGATGAAGAAACAGAATGAATAGGGAAAGTGATTTGTCCAAAGTCACTCAGATAATAACTGTCAGAACTAAGATTTGAACTCAGAACCCATAATTCCAAATTCTAATTCTTTCCAAAAATGCCTTGAATGTCTGAGGTTGAACCTCACATACATCAGATTTACTGAGTTAGATGCTGAGTGAAATGAGCAGGACCAGGAGATCCTTGTATACTTCAACAACAATACTATATGATGATCAATTCTGATGGATGTGGCCCTCTTCAGCAATGAGATGAACCAAATCAGTTCCAATAGAGCAGTAATGAACTGAACCAGCTACACCCAGAGAAAGAACTCTGGGAGATGACTATGAACCACTACATAGAATTCCCAACCCCTCTATTTTTGTCTGCCTGCATTTTTGATTTCCTTCACAGCTAATTGTACACTATTTCAAAGTCCGATTCTTTTTGTACAGCAAAATAACTATATGGACATGTATACATATATTGTATTTAACTTATACTTTAACATATTTAACATGTATTGGGCAACCTGCTATCTGGGGGAAGGGGTGGGGGGAAGGAGGGGAAAAGTTGGGACAAAAGGTTTGGCAATTGTCAATGCTGTAAAATCCCCCATGTATATATCTTGTAAATAAAAAGCTATTAAAAAAAAAAAAAAGATTTACTGAGTTAGCAAAAAGAAAAAGAAAAAAAGGCAAATGACAGCTGTTGAAGAGAATGCTGGAGAATAGGCACTCTTATATCCTGTTGGCAAACCTGTGAAGTGCTCCAATCATTCTGGAAACCAATTTGAAATTTTAACCCCAAAGTCACAAAACTGTGCATATCTTTTACTCAATGAAACCACTACTAGGTATATATCCTAAAGATATCAAAAGGAAAGGATACTCTTGGGAACAAAAATATTCACAGCAGTACCTTTGGTTATAGAAAAAAAAAATCTAGAAACAAAGTGAGTAATCCTCAATTGAAGAATGGCTGAACAAATTATCATATATGAATGTAATGAAATATTGCACCTCACAAATTTTGAAATGAAAAGAACCAGAGAAATCTGGGAAGATTTACAGAATGAAGTGAAAAAAAAAAATGAGAACAATTTTAATGACTATAACATTATCAAAGAAAATAACTTAGAAACACTTTTAAAAGCTCTAATCAATCAATGACCTAACATGTTACTAAAAGACTAATGATTGGCAGAAGTACAGAATGAGAATATGTGCATTTATTTTGCTTAACTATTCTAAAATGGGGTTGAGGAATGGAGGAAAAAGTTATGGGAAGATGGTCCTAGTGATGGAGATGCCAGAAAAAAGAAATGGAAGAAAAGATGGTCAATGACATAGTTTAAAAATACAAAAAAGGAAGAAAAGGGCATTGCAGAAGGCAATGTTGGAAGTACCACGTTAAATTTAAGACATATTTTTAAAATATGATATATGTGATAGAGTCACCATACAATATTTTTTCTGTTTTTCTTTGTACATGGAATATTTGTGTTTGTTGATTTTTTTTAATATTTACAATAGCCAAAAAGAAAATTTCAAAATAAAACTAAAAAAATTCCCTTAATGTGACATACAAATATGAATCATCTATTCATCCAACAACCTAATGGAGACCAGATAAATTACTCACCTGGCTAATTTTGAGATTAAAAAAATACTTTGTTCACTGTAGTATCTTATTTGTTTTCTATTGAGCTCTAATTCAATTCAACAAAACTTTATGGATTGCTAATCATGTTCAAGGCACTAACAAGACAAAGACAAAAACAATTTGGCATCTGCCCTCAAGAAGCTTGCATTCTGCTAAAGAAAGAAAAATAGTCTGAGCCTAAGTTGAAAGTGGCTAGCAGGTGAGAGTGAGAATGAGAAAGATTTGGGTTCAGATGCCTCTGTCATGTGCTATGTGATTGTGGACATAATTTCTCAGTGCCTCAGGCAATTAATTCTAAATGGGATGCTTCCAATTTTGCCTTCTTTATATTCCTTTCTGAACTTCCTTCTGCTCTCTTTTTTGTATTTTTAACATGTCTCATTGACTATTTTTTCTTTCTTTTTTTCTGGCATCGGTATCTCTATCACTACCCTCCCATAACTTACTCCTCTGTTCTCTATATTACAGAGTCAACCATGTCCCATTTCTTTCCAGGGCACATTACAAACTCTTTATTATGTCCCATACTGGGTTTCTTCCCCCATTAGAATGCATGCTAAGTGCCTACTGTGTGCCATGCACTGTACTAAATGTTTTACAAATGTAGTGATATGGAGTCCCCATATTTAGAAAGCAGACATCCTGTGTGTCCTGAAGAGATGCAGAATAGATATTTCTAGTCTCTGCTCCTCTACTTTTTAAAAGAGATTTTTGTTCCTTCAGGAAAAGAAGCAGAAGACTGGAACCAGAGGTCACTCTGTTCTCCTCAGAGAGAAAAGGAGGGCCAGTCTAGCAGTCTATTTATCTGCTCCCTTAAATATTGTTCTTCGAAGGGATATGAACAGGTTCCATCTAACCTCTGATGATTGTCGTTTGAAGGGAAAGGGTGTCCAACCTCTATATCCAAGGCTTGATCCTTTGCTACCTAATACCAGTTCCACAATGAACACATAAGTCGAATACCAAAGAAATATATTTATTTAAATCACAACAAAACAGAAATCAGAGAAGATATTCATAGGAAAATACATACCAGACAATATCATATAAAGGAACTCTCTCATTGGGAGTGAGATAACTCAGCTCAACCAAGAGAGAAGGGAGTCTGGATCTCAACCAAGGAGAAATCCCCTGAAGTTATATAATACCAATACTATAATACCAAGCTAAATAAATAAATAAAATTGGAGACTGCCTGTTCTTCTTAAGTCTTCCTAGAATTTTTATCTTTTAACAACCAACTAAAGCGAGGTTGCCCTCTTCAATCTTTTCTCTGAAAGTTGTCACTTGACTTGTCACTTGAAGGGTATGTAATGACAATTCCTGCTTGAAGAGAACCCCAAAGTGGGAAGTAGCTAAGAACTGAAGCTCTTGTCTCTAGCCTATCCTTCCGGATTCCACACACAAGAAAAGGCCTTCATCTTTGTCCATAAAAAAAGAAAATCCAATACCAATGAGCTTTGGGACAGATAAGATACAAACATCATCTCATTCGATCCTCACAACTGCCCTTGGAAGTAAGTACTATTATTATTCCCATTTTATAACTGAAAAGATTGAGTGACTTTCAAATGTCACAGCTAGTAAGTATGTGAAGCAGGATTTGAATTCAGTACTTCTAACTACTGTCCCATTGCTCATCTGCTGTGCCATTTAACTTTGGGGACTTGTTTTTATTTTTTCTTGAATTTGTTTTTTTCAGCACTTTAACACAGTGCCTAGCACACAGCAAGTGCTTAATAAATATATGTTGCTGTTGTGATTCCAAACGTTATTCAGCAGCAACATTGCCTTTGGGTGCTTTGGGAGAGAGCAGGAAGAGAATGAACCCTGGAAATCTTGCCTAATGGCTGGGCATTAATAATTAATAATAGATAGAATGGTTAAACCCAAGAGTCCCAAGCATACTAGTGCTATTAAACCACGAGGCCTCCTTCTAGCCCGATCACAGCAGTCTCAATCATGAAGATACAACTTGTCTGCTTCTGAAAGTGCTAAGACAAATAGACACAGGTGAATTTTTTTACACATGCCTCATCTACAAATTCTGTTTCTTATATCAACTTCCTTATGGTCTCTGAGGAAGTGTAAGCATCTTCCTTTCATAGGCTTCCTCACTGCCGTATGGTCAAGTCTCAAGGCAAAATTTTCATTTTTATACACAATCCTCACATTGAGATGAAAATCACAATTATCTCCAAATACAAAGTTTTGTAGATTCACAGAAGAAACATTTTACAAAAAAGCCAAAAAAATAAGAAATATTTTTACAAAGTTTATCAAATATTTCACTTACTTAGTTGTATAGGACCTTTATCAATCCACAAGAAAAGAGAAAAGACAAAGGAAATTGATTTCCATCTTGAGCAGAAACCTGGTCCATAGTGAGTTTTCCAAGCTAGAGAGAACTCTCCCCATTGGAATTGGGGACCTGGGATCAACTTAGCATTATTCATGTTTCAAATGAAAAACTATCCTTCCTGTGTGGAAACTTTTCCAGTGATTCCCTCAGTGCATTAAAGCCATCCAACTAAGGTCTGGCATGGAGCATTGTTCTTCACCTTTGAGGTGAAAGTCCTAAGCCAATGAGTTTGGGCATTTGGGTTACATGTATTTCCAGCAGCTAATACAATGATTAGCATATAATGGACACTTAATAAATGTTTATTGAACTTGATACACATACATACACACACACATACACACACACACTCCTTCTCATGTGATTTAATGGAAAGAATACTGGGTTTTTCACTCAGAGGTCCAAAGTTCAAATCTCAATTCTGCCATTAATATTTGTGTGAACCTGGATTTAATCTTTGCAGACTTATTATCTCATCTGAAAAATTCAAAGTTTTATCGGATGACCTCTTCACTTCTATCACCTTATAATGCCTACAATTCCTCTGACATGACCATATTATTCTTTCTTCAGTTATATATGAGGATTAAAATTTAAATGTCTCTTGGAGAGGAAATACTAAGGAGTAGAGCATTGGGCTAGAAATTAGGAAGACCCACTAAGTTCTGGTCCTGGGAACTTAGTATCTTGTGAACTTAAATAAAGTCAAGTTTACCTCTTCTGTAAAATGAGGCATAGATGGACTGGAGCACATCTAAGGCCTCTTCCAGGATTGACATTCTGTGATTCTACTATAGCACACAGGAGGTCTCCATCGTGTGACCCCCTAAAAGCCACACTGAAGTTCATGGTTCAATTTGTATTCCTCATAAGCCACTGATGAGGTTCTTCGTAACTAGATCCCACATTAACAGAGACAGCATGAATTAGTGTAAACAATTTGGAAGCCAAGCTACTACCTGAGACAAGGAGGAAGAACACTGATGATGATGATTTTGACTAGGCCTTTTGTAACCTTTAAGTGGGCTTTTATTACAATCCCACCCCTGGTTGAATTCTTAGGCAAAATTTTTGCATTGACAAAACTACCATAACTCCCTAGTTACTGTGTCCAATCAGAAAGCCAAGTTATGATATCATCCTCTGAGGTTATATTTCCCCTATGAAAAGAACTTACTTTGCTTCACAAATTCAATTAGTCTACCTTATGGTGTTGAGGGTTCATTAGGAAACTTAAAGAAGACCTTAATGGCATCTTTCACTTTAATGGCATCTTTCCCCTAGTTAATTGTGAATTCTTCTAGCAAATTTGGTTCTTTATTGGCTAACTCTCTTTTGGAATTTAGCACACCAATCAATGGCGTGATAATAAAATCTGTGCCTCTGGATTTGGAAAACATTTAAGTCTACAAATTCTTTGGAGACAACCAAGACACCAGTCTGAGACTCCAGGATACTTTAGGGACCCAAACTCCCTCTCCCCAATATTTGGTGGCAAAACCCCATCATTGGCGGCCCCTATAGGGAGAGTACTGAAACCTCAATATATTTAGAGGGGTTAAGATTTTTTGCATTCCTAAACCCCAACATGTAGTCTATATAGGGCAAGTAACTCCTGAACCCCATCACCAGCATCTCATAAATCACCTGGCCTAAGCTACTGAGCAAATTACATTCAAAGCAAGAAAGCATTTAATGAAAATACAATAGCAGAAGGTGAAGTTAAGATAGTAGAGAGTAGACAATATTTTATCTGACCTCTTCCTAGCTTCCCTCAGATCAATACCAGATCAAGCCTCTGAATTGGTTTTGGAGTAATAGAACACACAAATATTTGAAAAAAATTTCCAGCAGAATTTTGGCAGAATTTCAGAAAAGGTCTGTTTCAATCAAACAGGGAGAAGGTAGCCAAGAGCAGGTACAATGCAGGGACCCAGTGGGGTGTAGCAGCGGGGTGCAAAGTGGGGAATGTACTGGGCAGCTCTTAGCCAAAATACAGCAATGTTGGCTACTCTGTCTTCATTCAGAAACCAGTGGATTAGCAGACTAGCTGTGAGACATTCAATGCAACTACAAAAGGCAAATAATGAGCCCCTGAATCTAATAACAGGAGACTTGGTGATGCCCATCCAGCACAGGAAGGAAGTCTGAAGCCATGGTTGCCTATAGAAGAATTTTGGGGCAATCTTTTCTTTGCCATAAGAATAGACTCAACCTTTTAAAAATGAGCAAAAGAGCAAAAAGAACTCTGGCCATAGATAGCTTTTATGGAGACTGAAAACAGCCCTCAAACTCTGAAGACTCTAAAGGCAAATCATCATCAAATGAAGATCCAAAGGGTGGAATGAGTTGGACTCCATCTCACGAGGCTCTTTAGATTTTAAGATCCTTTCAAAAAGGGTATTAAAAGAATTAGAAGAAAAATGGGGAAAGGAAATAAGAATTTGCAAAAGAATTTGGAAAAGGAAACAGAAATTATCTGAAGAAAACTACTTTAAAAATATATCTAGAGAATGAAAGAAAAAAAAAAGAAACATATAACTCCTTACAGAATAGATTTGATGAAATGGGAAAAAAACCAACTCGTTGAAAAACAGAATTTGTGAAATGGAAAAAAAAAAAAAACTAATGAACAAAACAACTCATTTAGAAGTTCAATTGGCAAAAGGAGATTTTAAAACTGAAGAAAATAATTCACTAAAAATGAGAATTGAACAAATAGAAGTGAATGACTCAATGAGTCATCAAGAAATCGGTTTAACAAAAGAAAAAAGAAAAATAGAAGAAAATGTAAAGTGAAAATACAATAGCAAAGTAAAAACAAGAATTGTAATTCTAACCACAAAGGGTTACAAAATCTATAGATTTCCATAAGGAGAGGGACTCCTTCCCAGATAACTCATAATCTTGAGACTTCATTCTGACCATACCTGCCTCCCTCTCCTGGCTACTTCCCCACAATGCTGAGCAACTGCTGCCATCTGCTGCTGCTACTACTGCTGCTGCTATTGCTGCCATCTGCTGTTCTGCGAGGGACTGGTCACTAATGGACTCATCAAAGTCTTCTTCCTCCTCAGAATTATTTACTCTCTTTGCTCTTTTGTGTAAGCAATCCCAAGCCCTTTTTTTAAGCTCATTTGTAAACTAGCCTAATATCTAAACCTAGTCAAACTAGAAAAGCTCTTCAGATAAAGCTCCACCTTTTCCATCATCTCATTCCTTTAACAGACACCTGATCATTTCTTGAGAACAGATTTTGATAGAAGTAAGAAAGAACAGGGCAACTAGGTGGCGTAGTGGATAGAGTATCAGCCCTGAAGTCAGGAGGACCTGAGTTCAAATTTGACCTCAGACACTTAACACTTCCTAGCTGTGTGACCCTGGGCAAATCACTTAACCCCAATCGCCTCAGCCAAAAAATAAAGATAAAAAATAAAAAGAGTTGCATATAACTTAAGCAACTCAAAAACAGGAATGGGGAAAGACCAAAAAGGAATTGGGATCCAGAATGTAGGGAAGAAAAAAAATTGACTAAAAGATACTATGAGCTTACCCCCCCCCCAAAAAAGGCAAAAACAAGATCCCAAAACCCCAACTTGGTATAACAGAGTCAAATAACCTCTTCTTCACAATTTTGCTTGGGACTGATTTCTGTGGAATGATTGGCAGGAAATGATACAAGGAGGAATAAATGTGACATCAGCACGTACAATTGGAGGCCTTGTAAAGCCCCCTTCCCCCTCCTGACTCTCAATCTATATTTTTTTCTTGCTAGACTGATTTGTTTGAATTGGGAGCACTCTTCCTTAATCCTAGGTTGGTTTACTGTCTTTCTCTCTGTAGGCTCCCCTAATTTTTAAACCTTACAGTTTAGCTCAAAGACTGTGGCTGAAGATGTCGACTCTTTTTATCGATTTATGCCCCCGGATCAAAAGCAGCTTTAGAGTCTCTCAACGGACTGAAAACAGATCCTGTCGCTGACCTGCCTTGCTCTGCTAGCCCGGGATTTTGAGGATTAAAGAAGATTTCAGCCAGAGAGCTAGAGAATTCTGGCCGACTTGTCTGCCTCGTGTTGCTCTTTGGAAGGGTAGACTGGACTCAAAGCTGAGTATATCTGCATACTTTCTTTTCATAGCCATTCATTTCTAACCTTAGAGGGAGTGTTGCATTAATTAGTTAAACAGTTCTGCTCAAAGGGCTCTTTTCATCCAGCAGCAACTCATGTGGGCGGGTTCTTTTATCTCCTACAAATCGGGGCTGCCCAGAGGTGGGAAGATGGAGGGCAGCCTAAGGAAGGAAACTTATTTAAACGAAGCCAATTTTGCAGACCTGCTTTGCATTGCAAATACTTCCTGTTGGCCTCAATGCTTCGAGTGGAATAAAGACAGATTGAAAGCATGGGGTGGTTCGAATTCCCTTCCATGGTTCCATCACCTCCTTCTCCAAACTGACTTTCCATATGGCACTTTGGCTGCATGTTCTGATCTTATATCAGCAGAAAAGGAGGCTGGGATTCCATGATGGCCGTTTTAAATGGGGCTTTAATATGAAGTGACTTTCAAAGAGTCTTTTCTAAACAAAAACTTTTCTTGTTATCTTTTGTTTTCCATGACAGTCATTTTTGTATATACCTCCTTTCACTACCCCCAACCCCAAAATGACCGTTCTAGTATAGGAAAGAAAAGCAATTAAAGCACAGTGGCAATGTCTGATTATAAATGCAATAGTCCATCACCTTTCTACTGAGAGGAAAGGGATACTATCTCATCTTTTTCAGGGTTTCGATTAGTCATTACAGTAATTCAGCATGAGGCTTCGTTTCATTGTAATAACATAGTCATTGTATATATTGCTTCCAGTTCACATAAGTTGTCCAGTATTTCACCGAAATACTCATAAGCATTGTTTGTTATTATACAGTATTTTACTTTGTCTCCAATTTTTCATACTACAAAGAATCTGAAGAGTTTCTTTTAAGTAAGTCAACCAGATCCTACAAACTTTGCACCAATTACAGTCATGTAAATGAAAACAATACTAAAAGCTGTGGAAATAGCCAAATATGATTCAGAAGGATAGATAATTCGGTATATTTTCCTCCTTTGTGGGACAGATGCTAAACCCCCTTTCCCAAATGAACTAATCAGAGACATCTTCCTGCAGGGAGAGGCCCAGAAACACACCTGGGAGCCATCCCTGTTCCCACCATGTGCTCGTGGAACCTGAGCACCCAGAAGTAGAACACCTGGTTAAACAGGAAAAGATCCAAACCTTTTCACTGGATAGACTAAAAGGATGTAACTATCCTTGACCAATAGTCACCAATATTGTCTGCTTCCCCACAGATCACTTCCTGTAACTTCCTGAGGGTCTGACCTTTAGAGACCAAGTGATTCCCTGCAACCCAAGGTCCAAAACCTGATCTTCCCACTCTGGGAATAGGGATCATGTGACTTAGTCAGAACCTGAGAAAAGTTCAATCAGTCCCATTCACTCCTCTTGGTAGAGAGATAGAGGAAATTAATAGGGAGAGAATGTTCCCTGTGCTATCAACTTGGTGTTCTGTGTCTATTGGTTGTGATTATTTTTCTTTGTTATTAGCAAGATTTTTATAATAGTAATGGTAATGTGTAAATTTTTCAAATTTCTGTAATTTGTCATTTTTTGGTAAATTTTTTTAAAGCATCAGTAAAACTTTATAAATAAATGGGTCAGCTAGCATATTAGAATAAGAGTTTACCAAACACACTAATATTAGTGTTTTTAATTTTTTTTTAAATTTCTAGGGACCATTTTACCTTCAATCTTCTGAAGATCTTTGGGAGTTTTAAAGAAAGGGAAGAAAAAAAGGGAGGAAAGGGAGAAAGAAGGAAGGAAAGAAAGAAAGGAGGGAGAGAGAGAAATAGAGAAAGGGAAGAAGGTACTATGTGCCAAATTAAGTGCTTTACAAATTTTATGTCATTTGATCCTCATAAACAACTCTGGGAGTTGGGTGCTGTTTTAGCCCTGTTTTACAATTGAGGAAACTGAGGCAAACAGAAATATCTTGTCCAGAGCCATACATCTAGAAAGTGTCTTAGGCAGTTTTTGAACTCAGGGCTTCTTCATCTCTATAATCAAAAGAATGTCCTAGGAAGGGAAGAAAGAGAATGTGAACAGAAGAAATATATATCTGTATTACTTCATGACGACAGTGTACACAAAAGAAACATTAACAAATATTTTTTGGTTGTTGATTTTGTGATAAGAAAATTCTAACCACACATCACTCCCAGAAATGTGACTCTTGACTTCAATGCAAAGTGTTAGAATGATTTATTTATCAAGGAGAGAGGCGAGTTTAGGAGCAAGTCAACCAAATCACCTAATCCCACTTAAACTAAGCTATAAATTGCCATGCCCTATTACATTTATTAGGTTACAACTCATCTTGGTTATAAAGCAAAGACTGGACAGTTTTCTAATATGTGATAGCCTGAAAACCTGAGAAACTTGACAAAATTAATATTATACTATTATGTTAATAAATAATTGTTAATTGTGATCTACTCTTTTTTGTTTCTTTCCGTAAATAGTTGTTTGCACATTGTCTGCCCAATCAAAATGTGAGCTCCTCAGGGGGACTGAAGAGATTTTTAACCACTTCTGTGGGGAGGGGGATGATATCAGCCCCTTTGGCATTTTGGTGAAATCTATGGGACTCTATCTCAGAATAGTATGTGTAAATGAAAAATAAAATTAAAAAGATAACATAGGAAACTAATTATGCTGAACCAAAGATTTTTCCCATCCAAGTTCATGGATCCCCTGAAATCTATCAACAGATCCTTTGGGGGCTTGTCTACCCCAGTTTAAGAACCTTGGCCTTGGATTAACTGCAGTCAGTTTGGAGTAGCAAAGGTAGTTGACTATGGAAAAGAAGCTATGTCAATAAAAGATAATAAGGAAGCATCAAGAAGCTTTGGGCTGGTGCCCAAATTGAGAACAATGGCTATATACATATTCAGAATAATGTTGCTTTAAGGAAAAACACCCTTGGATGCACTTTGGGTTCAAGTGTGGAGGGCCTCATCACTTTTCCACCTTACAGTCAGCTGATTTGTGAGGCACAAGTAGGCAGCCCATGTTTGTAGGTGAACCCTCATATATGCAGAAATAGGAACAGTAGAGTTCAGATCCTGTTATTGTCCCAAGGCTCCCTAGATCACGCTTCTGTTAGAAGCAAAATCTTCCCACTTTTCTACTTGATAGCTTCCCAGGCTCAGGCTCTCAGGTTACCCTCTCCACCCCACATTGGTCATTTGACTATTTTTCCTTTGAAAATAAAGAAATCTTCTAGCGTCTGAGAGAGAAGAGGGAGATCCTGTTCTCTCAATAAATTGGGGAAATTGATGACATTTTATTTTCTTGTTACATTTTCTTTTCACAAATATCATTTTGGAATGAAAAATTTGGATTTTTTCCTCACCCCCTCTGATCTAAATCCCATTTTCCAGAAAGGGATGAAGTTGATTTCCAAGCATTAAGAGCTCTTGGGAATTTGTCTGTATGGGGAGCATAGTAAAGGACCCAAACATTATGGGTCTGGAGTTCTGAGTTTAAATCCTGACTGAACCTCCACTAAGGTTTACTTACTTTGTAAGTTTGACAAGTCAATTCTCTTTTCTAGGCCTCAGTTTCCCATTCTATAAGATGAGGAGTTAGGCCAAATGGGCTTTTAAGTCTTTTCTAGCTCAAGGTCTATAATGTTATAGATTTCTGATCCATACAGCATCACTGGGAGATTAATACTTAGAGCAGGAATCTCAATCTGAAGTCCATTAACTTTTTTTTTTTTTGCTAGATGGTAGAAACCAAGATGGTAGAGAGAAACCACAGTGTTGCCTGGTCTTCCCAGCTTCCCTAAGAATCAATGCTAGATCAAGTCCCTGAACAGACTTTGGAGTGACAGAAACCATAAACATTTGGAGTGTAATAATTTTCCACTTTAAGATCTCTTGGAAGGACTTCAGGAAAGGTCTGTCTGAATTAGGCAAGGGGGAATGCACCAGCTCAGGCAAGAAGAAAGGAGGCCCTGAACCGAGAATCTAACAGGAGATTCTTAGCCAAAGTACAGCAGCATTAGCTACTCTGTCCTGATTCAGAAGGCTGGTGTATCAGCAGCCAGCTGTGAGACATCCAGTGCAATCACAGAAGGCAAACTATGAGCCCCTGAACTCCAACCTTAAGACATGTCTAAGCCAGACTAATTCAGTGCAGTGGGAAAGCCCCAAAGTGGCAGAAAGTCAGTGAGAGATTCCTATCCCACTACAAAAGGGTGGAAGTAGGGGGAAACTTGGGACAGGGACAATTTCCCCTGTGCCCTAGGAGCAGTGCTTAAACTTTTAAAAATTAGCAAAAAAGGGACAGGTGGATGGCATAATAGAGTACTGCTCCTGAAGTCAGGAGAACCTCAGTTCAAATCTGGCCTTAGACACTTAATATATACTAGCTGTGTGACCTTGAGCAAGTCACTTAATCCTAATTACCTTGCAAAATAAATAATAAAAACTTTTTTTTTAAATGAGCAAAAAAAGTAAAAAGAGCTCTGGCCATAGAAAACTACAATGGTGACAAGGAAGATCAGAATACAAACCCAGAAGAAAACAGCAATGACAAAATGCCTACATGTAAAGTCTCAAAGAAAGATTTGACCTGGTCTCTAGCTTACAAAGCTCTCTTGGAAGAGTTCAAAAGGGATCTTTAAAAAGTTTAAAGAAAAAATAATGAGGGAAAGAAATGAGAGCTATGTAGGAGAATTATGAAAGTTGTGGGGAGAAGCCAACAGCTTGGAAAAGAAAGACAGAAATTAACTGGAAACAACTTAAAAATAAATTTGGCAAAAAAAGAAAAAATTATATACTGAAGAAAACGATTTCTTAAATAATAGAACTGGCAAAATGGAAAAAGAAAACAACTCCTTAAAAAATAGAATTGGTGAAATGGAAAGAAAAATCCATTGAACAAACCAATTCCTTTAAAAGTACAGTTGGACAAATACAAAAGGAGGTTTAAAAAAAACTAACCAAAGAAAATAGTTCACTAAAAATTACAATTGGAAAAATTGAAGTGAATAACTCAAGATATCAAGAATCAGTCAAACAAAATTTTAAAGAATGAAGAAGTAGAAGAAAATGTAAAATACCTCACTGGGGAAAAAAAATAGAACCAGGAGAGACAATCTAGGAATTATTGAATTACCTGAAAGCTATGATCAAAAGCTAAGATTTTTTTTAATAAAGTTTTTTTTTCAAAACATATGCATAGATAGTTTTCAGCATTCACCTTTGCAAAACCTTGTATGATGTGTCTGGACTAGCTCTCTGGAGGATTTCAATACCAGCCCTAGTCCTTGGTCTTAGAAAAGGAGTGAAGAAGCAGGACTCATGTGGATGGTCAAACATGGAATCCTTTTATTCCAAATTCTCTCAGCCTTATATACCCTAATAGCCTTATATAACCAAAGCAACATTGTGCATGGGCTGAGTATATACTGTGCACATAGGAGCACATAAACAACTTGCTATTGTATGTTAATGATTCTTTGCCACCTGGTATCACTCTGTTTCAATCACAACACAGATTGTCACCTCCCCCTGACTTCTCAAGAAGGCCAAGAACCCCCAGGGAGATGAGGAGCCAAATCAGATTTTGTTAGCAAGGTTCCCTCTGGGCTGAAGGGTCTTATAACTCACCTAGAATTCCCCCACTATCTGTGACCCTCAACACTTATATTCCATTTTTTTTCCTCCCTTTCCTCTACCCCTAGATGGCAAGTAATCCAATATATGTTAAACATGTAATTCTTCTATACATATTTCCACAATTATCATGCTACTCAAGAAAAATCAGATCAAAAAGAGAAAAAATGAAAAAGAAAACAAAATGCAAGCAAATGCCACCCCCCCAAAAAAGTGAAATTACTATGTTGTGATCTATACTCAGTTCCCATAGTCCTCTCCCTAGGCTCAGATGACTCTCTCCATCACAAGACGATTGGCCTGAATCACCTCACTGTTGAAAAGACCCACGCTGGACAATATCTTTCAAGAAATCATCAAGGAAAACTGCCCTGATTACCTAGAATCAGAAAGTAAAATAGTCTTCGAAAGAGTCCACTAATCATCTCCTGAAAGAAACCCCAAAATGAAAACTCCAAGGAATATTGTAGCTAAATTCCAGAATTATCAGATTAAGGAGAAAATGCTGCAAACAGCTAGAAAGAAATAATTGAAATAGCGAGAAGCTATAATCAGAATTGCTTAGGACCTAGCAGCTTCCACATTAAAAGACCAGAGGGCCTGGGATATAATATTCCAGAAGACACAGGAACCTGGACTACAAACAATAATGAACTATCCAGCAAAATTAAGCATTATTTATCAGAGGGAAAGATGGACATACAGTGAAATAGGGGATTTTTAATTATTTAATTATTTCAGATGAAAAGGCCAGAGCTGAACAGATTTGATTTCAAATATAAGATTCAATAGAAGCATAAAAAGGTAAACAGGGAAGAAAAAGCTATGTCTTTTAAAGATTAAAATGTTTTGGATTGTAAGATTTTTACTCTGCAAAATAAATTTAAAAATCAATGGGAAAAAAAGGTTAAAATGTTTACATTTCTTTGTGAGAAGATGATACTCATAATTCTTGAGAACAGTATCTTTGTCAGGCAGTTAGAAGAAATATTACATAGACAAAGGGTATGAGTATAAGTTGACTTTAATGTGATGATATAATAATATATTTTTTGATAACTACATTTCAGTATAATTGGTTTCCTTTCAAAATCTTATTTTCTTTTCAAATCTTATTTTCATTTCAAACCAGGATTCTGAGGAGTCCTAAGTTTCATTACATTGACAGAAAGATCCAAGACTCAGAAAAAAAGTTCAGAATTCCTGACTTAGGTAGATTTCAGAATCTCCAAAGGTTCTAGAATATTCATTCAAAACAAATTAATGACATCAATCATTCCCAAGTTCACAGGACTCAAGATACCCTTTAAAGGGAGTGAGGGCAAAATATGTTATAGAATTTGCCTAATACTGAAGGTGAATCACAACATAGTATTTTCATCTTTGTTGTTGTTGTTGTTTGCTTACTTGCTTGTTTTTTCTTTCTCATTTTTTCTCTTTTGAACTGATTTTTCTTGTGCAGCATAATAAATGTGGAACTATATTTAGAAGAATTGCACATGTTTAACCTATAATAGATCATTTGCTGTTTAGAAAAGGGAGGGAGAAAAATTTGGAATACAAGGTTTTACAAGAATGAATTTAAAAACTAGAATTTGCCCAAAGCAATAAATCTTACATTGGAACACAAGTCCTCTGACTCTGGGCTCATCACCCTCCCTTTTACTAACCACAACATACAGCCTTGGTCTATATCAAAGGCAAGAAACCTTTCCTTGATTATTAGCCTTTGTCAAAACCAATAAAGATTTTTCTTAGCTAGAGTTTTCTACTTTTTTATTTGGGGCTTCGGTTTTCCTTTTTCTTTCCCTTATTTTAAATCATACTTCCTAACTAGTTTCTTCACCTAGGATCTGTGATCTTGCTGCTTTAAAAAAAAAATGCATTTTTGATAGCTGAATTTCAATATAATTAGCTTACTTTGTAATGCTATGTATCTAAAAACCTTATTCGGAAAAATGGTTCAGTAGGCTTGGCTAGACTGTCAAAGGGATTCACACACACACACACACACACACACACACACACACACACACACACACAAAAGGTTAAAAACCTCTTCCCTAAATTCAGCAGCCTGCTTCTCCTCAGGGCATCCTCCTCCCTCTGCCAACCTCGGGGCCCTGCCCTGTTGGGAATTTGTGCTCTGGAAGAAAGAATGAACGACTTGCCCAGGAACCCCAGCCCTCCACCAGCCTGCTTCCCCACACTGGCTAGAGAGAGGAGTGAGGGTCTCTCTCTCACATCCTGCCTGGTTTCCTAGCAACCTCCTTCAGTCCTCTCTGACAAGTCACCGCCTGCTGCTGCACACCCAACAAAGAGAAAAGTGACAGCACAGCTCCAGTCCCTCCCTTTACAAGCCCCCCTTCCATCCCCTTGTTCATTAGCCTTCATTGGGGGGCTTGCCAAGGGCCCCTTGATGTCCCCTCCCTGGTGGAGTCACTGTTCCACTATGTGACTCCTCACACGGATCTTGGAGTGATGGCAATTTTCCATCAATATCTGGGTATGTACTGGGCATTTCTGATTGAATCCCTAATTATTCCCCGTGTCCCATCATCTATCTCCCACAAGGTACGACCTAGTCGTTTTATCGGCATCTATGGGGTGTGCTTGTGTGCCTGTGTGTGAGCCAGCATCCATAATCATGCATGTGATTTTTTTTTTGTTTCCTTATTCCATCCTCCCCTTTGAATTTGTCACTCAAAGAAGGTTCGTTGTTTGTTTGAAAGTCTCCTGCCAACGTCCCCTCCTTTTCATACAAGAAGGAGGCTGTCTCCGCAGCTCTTGCTCAGAGACCATTTGCTTGCTCTACACACCCTTGCTTGGTTGCTTGCTCCAAGTCAGTGGTTGGGACTGGGATTTGGGACTGTGTACATGCCCCTGCACTAGGCTGTTATGGTGGAGGAGACAGGGATGCAGAGCCTGCCTAGAAACTTGGGAAAGGAATGTTTTCCAACCTTTTTGTTTGCCATCCCTTCTAAACTGAGCTGAGATAATGTCTAATGAGCAATTCGAGATCCCAAAGTACTAAGTCTAGAGGAGGAAAAAAGATGTATCCATTAGAGTTATGAAAAATTAGAAACAACTTCATTGCCCATCAGTAGGGCATGGGCTAAACAGAAATGCTGTGTATGAACTTAATGGAACACACTATGGAGCTATTAAAAATGACAAGTAAATGGAACATACAGCCTCATGGAAATACTCATCTCACTTTAATTTTTTTTTTTGGTTGCTGGGGGAGAAGTGGAGTTAGATGGGTGCTTAATGCCTGTGGGACTTCGGACAAATGACTTACCCTTCCTGAGCCTCATTTACCCATTATAAATTAAGGAGTTGAATTGGAGCATTCCCAAAATCCTTTTTAGCTCTCGAGCTGTGATGCCCTCATTTTATCAATGTGGAGAATTCCCTCCATGGATACAAAGGGATAATTTCTCATAACAAAATTCTCCTCGGCCATTGAGAAAGTGACTCATCTATGCTCACTCAGTTAGTATATGTCAAAGGCAGAATTTGAATCCAGATCTTCCTGACTCCAAAGATCAGCCTTTTGTTCAGGGTACCTAGAAACTATTCTGAAATCAGATAAAGTAAGAACAAAGCAGAACAAGAGGCAGAATGGGCAAATTAATTATGTCTATGCAGTATAATCAAATGGAAAGAATGTTGGATTTGAAGTCAGAGGATATGAATTGGAATCACTTTCTGAGAGATCTTAGGGAAGCCCTTTCTGCTTCCATTAGCCTCAGTTTCCTCCTCTGTAAAATGAGAGATTTAGACAGATAACCAGAATGTCCTACTAGCTCTAAATCTTTTATCCTGTTTACATCAGTGAAGATGGAAGAAAAATTTGGAGTGATGGTTAGAATGTAAATGTGCATTCAGTTCCTTTTTGTCAAGTATTTCATAATGCTAATTTTTAAAAGAAAAAAAAAAAAAGAATTGAGATCCTTTAAGGACTCCCTACCTTTAAGGTGGATTTCTGCCTTAGGGTCATGAATTTTAATAACACACTATGATTCACCATGAGAAAAATGGGGATGCTGCCTACACACACACATACACACACACACACACACACACACACACACACACACACACACACACTCACTCACTCACTCACTTACACTCCCAAGAGCCCTCTGCTAGAAAGAGAGCAGCTGCTTCTAAAAAGGAAAAGGAAAACCAGAGAAGGGATACTAACTGACCTCAGAGAAAGGAACAATAGTGCCTTTTAGAATGCTAGGTTTGAGAGAAGAGACTGATTATAGGTACAGCAAGACTCCCACATTAATTTCATCATAACCATAGAGCATTTGTCCCTTTGGCTACAAGATTCTGTTCTCCTAAAATGAAAAAAAATTCTTGAGGGGAAGAGATAATCATTGAAGCTCCCACCAATCCTCTCTTATTTATCTTTGTATTTATTCTACATTGTATTGTAGAGTTCATTACACATACTAGGTATTTGATAAATGATTCTTGAATTGATTAATGTTAATTGTGGATAGAGATTTGAATTTGTGTGTGTGTGTGTGTGTGTGTGTGTGTGTGTGTTCCTTCCTTAATCCCAAATCTGACAAAAGCATATTTGAGAGGAGGGTGCTTAGAAAGCTCACAAGAATACTAGGTCATGAGATTAGGAGGGACAGATAAGGGACACCCTTCCACCTCCACAGAGAGGGGCGGGGAAGAGCACTGAAGACAAACTCCACTAATTTCATAGTTTTGTCCAGGCTGGTCACGAGTGTTTTGTTGAAATTTAGTTTGGAACAAGATTCCACCATACATCTTGCCCACCAAGTCCTGTATAAACCTGAAATAGAAAAGGAAAATATATGGAACCTTTCTTTGTACCCTCTCTCTGGTAGTTACAGAGTTAAGCTAGAATCAGCTCTCACAGTCTCCTGAATGTAAGTTGTTAAATTTTCAGTGTGAGCATTTTACACTCTGGAAATCAGCAAACACTGTGAATCCAGGATTGATTTATTGTTTTGTTACTAGCCCAGACTTAAGAAAGTGATAGAGAAAATGTTCAAAGAGCAGATGAACTTTAAAAATGTATCACTCCCTCCCTCATACTTCCCTAAGAACTAGTTATTAAATATAAATATATGTGTACATCTATATAAATATATATATATACACATATACAGGCATGTATGTATGTATATCTCATACCACTGGACTATGGCTCCCCAAACTCAAGTAGGAGAAGCTCTGAAGTTCAGGTAGAAAGGAGCTACCTTAGTGAAATCCCAGTTCTTAGTGAGAATTTGTGGCTTTTATGTCACCCTTTTGGGACTTTTTTCTGTCATATATCTCCAGCTCTTAGGATAGTACCTGGCATGTAATAAGCATTTAATAAATGCTTATTGATTAAGTAAAGTTTGGAAAAAGACTTTTACAAGAAGCATCTTATTTGAACCTCATAACTCTGTGAGATGGATAATACCAGTAGATGGAGAAGAGCTCAGATCTGTGAATTCATTGGTGGTATAGAGAACTATCGGTGTGGAAGCTCCTTGCAGCGTGAGAACAACTAGAGATGCATAGGATATTGACAGATTAATTGATTTGCCGATGGTCACAGAGCTGGTATGTTAACAGAGACAGGATTTGAATTGAGGTCCATCTGACCACTTTATCAGGCTCCCTCTGATACAACAGATATCTTTATTCACATTTTATAGATGAGGGAACCGAGTTCAGAGAGGGAAACTTGTCCATAGTTACACAATCATTTTTCTATTGCTTCCTTATTTGTATAAGTGGGGGAAATAATGCAAAACGAAACCCTCAGTTTATCATATGGTCACAACATGCGAGCCCTTTCATTACTTAAAAAGAACTAACCTTCTGCTTCTACGAAACCCCTTTGAAAGGAGTATACCTGGGTGGAACAAGAAGGGAATGAACATTTAGCAATCACATGAAAAGATCTCCTTCTAAGAATATATCATTTGATGTGGAATTCTTGGATTTTTCTTGTTTCTGGCTGTTAAGGTTTTGACAGCTTTTCAACTGAGGAAAACTAATTTTAACCATTGAATCCACAATATAATTTTATAAAATTTCAGCTTTGAGGAGAATGGCTTCAAAAAACAGAAAACATAGCCCGACACGGTCCATATTTCTGCTCTTGAGTTTATATTACAAAAAAATTACTCAGTGTTTCCCGGGCTTGTGCTATAAAATAAAATTTCAACTGGAAGTTGCTTTCATTCATTCTAGATCTGACCCACATTGCAAAAATATATTAATGAGATGAGATAGCATAGCATGATAGCATGGTCTTGAAATTGGAGAGAATACAGATTCAAATCCTGCCTCTGATACAAACTAGCCAGGTAGCTCTCTAAAGAGAAGGTGCTGACTTGTATTAGTAAAGGAAGTTCATCATTGAACTCTCCAAAGATCAATGAAATGAGAGGTCCATTCCAATAAAAATAGATAATATATATGAAAGGCCATTGTGTGGCTCAGTGGATAGAGTACCTGGCCTAACATCCAAAAGACTCATCTTCATAAATTTAAAACTGCTTTCAGATATTTGCTAGCTGTTTGACACTGGGCAAGTCACTTCACCTTATTTGCCTCAGTTTCCTCATATGTAAAATGAGGTAGAGAAGGAAATGGCAAACCATTTCAGTATCTCTGCCAAGAAAACCCAAAATGGTGTCACAAAGAGCTGGACACTCCTGAAAAAATGGTTGAACAATAACAAATATATATGTAAACAATAAATACAAGGAATAAAACAGGAACTTTTTCCTTTCTTGATTCCATCATTCATTCCAAACTCAATATTATTCACTCAGAAATGATGACTTCTAAAGGACTTTTTTCCCCCCAGTGGTACTTAATATCTAGTTGCAGATTGATATTCAGCACCAAATGAAATAAGGACTTGCTTTATTCTTATACTTTGGCCCCTGTGATCTCCAATTTGTAGATATCACCCCCTCCGATGATTCAAATCATAACTTATCCAAGCCTGCCCAACCTGAGAGTCTCTTGTCCAGGTGCCAGATGCTGGGCTAAAAGTTGAGGATGCAATAGGAGCAGGCAATTCTAGCTCTCTGGTGAACTACATAAAAATGAGCCTTTGTTCTAACATACCAGGGACCAGAATAGACAAGCTCTTGCCTGTGTTCCATACTTCCAGCTGCAACATCAACAAAGAGAATCCTCCTTTATCCAGCTAACTCCCATCTTGAGCACTGGAGCCATGCCCATGAGTCATGTCCTCTCCAAGAATATAGAAAGAAGCCAAAATCACAGTTTCCCTCAAGTGATTATCTCCCTTCCAATTTCTTAGTTTGCCAGTATAATATTACAGACAGCTGCTGCTATCAGGTTGACAGGTAGAAGGAATCTATCAAAGGGATGTGGAACGATCTTGACTGACGTGGTGGTTCATTTAAATTAGGGGGTCTTAAACTCGGGGTCTATAGATAGATTTCAGGAGATCTGTGAACTTGAATGGAAAAAAATTACATCTTTATTTCAAAAAATGGATTTCCTTTGCAATCTTATGTATTTAGTTGATACATTTAAAGACCTTTAAAGAAGATAGGGACAGAGGGATGGGAAAGTTATGCATATGTGAGTCAGTTAGGTCTGGAGTTAGGAAAAACTGAATTCACATTTGGCTTCACACACTTACTAGCTATGTGACCCTAGGCAAGTCATTTAATCTATTTGCTTCCATTTCCTCAACTGATAATGAAGACAATAATATTGCCTATCTCCCACAGAATTGTGAGCGTGGAATGCAATATTTGTAAAGTGCTTTGGAAACCTTAAAGGTCAAGAGAAATGTATGATATTATTTTCATTATTATTATTATTATTATGTCTAACAAAAAAAAAGATTCTGAGGAATTTTCTGGATTGAGGAGGATTTTTGTTTTAAAAGTTAGCCAGTGTGGCCCTGATGTTTTCCAGCAGAGTTATTACACTGACTCTTTTCTTTCTAATGATTAATGCTCCAGAAAGCACTTGAGTTTCTAGAAATCTACATATTTCCATATGCAAATCTTGTTGATTTGGATGATATAAAGAGGCTCTTAGATAAATGAATATTGAGATTTAGGACTAATGATTTCTGTGCATTTGCAAGATAAACCATATCATCAAAAATAATATTCTATTTACTTTCTCCACTTTGGGAAGGAACAGGGGGAAGCAGACCCTGGATCCTTGCTTTTTACCTTAGTGTAATTGTAGTTAACAAGCAAACTATGTATAGTGATAGTCAATTGTGTAAACCCCCTCTTGGTTCCCTTTGACCAGTCAGGTCAGGTAAAATCAATTGTCCAGTCAATACAATCTGTCATCCTTCCCTATGATATTGTGGTCAGGTTCTGCCGGTTGCCCTTGATAAAGAAATCCAGAAGAGGATGTTCTCTCTGGATTTTTAGGGTTGTTTGCTTTTTGATTGTGTGTTTTCTCAGGGGAAGTGGTTCAATCTTCTTCAAAAACATTCCTAGAAATATTTTCTGTCCTGACACCAGACCTCTCAACACAACAAAAATCACACCAGAGTATCTTCCAATTGCATCTATAAAATTTTCCAAACAATTAAGGGCTGAAGAATCAATGAACATTCATTAAACACACATTATGTGCTGGACATTGTGTTAATTTCTGGGAATACAAGACAAAAATGAGTCTGTCCCTATCCACAAGGATCCTTGTATTTCTCTACCTTGAGAATCACAGAATCACAGATTTAGAATTGGAAGAAATTTCAGAGATCATCTAGTCCATTGTCATTATTTTTCAGTAAGAGAAAGTGAGACCCTAAGTGACTTGTTCAAAATCAACACAGGTAATAAGTATCCAAGGTAGGATCGAATCTAAGTCCTTGGGGTTTTGAGCACATTCTCCAGATCTTTAATTAAAGGTCAATCCTATTCAATGATCATTTTTTGCTCAAGTTTTAAAAGCCCTACACTCTTCATGCATCCAAGATGGGCTTTAATAGTATGTACTCAAATGCTCCAAAGGCTCTTCATTAAAGTTGGTAGTTGTTCATATAATGCAAGTCAAACTCATCCATGCTCTTCAGTCCTGTGCTACTTTAACTTTCCTCCACAACATTCTATAAACTGCAGCAAAGATTCCATCCAACAAGCTGGACTTTTTTTTTTAATTTAACTTATAGGATAGCAAATGAGTAAAATGCCTTCTCCGCTGATTGTCCCTTACTCTTGCTAGCTGACCAGCCCATCTTTTTTTTTTCCTTGCTCTATCTCTGATGTCACCTTTTACATGACTTCTCTAGTGCAATTCCTTATTTGGAATGTGCTGCCAAAATATTCACACTCACTCTCCATTGCCCTTTGAATGATCCCCAATCCAACTTCTTTAGAGATTATGGTATTTTATATCCCGCTATCATACAATGATACTGAAAGAATATTACTGAGAAAAGAATGGCCCCTTGTTTCAGAGAGAAACTTAGGATCTTTCCCAGAGCATTCAATAAAGTAGGATAATGAGGATTAATAGCCAGATCATAAAAGATCCATATTTCACCTATTACTGTATCCAGATAATTGAGGTCAAATTATATGTTAATCATTTCCATTATGCAAACATTTGAAAGAAGTCAGATTTAATAATGAGTCATTCATGATCAACCCATCCACAAGCATTTATTAAGCACCAACTATATGTCCTTGGGCTGTAGGTTGATAATAAAATCCTGGCGGAGAACAAGTCACAAGATCATAAAAACTAAGCCTACAGAGAGTCTCAGAAGTCACCTAGTCTAACTGCCTCATTTTTATAGATTAGGAAAGTGAAACCCAAGAAATGAAGTTACTCGCCTGAAGTGTCACACAAGTAGTAAACATCAAAGATTTGAATTCAGATCCCCCTGACTCCAGAATCAGTGATTGGGTGATTGATTGGTTTTTTCCATTGTACCACACTGCCTCCATGACAGAAGATAATTGTGTTAATTTAATGGACAAGGCACTCAGCACTTAGATTCAGATTAAGAGGTATTGGACTTATGGAAAGGAACAAGGCTTTTGAAAAATATATAGGAACAGGTTGCTGTCAGATAGCAATCTCTTGTGCAAATAGATGCAGTCAGAGAAAAGCCCTGAACCAGCAGTCCAGTCGGTCAGGTATCATCCCAGAACCTGGGTTCCCCAGTATCTGGCAATGTGCTGAAGCCCAATTAAAGTCAGCCAGGAATGTGGGCAGTATCACACCCAGGTGCTGAGTGACTCAAGGCTCTCTGCAGCAGAAGAATTTTTATACCCCAAAGGACTAGATGGAAAAATATTGGCAGGTGTTCTCACGACATGCCCAGGGACAGTTGCCTGCAAGCCATCTCTAAGGAGGAGGCAAATGGCTTGGGAATGTCTTACGACAGGAACAATATGACCTCTTTAGAAAGAATTGCAGAAGGCAAGAGAAAGGAAAAATTAATAGTCTTAAAAGCTTAAAAAAAATCTGAAGGCATAAATATTCAGCTATCAAATAGATAGTTAATGAAGTTAACCCATTAATATAACTATTCTTCAAAAATACTCAGCCTACTAACCTATCAAGAGAGTTAACAGATGGTGGATAGATGAGCATAGCTTCCCCAAGCCATCAAGTTCTAGGGTCCAAGTTAATTGTATTGAGCATGAAACAGCTAGAGTTTAATTGGAATAGCAAATGTATTGACTTTCCTTAATCCTTTTCAGCTTTCTCCGTGTGCCAAAAGCACCCCTCCCAAGATACCTGTTCCAAAAGTCTATCAAGCACCCACACAAATAGCTGCACTCAGAAACAATAAGATATATAAATGGAATTTAGCCTTATAAATTGGTCACGAGCATTCACCAGAAAAATTCTGTTCAACAAATAATACCTACTATGTGCTAAGTTCTGAGACTATAAAGACAAATATAAACTAGTCTCTGACCTCAAAGAATTTGTATTCTACTGAGGAAAAACAGCATATGCACATACATACAAAAATATATTTACAGAATATATTGGGGGGGAAGAATCAGACTGGAGAGGTCAAAAAAAGAGTCCCTATAAACAGAGAAACCGCAATCAAACTTTGAAAAGGAGCTGACCCCAAGTGGGTATGATCAGTCATAGAGTGGAAAGATGGGTCACATCATAAAATAACCAGTTTTTGTGTTTGTCTCCTTATCCTCCAACATCTCATCTCTCCTTTCACCCCATTGTACAAACTCCAACCTCCCCCTTTTTAAGCCAGGTCTTCTACCCCAGATATCCATAGTAATTCGCCATGTAGGGGATAGTATAACATTTGACCATGAGAGGACACTTCAATTACCCATTAGCCATATCCTGCTCTGTCCCACTTGTTTTGAGTCCAGTGACATTGAGTAAAGAATATGGTAAAAATACACTCAAAAATTACCAAACTATAAAATCTGAGCTCATCAAGTATCCATCCTATAGCCTTGTTTCTTTCCACTCTTCTCATTATGACGGCTCCTTCTCTCCTCCCATGACCCTCCCAAACTCATAGATCTGGACACGTTACTCATTATTAATGAGCATGAAACATTAAAAAAAAAATACATAAAAGGATGAAATTGACTTGGTTTTCAATAGGGTTGATTTCCCCCCTTTTCTGTCTCTTCTACCAGCTAATACATTCCTGGATTTGGCCATTCTCTGCTTCCTCTGGCTGTTTCTAACCTCCCACAATGCATCTGCCCTCCTTTCTCTGCCTCCATGAACATTCCACAGAGCAATTTCAGTTCATACTTTGCATCCAACTGCTTGTGAACACAAAAGGCAGAACATTTTCCTTACAATCTGTGTCACACAGAACAGAAGAACCATAGAAGTTAGGACAGTCTTCTTCTCTTCCTCCTTTTCTCTCTTAAGGCCTTCCCAAAAGTCCTGGAGAGGAGTCCTTCCAAGACCTAAAGAACCAGAAACTCTTGAAAATGCACGCCCTACACACATTTCCCAGTTTGTCTTCCGTCTTGTGTGTCAGTCAGGCAGGTTGGTTAAATTGCAAACCCCTGAGATTTAGGAAAAGAATACAGGTAGCTGGCTAGCTAGATTCATAGATAGATAGATTGATTGATTGATTGATAATATATTAACAAAGATGAGCCTTTATTCTTATATCAAAATCAGTTACTTCAAGTCGATATTTCTTCTTTACCAAAAAAGCATGCTGGTCAGACAATTACCTGAGGATTATAAGAAACTGGGAGACTCAAGCTCTATTGTCCAAATGCTATGTGACCTTGAGTAAACTATTAAACTCTCTGGCTTTTCGTTCTCTACCAGATGAGAAAGAATAACTTTTCTATGGTACTTTACCAAATTCTCCTTTTGGTTCTCTTCCGACTGTTTCTTTTAAGAGTTCTACAAATATGTGTTAAGCCCCTACTATGTATAAAACAATAGGGAGTCACTGGAAATTTTTTAAATAGGTTTGCATTAGAAATATTATTTGGGATGCTGTGTGAAAGATGGATTAGAAACGAGAGAATGGAAGCAGGGAGATCAATCGGGAAACTAATGCAATAATCAAGGTGAAAAGTAGTAATAGACTAAGATAGTAACTGTGTGAGTGGAAAAAAGGGGATGACATGTTGTGGGAAGAGAACAGTTGGGTAGTGGGAGGGAGGAGGAAGGAGAAATCAAAGAGATCAAGGACTTGGGTATCTAGAAGAATTGATGTTCTTAGTAGAAATAAGAAAGCTTTGAGGAAGGCTAGTTTGCAGGAAAATATAATGAATGCCATTTTGGATATGTTGAGTTTCAGATGTTACAAAGTACTCTCCGTGGAACTGGCTATGTTTAACCGTCATAGTCATCATTGCCATCGTCATTATCCTCTTGATCATCATCTTCATTTATATACTGAATATCCACTTTGTGACAGGAGAACTATAGAGAAGCAGAAGATATGAGTCCTGCCCTCAAAGAGCTTGCAATGGAAGATGTAACCCTATGGCTTCTCTCATTTATAATATACACACCAGTATAGCAACATGCTAGCTTGGCCCTAAATACTTGCCATCTCACCTCCGTGCTCTGGTGAAGGGGTAGAACTTTTCTACAAGATGGAGCATAGAACCCACCTTTTTTTTCCTTCCAGAATTTAGTCACTCCAATGTAATGCTTAAACTATAAACATTGTCTTACTTCTTTAAGCTATTTACTAGACTTCAGTTCAAGGAGCCCTTTGATTGACAAGAGAAAAGAAAGGATGGAGAATAAGGACTTTTCTGTGTCCTGGAGACATTGTTTTGTCATTAAATTAATACCTGTGCTCCCTTATCTCTTCCTTTTTAGTTCAAGGCATTCTGAACCTCAGAGCTTTCCATGGTCATCTGGTGGGGAATTACAAGTCCACTTGTTGTTACAAAGTGGAAATGTGCTAATGAAATCCAGATTTTGGGAATTGGTTTCACTTTCCTGCTTTTGCCAGAGATCAGAGGAATAGGAAAGACCCAGGCCTAACTTTTACTTGGCCAGCATTATATCAGGGTCCTAAGATTTCTTGTTCTAACACTAATTGTATTGAACATATTATCTCTCTTGTGTTTAAGCACTGACTGGTTTCTCTCAATGAACACATACTAGTATTATCAAATCTGTAAGATGCTTTAAAAAAGCTTTTACACATGAAATCATCAAAGGAGTGAGGAAACATGAAATCTAAGAAAAAGCTAAGAGAAGCAAGATTATTCTTTTTTTTAAGCTTTTTATTTTTCAAAGCAAAATGCATGGACAATTCTTTAACATGAGTCCTTGCAAAACCCAGTGTTCCAATTCCTCCCCTCCCCTTCCCCCATACCCTCCCCTAGATGGCAAGTAGTCCAATACATGTTAAACATGGTAGAATATATGTTAAATCCACTATATGTATACATGATTATACAATTATGGTGGCTCACAAGAAAAAAAAAAAAGAGAAGCAAAATAAAATACAAGCAAACAACAACAAAACGAGTGAAAATGCTGTATTGTGAATGGCACTCAGTTCCCATGGTCCCCTCTCTGGGTGTAGATGGCTCTCTTCATCACTGAACAATTGGAACTGGTTTGAATCATCTCACTGTTGAAGAGAGCCACGTCCATCAGAATTGATCATCGTATAATCTTCTTGTTGCTGTGTATAATGATCTCCTGGTTCAAGCAAGAATATTGTTCTTCAACCTAGAAAAACAAGGTTTGGCTTAAAGAGAGATAAGGATGGGATTAATAATGGACTTTAATAAAGATACCAAAGGTTATTAGAAAGCACAGTGGAATACAAGAAATTCAGGGAAGGATGGGACTGATTATTCATATGAACGTAGACCCAAACTGATGCAAAGCAAGAGCATAGATCCAAGAGCCCAATCTATCCAATAATAAGAATAAAAATGAAAACAGCATGCAAGAGAGTGGAATTCAGATTAATGACAATGACCAATTTTGGTCCCAGAAGAACAGATATTGAAAGATAATATTTCCCTTTCAGCAGAGATGTGAGGTGAATTGGGGGGGAGGGAGATAAAGTGTGTGTACTGAGTGTTTCACTTTTTTACTAAAATATTTATACATAACAATAGAGGGGGCAGTGGTAGATGGGAGCATATTTAGGGAATAGCTCTATTTTTTAAAAGTTATTGATGAAATTGTTAGCATTAAAAAAAAAACAGCAATCAGCCATTTTCCAACTCTACTAATCACAGAAGGAAATGTTACACTGTACAATGCAGCAGATTGTTTTTGTTTTTGTTTTTATTTTACATAGAGGCTGTGCTTAATTATCCACATTAAAGAAAAGGGGCCAACATAGCAAGGCTTGAAGGTTAAACACATTTTTTTTATTCGTGGCTACAGAATGGTCAAATTCACCTTCTGGGGCTTTCTCCATGACATGGCCACAGAAGAAGCTTTCTCTCTGCCTACTTTACCCATTCCCTGTCACTGATAGAAGCATTTATTAAGCACCTACTATGTGTCAGACACTGTGCTAAGAACTGAGGATAAAAAAAAGGGAGGAAGGAAAAAATAGTAAGAGGGAGGAAGGAAGGAAGAAAAGGGAAGGAGAAAGGAAAGAAAGAAAAGAGAAAGGAAGGGGAAGGGGGGAGAGGAGGAGAGGAGAAGGAAGAAAGGAAGAAAAAAAGGAAGGAGAGAAAAGAGAAAAAAGGAGGGTAAAGGAAGAGGACGAAAATGAAGAAAAAAGATAATAGGAAAATTATTTGTATTATGTACATATTTCTCTTAGAGAAACAAGATTCATACACACTTCATTCAGTCAAGAAGTACTTGCTGAGTACCTACTATAGGCCAGACACCATATCCTGGAAATACAAAGATTACCTCCCCCTCCTCAAAAAAAAAAAAAAAAAAAAAAAAAGATCGGGAAGGAGATTCCTGCTCTCAAGGAGTTCCCTTTCCAATGGAAGGGAGGGGAAGGGCAACATGCAAACAAGTACTTAAGACAAGCTACAAAAGGCAATTTGAAATATCAGTGAGAAAGGACCATGACTATGATGGGACTGAGGAAGAATGAGAATTGGATAGCCTGAAAAAAGGCTTCCTGTAGAGCATGAGATCTGAGAGGAAACTTAGAGGAATATAGAAGGCCAAGGTGAGAATGAAAAGCATGGGGGGAACAGCCAGTGAAAACTCACAAATACAGTGATTCAAGGACCAGAAAATAATCCAATGTAGTTTGATCACAGAACATATGGAAAGAAAGTATAATGAGACTGGAAAGCTAGGAAAAATCCAGGTTGTGAAGGGCTTAAATGCCAAAATACTTTACATATCACCTTTGAGGTTATAGGGACCATTAAAATTTAACTTTTCCCCAGTCTGATTCAAACCCAAATCCAGGTGGCCAACCTTTTGGCCCTAAAGTGTCATGAGTCTAATCCAATTTTGGATAATGGAGAGAGGAGCTCTTCATCTCTGAATGTCCCCTAACACTCAGGAAGGGGAAACACTGGAATGGCTTATGAGAGAAGGGTACGGGCTATTAGAGGAGACGGTCATAAATGTCTGGAACCACGTCTCCCCGACTGTCTGGGATGTTGTGTACCAGAACACCTGTCTACCAGAATAGAAAAAGCATCCTCTCTAGAGTTAGAGAACCCAGATTCCCAACACCAGCTTGGCCAGTTCATCTCTCTGAGCCTGTTTCCTTATTTGTGAAACAGATTCCACGATCTCTTAAGTTGTCTTCCAGCTCTGACATTCAATAAACCTGTTAAAGGTCTTTTTTAACCCTTGGCTAAGGCAGGTTAAGTCAACTTGAGTTCTGGCGCCCTCTGGTGATAGGAACTAATTAACTTCTCAAGTCCCTGGCAGGTATATAAAATCAGTCGTTTTATTCCTTTTCTCCTTTTCAGTGTTTTCTTACTCTGGGTAAATGGGATGGATCCCTTAGGGCTCCCTCAAGATTCTGTGAACCTGATCATCTCCACTGAATTTCAGTCATTCATAATTCTGTAATATCAACCACCCACACAGCGACCCAGATGCACCCCAGATCCAATTGGTGAAGGGGGGCTAAAGTTTGATTACTGAAGATTGTCCTAGAAAATACATGATTTTATGATTACAAATTGCATTTTTTAGAACATTTCTTGCCTGAATAGTTCACTTAAAAGGATACTATTTGAAGGCACAAATGTCTAATTCTATGATATCAGATTCAGAGAAAGAGACCTTAGAAATCTAGTCTAACCCTAGAAACTAAAGATCCGACAAATTGATTTGATCAAAATCAACCAGTAAAGATGTTCATTTCATTCAACCATAATGGTTACCATGAAGCAAGCTGAATGTGCTCTCTCTCTCTCTCTTCCAATGCAATGGAAACTGTTCATTCCAAACAGGACAGCTTCGGAAAATTAGTCTTCAAATTCAACATATATTTTTAAAAAAACAAGCTACACTTAATAAAGTCGTGCTTTCATGTTTAATGAATGCTTTTTCTCCTTCCCACTGCATATGTAAAAGTTACATTTTAGTACATAATTCTTTCTACAAACTTGCTTTGTATTCCAGTGGCTTCAGAAATCATTTCAAAACTATTTTCTTCCCTGGTTCAATTCAATGCAGTTCTATATTATAAATACTTCCAATGTGCTAATACTGAGAATATAAAAACAAAATAAAATAGTCCCTGCTCTCAAGGAGTTTACACATTATTGGATTGTCAGATCTCTTGGTATGTCTAACAGTAATAATAAAAGGGAGAAGAGTATCCAGAAATTTTGAGTACAAATAAGGTTTGTGAGTCTCATAAAAGAAGAGGGATTAGAGGAAAGAAAATAGGGAAGGACAGAACTGGAGAGTTCAGTTGAGGTGTGATCACCAGGGGAAAAGAAAAATTATATGTTTAAAATTATTCTTGATAACAATGTGATAAGCTCTTTTTCTAAGCTGATGAAAACCCAGACTATCAGCATTCTCTAAATTCAGTAATCAATAAACATTAATTAATGCCTGATACTGTACCAAACAATGGTGATACAAAAAAGGGAGGGCAAAAGACAGCCCCCTGCCCTCAAGAAGCTCACAATCTAATGGAGGTGACAACATGCAAATAAATCTATACAAAGCAAGCTATATAGGATAAATAGGAAATAATTAAGAGAAGGCATCAGAATTAAGAAGGGTTAAGAGAAGGCTTCAGTAAAAGGCATTTTATTTGGGATTTAAAGGACCTAAGAAGGCTAATTGGGCATCTATCAAAGGTAACTCTGGATTTAACACTTGATCAGAAGTCAGAAAAATTTGAATTCAAATTTAGTTTTAGACACTAGCTGTGTGACCCTACATAAATCACAACAATTTGTTTCAATTTCTCACTTGAAAAATAAACTAGAGAAGGAAAGTACAAAACATCCCAGTATTTTTGCCAAGAAACACCCAAATAAGGTCATAAAGAGTCAGATATGATTAAAACAACTAAATAGTAACAAGGAAGATTATTAGGCAGAGTGGAGAGAAGAAAAGTTATAGTAGGGCAGTTGCCCATTAGGGACTGCCAGAGAAAATACCCTCAGCTGAGATTCAGGGAATGTCTTGTTCATGGAACAACTAAGAAGTCAATGTTATTGGTTTGAAGGGTTTATGGCAAGGAACAAAACTCTAGTCATCTAACCCTAGTTACACCTCTGATAGTTTATTAGCAAATATCTAAATAAAGCACATCTGTCCATTTTTTTACATGTCAACGTATCATTTTATGAAATGAATAATGTATCTCTAATTCACCCATTTCTCTTATTTGTATATTCCCACATAGACCTTAGCCCAACCATACTGATGTCTATAAAACAGGACTTTTGGTGTTTTCATTTGACAATTTGGCATTTTATTTTTTTCACTTTCCCTTCCTTCCCTAAATGAACTTTAAAAATAATGAGAAAAAAACCCTTGTAACACATATCTATAATCATGCAAAGCTAATTTCCTCATTGGCCACAGCCAGAAATCTCTTCCCTTCTGCATTTTCTGTCCGTAACATCTCAGTCAAGAGGTGGATAACAGATAACATCTTTGGTTATCTCAAAGAATTACATTGACATTACAATGACATTACATTGATCAGAGTTTAGAGGCTTTCAAAGTTATTTTTCTTCCTAATGATGTTACTGTGTAGATTATTCTCCCAGTTCTGCTCACTTTTCTCTGCATCAGTTCATGCAGATCTTCCCAGGTTTCTCTCAGTCAACAAGTATTTACTGAGCATCTGCTATGTGTTAGGCTCTGTGCTGTATACTGGAAATATCAGGAAAGCAAACACCACCACCAGTCCCTGCACTCAATGAGCTCACCTTCAGGAGATAACATGCAAATAATTTATGCCTAAGATAAATTGGAGATAATCAACAAAGGAAAGGCACTAGAGGAATATGGAAAGACTTCTTGTAGACACTGAGATTTTAACTGAAAGATGGAAATAAAAAGAGAATTCCAGGCAATGTAAAAATGCTTGAGGATGAGATATACAGTGTCTCATCCAACAAACAGCAAAGATGCTAATGTCATTGAAATTGAGTGTATGTGGAAGAGGAAAAAGTGTATGAAGGCTGGAAAGGTAAGAAGAGAATTGAATATGAAGGTCTTAAAGACCTTTAAGAGCCAAAAAGAATTTTATATTTTATCCTAGAGGTAATAGGGAGCCACTGAAATTTGTTGAATGGAGGAGGAATGTGGTCAATTTTGGGAAGATAAATGACAAGTGATTGCAAGAATGAAAGAAATTTGAGGCAAAGAAACCAACTAGCAGGTTCTTACAATAGCCAAGGCATGAGGTGATGAGCATCTGCATCAGAGTGGTGCCAGTGTCAGAGGAGAGAGCGGATGTGTATGAGAGATGTTAGAACTTGGCAACTAATTGCAAATGAGGGTGAGAGTGAGGAGCCAAGGATTACACCTGTTTATGAGCCTTGATGTTTGGGGAGTTGGTGATAGCCATGAAAGTAATAGGAAAGTTAGAAAAAAGGGAGACTGGGGATGGGAGTGAGGTAGGTTCAATGAGTTCAGTCTTTCACATTGGGAAAATTGTCTATAGGCTATCCTAGGATGAGGAAAGGAGTGGGAAAGGAGGGAAAAAAAAATGAGAGGCACTTGAATTCACCAAGAGAGATAGGAATTTACCTTTCAGATCTGTGGAGAAGGAAGGAATGTTTGTCGAACTGGAACTCATAATTGAACATCAGATAGATCATTTTGATTATACTAAGATAAGTTTTTGTATAAACAAAACTAAAAAAGAATTTACCAAGAAAGGAACAATAATATTACATTACATTCACATACCCTAATTTATTTAACCCTTCCCCAATATATGGATACTCTTAGTTTCCAGACTTTTACTACTACAAAATAGATGCTAAAAGTATTTTTATTCATAAGTTTTCTTCTCTTTCTTTGCTCTCTGTGGTATACATTCCTCTTTGGTGTACATTATCATTAGCAGTGGTTAAAGGATATACAATGTAGTGATGGGAGGGGCAGAGTTCCAAAATGCTTTCTAGGATGGTTGGGCCACTTCATGGTTCCACCAACAGTGTGTTAGTGTACCTGCTTTCTTATTTCGCTTTCAGCATTTGTCATTTTCCTTTTATTGGTCTTTTCATTTCTTGAATTATTAGTGATTCAGAGTATTTTTTCATATAATTGCTTACCTTGGAATTCTTTCTTTGAAATTATTTGTTCATATCCTTTGACAAATTCTCTACAGGAGAATGGTTCTTTTTCTTATAGATTTAAATCAGTTCCTTACATAGCTTTTAAACAAAAACTTATCAGTGAAACTTGCTGCAAAGATTTTTTCTTCCAATTAATTGTTTCCCTTTTAATCTTATATTAGATTTGTTTATGTAAAAACTTCTTAATTTTGTGGAACCAAAATTATCCCTTTTATTTTCTGGACTCTTCTCTATCTTTTTTTGCTTATGAACTTTTCTCTTATTCATAGATCAAAGAAGTAAATTTTCCATATTTCTCACATATGTTTATAATATGATCTTTTCTATCTGGGTCACATACCCATTTGGAGCTTTTCTTTATATAAAGTATAAGATGTTGATCTAAATCTAGTTTTTTTCAATATTGCTATGCAATTTTCCCAATAGCTTTTGTCAAATAGTTTTTATTCCAGTAGCTAGGGTCTTTATATTTATTTAATACTAGAACATTAGATACATTTATTTCTGTATACTGTGATTTAATCTGTTCTATCAATCAATCTAATTTTTAGCCAGGACCAAATTGCTTTAATAATTTCTGATTTGTAGCTACATGGCTTTTCATTTCTTGAACTTTTTCCTCCATATAAATTCCATGATTATTTTTTCTAATTCTATAAAGGAATTTTTCCATTGTTTGGTGAAATAGCATTAAATAAATCAATTAATATAGATCATGTTATCATTTTGATTATACTGATTCATCCTATCCATGAGCAATTAACTTTTTCCCAATTATTTACATATGCTTATTTTTATAGTTTTTTTAATAGTTACATTTATCTAGATCTCATGTGTATCTTGGAAAGTAGAGTCCCAAATATTTTACACATTCCTTTTAAATGGAATTTTTCTTACTACCTCTCAAATAGAAAGTTGGATTTTATTGGTATTATTTAGAAATAATAATAATTTGTGAGAATTTATCTTACATCCTTCAAGTTTTCCAGAATTATTAATTGTCTCAATTACCTTTTTAACTAACTCTTTAGCTGATTTCTTTATATATACTATCAAACTATCCACTATGAAAGCTAAGATCACAGGTTAAAAGTAGGGGGAGGACTCACTAATATTCCAATGGATTGATCAAACTTAAACAACATTTGAGGTGGGGCAGTGGACAGAGCATCAAGTCCAGACTAAGGAAGATATAGTTCAACTCTAATATCAGACACTTACTAGCTGTGTGACACTAGGCAAATCTCTTAACTCTGATTGCCTCAATTTCCTTCTTTGTCAAATAAGTTGGAAAAGGAAATAGCAAAACACTCCAGTGTCTTGCCACAAACTGAAAGGCCTGAACAACAAAAATAATATCTGGTCAGCTGTAACTTGGAAATTCAGTCAAATCACTGGTATGGCATCAGCCTTGTAAATTCTTCAAGAGTTTCAGGAGCCATAACTTAAATCTTAAGTAGATTAAATATTCATAGAAAACATGTTTGGGATGTGAGGGAGACTGCAAACAATTTCCCTTTTCTTATTTCAAGGTTGGACTTGGGATCCCGATTCAAGGGATTTGAGATGTGACCAGTGCTCCAAAAGTGATCTCTCTCTGGAATTTCAAAATAAAATAAAAATTTAAAATACAGTAAATTGAGAGAATGGAGGGAGAAGTTTAGGTAGGAAGATAAAGGACCGATTCTGATGTTTAGTATATAAACAATTAAACCAAATAATAGGATATAGTAAGTAAAGGATGCTTATTTCTATTTTACATTGTTATTGTGTGTGACTTTGGGAAAATTACTATCCTCAGAACTTAACATCTCAATATTCAGATAATGATCATCTTTGTGGTAATAGTGCTCATCATTCCTACCTGGCCTGCTGAGTATACCATGAACAGGGATGAGATCATGGCCATAGAGACCTCAAACTCCTGTGAAGAAAGATTCTGTATGACTTTTTATTATTTGACCAACTGCAGAATTTATTCTCTTAGGCTTTCAGTCAGACTCTATGTTCCACCAAATAATGTCACCTAAAACAAGATTAGAAATGAAAAAGAAAATGGCTATTGGCACCCAAGATCAGGATGGCTATTTTCCAAAAAGTATCTTGTTCTTTTCCTATTTGTTTAAACTAAAATAATGCAAATCAGTTGATGAGTTAAGCACTGGTGAACTTATTTCAAAAATTATTTCTTCATTCAAAGTTATTACTTCGTAATTACCAAAGGGAAAAAAACCATCTAAAGTATTCTAGTTCTTTTCATACCTCCAAAAAACATCATCATGCTTTTTAAAAAAATGTAATTGTCATCAGCCTTATAGTAATTATGATAAAAGCAACATTCATGATAGACACCAGTATGTACATCAGACCAGAAATACTATTAATCTTCCATCATAATCCCTAAATTTGAACCATTTACCTTGTGATCAAATTGGAAAAATAAGCACATACATTATATACCATGTATAATAATAACAAATAAAATCAACATTATATCAGAGTCCTTTTTAAAGCAGTGTTTTCTTGCTGGCTGTCTCTTATAAAACCAGTTATTTCCTGATTCTGCATTGAACCCTCTCTTCTTACAAAGGAAACCGTGACACAAAACTGCCACATCTCTGTGTGTACAATCTGCTTCCTGAGTGCCCCACTTTTTTTCTCAGAGAAGAGGGAAGCATATTTCATCACCTATTTATACCATACATTTGAATAAAATAAGCAAACAAAAAATACAATCATTTTGTATATTCTTCTCAATCTGTCTGTATACTTACTTCTAAAGCCTCATCTTTGAGACTGCTCTTTTCCCTCTCAAATATAATTGGCATCTCTGTGCATCTCATCCTGTTCTTATAGATCTTATTTTGTGTCACTTCATAGAGGTCTTTTGATATTGCCTTGTATTCTTCATATATGTCATTTTTATAAAGTTATATGAATCTATTAAGGGTTCAAGATTGTTATTACTCTTGGGGATTCCAGTATGGAAACTCCTTCTACCAATACATAAAATAATTTATCTATGTAACCCAGTAGATGACTATCAGGGAGTTGTTGAGACTTCATTATACAAGAGAATTTTTTTAAACTTTTTCCAATCATTGAATACATTATCTTCATTTTTCTTCTGTTATGAATACTTTTGTACAATTTAGTTAAGACTAAATTTTTTGAGATGATAAAATTGCTGTTTTATTTTTTTTTATTTTGATAGTATTTTATTTTTCCAAATCCATTCAAAGATAGTTTTCAACACTCATCTTTGCAGAACCTTGTGTTACAAATTTTTCTTCCACTTTTCTCCCCTCCCCAAGATGACAATCTAATATAGGTTAAACATGTGCAATTCTTCTAAACATATTCCCATATTTGGAGGATATTCTTGAAAAATAAACAAAAGAGTTTAGTTCTTAGCTGTGAAGCAATACAATATATGTCTAAAATAGTTCTAGCAGGCAAGCCATCGTATTGGAATCTGAGAACTATGACTTTGTAAGAAATAGACAAAACCAATTAACTAACATTCTATTTTTTCTTCTTTTTTATTTATTATTTTATTTTTTTCCTCAGTTATATATAAAAACGATTTTTAACATTTGTTTTTAAAACTTTGAGTTCCACGCTCTCTCCCTTTTCCCCCATCTCATCAGAATAAGAGCAACTGGATGGTTATCCATTTGGCGGAAAACTAGCAAACAGACCTGTTGTCACATTTTCATTAGCCACTATCCACATAGTCCTCATGCATATTGTATTGTGCATTGATAGCAATAAAAAACTGAGAGCTAAAGTACAAAGAGAGAAAAGGTTACTATTCAAAGAGATCATAAGGTACAGGGTCATTTTCCAAAGTAGCATGATCTCCCTGGCTGGGCTGTAACCCTCAGAGACCCTAGAGTCTTCAAAGTTAATTTATAGGAAAAGATTTTGTGCTGTTTGAGATACTCAGGAGAGCCAAGCTCCTGAAAACAGACTTCTGCTCTTAGGAAACGCTCAGCCAATGAGGGGTTGTTTGGATGATGTAATGTTTTCCTCCCTCCTGTATCCTTGGTTGAATAGTAACAATGATGGTAAAGTCTTTGAGTCTCTGCTTTTCCTGAGGTGCTCAAGGTTTGGGGGTTTTGTTGTTTTTTTTTGCAACCAGCTCATTAATCCCAGCATTATCCTGACTTAGTGGATGGCAAGGATTTAAAAATCTGAGACTCAGGCAAAAGCCCCAGCAGACAGATGGACAATCGCCTACCAGCTGGTGGCTATCCCTGCCCTTCTGGGGCTTTCCAACCTACCTGAGTCACGTGGGAGCCTCCCTAATTAGACTGACTTTCCACTGACAGTGACATGGACTCTGGCTTTGCTGCCTTCCTTTTGGGGTTCCAAGCTGAGTGCTCCTATAATGGAGAATAAAAATTGGGATAGCTTTTGGGGAGGAAGGTGGAGAGACTATAAGAAAGTAAAGTCCCTAGAACTGAGTGTACATAAACATAAATACCCTGCCCCCACCATATCTGTGCCCCAGTCAAGGCTCCATCTCCTCACCCTAGTTATAACTCTGCTATTGGCTAAGTGCTTTTGCTCAAAACCACTTTAGCACTTAGTGAGCCGAGGGGAAAAGGGAGTGGGGAGAGAGTTACATAAATGGGATGATCAGATTCTGGGAGAGAAAGTCTTAATCATTTTATCCTATTGTAGGAAGCCATCAAGAGGAATTCTTTCACTGGAAGCAAAAAACAGTTTGAGAATGGGGGACTGGTACAGTGGAGAAAATGAGTGTAGAAGAGCCCTGGAAAGGGCCACCTGAGGGCCCTGGGGAAGGGGATGGGGCCACCTGGACTGGGAGGTGAAGGGCAGTCCAGCAGTGAACAAGGTCACTGCTCAGCAGTTTGATGTGGACCTGGAGACAACAGTCTCCACAATTCTATGGGAATAGAATACACCCTGCTCCCCCCGAGTCTGTGTCCTAATCAAAGTCCCATCTTACCCTAGCTATAAATATTTTTCTAGCTAAATACCACTTGCCCAAACCACTTTATCATTTAATTGTGTACTGGCTTATTTTAGTCACTAAATACCTGAGGTGTTGGGCCAACTAGGTGGCCCAATGGATAGAGCGCTGGGTCTGGAGTCAGGAAGACTCATCCGTATGAGTTCAAATCCAATTACTAGCTGTGTGTCCCTGGCCAAGTCACTTAGTCCTGTTTACCTTAGTTTGCTCATCTATAAAATGAGCTGGGAAAGGAGATGGCAAATCTCTCCAGTGTCTCTGCCAAAAAAATTGGGTCACTGGGAGTGGGACATCACTAAGCAACCACAAAAAAAGCTCTTCAGGTTACTTCACTAACAGTTCACCTTTTATTGATCTAATCTCTCTTGAACACTCGTCTGACATCCTAAACTCAAGACTTTTCCTTCTAATCTAAATCTTTTCCCTCCTATCCACCCACTCACTCTCTCACCCACCCACAAGTTACACACATTCTTACATCCTTATTTTAGGTGTGGGAAACTTTGGAATCACAGCCTCAGAAAAACCCAGAAATGGAGGGGACCTCAAAAACTCATTTAGTGTGAATCACAGATGAACAGGAATCCCCTCCATACATCATCAGCAAGGTACCATTCGGCCTCCCCTCGAAGAACAATAGCTAACAGCAGATCAAATGTTATATATATGTATATATATATATGTATGTATATTATATGTCTGCATTATATACATATATATAGCACTTTATAAATATGATTCTCACAGCAATCTTGGAAGATAGATGCTGTTAATCCCACATTAATCAGATGAGAAAACTGAGACGAAGGAAGAGGATCACACAGTTTGTAAATGTCTGAGACAGAATTTGAAATGAAGTCTTCCCGACTCCACCCACCGCAATTCCTAGCTGCCCCTGAGAAATCTTCAGTGATGGTAGACTTATACCTATTCCGTTTCCTAATTTATAAAACAGAAATAATAATAATAATAGTAATACCTGCCTCAAATTTGTTTCTTTGAAGCTATATATACACATTTATGTATACATATATATATACTTATGTATACATACATAGTATTCATATCAACTTGTATTACTTCAGATATAGCCCATTCTAGTTTTAAATTATTTGAGCACATTGGTCTAGAACTTGGAAGGAACACTGAAGCAATCTAAGCCAGTTCCCTTATTTTAGAGTTGGGAAAATAGAAATTCAGAGAAGTGAGATATTTTGCCTAAGGCCACACAGGTAGGAAGTAGCAGAACCATTGCTGGGCGGTGGTCTTCTGATTCTAAACCTGTGTGTTTTCAGTTACATTAGGCTGCCTTACAATTCTCAAAGAAGCTTTTGCTTAAATTGAGCTGAAAACTGTCCATCTGTCACTTCCACATATCACCTCTATCCTCTGGGGTCAAAGAGAATGAAAATACCTTTTCCACAGGGCACTTCCTCCAATGCTTGAAGATAGTGATCTTTCTTGTGCCCTTAAATCTTTTCTTCTTCATGTTAAATGTCTCCAAGACCTTATGATTCAAAGCCTGACAGTGACAAAAACTCTGTGCTAATAAGAACCTACTGAAGAGATTCACATTAACCAAACCGACAGGATACATACTCATAAACCAAAATCACATTCTATTTTTAAATTTAATTATTTTTTCCAATTAATGAAAGTCTATTTTCTCTCTTTCCTATCTTCCCCTCCACTAGGAAAAAAAAAAAAACAACCAACCAACAAGTCAAACTCTTGTAATAAATATACATAATCAAGCACAATTAATCCCTGCACTGGCCATATCCAAAAAAAGTCTCAGTCTGCATCTGAATTCTCTCTCAATAGGGTGAATAGCATATCACATCATGGATCTTCATCAAAGTTGGTCAATGTGTTGATCAGCATCTTTAAATCTTTCAAAGTTGTTTATCTTTTCAATATTGTTAATATAGAAATTATTCTCCTGGTTCATTGGGCATCATTATATTCCCAGATTTCTGGGATTTATTATTTCTTAGAGCACAATGCCATTCCACTACATTCAATATCATCCCGTTTAAATTACCCAAAAATTATTTTACTGAATTAGAAAAAAATTACAAAATTATAATTTCTAATTCAGTTAAAATTCATTTGAATACATCTTTTTATGCCAAAACTGGCTTTCTATCTACTTGCATTGAAGTTAGAAATAAACAAATAGATAAAATTCACAATTGTTTCCCCTTTTAAATTTTCCTGTCACCAAAATTTATCCTTCACCAAATTCCTAATATCCATTTATTTGGGGGGCAGGGCTATAATTTTTTTTATCTACTGTTCACAATGCCATCTTTCTTAGCATCTTTTCTTAAACGCAGTTAGCTGTCCAATCCAATTTGACAAATATTTAACAAATATTTGATCAGATTTTTATCTTTACACAGCACAAAGCTGAGGCTAAGAACACAATTCATAAAGTACTTTTTCTTCTTTCTTTCTTTCTTTCTTTCTTTCTTTCTTGGCTAAGGCAATTGGGGTTAAGTGACTTGCCCAGGGTCACACAGCTAGGAGATAAGTGTCTGAGACCAGATTTGAACTCAGGTTCTCCTGACTTCAGAGCTGGTGCTCTATCCACTGGGCCACCTAGCTGCCTTTTCCCTCTCCCTCCCCCCACTTAGTATCGCTTTCTTTTAACAAATGGAAAAACACTAATGTATAAAGGTGCACATGTTGGTAGTCAAAATTACTTTTTTGCCTTTCTCAGTGGTTTTCAGAAATTGTCCAGAGTGGGGAATTCATTTGGCTGTATTGTGTACTGAACCAAATTTATTAATAAAAATTTCTTAGCATTTAAGTAGATGTACCATTTGGAAAATATTGACATGATTACCAAGATAAATACCACATAATCTCTGCTCTGCTCTGATGTGACTACAATCAGATAGACTCCTTTGTTAAGAATTTAAAGCCTTTCACCATCTAACTCTAGACTGGCTGACCACAGTGACTTCACATTGCTCCCTGCTGACCCCACTGTGTTCCTATCAAAGTGGACTCTACTTTATTATAAGTTGGCAAATAACATTTTGCCTTCCCTCTCTTGCCTTTCCATGATCTGATGCCCTCTACCCCATGCCTGTAATCTCCTCCTTTCTAATCTTACTTTTGGAATCCTAAGGTCCTTTCAAGATCCAACTCTTGCTACTCCCTCCAGAGATACTCACTAGCAAGTCTTTGAGCCTGTCTCTTTCCCATTTTTCTGGAATCATTGGAATCAATGGACTCTGACATCTATTGCTGTTTGAAATCTTTGATTCTCAAATTCTCCAGTTCTAAGTGGTCTTCCCATCACCCTGAAGTTATTTCTATCAAATTTTCTACTAACATATACAGCCCATGTTTCCCACCAGGAGAGTGGAAACTGTCTTAGGGTCAGACCTTTTGAATTATGCCTTTATAGCCCCAGTGTATAGTGGTGTCTGACCCATAGGAATTAATTACCAAATGCTTATAAATGGAATTCCCCTCAAGAAGTTTAGTCTACCTTGGGATGCAACATCCCCCAATCTGAGTATGTTTCAAGGTAGCAGGTGATCAGGGCAAAGAGCTCTTAGACAGTTTTGAGAAAGGAAAGAAAATGCATGTGTCTATTTTTCTGTGATCCTTAATATACCTAGACAAATGTCTGTATTTAGTTACAGAGATACACCTAGGGAGGATCTGTTAGACGATAACATTGCTCTCTATGAAGTCCATAGAATAATTCATATTGATATAGAAGACACTTTAATGATAGAACTTTCAAGTATTCTATTTCTTGTATCCTATCTCAGAGAGTCCTATATGAAGGCAATGTACCATGTATGGAAGAAATGTGTTTTGCCTTGAAAGTAGCACTAATTTTGCTTTACTCATTAAATTAACATTATAAAAATAAATTAATGAATAAATAAAATGAATAAATTAATTAATTGATATTACAAATAAACTATAAATGGAGTCACATGGATGATAATAATAGAGAAAGCTTATTTTTTCAAAGGCTTTGGCATTTATAAGACCTTTCTTCACAATAACCCCAAGACCCTTCCTGTTCTAATTTTCTATGAACAAAAGATGAGCATCCACATGAGGCCTTACTGTGTGCAGACAAAAGATTATGATAAACATTGGAGGTAGAAAGCAAAAGCAAAAATGATTTCTGCTCTCAAGACGTTTATTGTCTAATGGGAGACAAAACATCAACATAAATAAACATATAGAAGTCACCTGAGGTAGGTGACAAACTTTTATACATTAAAACAATTATTCAAGACTGATTAATTAAAGGAAATAATACATTAAATAATCTGATTTCTAAATAGATGAAAGATTACGGACTTTCCAAATCAGGAAAGAGATAATTCTCACAATTCAAAAAAAGAGGTGGGCCACCCTCACCCCTAAAGCATCCGTGAACAATCAAAGGAATGTGGAAACAATAACCCACCAATGAGTACAGAACTCATTTACAGATTGTTTGAGATGTACTATCATGAGAAAGCTCCTTGCATTGCATCAGTCTTTGGATCTGATGGACTTTCTGGCTGGCTGGCATTGGTAGGTCCTTTGCTAAAAATCTCTAAACAGTAAGTAAAGGGTGGCCCAGCTTTCTAGACATATAGGGCTAGGTTCAAACAATTAAATAGGGTTTCCTCTCAATTCCTACAATTGAGTGAAGTTTTCTCACAAGACAGAATTTGGACTAAATCCATAATTAAATAGAAAGGGAATTAAGCTAGCTCCAGAATTGAATCACAGAGGGGCAGAACCAAGATGACAGAGAATAGACAGGTCTTTGTCTGAGCTCTTCCTGGATTCCCTGAGATCAATACTAAATCAAACCTCTGAACTAGTTTTGGAGTGACAGAACATATAAATACTTGGAATGTAACACATTTTCAGCAGAAGATATTTTTAGAGAACTTCAAAAAATGTCTGTCTCAATTAGGTGGGGGGATAGGGTGGGTTGCAGACCCAGCACAGTGCAATGCAGGAGACTCATAGTGAAGAGGTTTCCATGTGCTGGGAGAATCTAGTGGGAGACTTGAAGCCAAAATACAGCAGCGCTTGATACTTTGTCCTAATTCAGAAGCCAGTGCATCAGCAGACTAGCTGTGAAATACCCAAGGCAACTACAAAAGGCAAATAGTGAGCCCCTGGACCCCAAAATAACCTGGGACTTGGCTATGCCCTCCCAGAATGGGAAGAAAGCTGGCAGCCCCAGCCCCAGGGCAGCGTGAAGCCACAATCACCTATAGAGGAAGCTTGGGACAATTTTCCCTTTATCTTAAGAGTAGACTTCAACCTTTAAAAATCAGCAAAAAAGCAAAAAGAGCTTTGTCCAGAGAGAGATTTTATGGAGACAGGGAAGAACAGACCTCAAACCCTGAGGACTCTAAAAGCAAAATATCTCCAGATAAAGCCTTGAGAGTTATATAAGTTTGTCTCCATCTCACTAGGCTCCTTTGGAAGAATTCAAAAAAGATCTTTTAAAAGTTAGAAGAGGAACAACTAGGTGGTGCAGTGGATAGAGCACCAGCCCTGACATCAAGAGGACCTAAGTTCAAATCTGGGCTCAAACATTTAACACTTCCTAGCTGTGTGACCCTAGGCAAGTCACTTAACCCCAATTGCCTCAGCAAAAAAAAAAAAAAAAAAAAAAAGCTAGAGTCAAAAAGGGATTGTATTGGAAGAAGAGAAAAAGGGAGGTAAAATGGGGTAAATTATATCACATGAAGAAGCAAAAAACATCTATTTCTTTTCTGGGAAAGAAGAGCGGGGAATGAGCATTGTATGAATCTTAATCTCATTAGATTCAGTTCAAAGAGAGAATATCAGACATTTTTAGTTTAATATAGAAATTTGTATCATCCTATAGAAAGTAGGAGGAGAAAGGGAAAGGGGGATAATAGAAGAGAGAACAGAATTAGAGGGAGAAAATGATAAGAAAGGTGGGGAGGGATTGTAAAAGGGAAGGGCAGATTGAGGGAGGTGGTAGTCAGAAGCAAAATACTGGTGAGGTGGTAAGTGGTTTAAGGAAGGAAAAAGAAAACTACAACTTGGAGAAAATAAGATGGCAGGAAATAGTCATTTTAACTATGAATGTGAATGGGATGAAATCTCCCATAAAATAGAATCAGATAGATAGCAGACTGTATTAAAAGCCAAAATGTGATATGTTGTTTATAAGAAATACCTTTAAAATAGAGTGATAAAAGGAAAATTAAAAGACTCAAGCAGAATCAAATAACAACATGGAATCAGTATGGTTCACTCAGTGAACCCATAACTAAGCACTTGCTGTCCTATTCTCTTTAATTTTGTTACATAGACAGAGGAAATAAAAGATAACCTTATATCAGATGGCACTAACAGCTGAAGGAGAGACCCTAGAAGCAGTAAAAAATGGGGTCAACCTCTACCAGTGGAGGGAGTGTCCTCTCAAGGAAGTTTCTTACAGGAATAAAATCTCTATTTGGTGGAGGCAAATTTTGAATCTCTTAAAAAAAAAAGTCACTGAAGAAAAATGATATTCATCAAAGGGAAATTATATTATCTTGTGCTTCCAGAATTTTGGAATGAAAAGCGAACATTTAAATATATGGAACAGTACAGTGATTTGAAATAAAAGAAGGTAAATTACCATGTAAGGACTGTTTAACAGTTCAGCATTTAGAAATAACAGCAGAAAATCATGTGCATGTGTCCAAGAAACAGAGTAAATATTTAACATCAAATGATATTAATAAAACTTCAAGGCAAGTTTCCCTTTAAAAAATTAGCAGACAATATGTCTAATGTTCATTTTAAGATTCTACACAATGTTGCTATTACTGTGCACAATGTTCTCCTGGTTCTGCTCACGGCATTCAGCATAGTTCATGTAAGTATTTCCAGGTATTTCTGAAATCCATGAGGCTGGATTTGAACTCACAAAGATGAGTCTTTTTGACTGTCAGTCAGGCACTTTATCCATTGAACCACCTAGCTGCCCTAAAACAAACAAACAAAAAAAAGTAGAGTAAATATAGGCAATTGTTTATACATGCAAGGCTGCCACAAAAATGTCAAAAATGTATTAATATGAAAATATTTAAGATTATAGAAAAGAATATTAAAATATATATCATGATTGAGGAGGTATCTACTATAGTGATTTATCTCCAATGATAGTTCAACCCACACTAGTAATATTACTTATTGCTTTAAAATAATCAGTGTTATTGATCAGAGAAATGCAAATTGAGACAACTCTGAGATACCATTAACACCTATCAGATTGGCTAAGATGACAGGAAAAGATAATGAAAAATGTTGGAGGGGCTGTGGGAAAACTGGGACACTGATACATTGTTGGTAGAACTGTGAACTGATCCAACCATTCTGGAAACAATTTGAAATTATGCCCAAAGGACTATCAAACAAAAAATATATATATTTATATATTTATATTTAGATATATATTCCAGAAACTGGAAACTGAGTGGATGCCCATCATTTGGAGAATGGCTAAATAAGTTAAGGTATATAAGTATATGGTACATGGTATATGAAATGTATGGAATATTATTTGCTATAAGAAACAACCAGTAGGATGATTTGAAAGAGACCTGGAGAGACTTATATGACTTGATGCAAAGTGAAATGAGCAGAACCAGGAGATCATAATACATGGCAACAAGATTATAGGATAATCAATTCTGATGGCTCTCCTCAACAATGTCATGATTCAAGCCAGTTGCAATGGTTTTGTGATGAACAGAAGTCATTTGCATCCAGAGAGAATACTGTGGGAACTGAGTGTGGATCACAACATAGTATTTTTACTCTTTGTTGTTGTATGCTTGTATTTTGTTTTCTTATTTTTTTTCGTTTTGATTTAATGCTGATTTCTTGCAGCATGATAATTGTGGAAATATGTATAGAAGAATTGCACATGTTTAATAAATTTTGGATTACTTGCTGTCTAGGGGAGAGAATGGAGGGAAAAGAGGGAAAATTTTTGGAACACAAGGTTTTGGAACAAAATTTTGTTGAAAATTATCCATGCAAATGTTTTGAAAATAAAAAGCTTTATTATTTTAAAAAAGTGATTGGAACAACAACAAAAAAAGAATTTGAACTTTAATCAACTATAATCAACTCAGTTGATTATAACCAAGTATATTTTTAATTCATGATTGTCCACTTTTAAATTATTGTGGACAAATTTTAAGTTATTATTAATAAATATTTGAAAGCAAACTTAATTGTGTTTTCTTTTAGTTTAGTTTAGCAACATTTGTGTATTGTTGCTAATACAATGTTGGGAAGAAAGTCAGGGGCAAATATGCAGTTCTTTAAAAAAATTCTTCTAAAATCATCAGGTACTATTTAAATTATTGATTGCAGCTATCATTTGACACTTAAGCATCTGAACTAAAAAAACAGTTAATTGTTTAAAGTTGTATTTGTTTATTTATTGAGGAAAGAGGGGGTTAAGTGATTTGTCCAGAGTCACACAATGTCAAGTATCTGAAGATGGATCTGAATTCAGGTTTTCCTGACTCCAGGGCTGATGCTCTATCCATTCCACCACCTAAATTGCCTCTTTGAATATTTCTTGTTGAAACTTATAACCAATCTAATAAAAGTCAAACCAAGCTAGAAGGTGAGACTAAAGAACTCAATTTTTATGACACACTAAGATTTCCTCCATAGATGTCCAGGCAAATCTTAGTTTTTCCTAGGGATAATTCAGTCCATGTTTAAATGCCCCTTCCCTGGCAGAAGCCTCCCCATCTTTGTCAGTAAGTAATAGAGCAATAATCCAGAGAGGCTCATGTTAATAAATTAACCGGCCTACCTAGTGCCAGGAAAGTCACTTTCTTAGGAGCCTTCTCAATTAGTCTTGAAACTTGGATTGAGTCTGGTGTAAAAACTCGGTTCAACAATTATTTATTAATTGACACTGGTGTCTGCCTTCAGTGAGTTTCCATTTGTTACTCAAACTTACACAGTCTTCTGGAGAGAAATGACATATACAAAGATCATTGAAAATGTATAAAATTAATAGAAAATAATTTTCAAAGAACAAAATGCTAACAACTAGAAATGTATGGCAGAAATTAGAAAAGGGCTCACAAAGAAAATGCACTTGACCCTTTAATGGAGTTAGGAACTCCAAAAAAGATGAGGAGGGAGAATACTTTAGGCTGGCAAAGGTCAGAAACAAAATATTGTGGATGGGAGACAAAAAATACGTCATTCTGGTTGGAATGTAGACTGATAAGAGAAAACTATGTGAAATAACAAGGGAAATGAGAAGTGAGGATGAGAGCTCTATGTGGGAAAGCCAAAGTCCAAATGTGATGTGGAAAAGAGAGTCCTGTGTTTTGGCAACTGTGGAGTGATGGATTAGAAAGGTGATGTTTATCCAGATCTAAAGTCAGGCAAAATATAGGGACACATGGGAGGGCCATTTTAAAGATACCTCCTCTGAGTTTTCCCTTCCTTATCCTGTCATACTACAAATCTAGCCCTTGATACAAGTCTATTCCATCATAGCCCTTGGGAAAATCTGCCAAAGAATTGGAAATTGAGAGGATGTCCATCAACTGGAGAATGGCTAACCAATTTGTTGTATACTTTTGTAATGGAATGTTTGCTGTTTGTCGTTTGTTCTTGAAAAGGACCAGTGACACCAGGAGGGTGATATCTTGACTTGCAATTGGATTTAAGTAAGGCAGGGCTGTGCAAAGTTACTAGCCTCACTCTCCATCTCAGTCCAGAGCCAGATATAGATCAGGATGACTGGAAATGGCCCCAGATGCAGTAGGAAAGCAAAGCCTTCTTAAGCTAGCATCTTTCCCAGGTCTCAGTTTATCAGAGGCAACACACATTTAGTGTTAAAGTTAGGTAAGAAATGAGGTCAAAAATGATTTTTTGTATCTATTGTAAAAAAAAAAAGAGAAAAAAAAGCCAAAGTGAGAGGGAAAGACCCTCAGGATTTCTGGCTTGAAGAGAAACAATAGCTGTTTACATTCACATCACCAAAACCCAAATTATGACCAAGTGAGGATTGGGCTGAATTTATTGACCTATCAGTGAAAGCCAGAATGATTTGAGTTTAAGGCATGGTCAGTAGCTCCATATGAATAACAATGAGATTTATCAAGCCTTATTTTAATACTGAATTTTAAGAAATCATAGATGAAACTTAATGGGGCAAAAGAGTTAATTGTACCAGTTTGTTTGTTTGTTTGTTTTTTAATGAGAAATAAATAAGGAGGGAAGACGAAAAAGAAAAAGAAAAAACTTAACTCATAAGCCCCAAGATATTTTGCAAGGTTTCAGTGATCAAAATTTATATTCCTTTGGGGAAAGCGCCACAGATGAGAATGTGATTCCCTATGGGCACAGAGAGAGAAGAGAGAGAGGAGAGAGAGAAGGGGGAGAGAAGAGAAGAGGAAAGGGAGGGAAGAAAGGAAAAATGAAAGAAGGAAAAAGGGATCACAATTCTATCTCACTTAAATCCAATTCACTTGCAAATCAAGATATCACCTTCCTGTTGCCACTGGTCCTCTGTGAGAGCAAAGGACAAACAACAGTCTGTGAATAGTAGTAGCTCCCTTAGTGGAGCCCCAACTGGTCAGTTCCAGTTGAGCAATGTTTGATGGAATATTATCAGGCGACAAAAAATGATGAGCATTATTGATGGAGTGAAGAGACTCCAGTAAAAGACCATGTCTGTAGTAGCAATCCAGTATCTAAGTGGACCCAGTGAGGAACAAGCTGACTGTATGGAGTTATCTTGTACAGACAGAACTATCCAGTAGTGATGCTTACAGTTATCTTATACAATTTGGAGGTTAATCTATAGACATCAATTACCAAGGCTACCTTGTATATACAGGACAATTATCCACCAGTGATTTACTGAAATACACAATTAGCATAGTTCCTGGACCTTGTTTTAGGTCATTTCCCCCAAAAAAATCCCATCTTCCTTCCTGCTAATTGCAAGTTGATTAGGAACTTTGCCTACTCACTAAGTATCATAATAAAACTTTGCTCCTTAATCTGAACCTGTGTATACATTCCAGTCAACTCGTGCCTTCATGATTACTTATACCTCATCATGACTTGTTGGACTTCATAAAGATGCTCTCAGAAAAACCTGGAAAGACTTACATGAACTGATGCAGATTGAAATGAGCAGAACTATATAATAACAATATTGTATAATGATCAGCTGTGAATGACTTAGCCCTTTTTAGCAATATAATGATTCAAAACAATTCCAAAGGATTTAGGATGAAAAATGCTATCCACCTTAAGAGAAAGAACTGATGGAGTCTGAATGCAGATCAAAGCATACTTTTAAACTTTATTTTTCTTCCTTTTTTTCCCCTCCATTTAGTTTTCCAACATGACTATATGGAAATATGTTTTATGTGGCTAAATATGTAGAAATTACTTACTGCCTTAGGGAGGGGGGAGATGAGAAAGGGAAAAAAAGAATTTGGAACTAACTCAAAGTTTTTAAGAAACAAATGTTAAAAAGTGATTTTACATGTAATTGGGGGGAAAGAAAAAAGAATTGGCAGGCTCACGATGTCTGGAATATGGAAAGATCCTTAAAACCTCTCTCATCTGATCCCTTCATTTTATACGTAAGGAAACTCAGGAACAGAGAAATTATGCCTTGCAAAGATTTCACATGTAGTTAGTGTCAAAATCACAATTGTAAGCCAGATCTTCTGTCTCTGATTCTAGCACTCTTTTCCTGATTTTCTCTTCCTCTCATTTAAGAGTAGATTCAGGTTATTGTTGCTCAAGTGGACCTTAGAGGTCGTCTCATCTAATATCATCATGATGAGAAGGAAATCAAAAATCTGGAGAAATGAATTGTCTTGCCTGTGATCAAGGGCTCTGGAACACAAATCCTCTGACTTTCAGATCAGGGCTCTTTCCCTTTACAGAAGAAAACTGAGGAAATAAGGGAAGGGGGAAGACATATAAGCAACTATTATATACTAGATATTGTATTAAGGCTTTACAAATACTATCTCCTTTGATGCTCAAAACAAATCTGGGAGGTAGATTCTATTATTTTTCCCTTTTATAGTTGAGGAAACTGAGTCATATAGCAGTTAAGTAACTTGCCTAGGGTGGCAGAATAAGTGACTGTGGCCACATTTGAACCCAGATCTTCTTAACTTCAGGTCCAGTGCTCCATCCAGTGGGCTATCTAGTAATAGAGTTCAGAACTAGAGTCTTTCCTCTGCTCAATAAATTAGCTGACAACTTTCAGTTCCTCTGATGACCTAATTGCTCTTTTTTCTTGGCTCTGAAACTCAGATCAATTTCCTTATTTTTTTGTCATGGGCCTTTTTCTGCCTGAAAGTTAGAATCAGTGATCTAATAAGGCTTTGTCAGCTCATCTTTTATGATGAGACAAACTGAACAAATTAATTTCTATTTTTTTTTTCACTGTGAGGGGGAAAGGAATGGGAAGGGAGGTGGGGAGAAAAGAGAAGAGGAGAAGAGAAATGAAAGAAGAGGAAAGATGAAAAGACAGGAAGGAAAAGTAGGAGAAGAAGGGAGGGAGTGTAGAGGAAGGGATAAAGACAGAAACAGAGAAGAATATCCAATGTCCCTATAAAATGATGAATGTCATGGGCTGCCCTGAAAGAGCCCAATGCTGAGCCTTTTTCCCAAAGATTGAGCTCAGTTGAGAAGCATCACCTCTGAAGACTCAGATGTTGAATCAGCAGAATATGTGTCAACATAGATCAAATCTCCTACTGAAGACACTCTTTCCTAGTTCTGACGCAGGCTTATTGCATGTATTACCCCTCCCCCCAGAGCATGCAAAGACCTCTCTCTGGCATGTTCCCCAAAGAAAAATGGTCAAGGACTTTCCAGGTGCTCTTGGTGAAAGGCTCTGACTAAGAACTAGGCACACATTTAATGCTGAAAGATTACTTAGGGCTCATCAGATCCAAGGTCCTCATTTTACAGATGAAGAAACTGAGGTAAATTAGAGATGAAATGATTTGCCAAGATCTCACAACCAGCAAGTATCTGAGGCGAGATTTGAACTCAGCCCTTCCTAATTCCATTTCCAAAGCTTTATTCACCACATAATTTAGATCATCCATCTCCTCCATATCTGATCTATAAGAACGTACCTTTTCCTGCCATCAGTTCAGACTAGTAGCCCTTCTGTCACTTACATTATGTTCTTTTTATCCACCTGCAATACAATATGAACCGGAGTTGGCTCGTTTCGCTTGCTGTTACAGGAATTCTAAAGTAAAAGATGGAAAATGCAAGCTGAGTATTTCAGTCTCTGATTAGGCATAATTCATAAGTTACAAGATTCAAGGCTCAAGTGATAGTGAAGGATCCTAAATTATCAGCTGGCTAGAACTGACTTCAGAGTGCTAATGTTAATTTTTTTTTTTTTTTGGCTGAGGCAATTGGGGTTAAGTGACTTGCCCAGGGTCACACAGCCAAGAAGTGTTAAGTGTCTGAGATCTGAACTCGGATCTTCCTGACTTCAGAGCCGGTGCTCTATCTACTGCACCACTTAGTTGCCTCTCTAATGTAAATTTCTGAGAGTGAACCTTTATACTTCAGAACTCAACAAATTCTATAAATCAGGACTTGACTCACTGTTTTGTTGCTTGTCTAGGCTGAAACAACCAATAGATAAAATGTTATACAAATTAAACTTAAAAACATTTTGTGTTGACTTTTTTTTCAGAGCCAGTTGCTGAACATTTACCAACCCTCTCCTGCAAATAACTAAAGAGTTGGAGCAGGTTTAACTACCTACTAAATGGTGAGTAGGTCAAAATGAGTTTCTTGTTGCTAAGTCTCACCTCCGCTGAATATCTCTCATTGTGTTACCTACTGAGAAGGATCTGTAATCTGGCCAGACCAGATCTCGAACAGGGGTGGGTCTGCTCAGTGCCGGTTTCCCTCGCTATCTGCTTCTATTTCTGTGAAAAGAGCAGGGCCTGCTGGGTTACTCAGAATTCTTCCTGTAAATTCCTTTCGCATGTTGCCAGGGCAGACATCTGTTGCTTTTGTGAGATGTTGCTGGTTATTCTATCATTTCTGATTCTTTCTGCCTCCATTTGGGGTTTTCTCAGCACGGAAGTGGTTTGCTGTTTCCTTCTCCAGTTCACTTTATGATGAGAAAACTGAGGCACCCAGAGTGAAGTGACTTGCCCAGGATCACACAGCTAATGACTGAAGCCAGTTTTGAACTCTAATCCACTGCTCCACCTAGCTGCCCCTATCTGAGATCAGACCTAGACTCAATGAGTTATACACGTTCTCAACTTTGAATGAGGATGGCCCTGGTGTTGAGTGTTATTGTTGTAAACAAATGCTACAATAGACATCCCTCTTTCCTTGCATCTACCCAAAGAGTGTTGAGACCTCAGTTTGGAGTTTGAATTCAGCCTGAGCTTTCCTTCTTGAGTAGCAGTAGAATTAAGTCCCAGTTGATCAAGCAAGATTTGTCTCCCAATACAAATATTATATTACATTTATTTACTCAAAAAGATAAAGGGGTATGTCTTAAAAGCCACCTCCCACCGACCAGGGAAAATCAACGTTTCCTCCCTCTGACCTTGGAAAACAGTCAGTGGCGTTGGGGAATAAGTTCTGGCAGAAGGTGGAGCTCCAACTGTGGGAGGAGCTGTCACAGTCCCAGTTATCTGCAAGAGCTTCTCTTACAGCTGAGATAGCATCGTGTAATGAAAAGAACTCTGAATTTGTGTTCAGAAAAGGCTTGGGCTTGAAATCTACCTCTGACACACAAAATCACAAGAGCACAGTAACTCAAGAGTTAGAAGGGTTCTCCAAGGCGGAGCCCAATCTACACCTGAACAAGAATCCCCCTTCAACATATCCAATAAATGGTCACTCACCCTTTGCTTAAAGATTTCCAGTAAGAGAGAATCTACTACCTGTCCAAGCCTCCGTTTTCTTGTCAGTAAAATAGAGGTACTTTTTTACTTATAGTACCAAACCTCAGGATTGCTGGGAGTGCCAAAAGTGACAATATGCACAGAGTAATTGGTAAATCTTAAAGTGCTAGAGAAATGTCAGCTATCATCGTGATTTTTGTTAGTCCAAATGCTTTCTAGAAACTGCTCCCCTACTCTGCTCGCCTCCTGCAAGAACCCTTCCAAGGTTTACAGGGAAAGGGAAAAGGACTCCGGCAGTGTTAGTGAATGAACACACATCCTAATACGTGGCAAAGATGCCCACTGCTGGACATTAATCCCAGTGGGAGATTACATTCAGTCCTGAAGGATCTGTTACACAGCCCCTATAATAAATCTCTGCAAATTCCTTCTTGGATATACTCACTCTCCTATTACCCAAGCAATACAGAACTGTCCAATGGACTACACAAGATCTCCCACCATTCCTCAGAGAAACACAGACCTGCTCCATAAGTTTGTGATTGGCTCTTTTCTTTTCTCAATGCTTTTGTGTTGATTGTCCCTATATATGGAATTCTTCCCCTCCTGATCTCAAACTTTTTTCCTAGCCTCCTTCAAGGCTTGACTAAACTACTTCCCTGATTCCCATCCCCAGTTATTACAGCCTCCCTCTCATAATACTATATATTTCACTGTATATATTCTGCATTTAATTATTAGTGTTGTCATTCTCCCCTCCCTTCAGGAGAGGGTAAGCTCCTTACAGGCAAGGACTATTGCTGCATCTCCAGAGCAGAGGTAGCACCCACTGTTTCTGTTACATGAGTGTTGAATGATTGAATGATGTAGCAGCCAGGGGCACACACAAAACCATCAAGAAGACAAGAGGAAAAAACCTTGAGTCATTCAAACTGAGCCCCTGTAAGCTTTTCAGGGTTTTACCTACTATGTACTTACTCACATAAACAGGGGTTTTCTGGGATGTTCAGGGATGATTAGAAACTCTGGTGTGAGGATTTGCTGAGCCCCTTTCAGGGCTGCTCATCCTTTCATCCAGCTCTCACTTGTGGCTCCAAGAAGCTATAATAGACAGGCTAAATCTGGATGAGATTAACCAGCAAGCTTCGAACCTGTTGGTGAGTTAGGGGAATGTCACCCCCAAATATGTGAAGATGTCCTCGTGGAATGGGCAGATGGGAACAATTTATTCCTATGTCCACGAAGCCAGTTTAGTCAGACATCGAAGACTCCAAAGTGATCCACTGTACCCTGGACCAGTGCCAGTTATTCTAGCTTTTGTCTTGCCACAGGACTTTGATGACTCAGGAAGAAAGAGTGAGGCTGATGACACTGTGCAAGTCTGTCCCACTTAAACGTAATTCATGACCAAGTCAAGACATCATCATGATGTTATTGGTCCTTTGGGAAAGCGACAACACCACCAACAATATCTACCACAATGAAACGCAAAAGAGTGTACACAGCATAAATTTTAAAAAGTACAGAGCTGGCTTATGTACCTGTCAGATCAAAGAAGAGTGACTGATGCTCCCCTTTCCAAGATATCATCCCAACTGATGTCCCTCATCCAAGCTTATTACTCCTATTACACCCTTTATTGCAAAAACCCCAATGAATGCCTCCGCCTCTTCGCTTGTGGCTAACAGTGTTTTCCCTCCCCTACCTCTAGTTCTTTAGGCAGAGATTGATGACTGCTTGTCAGGGATGCTGTAAAAGGGATTCCCCGTCTGGTCTAGTTGGTAAGGTACTCAGAGACCATGTAATCCAAAACCAGATGGCCTTGGAGAACCCTTCCAACTCTGAGATTCTATGGTTCTAGAATTCACATGTCAATATACTGACCGACTAACTCAGTGTTAGCTAACTGAGCTGGGGGGGTGTTTTCCCCCATTAAAAACTATGCTACTTTTTACATGATATAGATAATAAGGAACAGATTTCATTTATAGAGTCTCAGAGTGTCATCATGGATAGAAAATGTTGGACTCAGAGGCAGGAAGATATGGATTTGAATACTGCCTCATATTAATTATGTGATCCCAGGCAAATCACAAACTCTGAAACTCACTTTGCTCATATGCAAAATGGAGATAATAATAGTAACACTTAGCACGCAGTGTTGTTCTCGGGTTAGAACGAGATAGCGCATATAAAGTACTTTGCAAAGCTCACAAGCTATTCTTTTTATTACTATCTCTTGGAGCTCATTCTGTGTTATTGCATCAAAAATACCTATAAAGGGGAATAAAAAGATGCCATTCCTTTGCAATTTCCCTGCCCTCCACTTCCCATCACAAGCTGCCCTACAAACATTTGGCCCCAGCTTGCAGGCGGCTGATACATCAGGGCCATTCTTGTGAAGGGCAATTCTCTGGCAAACTAGTGATCCACAATACCAATGGCTAGCATCTATAGAACAGATTTTTGGAGTGCTTTACAAATACCCTCTCCTCTGATCTTCACAACAGTCCTAGGAAGCAGATGATATTAGTATTAATAGCTCTATTTTACAGATAAAGAAATTAAAGTAGATAAAGATTAACTGATTTGCCCAGTCACACAACTCTTATTGGGACTTGTCGGACATTTCCACCATGACTCAGAATTAGGTATCTTTCCTTCTTCCCCTTCCGTTTCAACCTCCTTTTGTAAGCTGCCTTTCCCCAGTAGACTGTAAGCTTCATGAGGGCAGGGACTGCCTGTTTGTTTGTTTTTATTTGTTTGTTCTCTATTTTCCTAGCACTGGAACATAATAGGCACTCAATATTTATCAACTGATATTAAGAATCTGAGGCAGAATTTGAACTCATAGATTTTTGACATGACTCCCACAAAGAATAAGAAATAGTCTTGTGCATGGAGCAGGAGTTTCAATAAAACATTTGGTTTAAAAAAAATTGACTAGGGGCAGCTAGATGGCACAGTGTATAGAGATCTGGCCCTGAAATCAGGAGGACCTCAGTACAAATTCAGCCCTAGACACTTAATACTTCCTAGCTGTGTGACCCTGGGCAAATCACTTAACCTCAATTGCCTCAGTTTTTAAAAAAATAACTAAAGGAATTGTTACAAGGAAACTCTCAAGCCGTATTTCTCAAAGTGCAGTGGGGGTTCCTATGACTCTTTCAAGTGGTCCAAGAGGCCTTTTTTTCATAATTATTTTCATATTATTTTGTGTCTTATCAACTATTTTCATAATAATACTGACATCTAATTTCTAATAAGATATATATCAATTGATAGGTTTAATCCATACCAACAAAAGCTCTTGGTGTGGAGGGATGGGGATCCTTAATAATTTTTAAGAGTGTAAAGAGGCTCAAAAAGCTTGGGAACCAGCTTCGCGGGAGGAAGTAGGAATTACCTGCATCTCATAACAGGTTGGGTAAATAACTAATCATTAGTAAATGAGTATTCATTTGCCACTTTCTCCCTACACCATCACAACGAGCTGGAGCAGCAGGCTCCCGCCCACTCCTAAGGATAAGTGCTGTCGGGAGACTAAATTGGAAAGATAAGAAACCTGAACCTATTCTGGTCTCTCCCACTAATCTGCCACATGACCTTGGGAGTCGCTTAATCCTGCAATCCTTTATTTTCCCTGTGTATAATGTAGGATGAGTAATAGCTGTCCTTCCCTTGATTGCAGGTTGATTAGGGGATGCTGGAGATGTGTTGGGAAAACAGACACAGCTTTTGGGAGAAAAGTAGAGTATTTATTCCCACCCAGCCTCCAACCCGGCCCCACCTATTAAATCTCTTAGGGTGCACAGACCAGAGGCCAGATCTTAGACCCTGCCTCCCCAAAACCCAGTGATTGGGCATTTAGGAGGGAATTTAAGAAATATTAAGGAAGAGCACCCAGAAAGACACAGACAGCAAATTGTACTTACTGATCCCCTTGTTCAATCATTTTCATGACCCCATTTGGGATTTTCTTGGCAGAGATACTGGAGTGCTTTGTCATTTCCTTCCCCAGCTCATTTTACAGATGAGAAAACTCATGATAAAAACAAAATAAAACTGCAGAGTAAAATGACTTGCCCAGGATCACACTACAAGAAAATGGGAATTTGAACTCGAATGTAAATCTTCCTGATTCCAGACCCGGGGCTCCATCCTCTGCCTAACCAACTCTCCCCCTACCGATCAACAAAGCAACCGAGGGACTATCCTAGAGCAGCTAGGTGACCTCAGGCAAAATTTCTCAATTTTCTCATCTAAAACGGAGTTGATCATTGGATAATCCCTTACATTGTCCTTGTGGACAAAATAGAATGATGACTCTGAAAGAACTCAGACTCAGACTCCAACCTAAGCAAGGGCCTTTATTTGGACATTTACTTGGGAAAAGGAATGATGCACCCTGCAGACTGTTCTCCTTAAGGGAAGCAGCAGTTTAGCAGAGTAAGCAGAGTAGAGAAGGGAGAAAAAGAAAAAGAAAAAACAGTCAAACAGGAGATTTGGCTAGAGCAGGAACATTGGATATCTCCGACGAGATTTTTGAGGTATCCATGGGAAAAATCCCTGTGATTGGATTTCAATTAAGATATATGTGGGAAAAGTAAAAGATCCTTTTGTTCTAATGGGAGGAGAGGGGAAACAGGGAGAGACAGAGATACAAAAAGCAGCTAAGATTCCAACAGTCTAGATGTCCTTCCCTCTTTTCTACTCCCTCGACTCTTGACCCTAAATATACCTCAACTTTTATTTTGCCCTTTTTAAAATTTATTTTCCTCGTCCTTCTAAGTTAGGGAACTTTGGAAGAGGTGGGCACACTAGGTGAGTTGCCTTAGTCTGACATTCAAGACCATCCACAATCAGGTACCACCAGTGTCAAAGAGTACCTTTTTAGTGAAATGGTCTATTCCCTTTGCTCCAGAAAATGTGGTATAAATAACATGTGGATTTGGAGTCAGAGGACCTAAGGCCAGATCTTAGCTCTGCTTCCATCAATGACCTTAAGCAAATCACTTTAGTCCCTGACATATGCCTATATGCCAAAAGGCAACTAGAAATGCCCCATTTTCTTGTCCCTTATGAGAGACTTTTACTTATCACAAGAAGTGACCTAACTTACTGGAGAGACAGCTGAATTCAGAGTCAGGAATTCTTATGTCCTGGACTTTGAGTCAGGATGACTTCTTCAAGTCCCTTCTCTGACACATCCTGACCGTGATTCTGACAAATTAATGTTTCTCATCGCTCTGAGCAATCTTTAAGACTTAGGTTAAGAGAAGGGACCAATTTAAATTGGATTAAGTGATCTTTTAGATATCTTCCTTCCAGATTCCCCAGTCTATTACATTGTAAGTAGTTATGGACTTAAGCTGGAGCTGAGTTCAAATCCCAACTGCCTTACATCCCCCATTTATAAAATGAGATGATTGGACAGCAAATCCTCCAGAAATGAATTCCAGCTCTGGGAATCTGCATCTTGCAATGTCCCACACAGAAGTTCTATTTCTTCTGCCTGGAATATTACCACCTATACTTAGCCTTGGATCACCTCCACCATTCACCTTCGCTTCTACACATATGCTGCTGAACAAAGATAGGGGAAATTCGCCATTCTGATTGAAAGCATCTGTATTTGCATTTATGTTGCACAATCCCAGCTGGGTTCTCACTGCAGCTAGGCAATTGTATTAGACCTCCCTTACTAAATCACTATCTCACTCTCTATGGTGGCTCTCCCAAACCTTTTCATCCTTTCTCAAAACACTCCATTTTTGTGATTTTCAGCTGAGAACCTTGCTTCATATTTTACAGGAAAAAAAATGAGGCAATTCACTGTGATCTCCCTCTTTTCCTCATCTATCACTCAGATGCCTTCTCCTTCATTCCTGCCTCAAATGATGACGTAGACTTCCCCCTTACCACTGCTAACTCCTCTACTGGCTCTGACAATCTTGTTCTAATCCCATTTTTCCCCAAAAGATTGCTCCTCTCTCCTCCCCAATCTTTCATTTATTTTCTCTCCCTGTTTACTGACTCATTGCCTAGTACCTAGAGATGGGCTCATTATTGAAAAAACAAACAAATCTCACTTGATCCTTCTGTCCATAAAACTATTATTATAACGTATTTCTTTCACCCATTGTAGATAAATTCCTCAAAAAGTTTACAAATAGAAGTACCCACTTTCTCTTCTCCCACTCTCTTCTTAACCTCTTACCATCTGATTTTATCATTACACTGAAGCAGTTCTTTCCAAAGTTATCAAAGATCTTAGTTCCCAAATCCAAATAGCTTTTTTCTCTATCTTCATTCTTATTGATCTCTCTGCAGCTTTTGACACTATTTGGTAGTATTAAACTCTCTTCTTTGATACTTTATTTTCTCTACATTTTCACTGTCTCCTGGTTTTCTCCTACCTATCTGACTATTCTTTTTTCTGTCTCCTGTACCAGATCCCCTTCCAGATCACTGCCTACAAGCATAGGTATCTCCCATGTTTTCATCCCCATTGTATTGTAATATTGTAGAAAACAGGAATTTTTTTTTTTGCATAGCACAATGCCCAACACATAGTAGGTGCTTAAGAAATGTTTATTGAGTGCTCAATTAATACTAGCTGTGTGACATTGGGCAAGTAATGTAACCTTTCTGAACCTCAGTTTTCTCATCTGTAAAATGGGGATAAAAATGGCACCTCTCTGATCTGGCTATTGTTAGGTTCAAAGGGGAAGGTGTAGATCTTAAAGTGATATATAAATGTAATCTCTTTTCATTTTAGAAGCCAGGGGATTTTGCTGGCTAGTTCAAACAGGGGTTCGGCGGGAGTCTAGTTGGTTACTTAGGGCTATCAAATGAAATAAAGCACTTTGCAAACTTTAAAGCCTAAATAAATGTTAACTAGATTTTAAATTATCTCTTAGTAAGTGAAAATATAACTTCAGATAAGAAAGTGTGACATTGAGGAAATATGATAAAAAGAGGACTTATTTTAGTAATTCCTCTGGGTCCACTGCTTATTTCTCATTCTATACTTGGGAGAGGGAACTTGTGGCATGATTTCAAATTTAGCAGATGGGACATATGAAAAGTGTTTTGTCAAAGGAGTCAGGCAGATGAACCAGCTAGGCTTAGGACCCAGAGCTCCCAAGATGAATTTACCCCTTCTGGGCCCTCTTGAAGAGAAAGAATGTTGAATCTGGAATCAGAAGGCAATGAAGAGTCCTTGCTTCTATCTCACCCAACCTGCTTGAGTTCCAGTTTCCTTATCTGCAAAATGGGGCTAAGAATACCTGGCCTATAACCTGGCAGCTGAATAATTAGGTGACTCCAAAGAGATGAGGTATGTGAATATCTATGTTTGTAAGGATAGCTATTAGGCAGAATCCAGCCCTAGGCAAAATGGTAAAGTAGGCCAAGGTTTTCTTGGATTTTGCATCCTTTTTTGATGTTCCTCTTCTCCTTTTTAATACCCAGTTCTCTTCACATGGCCCGCCACATACACTAGGGATCTCAATATTGGAGTTTTTTCCTAGACTCATAAAAGGATAGAGCTTGCTTTAGTTTTCTCATCTGTAAATGAAATTGAATTAGTTGATCTATGAGATAACTAACAAATTTAGAGCTATGACCCTTTGGCAGTAAAAACAGCCCATCCCGTGAGTACCTCTAAGTAGCTCCCAGACAAATCTCAGATAATGGAAGATGCTGGTCTCCAGTGACAGACAGCTGTAAGGGACTGATGATCTAGGAACTCCCCAAATCAGTAAAATTAAAGGAGAGCAATTATCCAGGGTTCCTCCTTGCTTAGGCTGTAGACTTTCTTCACTCATAATTCAGAGATCCTATTGTGGGACTATGGAAACTTGAGCAGCTTCCTCATCTTCCCTGTCCTAGGAAGTGGACCTATTCACAATGAGCTACCAGAGAAGAAGTAATTAACCATTAATGGTCCATAAGGTGGACTTTAGGGGATGAAATGGACCATCCATAGAGCTCATAAGGCTCAAGGCAGAAAAAAGTAAATAAAAATGCCCCATTTGCTTGTCCTTATGAGACACTTCTAGTAATTGCAAGAGGTAACATGACTCAGTGGATAAACAATTGGATTCAGAATCAGGAATTCTTAGATCCTGGACTTGGAGTCAGGAAGACTTGACTTCAAACCCTTCTCTGACACATCTTTTGATTCTGGATGAATCACTGTCTCTCATTGCTCTGAGCAATCTTCAAGACTCTTAAATTAAGAGAAGATACCAACTTGAAATTGGCAGTTGGATATTCCTCATCAATTGTCCCCTACTCCACTTTCTATATTTTTTGATGTTTTTTTTTTTTCCTTTTGATCTCTTTCTTTCTCCACAACTATGACTAAAAAAATAGGTTGCAATCACATATAGGGAATTCAGCAGAGAAACAGAAGCAAGAAGAGTCATTTATACAGTTTTCAATTATAGATATGCTAATTCTGAGGCTCATAGGTGGGAAGGAATGATCTCCAGAAGGAATGGTTCTCAGTTGACCAGATTATTACTGACAAGATTACCAGTCAGAGATGAATTGAAGAGTGGTCTATTTAACTATTGTCTCAGAAGTTTGATCTATGGGAGTTTCCCGAGGCCAGAAGCCATCTAGCTAAGGAAAGGTCAGAATCAGATTGGGTATGGGAGTTTCCTGAGGCATATTTCAAAGCTTTAGATTAGGACGCTTGACTTACTGTTAGAACAGAAGCCCCCCAAGGTCAGGGGACCTTAAAACCACCACCATTTCCCTAGAAGCTATACCATATCAATATCAGGATTAATGTACACCCTTGGCATTTAAAAGTTTACCTAAACTTATTAGGAAAGTGTCCTTAAAAAAAAAAAAACAACAACCCCAACAGTCAATATCTGTAAAACAGAGTGTCCATGAGCCTAAGGCAGTTAAAGAAAATGAGCACTTTCACACTAAAGAGAAAGAAGAGAATTCTTAGAGCATATGACAAGCAGGTCAAAAACTTGCAAAAGTACTTTTGACAGAGGAATAGTAAATAATAATAGCTAGAATCTATATTGTACTTTAAGGTTTGCAAGTGCTTTAAAAATGGTATCTAATTTTAATCTTGTGAGATAGGTACTATCATTTCTTACATGTGAGGAAATTTTTTACATTTTACAGATGAGGAAATTGAGGCAGACAGAGTTTAAGTAACTCGCCTAGAGTCACACAGCTACTAAGTATCCAAGGTTTGATTTAAATTCAGGTCTTCCTGACTCTTAGTCCAGCGCCCTACTCCTAGCTACCAGTAAAAGGCACATCAAAGGTGCCGGAAGAACAGTTGAGGAAAAGCATTTCTTACCAATTTATTTGGTGAATCTCCTGAGTTCTGAAGAAGCTTTTTTATTTTTACTGATCGGAGGGGAAAGGAGGAGAGAATACATAGATAAATGAATGCAAGACAAATCCAAGGTGATTTATTGGGGGCCACTAACAATGTGGAAATCAGGAATGACCTTGTGAGAAATGGAACGTGAGCTAAGCCTGAAAGGAAGCTGGGGATTCCAAGAGACAGAGATAGAGGCAGAGGGAGAACATTCCAAAGCATGGGGGAGACGTTTTGGATGGGGGGGGTGGGGTGGGGAACTGGGACAGGAGACGAAAAGTCATCCTAGAAACGAGGAAACTAAATCCTACAAATGTGAAGTGTCTCGCCCCGTGTCCCATGGGTAGCAAATGGCAAAGGCAGGATTTTGAAGCCTTCTGACTCCAGTTCCAGCACTGGCACCACTGGAGAATGCAGCATCCCAGAACACTATTTCTCCCTAAATGTGGAAAATATCCCAGATCCATGATATTCCCCGGCTCGAGGTTAGTGAGAAGCTGCAGCCCAGAAGCCTTCCCGACCTCCTTAGGTCCGGGGCCCTGATTAACGCTTAGCCAATGTAACCTGAAACAGGGCTCTCGTTTCCCTCCCCTTGTGAGGAGGTTTTGGAATGGTTTGTGATGACTCCTTGAAATAGAGGCTGGGTGTGGGCTTCAGTTACAGGGCTGCTGCCCCGGGAACATGAGCTCAGCATCTGTGCCTGTGGGTGGGGCACAACATACTGGAATTCTTTACTGGAGACCTCACCTCCCTCCCCCCTCCACCCCCGCCCCCGCCCCACCCATCGCCTCTTTGGTCAGCGGCTAGCACGTACTTGCCAGGGCCTTCCTCCAACAAAGAATATGTCCTTTTAATGGACTGTGGGGAAAGAAGAGCAGAGTAAAAGCTAGCTTCTGGTCAACAGCACCGGCTTCCTACTTCTTATCTCTTTATTTTGGTGAATGTAAGACCTGTGATTTTATAGCATGGGAATAATTTTTCAATGACTAAGCATATGTTTTCTTGATCTCCCATCTCCTCTTCGATTAAAACAAAAAAGTTTTGTAACAAATAGTTATAGTCAAACAAAAGAAATTCCCGTGCAGCAAAATAGCAAAATAGGTCTCCTTCTGTATATTTAGTCTCACCTCTCAGAAGCGGGATGGATGTTTCATTTTGTTTTTTCATTTTGTTTTTTCCATTTTTTTCCAGTTACATGTTAAGATATTTTTCAATATTTTTTTAATGTTTTAAGATTTTTATTTTTCCCAGTTACATTTATGGGGTTCTTCTTCCCCTAAGACAATTGGGGTAAAGTGACTTACTCAAGGTCACACAGCTAAGAAGTGTTAAGTGTCTGAGGTCACATTTGAACTCAAGTCCTCCTGACTTCAGGACTGGTGCTTTATCCACTGCACTACCTAGCTGCTCCTTCATTTGTTTTTAAAACTTTGAGTTCCAGATTCTCTCCCTTCTTCCCTATCCTCCCCATTGAGAAGGCACAGATGAAGTTATCAACATTCAATTTTGTAAAATTTTGAGTTTCAATTTTTTTCCTCCCTCCCTTCTCTCCCCAATTCCCAAGGCAGCAAGCAATCTGATATAGGTTATAAATGTACAATCATTTAAAAAATATTTCCCTCTCAGTCACATTGTGAAAGAAAAATCAGAACAAAAGGGAAATGAGAAAGAAAAACAAAGGGCAAAAAGTTATAAATAATATGCTTTGATCCACATTCGCTCTCCATAATTCTCTCCTGAATGTAGATAGAATTTTCTATTCCCAGTCTATTGGAATGTCTTGGATCACTGCACTGCTGAGGATTAAGTCTATCTTTACTGGTCATCACACAATATTTCTGTTACCATGTACAATGTGGGACAGCTAGGTGGCGCAATGGATAGAGCACCACTCCTGAAGTCAGGAAGACCTGAGTTCAAATTTGACCTCAGACACTAGCTGTGTGACCCTGAGCAAGTCACTTAACCCCAATTGCCTCAGTAAAAAACAAAAATACACACACACACACACACACACACAAAAAAAAAACAACAACAAAAACAACAACATATGTACAATGTTTTTTTTGCTTCTGTTCACTCCACTCAGCATCAATTATGAAAGTCTTTCCAGGCTTTTCTGAAATCATCCTGCTGGATCCTTTCTTATGGAACAGTAATATTCCATTACATTCATATACCGTAACTTAATCAGCCATTCCCCAAATGATGGCCATCCATTTATCTTCCAAATTTTTGCCACCATAAAAAGGGCAGCTACAAACATTTTTGCACATGTGGTTCCTTTTCCCTCTTTTATGATTTCTTTAACATTCAGACTCAGTAGTGACACTGCTGATCAAAGGGTATGCACAGTTTTATAGTTTTGGGGGCATAAAAGGATCATCACCAGTCATGTAGAATTATGGTTGGTCACCGTGTTGATTCTTGTCATTCAAATTTATTTATCTTTAAATGTTATTGTTACAGTACAAATTATTCTTGTTTCTGCTCTCTTCACTCCGCATCAGTTCATCTAGATTTCTTTTAAATTGTAAGAGGTACTTCCATTATAATTAATTATAATTAATTTCCCCCAGAGTGACTTTGCAAAGATATTTCTAGAAATTGGCCAAAGGTGAGATTCAAATGCCAAGAGATCAGAAGGAAAAAGTTAATACTAACAACTCATATTTAAGTAGCCCTTTGTGGTTGACAAATTTTCCATCCTTACCAGAAATCTATAGTACTCATCCATTTTACAGATGAGAAAACTAAGGTCCAGCAAAGAAAGGTGATCTGTTCATAGTTACGTAGGTGGTTAACTATGGGATCTTAGGTCTCCTGACTCCAAGTCTGATGTATTTTATGCTGCTCTCGGGTGGCCTTCCTTCCCCACAAAATCCTCAGGCTTCATTATTGTTCTTGGTGCTTTCTTTTCATCTTCAAAGTTAAGCATAATATTCATTTTAATTTGAGTCATAGGACCTGAGGCTCTACACCCTTGGTATTGTTTGTCTTCTGTTCTCAAAGAGAGCCATGACGTCTGGGAGATGATGCCGTGAAGTGCAAGTGAATTGGATTTAAATGAGGGAGCTGTGCAAGGTCACCTGCCTCGTTTTCTCTCCGGGACTATATGAGTCCAATAGTCCAAAAGGACAACTGGAGATGGCCCTGGATGCAATGGGAGACCTTGGCTTTTTTAAGCTAAGATCTTCAACAGGTTTCTAGACCCAGAAAGAGCTTAAAAGATCATTTAAACCAGTCTTTTAATTTTCCAGTTGAAGAAGTTGAAATCTTGAAATGTTTGTTGACTTTTCTCAGGTCTTACACGTAGTAAGCAGAAGAGCTGGAACTTGAACTCAGGGCTCTTAAGTCTAAACGAACATCTCTTCCCTTAGTTCTATTCTGCTTTATGTCACTTGTACAAAAATATTTCAGAAGAGTACACAGCATGATTCGTTATAGGTCTATATGCCATCCCAAGGAATCTTAAGACAGAAAGCAAAGTATTTCAAAAGATCTTCCTTCATCAAGCTTTACATTCTTAAGTGGAAAAAAAGGGATAAAGGAAGTGGGAAAAGGTATATAAGTACAATATTTATAACAACCTTTTGTGGTAGGGGCAAGGGATTTAAAACTAAGGAAGTACCTATCAATTAGGGTGAACAAATTATGGGAAATGAATATAATGAATATAATTTTACCAGAAGAATCAAGGGATGACAGAATTTAGGGAAACCAACAAAACAGCACAGAGAATAGGGTGCTGGACCTAGAGTTCCATCTTGTTCCAGACATGTACTAGCTTTGTGAACCTATGTAAATAATTTTACTTCTTTGTAAATAGGGGATAATAATAGCAACTAACAACTAGAGTTACCCTAGCAAATAAGATAATGTTCTAAAGTGCTTCATAGGCCATTAACTAAGGAATGGCTGAACAAGCCATGGTATATATGAATGTAACAGAATACTATTGTACAATAAGAAATGATTAACAGGCAGATTTCAGAAAATTCTGGAAAGACTTATATGAACAAAGTGAAATGAATAAAAAAAATTGCACATAGTAACATGACCAGCTATGACAGACTCAACTCTTCTCAGCAGTACAATGATCCAAGGAAAGTACAAAGGACTTGTGAAGGAGACTGTATATTCAGATAAAGAACTGAGGAACCCTAAATGGAGATCAAAGCATATTTTCTTCATTTACTTTATTTTCTTGTGTTTTTTCCCTTTTTGATCTCTTTCTTCTTTCACAACTGTGATTAATATGAAAATATGTTTTACATGATAGCACAAGTATAAACTATATCAAACTGCCTATTATCTTTAAAAGAGGGGAGGATAAAAGAGAGGGATAAAAATTTGGAATGCTAAAAATTTACTTGTTGTATAACTGGGAAAAATAAAAGTGCTTCACATATGTAGAACTTTATAGTATTATCTCATTTGAAAGACTTCACTCTAACCAACAAAATGATCAATTCTGAATCCAGAGGATGAATGATAAAGGGTATTACCCACTTCCTGGCAAAGATGCAATGGACATAAGATGTAGAATGAGGTACATTTTTGGATATTTGCTTGACTATGTGAATGTTACAAGAGTTCTCTCTCTCTCTCTCTCTCTGTGTGTGTGTGTGTGTGTGTGTGTGTGTGTGTATGTGTGTGTATGTGTTTGTATGAGGCGGGGTGGTATGGGAGAGAGAAAATAAATGCTTGTAAAATAATAAAAATTTAATTTAATTTCTTTAAAAAGAACTTTAGAAGGGACTCCAAGTGCATGTCAATATCTACTATAAGATGCTCTAATTAACAAGGTGCATGTTGAGAAATTTATCCTAAGCTATAACTTGTTCAACAGTGGCTTATGAGCACCCCCTTGAACAATACACCCATCGTTTACACTAAGATAACCCATAGATACAGGAGTGAAGGCAAGCTTAGACCTCCAAAGTTAAAAAAGACTACAAATGTTTCTGCCATGAAATGGAACAATTAGACCAGAAGGCTTATATTTTAACATTTTAGCAAAGCTATTTTCATGCTATTGAGTCATTCTCTGAGTTACAAGCAACCAAGTTGTGGACACATCCTGTGCCTGCTTCTTGCCAACTGCACACTGACTCCTGACCTGCTCACTATTGCCTCTCTCTCTTCTCTCTTTCTCTCTGTCTCTCTCTCTCTTTGTCTGTCTCTGTCTGTCTCTCTCTCACTTTCTCTCTGTTTCTCTCTGTGTGTCTCTCTTTCTCTCTCTCTCTCTCTCTCTCTCTCTGTCTCTGCGTGTGTGCTTCTCTGTCTCTCTCTCTCTCTGCTTCTCTCTCTGTCTCTGTCTCTATATCTCTCTCTCTGTCTCTCTGTCTGTGTGTGTGTCTCTCTCTCTTTCTCTGTCTCTCTCACTTTCTCTCTGTTTCTCTCTCTCTTTCTCTGTCTCTCTCTCTCTCACTTTCTCTCTCTCTGTCTCTCTCTGTCTCTCTTTCTCTCTCTATCTCTCTGTCTCTCTCTGTGTGTCTCTGTCTCTCTCTCTGCTTCTCTGTCTCTGTCTCTATCTCTCTCTCTCTGTCTCTGTGTGTGTGTGTGTCTCTCTCTCTGTCTCTCTCTTTTTCTCTCTGTCTGTCTCTGTCTCTCTCTCTTTCTCTCTCTCTCTCTCTCTCTCTCTCTCTCTCTCTCTCTCTCTCTCTCTCTCTTTTTCTCTCTCTATATACCTATCTACCTATACCCCACATCTTAACAGCAGCCAAGCTGTCCTAGGTCAGTGATACCATGTAGGCAGGATGCATGGCCCAAGATCTCTTTCCCATCACTTCCTTTCTTTTCAAGCAATAGCATAGGTTCAAAGCGCTAATTTAAGAGGACGTAAAGGGGAAAAAAATATAATCTTCCAACATATAATACCAAATGCTCTCCAAAGAATAGTTACAGGAAGCATTACCACTAGATTGCTAAAAATCACAGTCCTCTGAAAAACATATAAGTATTCAAGAAGAGTCTATTTAAATGTGTTAAAGCCACCCGAGTACTATGCTAAGCACCAGAGATCAAACAAACAAAAAAACTGTGCCCTCAAAGAGTTTACGATCTAGAAAATGTTACTCCATTCCTCTAGGTTTCATAGTTCCACACCAGCCATCAACACACCATTGAAAGTACCAGCATGCAGAGAAAGATAGAAGTGAATCTTTGGTGGGAGGGTGATTTGAACTTGGGTTATAATTGAACGTAGACACAAAAAGCCTTATTTCTGACGTAGTTATCAACAAAGTTCCATTTTTTTCTATCCTTGGATGTTTTAGATTACTGACTGATCAGTAGATTACTGAAGGGTACACTTAGGACCATTTTTCTGAATCTACGACTGGATGGGAAGTGAGTATGGTCTGGTTTTTCATAAATATTCTTAGAACAATTTTGAGAAAACAACTATTACCTTAGAATCACAGGCTGAGAATGAGGGCTAGAGGAATCCCACACAGTAAGGCTTCTCATATAGGTTGCAAAAAGAAAAAAAAAAAAAACAGTGAGTCAGTAGACTGGATGCCAGAGTCAGGATCCAATCATGGCGGACTCAAGCATTGTATTCTTTTTTAAATAAAGCCTTTGATTTTCAAAACACATGCATGGACAATTTGATGTTGAGCCTTGCCTAGCTTTATGTTTCAGATTTTCCCCTCCTTTCCCCACCCCCTTCCCTAGATGGCAAGTAATCCAATATATGTTATACATGTTAAAATATATGTTAAATCCAATATGTATAAACATATATATACAATTCTCTTGCTGCACAAGAAAAATCAGATTAAAAAAAGTAAATGAGTAAGAAAACAAAATGCAAGCAAACAACAACAAAAAGAGTGAGAGTATTATGCTGTGATCCACATTCAGTTCCAACAGTCCTCTCTCTGAGTATAGATGGCTCTCTTCATCACAACATCATTGAAACTGGCATCAATCATCTCATTATTGAAAAGAGACATGTTCATCAGAATTGATTGTCCTATAATATTGATCTTGTGTATAATGATCTCCTGGTCCTGCTCATTTCACTCAGCATCAGTTCATGTAAGTCTTTCCAGGCCTTTCTGAAATCATCCTGCTGGTCATTTTTTATAGAACAATAATATCCCATCACATTCATACACTATAACTTATTCAGCCATTCTCCCAATGAGGGGCATCCATTCAGTTTCCAGTTTCTTGCCACTACAAAAAGGGCTGCTACAAACATTTTAAGAATTGTATTCTAAGATAAAATTTAATAGTCTTCAATTTTTAGTATAAAAATCAACCTTATAAATACTGCACAAGAGAGACATGACTAGACAAATTTTCTGAAAAAGATCTAGGGGTTTTAGTGAACTGCAAGCTCAATGTGACTCACTCAGTAAGCAAGATGCAGTAGTCAAGAAAGCTAATATAGTAATATATTTAACATATACTTTAATATATTTAACATGTATTGGACTACCTGCCATCTAGGGGAGGGGGTGGGGGGAAGGAGGGGATAAGTTGGAACAGAAAGTTTTGCAAGGATCAATGCTCAAAAATTACCCATGCATATGTCTTGTAAATAAAAAGGAATTTAAAAAAAGAAAAGAAAAGAAAGCTGATGTGATATTGTACTATGTTAAGAAGGCATAAGTTCTAGGAATAAGGTTTCTCCTCCTTCTTAAAATTTGTGATTCTGAGCTCTTAACAAGTAGTAAGGGGCTTAGCAAGTAAGGAGTTCCAAGTTATTATAAGATACTTCAAAGAAAAACACTATCTCACTACATCAGAAAAAAAAAGTGGGGTTATGGTATATTATCCTTTGTATAAGGGTTTCTTCTGCTTTTAAAAATGGATTCTTCCCAGAATGTAGGCTGCATTCTGGCAGCTTCAGAATATATTAGGAAATAAATGAATACAGTCCCACACTGCAGCTTAGATCACCTTGCTTTGACAGCAAAAATTCAGACCTCAGTCTCACCTCAGCTCATAGCCATCGATGGGCTGCTTATAGCTTGGAAAATCATCCAGAGTCCATGCTCCACTTCTCCTTTCACTTCTCCAAAACTCCCACGAGTGTATCCAAGTGTTTCAAGTCATGTCAAACTTTTCAAAACCCCATTTGGGGTTTTCTTGGCAGAGATACTGGAGTGGTCTGTCATTTCCTTCTGCAGCTCATTTTCCAGATGAGGAAACTGAGCCACACAGAATGAAGTGCCCAGGGTCACACAGCTTGTAAGTGTAGGAAGTCTTTCTCTATTCACTGTACCACTTAGCTGCCCCCATCCCTCACACATAGTCCAGATAATTTCTACCTTAGGCAATCTCATTCTCTCCCAGATATTCATATCCTCTAAGACCTCTTTGTAGAGGCTTTCTTATACAACTCTTGCTCAACTGCAACAGTGTCTCTCTTCACTTTTCCTTCTCTCTCTTTCTTCTATCCATAAGCCAAAACAAGAGAAAATGATCCTTCATGATTGATAAACATAGTAAAAACTAGAATTGTATTTTCAAATAAAAGGAAATTATAAATTGGAAGTGAAATTTAAAATAATTATTCTTGGAATCACTGGCATCAACATCTAAATCCTTTGAAAGGACCTAGAAATCCTTTTTTTTTAATCTCTATAATAATTCTACATTCTCATTTTCTTCAAATTAAATCTATACTTTTCCTCAAGTACCAGCATTAACGGTATTTTTTTTAATGCTTCTTATTCAGGCACGCTGTTTTCTTGTTTTGTGCAATAACCACAGTCTTGAATTATGACAGTGCCATTTTCTACTATTTTTTCCTGACAGAAGTATCAGATCCCATCTACATTGTGTTTATATTTTAGTTAGTTTAATGGGCTAGTCTGGGAACTTAATCATCACTTATAATATTGTTCCTCAGAGAAAGTGCATTCTGTTCCCAGATAACCAACTCAAAGAGAAACTTTTGGTAGACTGTCCCAGATAACCAACTCAAAGAGAAACTTTTGGTAGACTGCCCCATGCCTTCCCATCATAATCCTGAAAATTTGCAGTTTACTTTTCTCATGAGCCAGGAATGGAGTCTTTTTTAAAAAATTAGAAATTTGATGAATCACTTTTTTACCCCAAATCAATCCTAATGTGGAATTAGGAGCAATTTTTCTGAACTCTCTGGAATAATCCTAGAGAAACAGATTGCTTAAACTCTTTTGCTTTAGACTCTTTTCAATTATACTGGTAGCCACCAAAGTGAGATCAGTAACCGGCACTGCCCAGAAAACTGTAAACAGATAATAGGGAGAAGGCTGATCACTGACTCCTCATGGCCTTCAAGGAGTGATTCCTCAAATGAATGACTCCAAAAAGTGAACCTGACTCTACTTAACCCAAAGCAGGAGGAAAATGTGTGCAGCTCAGGAAATCAAGTGTGAGAGGGGAAACTACAGGCAGCTGGAAGGAATCTTTGAAAGCCCAAAGGCACAGATAGACCCTAAATCATATGTGCATGATAGGACTCCTATCATATATAGAATCATGGATTTAGAGTAGGAAATGACTGGGTCACCCAGTTTTAGGAAAAGGGCTGGGAAACATCTTTGGCATCATCTACTCCAATTCCTTCCTGAGGAAACTAAGGCCCAAAGAAGAAAAGTTATTCACTCACACAACTACTGGGTAGCAAAGCCAGAATTCACAACTAGGTCTCCTTACTCAAAACTTAATACTATTTCAATTATAGTATGTATATCATAATAAATAGTTAATATCATGGCAAATAGAACACTGGCAAAGAATATAGAAGATATTATTGAATTTTTTTTCATATCACCTTAACAAACAATCAACTTTAACACTTTTTCATGTCCATCAGTATAAATAGAAAAAATTTAAATATCTTAATATTAATATTTAAATTATTTTAAAATTTATTAATATTTATTATCAACAACAATATTAATTAATGCTAAATTAATGCTAATGTAAAATTAACAAATTTAAATAAGTCCTCAAAAGATTCAAAGGAAGAATCTACCCATGATATAAGATATCTTTATAAGTAGGAGGCAGTTGATTCATCAGTGATATCAGTCACTTACAATCAATCCATAAATCAGTAGTGAAGTGTTCAGGAGATGTGTGCAGCATTCTCCACTCATTTGATACTCAGTTGTTTTGGTCACGTCCATTTCTTTGTGACCTTGTTTGGAGTTTTCTTGGCAAAAATACTGGAGTATTTTTGGCATTTCCTTCTCCACCTTATTTTATAGATGAAAAAATTGAAGTAAACAGAGTTAAGTGACTTGACCAGGGTCACACAGTTAGCAGGCTGGATTTGAATTCTCAGTTCTGGCACTCTATTCATTGCACCTCCTAGATATCACTTGAGTGACTCCAGATCTCCTTTAGGAGGATCTATCCTATTCTACGGTTTTATGTAATTAGCACAATACTATCCACAAACAGCTGTATCTGAAAAACTCATGACCTACAGGGAATCCTTATCATACTGGAATTTTGTACTGAACATTCTCAATAACAGTGATGAATGCCTTAGATGAGGATAGTTTATTTCTGTTTGAATGTCTTACTGGATGTTTATGGAAGGTCAAAGTTATTTCTTACTGTGAATAGACTACAATATGTTCCCAAAGAACAAATTTAAAAAGCAGCCCTTCAAGGAAAAAAAAAAGCATAAATAACCAAAGAAATCTATGACCAGAAAAGGAAGAGAGCCATAGTCTTTTAAAAATTATTATTATTATAGCTTTTTATTTACAAAAACATATGCATGGGTAATTTTTCAACATTGACCTTTGCAAAACCTTCTGTTCCAACTTTTCTTCTCCTTTTCCCCACTTCCTCCCCTAGATGGCAGGTAGTCCCATACATGTTAAATATGTTATATGTTAAATACAATCTATGAATATATATTTATACAATTATCTTGCTGCACAAGAAAAATCGGATCTTGAAAGAAAGTATAAAAACCTGAGAAGGAAAACAAAAATGCAAGCAAACAATAACAGAAAGAATAGAAATGCTATGTTGTGGTTCACATTCATTTCCCATAGTTCTCTCTCTGGGTGTAGCGGATTCTCTTCATTACTGAACAATTGGAGCTGAGTTGAATCATCTCATTGTTGAGGAGAGCCATGTCTATCAGAATTGATCATCATATAGTCTTGTTGTTGAAGTACATAACGATCTCTTGGTCCTGCTCATTTCACTTAGTATCAGTTCATGTAAGTCTCTCCAGGCCTCTCTGAAATTATCTTGCTGATCATTTCTTACAAAACAATAATATTCCATATATTTTATATACTATATACCATATACTTATATAGTCTAACTTATTCAGCCATTTTCCAATTGATGGGCATCCACTCAATTTTCTAGCCACTACAAAAAGGGCTGACCCAAACATTTTTGCACATACAGGTCCCTTTGAGGGCCATAGTCTTGTAATGAGATCAAGGGACAATGGACAGACAGGTAAAATGCTCTATTAGTTCTCACTCAACATCAGAAGGACATTGTGTAAAGTTTGCCCAGAATGGACAAGCAATGAGTGATTTGTGATCTCTTGTGGAGGATTTACAGGTGACATGAGTAAGGTCCCACAGAATAGACAGGCAATGAATGGTTTGGAATCTGCACCATTGGAGGAAATCTCCACATAGGTCAATCAAAATATCAAAAAGAGTACCATCCATGTGGCACAGAGGGGATGCAGAAAAAGTGTTAGGCACAGGCCGAGTACTTTACCCTTCTCGTTGAGTAATAAAAGATTGGCTAAAACTCAAAAAATAAGTCTGAGATCAGCATTATCTGTTGAAAGGCACAGTTAATGTGCATTCAAAAAACCAGGGTTCAAATCTTGACTTTCTGCTACTTGACGCAAATAACCTCCATTTTCTCATCTGTAAATTTTCTCATCTTGAACTAATTGATCCCTTCTAGATTTAACTCTACATGGGCTCCTATTTAATCCATTTATATAGCTCTGCTGTGGAGTTATACTCTATTAAGATTGCTGTTAAAATTTCCCAAGATTCTCCTCTCTGGGTGTCTCACTTTTTCCTTAACTTCCCCAAATAAATATTAAGACATCTGAAAATTCTCTTCCTGCAATGATCTACCTTGAACTTTGTCAGGTGAATTTTACCCTTCTGCTGGGTGGCATTCCAGAACAGGTTTATGAAGATCCCCAGCATCTAGCATTCTAGCATTTATCTACATAGACATCCTGGACAGTCCCCAACAGCATAAGAAAATAAGCCATCAGTTTTTGTTTAACAACCAGAAGCAACTATACAAAGTTCTCTAAACATCCAGCTGGTGAGGGAAGAGGAGGGTAGCAATAGGTGCAGTGATTCGGGTGCAAATGAGCTCATAACCCAGAATATCCACTGTGTGACTCATCCATCTCTTGCAAGCATTTTCAGTGGTAGGCTTTGAAACTTAGAGCAAAGCAATTTGCAATTGTGTCTAAAACTTGAAAAAGCATGAAGCTGCAGCTGGGTCTGAGAGGTATGAAGATTATTTAAATGTTTCTCTGCATCCCAGAATTGAGACTGAGATTGTTTACCATTTAAAATTAATAGCCAATCAATCAATCCCTGGAGTCAAAAATTCTCATCTTCATCCCAGCCATTTCCTGCCCTATGGCCTTTCTTGAACCTTCTTTCTCTCATCCGCCCCTCAACTTTCCATCTCTTTTTCAAAGAATTGTACTTAAATCACCATTCTCTTGGAGCCTTTGAAAAGAGTATGTTAATGAACTGCTCAACGAGTCTCTGCAGCACCATCTTTGCAACTTGTAGCTTCCAGGACAAAAACTTTCTTCCCTGGTCACCCATTTACAACTTGTAGCCTCCCAGATAATAACTTTAACTTTCTTTCCTGGTCACCCCTTCCCTAAAAGTTTTGCCAGAACTATTAGAATAAAAGTTTCTTGAGGGCAGGGTCTGTCTGCTCTTATCTTTGTATCCCTAGCTCTTTGCACCATATTTGGCAGTGTTTAATAAATGCTCCCATCATTGAATCCATAAGCATTTATTAAGTATTTTACTATGTTATATGTCAGTCACTGGATGTGTAAAGTATAAAACAAAAATAGTATCTGTCCTCAGAGAGCTTACATTTTAATGGGTGTTTTGACATATACACAAATCAGTACTTATAAAGTACTTAATATAGGTGAAAAGTAACCTGCAGGCACCTGTAGCTAGGAGAGTCTCCTTCAAGAGACAAGATTTGAACTGATTCTTGAAAGAATTGAAGAGAATGAAGAGACGGAGCTGGAGAATTTTCCAAACATGGCGGACCATTAGGACAAAGAGATGAAAGGGGATTGATTATATGTGGCAAGTGTGGCTGGGCTACAGAGGACATAATGAGGAATGATGTATTTAGAAGATTTAAATTATAGTCATGAAATATTCCAAATAACAGCTTCAAGTCTGTCAAATGACAGATTCAAATTATCTTACTTTCAAGGTTAAAAAAACAACTGGTTGATTGACTGGGGGGAAGATGTGTTCAGGACTGAACTTTGAAACATCACTGGCACAATGGAAAATGAGCAGGAGAGGGAGAGACTTGTGGCAGAGAGTTTGGTTAGCAGTCTTTTGCAATAGTATGAGCAAGAGGTAAGGAGAAACGGGGCCTGAAATTGTGGCCCTTGGGGACAAATTAACTCGACATTATTTGCATAACATTTTAAGGTTTGCAAAACTTTCCCATATGTTGCCTCCTCTGATCAGACCCTTATAACTACAATGTCCCTGCAATGGCTATAAAGCAGGAGCCATCTAAGGCCTGAGAAATCAGTTACTAAAGCAACCACAGGCAATGATGAGCTGAAAGGTAGAGTCAAAAATCTCCCATTGCTTGAGTTTTATAAGTTGATAATTTGGTATGGCCCCCAAAAGATGTTATAAATATCCAAACGGCCCTTCCAGAAAAAAGGTTCCCCGCCCCTGCTGTAAAAAACATCTCATTACTAGTCTACCTTGGACTAGAGAATCACATTATTAAAAGATCTACCAGACTTCATCCCAGCCAGTGAATGGGCAAATCATTCTGCTTTGTTATGTAAACACTCATCTCAGGATATTAGATAATCAGAGAAAAGAGGAGACTAAGAAGCCCTCCATCCAAATGCCAGCTTCCTGTTTTTCTCTAAGATGTGGGAGGACCCCAGACAGCCTTTCTCCACTTTAGCTGCCCTAATGTCCTGGGGGCAACAACTCACTCAGGTCCCACTTAGAGCTGGCAGGAAGCTCCTCTCCATTCACTTAGCCACTACCCTAATTCAGGTTCCCATAACAAAACTAAGTAAACAGAGAGGGACCTGGCTCTCTTACCATGGAAAGACTGAAAGGAATTTCTCACTTGAGACCTTGTATCATCAGATCTGCGATCCTCTGAAGATTTCCTGGTCTTGAGCAAGGTTTGGCTGGGGTCTTTACTCTCCACGGAGCAAGAAGTATCAAGGGGCTGGTGGCAATATCATTTTATCAGAATTGATCTGTGGGCTGACAAAAAGAAGAAATCAATAGATGTGAGGGAATCCGGAAGGTCATTTCAAATTGAAAAGTGCTGGGAGAGAGGCGAGAAACTGCAAGAGGTAATGAACTGGCAGCATACTCCCACTTAGCACGGGCTACAGTTCCCCTGCCCTGGAGATCAGGGTACATCACCGAGAGTGATTTCGGTGCTATTGGACACCAGCAATGCTTCATCAAACTAACCTCAGTTGGCAAGTGAGCCAAAAGGACTGACTACATGAGCAGATTTTCTGGATATATTCTGGGCAGTGAATAATGCTCAGATGAAGAGTCCTGTTTAGAACATACCACTGTTGTTTTTAAACAAAGTCCAGACAGGATAAAATCACAGAATCACAAAATCACAGATCTCAGAGTTGGAAGAGATCTCAGGGAACAGTTAGTCTTACTCTTGACTTGAAGAATAACTTTCCTTCATAACATCCTCGACAAGTTGTCATGTGGGATGAAGCAAACCTCCTTCCCAATAAAGAAGTGGTGGGTTAAGGGCAAGGAATGAGGAATACTTTGTCAGGCAGGGCCAGTGTGTTGGTTTGTTTTGCTTTGTTACAAATGAGAACGTCATCTAAAAGTGATGTGTTTAAAAAAAAAAAGCATCAGCAAAACTTTGTAAAGGTGGCAAAAATAAATGCTTGAGAATTAAAATTTTTTAAATTATTTTTTAAAATTGAAATTGAAATAAAATAAAATTTTAAAATGTGAGGAAAAAAACTAAGGCCAGGAAGATCAAAGTTCAGAAATATCATATAGAATGTCTAAGGTAGTATCTGAACCTATTTTCCGACCCCAGAGTCATTGTTTTTTCCACTATGCTATATTGCTCTAATAAAAGAAGGAAACAAGGAAAAGATATTGGTATCACTGGACCAGATTGAACATGAAAGGAAGCAAGAAGACTGGAAAGCTTTAAAAATCAAAATAAATAATGAGAAGTTTCGTGAATGGAGATGAGAAGAGGTACCATGGTTAGAGCTGTATTTTAGAAAGATCAAACTGACAGCTGAATTGGGGCTGATGTGAAGTGGGCAGAGACTCGAGGCAGAAAGAGCCATCGATAGATTATTGCAATAGTCCAGTTGATAAGGGCCTACACCAGAATGGTGGCAATGTCAAAGAAAAGAAGGGAGCATATACAAAAGATACCATTTTTTATCTTTTGTAAGGTAAAATACTAGACTTTGTCAAATGGTTGGCCACTAGCTGGGATAAGGGAGAAGAGAGAAGTCCAAGAGGGTGAGGAGAGAGAGGAATCTAGATTGTGAGCCTTCAGTAACTGTGAAGATAGTGGTACTTTTGATACTAATAGAAAAATTAAAAGAGGGAAGGGGTTGGGGGAAAAGTATCATTTGAACATGAATTTAAGATGTCTGCAGGATATCCAATTTGAGCTGTCCAGTAAGCAGTCCCAAATGGACATTGGAGGTCAGAAAAAAGTTTCGAGATGGACAAATAAATCTGAGAATAATTTACATAAAAATTATACTTAAATCCATGGAAAATGAAATCAACAAGTGAAAACCTATAAAGAAAGAAAATGACCAAAGACAGAGACCTGGCAGACACCCACAGATAGTAGGGATAAAATGGATGAAGATCCAGCAAAGAAAACAGAAGAAGAATAAATTGTACAGTTAGCAGAACCAGGGAAAGCAATATTAGGAAAAGTAGGAAGAGGAAGAGAATGAGCATGTTATAAGTGCCTATTATGTATCAGATACTTTGCAAAGTACTTTACAAACATCACATTTAATAACCTGGAGGGAAAAGATTATCAAGAAGAGAAAGGAGATGTACAATGTCAGAATGAAGAAAAGATGATGATTGAGAAAAGGTCAGTAGATTTAGCACTCAAGAGATCATTAATAACTTTGGAGAAAGGGGCAGCTAGGTAGCACAGTGGATAGAGCACCAGCCTTGATGTCAGGAGGACCTGAGTTCAAATCTGATCTCAGACACTTAACTCTTCCTAACTGTGTGATATTGGGCAAGTCACTTAACCCTTTTGCCTTAGCAAAAAAAAAAAAAAAAAAATTGGAGAGAGCTGTTTTAATTGAACATTTCACTTCATCAACTCTTATTTAAGTTTATGATATTGAAAATAACAAGAATCTTTTTCTTACTTTTTTTTTCCAAAAAAAATATGTAATTGTTTATTTTCTTCAGATATATGTAAAAACACTTTTTAGCATTCATTTTTAAAAGTTTGAGTTCCAAATTCTCTCCCTTCTTCTCTCCCCAGCCCTTCTCCTTTTTTGAAAAGGTAAGCAATTTGACATCAGTTATACATGTTTATTAAAGACTCATCTTTTAGCCCCAAAATACTGTCTAGACTCTCTTTTTAAATATCCTTCTCAAATGTCATCTTGCCACCCCTAAACAAATCCTCTGCCCTATAGTTCTTGTCCTCTGATTGGTAACTCCCTCCCAGGACTACAATTATAGAAAGGATCTCACTTATTCCTAAAATTTTCCAAATTCTTCTTTCTTTTCACCTGTCACGTCCCATTCTATCTGGATGCCTTTTCTTACCTCCCCATTTTCTAGCTCACCTTTTTGGGTTCTTTTCCCATTAGAATTTTTTAAGGGAGGCGATTGAGAGTTGTGATCTGCCCAGGGTTACACTGCTAATAACTGTCTGAGGCCAGATTTTAACTCAGGTCCTCCTGACTCCAGACCTGGTGTTCTATCCATTGAACTACCTAGCTGCTGCTCCTCCATTAGAATTTAATGTCATTTGAGGTCAAGAACATCTTGTTTGCTTATATTGTGTATGTAGCACAGTATCTGGCACATTGTTGGTATTATAAAAATCGGCTCACTGTAAGTAAACTCCTGGTGGTAGACCCAGACCATTCAAGTGGGGATTAAGGAGAAAGAAACCCCTTGTTAGAATTCCCTGCAGAACCAACTGAATTTTTAATATAACAAACATTCTAGTAATAAACATAAGTGATAAATATAGGGTATATAGCAAATAGATAGTTTAATCTACCAATGCTTCTCCAACCAATTCTGAGCCTAAGTCAACTTCTTCCTCAGACTTTTTTCACCCACATGACCCCACTGGCCATTATAACCTTCTGTACTATTAATGAAACCATCTATTTATTAATCTGCCTTTAATGCATTCCACATTCATGTTAACATTTAGACTAGCCAATGATGTCATGCCATTGACACATATAGTTCTTACATTCTGATTCTTTCTTCTTGTTCACATCGTCAGAATTTCAGGATGTTATAAGGGTCATTGAGAAAAAAAGAGATACAGCTGTATATCTGAGGTAGCAGGAGAAGGCAGGGTGCTTGTGATTCTCTGGGCCTTTTGAAGGATATCAGGAAGGAAGCTCAGATACAGAACAGGTCGTTTTGAAGCCTGGAAATTCTCCCTGGGAAAAGGAAAATATGATTATAGACAGAGAGCTAATGTTTGTGTTGCATGTTGGGAATTTTAAAATAGATATGGAGTGAATCTGTGGGCAAAGAAAAAGTAAGTCTGAGTGTAGCATAGAAAGACTTGATTATGAGGACTTGAAAGGACTGAGTAGAGAGGAGAAAATTCAGGGTATAAAAAGGCAAGAGAACCTGAGGATTAGACTGTGAATCAGAGAGCAAACGTAGAATCTGCAGTTGTTTTCTGAGAAGGATTGTATGCAGGAAAAACAAGGTGACCTAAATCCTGGTAATCTGTTCAAGAAACTATAGAGTATGCAAGGAGGAGAACAACAGTGATAAGAGAGTGTTGATCACATTTGAACTTAATGTCTTTTAATTAAATGAGAAATTATAAATTTCTACCATTGTGATGAGGGAATCAGTTGTTTGGGACCAGAGGTAAACAGTATGGATGATGAAAAGAGAACTGCACCTCATTAATCTTCTCTTGGTCTCCATTTTTTCATCAGTGAAATGGGACTGATAATAATAATAATTGCATTATATTCTTCAGACTTAGAAGAATGAAATAAGGAATGCATTTTTAAAAAACTTTACATACCTAAAAGTGCTAAATAAATGTTAGTTATAATATAGTATTGTACTTATTATTATTATTATTATTTTTACACAAGGCTGAGGCTTCCTGAATCATCATGAAAAAAGAGTAAGCTTCCCCACAATCCCATTGAAGAGAATCTTGGCCTTGAATTTGTCACATATGAGGAATAGCAGCACGGGATTGCCAAGCATAGAATACTAACTCTAGAATATTTTTAACCCTAGACTACTATATTCTTCACTCTCCAGAGAGAAATTAAGTGGGATATGCTGGAATGTTAGAAAATAAATTCTACGTATCTCTACTATGGGGCAGCTAAGTGGGCCAGTGGATAGAATAGGCCTTAAGTCAGGAAGACCTGATTTCAAATTCAAATTTGACCTCAGACACTTTTTAGCCATGTGATTCTGGGTAAGTCACTCAATTCTATTTGTCTCAAATTTCTCATCTGTAAAATGAGCTAAAAAAGGAAATGACAAATCACTTCAATATCTTTGCCAAGGAAACCCCAAATGGGGTCATGAAGAATCAGACATGACTACAAAGATCGAACAACAATAACAAATTTCCACAACATAAATATTAGAATTTATACCTGACAATGTAAGATATAATGATATAAGGACATATAGAAATATGTCTCAATTATAGCCAAGTACAATCAAAGGAAAATGAACAATTAAAATAATGATTAGATTATATCGTTACTTCAGAGATCTATAAATTTATTGGTGTGGAGAATGTCTAGTAGAAATTTCTAAAGGCAGATTAGAGATTCTAATGTGTGGGTTTAGAAAATTGTCTAATAGCATTGTATTTATGTGGTGTACAAAGTGCTAGACCTGAAATCAGGAAAACTTGAGTTTAGATCCATTCTTAGACACATATTACTATATGATCCTGCTTCTCCTTTCTCATCTGTAAAATGAAGATAATAACAGTCCCTACTTCTTAGGGTTGTTGTGAAGACCAAATGAGATAGTATTTATAAAGTGTTTTGCAAATGAAAGCATTGCATAAATGCTAGCTATTATTAGCATGAAATAACTTGATTTCTTAATTAAAATTCAGCAAGTATTTATTTTTAAAATTTTTATTTTCCTTCATTACACATTAAAAAACAATAATTTTTGTTATATACATATACATTCTTTTTCTTTACATATTTCCTTATGAATCATATTGGGAGAGAAAAATTTGAGCAAAAGGGGAAAACAACGAGAAAGAAGAAAAACAAAAGAGAAAAAAAAGTGAACTGAGCATGTATTGATTTACTTTCAGTCTCCATAGTTCTCTCTTCAGGTGTAGTCGGAGTTTTCCATCCAATGTTTATTAGCATTGCCTTGGATCACTGAACTGCTGAGAAGAACCAATCTGTCATAGTTGATCATTGCATAATCTTGCTATTACTGTGTACAATGTATTCCTGGTTCTGATTGTTTTCCTCAGCATCAATTCATGTAAATCTTTCCAGGCCTTTTCAAAACCAGCTTGTTAATCATTTTTTTGGTAGAACAATTATATTCCATTACTTTAATATACTGTAACTTATTCAGCCATTCCCCATTTGATGGGCATCTGCTCATTTTCCAGTTCTTTGCCACTACAAAAAGAGCTGCCACAAACATTTTTGCACATGCAGGTCCTTTTCCTCTTTTATGATTTCTTTGGAATACCCAGTAATGGCACGGCTGGATTGAAGGCTATGTGTAGTTTGATAGCCTTTTGGACATAGTTCCAAATTGCTCTCTGGAATAATTGGATCATTTCACGACTCCTCCAATAATACACAGTTTTCCCACATCACCTCCAACATTTATCATTTTCTTTTCCTGTCATTTTAGCCAATCTAAGAGGTGTGATGTAGTATTTTAGAGTTATTTTAATTTGCATTTATCTAACTAATAGTGATTTCGAACATTTTTTCATATGACTATAGATGGCTTTAATGTCTTTTTTTTTTAATAACTTTTTATTGATAGAACCCATGCCAGGGTAATTTTTTACAGCTTTATCCCTTGCACTCACTTCTGTTCCGATTTTTCCCCTCCCTCCCTCTACCCCCTCCCCCAGATGGCAAGCAGTCCTTTACATGTTAAATAGGTTACAGTATATCCTAGATACAATATATGTGTGTAGAACCGAACAGTTCTCTTGCTGCACAGGGAGAATTGGATTCAGAAGGTATTAATAACCCGGGAAGAAAAACAAAAATGCAAACAGTTTATATTCATTTCCCAGTGTTCTTTCTTTAGGTGTAGCTGCTTCTGTCCATCCTTGATCAATTGAAACTGAATTAGCTCTCTTTATCGAAGAGATCCACTTCCATCAGAATACATCCTCAAACAGTATCGTTGTTGAGATATATAATGATCTCCTGGTTCTGCTCATTTCACTTAGCATCAATTCATGTAAGTCTCGCCAGTCCTCTCTGTATTCATCCTGCTGGTCATTCCTTACAGAACAATAATATTGATGGCTTTAATTTCTTCATCTGAACATTATCTGTTCGTGTCCTTTTATCAACAGTATTTGTTAAGGGCTTCCTTGATGTTGAGCATAGTGTTGGGCATTGGGGCTATCAAGACAAGAAAGAAGTCCTTGCCCTCAAGAAGCTTGCATTCTACTAGTGTTTTGTCTTGTTTTATTTTTAAATAACTTTTCCAGGGCCCTTTAACTGTTATTAGCCTCATTTTAGAGAGAAGGAAACTGAGACTCCAATTAATTGAATTGCCCATGAACACAGAGTTAGTGGGGACCACAGTCAAGATTTGAATCCCCATCTTTTTTATTCTTTTGCCTAGTACTTTTTTCACTCTATTTCATTGCATTCCATAAGAGAAGAATTTTCCATGGCAATAACATAGCCAAAAAGTGGAATAGGTAGGACTTGAACCCCCCTCATTCTAAAGCTAGCTAGTCCTTAGCATTAAGGCTATGCTTCTGGTTCTCAATGACTTACCAGATAGCTTTCAAGAGTTATTGGGGCCCCCCAAGAATCAGCACCCCGAGACCAATCTGGCTTAATCAGGCTGATCCTCAAGTGAAAGGTATATAAGACATTAATAGGTTATAACTAGAGTCTTCCTATCTTGATGGGGGACCTGATGGTCCACTGCTTAGCATAGTGCCTAGCATATTGTAGGTACTTAATAAATGATAATTGCTTGATTGGTACAATGAAAAGAGTCACAGCTTGGGAGTTGGGGAACAAGGGTTCCCACAGAGAATGAGAGATTCTCATCCTTAAGCCTTGCGATCTATGTGACCTTGGGAAGGTCAAAACCATTAAGGGTTTCAGTTTTCTAATCTGGAGATTGGAATAAGTGATCTTGGAGGTCTAGATCAGTGTTCCTAGGAGCTTACCAGAGTATAGTTCCACTAACATCCCCTTAGGTTAACTTGCTTGCAGTGACCCCATTTTTCATTTCAATGGCTTTCTAACACCACATGGACATCATAAATTTTAGGGATAAGAATACAAGCCAGTAAACCAGTCCCTGCCCTCAAAAGAGATTAAATGCTAATGGAGAAAGACAATATAAAGAGATGAGTTGGAAAAGAGGGTGAGGAGGAAGGGAAGGATGTGCAGATGGGATGGAAGATGGCAGGTGAAGAAGAGGACGAATCTAGAGAATCCAGCCATAAATGAAGTGAAGCATGGCTAGAGTGCTTCCCAAAGTAGCAATTCTACAGAAGTAGGGAAGGAAGGTCTCAGGACAGAAATGTGTCCAGAGTGACAAAATAACATTTGAGAAAGAGACCAAAAAGAGAGTCTAGGCATGAGTTTAGGACCCAGACCAAGGAGTAGTCCTTCATATCCAAAAGCAAGAAGAGAAAGATTTATAAATTTATAAATCTCTGCATAGCTAGAAGGCACTAGCATCTAGTCCCAATCTTCCCTGCCCTCCCATCCCCTCTTTTACAGAGGAGGAAACAGGAAGGCAGAAATGAAGCAACAGAAGGAAAGCAACAGAGCTAAGATTTTTGATGCAGATGCTCTTTCCATTACATTTTGACCCAGGTCCCGTCAACAAGGAGAAGAGGTGAGAGAGAGAAGGGAGAGAAGGACTGACTGTTTTCTCTTTCTAGTCAGAGGGCTACTTTTGTAGCTACATGTCTTGTTAAGCTACAAAGAATCAGGCTGCAATGTTAGGCTACAATGCCACACTATTAGCATCTTGTCAAGAGGAGTAGCCAGCAAAAGATAAAATAGTTTCATGCATCCTTATGACGTGCTAACAGCCATCTTAACAAGGATGGTTTCTTCAGGTTAGGTCATTGTGCTCTCTCTCGCTCCCCCTCTCCTTCCTAATATCTGAATCAGGTCACCCTGAAATGATGCATCTTTTCTATCCTGTTGACTGACAGTTCACCCTGCTGGAAATCAGGCTTTATCTGGCTCTTTCTTCTACCTCCCCACTGTTTTACTTCCCCTTTATCTACTGGGCTCCTCTCAGGATTGACCATCTTTTAATTTTCTCCCTTTATGCCCATGCTTTTCATTCAGTTCCCCAATCTGCTTTGCTGGCTTTTGCTTGCTCAGATATCACAGTAAAATGCAATGTGAGGGTTTCTGGCTACTAGGGACCATGGTTTGCCTAATTAGCAGGTTTCTTTCCTATAATGAAAAAAAAATACTCTAAGGATTGGGTTCTTCAGTTGTCATATCTTCTTGACATCTGCAGGCCATCAGGTCCTGGTTACTCAAAGGTTGGTTACCCAGTTCTGAATTTCTCAAGAACTCTCTGTTGTTTTTTCCTTTCTCTTGGCGCCAGATTCCCCCTCCCCCATTTTAATTAACATCATTACCCAGAAGGTGGGCAGAGTCAATTGCTATAATGAGGAATGTAGAGAGGGAGGAGACTACTATAAACTAAGGTGAAATTGGGAAATTATCTCTAGAATTCCCTTATCCTTGCCAGACTAGTTCCCATTCCAGAGGCAGAGACAAACAGTACAAAGCAGTTATAACAGACAGAAATGCATCCCAAGACTATTTATGTCAGAGTCTATAGTTACTTAGCTTCCATATCCCAGAAATGTAGAGACCCTGAGAACAAGACGCAAGTAGACTGTATCTGTCAAGAAACTTTGCAGGAGTACAAGAGACACTCTTTCTGAGATGTGGCAGTATGTCTCCAATTCACCCTATATATAACTTGAAGGTACATACTTGTTTGCATATTGTCTCTATCATTTGATTGTTAGTCTTTTCTTATATATATCCAACTCTTATCACAGTGCCTGGCATGAAGTAAGTGTTTAATTATTCACTTAATGTAACAAAAAATCATGTATTTCAAATTAGAAAACTTAGATTTGAATCTGCTTCCGTTACATAGTAGGCTTAATGAGGACACTTTTCTGGTCCTAGTTTCCCTATCTGTAAAATACAAATATTAATACTCACATTGCATATGCCTTGGGGTACATATGAGGATCAAATGACAAAATTTATTTGAAGCCCTTTGTAAAGCTGCTTTATAAACGTTAAATCAGCTATTCTTACTGCTGTTATTTCCTTATCCTAGATAATGGAGATTTGACAGAATTCATTCTTTAAAATATAATAAAGACTGTGTAATAACAACAGTTCATCAAAATATATCCCTAGTGGGAGTAACAAAACTATAATAGCATAAGTAAGCATTTACCCTCCCTCTGAGAGATACACAGGTGGTAAAATGAACAAAATCAATGCAGCATTCATCATTGCTACTGACTGACTATGTCTGTTTACCAAAATGGCTACAAAGAGAAAGATCACATCCTTAGAACTGGGGCAGGCTTAGACAGTGCTGACTCTGTGGAGTGAGACACAGAGAGAATTCACTCTTCTGCACAGGGATGGAGAGATACTGAATTGATGACTGTTTTGCATTAGCCCTCTCCTTCTCCCTGGTTGCACTCTCTCTGGCAAAATACAATCTATCTAACATAGGAGCCAAATGAAGCTCCGACTGCTGCTGTATATCTTTTTGATTAAGAGTTTTGTTGACTTTCAGGTAGCAGACAACACAGGTGGGGACTAAAAAAGATGAACTTAAATGGTGAAAAGCCAGATGGAAAGAGATAGCTTCTTGGAGGAATTTTGAATGAGGAAAGTTGGAGAAAGGAGGAAGAATTGAAAGAACAAAGATTCTTGTTCAGTGGGAATATGGAGGGTGGTATGGCAATTAAAACAATACTTCAGACTTGATATTATTTTTTTCCCAAAGAGTCTGAAAACAACTCAGTAGTACCTCATTTGTATTTCAAAAACAACAACAACAACAACACTTCTCCTGATTTAAAATTTATTATTTTAATTACCAACAAATATTAACATTTTATCGAACACAGCTTTGGGAGATATTGTAAAGTGTCAAATAGAAAGAGGTATAAGAATCTCTGCCCTCAAAGAGAGAGCTTAGAGTTTAGATAGGAAAAAAGTGTGTGTATCTGTCTGTGTATATACACACATATACTAGAAAAATGTCATTTTAAAAAACATAAATTTACATTAATTTTTTTTTAATGTCCTTTAAATCATTCAGAAATTATTGTTCCTGAAGATTGGGCTTGGGCAAGCAGTCAAGTATTGGGCGGATAGTTGAGGGCTCATCATCCAAGACATTCAACAATATGTAGAATGTTCAGAGATTGTCCTCTGGATTCTGGTCATTGTATACTTGTGGTATCATATCCCACCCAGCCCTCATTTCTAGCAATTAATATGCTTCTTTGTGGATCAGATGTGTGGTATTATGTTAAGGGTGTTACATTTGGAGGTAGAATGGAGTGTTGAGTTCAGCAGTCTTATCTGGTTGGAAGATATAGTTCATAGAGGGGATTATTGTTATTGTTTGTCCTTCATTCTCAAAGATGACCATGACATCAGGGAGGCGATACTATGACATGCAAAAGAACTGGATTTAAAATAAGGAGGGCTGTGCAAAGTCACTTACCTCATTTTCTCCTCAGGGGTCAATTAGATCCATTGATAAGATATAGATCAAGATGACTGGAATTGATCCTCTCATGAATAATATGGAATATGGAATAAGGCCTAAATGTCTAGCTGAGGAAGTTTGTCTTTATCTTAGATGCAATAGAGAGCCACTGAGAGTACTTGACCAATGTAGTGACCTGGTAAGACCGTGTTTTCAGATTATTTTGGCAGTTGTGTGGAAAATGAATTCAAGAAGAGAGAGAAACTGAAAGTAATAAGATCAATTGGGAGACTACTAAAATAGTCTTGGCAAGAGTTGACAAGAGCCTATATAAGGGCATTTCTCATGAATAGAGAAAAGGGAGAGTTTCAAGAAATGTTGTAGAAATAGAATCAATGATTAGAAATGAGGAGGCAAGGAGAGAAGAGGTTATGAATTTTGAGGTTATAAACCTAAGTAAATATAAGGGTAAGAAATATTCTTAATGGAAAAACAATGATATTTTGAAGAAGGGTTTCACCTCTCCACCAATGGTCATCACACAATGGCAATGCCTCCATCCCTAAAGTTTCCTTCTGTGATTAGTAAATTCTTTCCTGGAATCTTTTTTGAGAAAGCATCTATACCAGCCATATACAGTTTAAACCGGGACCAGCTGATGACTCCCAAGACAATCTTTTAACCTTCTCCATGCCCCTTCCCTCTTACTTTTTGACTCTTTTTTATGCTAACAGAGGCAGCTGGTGTCTCAGTGGATAGAGGACTGAGTCTGAAGTCAGAAAGACCTGAAGTCAAATCTGACTCTAGACACTTCCTAGCTGTTTGCGCCTAAGAAAATCCCTTGACTCTGTTTGCCTTAGTTTTCTCAACCATAAAATGGGGATAATTATAGAACACACCTTTATGGGTTGTTGTGAGAATCAAATGAGATGATATTTGTGCAATCAAAAAATACATGGCAAAGTGCCCGGCATAGAGGCACCATGTAAGTGCTTATTTCCTTCTTCTTCCCCACTAGAATATAAGCTTCTTGAGGGCAAGGAATGGTTCTTTTCCATTTTATTTGTTTCCCTGCCATTTGTACAGTGCCTGGCACATAGTAAAAACTTAATAAATCCTTGGATAATGAGTTCCATTTTCAACATGAAGAGTTTAAGATATTCAGGGGGGTTTCAGAAGCATAACTCAGGAGAGAGATTAGAGCTTGTTAGGTAGATTTGTAATCATCTTCATAGTGATAATGTCTGAGCCCATGGAAAGGTTTGAAATCATCTTTATGAAAAGTAGAGAGAGGGTAAATAAAAGAAAGAGCCTGAGCCAGAGCTCTGGATGGAAGGGAGAGCAGGGGATGAGGGAGTCACCATTACTAAAATAGCAGGAAATAGATGACGATCCACAAAAAATTGGGAGGAGTAATCTGATAAATAGGAGGAAGGCTAGAAAACAATATTGCCATGGAAGTTAAAAGAGAAAAGAGCATTCGGGGAGAATGGGTGATCAAAGTTAGAGACTGAGGTAAAATAACAACAATAATTTATTTTTTAAAATGAAAATGGGACAGCTAAGTGAAGCAATGGACAGAGCACCAGCCCTGAAGTCAGGAGGATGTGAGTTGAAATCTAGCCTCAAACATTTGACATTTACTATCTGTGTGACCCTGGGCATCAGTTAACACCAATAACTCAGAAAAAAATAAATAAAAATGAATGAAGACTATGATAAAGTACTTCAATTTACTTTTCTTTCTTTATTTTTTTTTTCTGAAGCAATTGGGGTCAAATTTGCCCAGGATCACATAGCTGGGAAGTGTTAAGTGTTGGAGACCAGATTTGAACTCAGGGCTGGTGCTCTATCTAGTGCACCACTTAGCTGCCCCGGGTACTTCAATTTAGCAATAAAGAATAATTTGTTAGCATGACCTAGTGGAAGAAACTTCGGATATAAGATCAAGCACTTAGATTTTAATCTTGTATCAGACTCTTACACTGTCCCTTAACCTTTCTGAGCCTTAACTTCCCTACTTGCAACTAGAGATAAAATTCATACTATTTACATCATGAGGCTGTTGTGAGGAAAGCACTCAGGAAACCTTAAAATGTTGTCTAAATGTTAACTGTTACTATTATCATTGGTAACTTTGGAGCGAGCAGTATCAGTAGGGTGGTGGGGTTGGATGCCAGATTGCAAGGGGTTGAGATGTGAGTAGGTGTTGAGGAAGTAGAGACAACAAGTATAGACTATTCTTTCTAGGCAGTGAAATGGAGGAGAAATATAGGATGGCAGCTTGAGGGGGCGGCAGACTAAAGTGAAGGTCTTTTAAGGATGGGGTAAATCTGAGCATGCTTGTAGGCAGCTAGAGAGGAACCAGTAGGAAATAAGATTGAAGATGGGAGAGAGAGAGACAGAGACAGAGAGACAGACAGACACACAGAGATAGAAACAGCAGAGAAAGAGACATAGAGAAGGAGAGAGAGAGAGAAAGAGAGAGAGAGAGAGAGAGAGAGAGAGAGAGAGACAGAGACAGAGACAGAGACAGAGAGATGGAGGGAGGGAGAAAGAGAGGAAGGAAAGCAATGAAAGAGGGAGGGGAGGAGAGAAAGAGGAAGGAAGAGAGAGGAGGAGGGAGGGAAATGAAGAGAGACGGGGGGGGGAGGAAGGAAGAAAAGAGAGGAAAGGAAAGAGAGAGGGAGGAAGAGACGGAGTAAAAGAGAGAGAGGTGGAGTGGGGCAGAGACACAGACAGAAACAAAGACAAAGATAGACCAAGCATAATTGCTAGGCCAAGATCCCACAGGAAGCAAGAAGGCATAGTATCGAGAAAATGAGTACAGAATGAGTCTTGGTAAGAACTTAGAGACTGCAGTAAAAGTGATGGTGAAAATATAGAGAGATTTTTGAGGGGAGGAATAGGAGAGATGAAGCAGCTAGAGGTGAATGATTTATTTTTTTCAGCAAAATTGGAAACAAGGATATTTGCTGAAGGGGAAGTACATCTGTTTGCAGATATGAAGAGAGAAGATTTAGAACTTCTTTAGAGAGATCAATAATCAATCAAGTGTGGCTCAAGCAGCTTAACTCTCATGGTCCCAAATTCATATCATAGTAGAATTCCCATAATCACAATCTTCATTTTGTTTTACCCTAAGAAGTTTTGAATATAGCTTATCTTTTTCTTCTTTAGAAATAGTTCTTTTTATTGGAAGCAACCAAAGCTAAGAAGACACAGAACATAAATATACCACAAAAATACAGGAAAGATTCATAACTGACTCCAAACACAGTCAATAAACCTTTCCCTCTGATAGTTCCCATCATCCTATAGGAAGTTGTCACTCCTAACTTAGAGCTACCCTAGGATTGAGACCATCCCTTCCCCACCTCATGCAAGAGAGCAACTCACCATGTTCACATAGAAGGGACTCATCTGCATGCCCCAGAGTTGATGAAAGCATTCTACCAGTGATATCCTAGGAACCATAGTCTCTAGAGGTTTTCTCAAACAAACAAACAAACAAAAATAGATTAGAAGGAGTCATAATACTTAGGTTCTAACCCAGGATGTGTGTTGTCATGGGAAAATCATTCAACTTCTCAGCCTCAGTTTCCTCATCATGAAAATAATAGCACTGTTTTCACATGGTTATTTTGAGGGTCCAATGAGATGAGATATGTAAAACCATTTTGCAAATCTTAAAATGCAATGTAAATGATAGTTGTTATTGTTGTTGCTACTGAGGGAGCTGCCACCTTGTCAAATGATGGACCAACTGGGACCAGTTTGCTTTGGGATTAGGCAACATACAACTAGGTATTTTTGTTATGCCCACAAGTCTTTACTAAAACACCTTCAGGCAATGTTACAGACCTCTCTGAAAGCCTGCAGATTTTTTCCTCAATTCAAATAATGGTCTCTAATCCCCACCTCCTATGCAAACTAAGGATTCTGGATTATAATCTCTTCTTCCGTAACTAGGGAAGTTTTCTTTTTCAAGAGTGTGCATTTATTTCCCCAATTCTCCCCACAAATTCAACATTTCATACTGAGAAGGTAGAGGGGAAAGATCTTTCTATTTTCCATTATCCCTTCTGTGACTAGCAAAATTACTCTGAGGCTCAGAATGCTCAGAATGTTTCAACATAGCACTAGAAAGGGAGTAGGGAAGGGAATCAAAACTGGCTGTCATTGCTGAGAACTACTACAGGAACAAAGGCTTGAAGTCTTGTTATATACTACCCAAATAAAAAAATTTGAAGTCCCAGCAAATTCTAGCACTATACACTGAACACTTTTAGGGATAGCCTTCATATTTTAAATGATCCATAGGTCATACGTAATAGATATATGCAATATGTAAAAAGGTCACATGTAGTCACACAATATTCTATAACATTTCTGGATCATCTAGAAGATTTATGTTCAATTCAACATACTCATGAATTGCCCACCAAATTTAAGGTACTTATAGTCAGTGTTAGAGGCACCACATATTAAAATGGACACATTAAAAATGAAATGGTCATTGAAGTTCAAGGACCTACCTTCTACTGGAGACTCATCTACAAAAGTAAGAGATTAAAGAATATACAATATATTTCAAAAGGAAGACCGTATTAATAATAGGAGATATCAGGAAAGGTCTTGTTTAGGAGACTTCTTTGAAGGAATATAGGAATTCCATCAGATAGAAGTGAGAAAGGAATGTATTCTAAACATGAGAGTTGATCATATCATTAACAGAGAGAAAAGACAAGGGTTCCAAAGCTGAGCTTTGGAGCACGTCCCCATGACATCCATGGCAAGCTGGAGCAGTATTTTCTTATTTATGTGCCATCGTGCCCCAAATGCAGCATGCTGTTCTGAGTCAGCAAACAACTGTCAACTACCTCAGTGGTGCTGTCATCACAGCCTATAAGCATGCCCAAATCAATAGTCCTTGGTGAAGGACTATAGCCATCACTGTACAGAAGATTTCCAATGACTTGGCAGCCACTGTGGCTACTCAACCTCCTTAAAGTAAAGGACAATGCACTCCCTCCATATATACTCCAATGCAGTTTATTCTTGATTTGGTACTAAAACATACTTAGCACATGACTCTTTTAGTATATCTTGAAGTCTATATCTGCTTTGGTGTTTGTAAAAATCTACACTGAATAGTACTGGAACAGATAGCCAAGATTCATGGAGGTCTACTTTTGCTGTTGTTCATTTCAATTGAATCTGAGACTTCATGACACCATTTGGGGTTTTCTTGGCAACGTGGTGGTGGAGGGGTTTGCCATTTCCTTCTTCAGCTCTTTTTACAAATGAGAAACTGAGACAAACACTGACTTGGTCAAGGTTATACAGCTAAGAAATGTTTAAGGCCAGATTTGAACCCAAAGGATGAGTCTTCCTAACCCCAAGCCCAGCACTCTATCCATTGTCCCACCTAGTTGCCCACGAAGGGCCACATCTTAAAGCAAAAAAGAAAAAGGGTTTTAAAATCCCAATTATCCAAAGTTTAATCTATTACCCAAACAAAATTACCAAGAGTCAGGTAAGGAATCAGACCCTACCTTAAGAGTTGCTTAATAATAAAAGAATGATATAGCAGAGAGGGCTCAGTTGCATCATGAATTTACAATGGATCTGGTCAGCATAATAGTGGGATTGCCTCCAATGTTGTTCAATCATGCAGAAATAAACGCAGAGAAGGTGAATCTTGAGAGCATACCAGGACATGAATAGAAAAAGAACAAGTGAACAAAAGTGTCAAGTAGGGAGGATGATGTAAAGGTGAATTAGTTACTTCTGTGGTCAAAACTGAGGAAGGAAAAGAGAGATCAGGGAAGGAATGATTGACAGAACAGCATGGAGATAGAGTTTGAAAGTTATGAGGACAAAGGAAAAGGAAAGTAGAGGGAAATAGGATCAGAGTTCCCAAGAGGGAGGAAAAATCTGGCTTCACTAAACTAATATCAGGCCTACAAATTCATTGCAGTTTGAATGGACTAAAACTCAACTAGAAGAAATTCTGCACATGGAATAATATACAGATAGTCATATAAAATGCACAAATATACATTACATGTTATGTTATATATAATGCCTATATTATATAGTCAAAGGACATATATTCAAAATATATTAATTCATCACTAATCTTTCTCTATATATGTTATATACTAGGGGCCCTGCTTGAAAGATCTTAGTCTGAATCCCTCAGCCTTTTGGAGTCAGGCAGAGTGGATTTGAATACCACTTCTAATACTCTCTAAAGCTTTTATGACCTTACACAATTCCTTAAACTCTCATTTGTAAAAGTACAAGGTTGGACCAGATGATCTCTAAGGGTTCTTCCACTTGCAAATCTACAATCTTGTGACCTTTGCATTAGAGGATTTGAAAAATAGAAAAAATACAGAACTAAATCTTCAAACCTATTAAATTAAAGCTAATGTTATCTGAGATGTATGTGGTGGAAGAGATGATCTTTTTGTCTTTCCCACCTCGTCTCTGTTTTTCGTTTTTAATGCCAGTGGGTTGAGGAGGGGGAGAAATTATTCCTGGCTGTCGAATCTGATCTTCCTGAATTTGCTCTGCCTATGAAAATGAACAGGCAAATGGGCAAGGGGGCCGATTTCTGTCTGCCTCTGCAAGGGAATCGTTGACATATAAAAATTGCTTCACAGAGTTCCAAGAGTCAAATCTCAGGGGAACATTATATTTCAATATTACAAAGATATATGATTTTATCCCCAGTGAAGGCTTGTAAGCCAATTACTTCTTGGTAGAGACTTTGTGAGTTGCTGTTGCTGAAAAGTCCATTATAATGAGGCAAATCTGATCATGCACTTCTTAGTATAATCTCATATATGAATCTTTTTTCTTCTATCTTTAGGTGAATCCCTGAGGTATTTATCCCACAAAAAACAAAGCTTTCTTGTCCATGTCTTTTTTTTTTTTTTTTTTTTTTTTGATGAGACTACTGGGGGTTAAGTGACTTGCTCAGAGTCCCATAGCTAGTAACTGTCTGAAACCAGATTTGAACTCATTCCCTCCTGACTTCAGGGTTGGTGCTCTATTCACGTACCACCTAGTGCCCATTCTTGTCCATGTCTTTGCACAAATCTTCTCTTCCTTTTCTTTTCTTCCCCTGAAGCAAGTGAAGTTAAGTTACTTGCTCAGGATCACACAGCTAGGAAGTGTTAAATGTCTGAAGCTGGATTTGAACTCAGATACTCCTGATTCAAGCTCTATCCATTGCACCATCTAGCTGCCTCCCAACAAATGCTCTACAGAGAATCTAACCAATGCACTGGAAAGAAGCCTTTGGTTCTTTTAATATTCTGCAGAAATCAGTGCAGCATTTGAGGTGTTCATCTATCATCCTTGACTTATGCTAATAATTGGCTTACCTCCTTTTTTGGATCTATATGCAATATTTCTCCAATCAATTAACAAGCATCCAGGTGGCACAATGGACCGAGTGCTTGTCCTGAAGTTAAGATGATCTGAGTTCAAATACATCTTCAGACACTAGCTCTGTGACCCTGGACAAGTCAGTTTATAATTACCTGCCTCAATTTCCTTAACACTAAAATGAGGATAATAACGTGTCTTCCTCTCAGGGATATTGTAAAGATCAAATGAAATTATATTTGTAAAACATCTGACACATTGTAGGTGCTTAATAAATGTTTCTTCCTTTCTAATTGAGCACCTACCACAGACTTATCCTTGGCTACAACGTACCACTTCTTATATCATATTGATCATTAGTGGTATAGTATGCCCTACCTACAATCTTTCTGTTTCCCTTTAGTTCATCTGCAACCAAGGTTATTCTGAGACTATTATTTGCAACTATGTAATATAACCATAAGAATGTTGGTGTAAAAACCAAAAACAAGCAAAACAAAACAAAACAAAACCTTGAATTTTTATTGTAGGTAACAACTTCAATCCTTGAAAACAAGCAATTTCCAAAATGTGATTTGAACTCTCTTCCTTTTTCCTAATCATCCAATTGCAATCTTCCCTCCCTTTTAAAAAATTAAAGCTTTTTATTTTCAAAATATATGCATGCATAATTTTCAATGTTCACCCTTGCAAAATCTTGTGTTTCAAATTTTTCCCTCTTCTCCCCCACACTTTCCCCCAGATAGAAAGTAATCCAATATATGTTAAATATGTTCAATTCTTCTATACATATTTCCACAAAAATCATGCTATACAAGAAAAATCAGATCAAAAAAGAGAAAGAAAATAAAATGCAAGCAAACAACAACAAAAAGAGTGAAAATACTATGTTGTGATCCACCTTCAGTTCCCACAGTCCTCTTTCTGGATTGCAATCCCTTTTTGAAAGAATCTACTGATAAGTAGACTTGATGCATTGTCATAATCTGATCAATGTACACTTACCTTGTTTTCCAACTCTGTGGATTGCTAAACTAATCTCTTTTGAGCAGCTATAGACCTCACTCACTAAGGAGTTTCAGTAGTGATCTAGGTAAAACTACTAGCAGGAGCAGCTATAAAACTTTACTATCCCTTTTCTATTTGTATTTCTAGTTGAATAAAACAAGTATTTATTCAACACCTGCTAATCCAAGGCATTCTCCTATACTGGAAAGCAAAGACAAAAAGTAGTTCTCATCTTTTAGAAGTCTACATTCTTCTAATGGGGGGGGGGGGGAGGAAGAAGAGGAGGAGGAGAATATATAATATGTACACCAAAAAAGTGGGTAGAAAGTGGTTACTGAATGTGAAAAAAAACACAGTGGAGCAAAGCTAATAAGGATCCCTCTTTCATTCTAATAGCTATGTACAGCAATATTAGGGGAAGTGGACAAATAATTAGGATGACCAGGAAAAATATTTCAGAAGAGAAGAGCCCAGAACTGCAAAGTATTTTGGGGGAAAAGCTAGAGATTCTATGAGAGAACTGGGTGAGGACAGAATGCATCACAAATATAGGGGCAACTTACTTATGCACAAATGGAAGTCAGAAGATGAAATGTTGTCTACAAGACAGTTTAAATAGAATGAAGCACTTAGGAAGAGGAATCATATGGAGCTTCCAAGAAGAGAGTTCTATGCAACTGGAGGGTGTTGTTAGACAAAATTGTTTCCTTCTAAATGTAGCAAGTTTCCAAAAGTCTTAGAGTGGTTTTAAGCCACTAAGGCTTAGGAAAAACTTAGTAAGCACCTACTATGTGTCAGACACTTTACAATTTGATCCTGGCAATAATCCTGGGAGGAGGGAGGTGTATTATTATCTTCATTGAGCCACTTAAGTGTAAAACTTCACTGACTTAAGCCATGCTGATTGCATTTTTAAAAATGAGATAATTCCTCAAAGTTCATTTTTTGAATCGATATTTCCTTAAGAAACACACACTCCCTGATACTTTTTCGATTCCCATAAGCTCCCTTTTTACAGAGGCTAAAGAAATTTGGAAGTTTTAGCTTGAGAGTACGACCCCTTACCTGACAGTCCTAGTCTCTGTGCTTCTGTTCATCTATAAGAAGAAAAAGAGTTTATGAAACACACAATGGGGCCAATAACGACACACGAACGTAAAGCAAAGGCCTTCCCTTCTGGGATTCTAGCTGTACGTTCAAGTTTGTGCGAGAGTCATTCGCTTTTCAGAGAACGAAACAGAGACGCCTCTTCCGTCCCCTAGTACTTCTGCCTGAAGGACCCTCGGGCTAAGTAAGTAGCACCCTGTAATTCCAAGAGACAGCACCAGGCAGCGTATAAATTTGCATCTATTTAGCCAGCTATTTACAGCCCTCTTTACTGCCACCTGCAATAGGAAGTGCCCTAATAATGGCTCGGGAGCGGTTGGCTAGGAAAGGGGAAGCAGGTAGTTCTTTCTCTTCTTTAGGAAGGTTCTGAATTCAGTGACTTCCAGTATGAGTAAATAGGAAACACTATTAGGATGAGAGAGGGAGAAAGAGGATAATGAGAGGGCTCCTCATTAGCTTTGCTCCCCTGTGCCTTTTTCACTCTCAGTGGCCACGAGGAGAAACCTCACTAGGAAACGCTGTTTGTTTTCATAGCTTCACAAGGGTGCAGAAATGCCTTTAGGATTTGATGAAGGCCTACGTTGCTATGGGGGGAGGGGAGTAGGAAAGGGGGGAGTGAAGAGGGGAGGGGGGTATCGAAAGAGGGGAAGGGCGGGGCTATCGTTGATCCCTTGAATTGGCTCTGAATTACAGTCCTCTCGTGCCAGGTCCCTAAAAGGCCAGTCCCGATGCTGTCTCACAGAGTGAACATCTGAACTCTGGTGTAGACTCCGAGGGACAAGCGCTTTGGAAGTAGAGGAGGTGGGCACTGAGGGAAGGAGGAAATGAAGCTCCTGAGTAATGCTTCCTTTCTATCTGGGTTCATACAGAAACTCTCCACCCTGTCCTATACACACACACACACCCCGTCCAGCACTCGCTGCGTAGTGTGGAGTCCAGGACTCTTCTCCCTGGGACTATAAGCTCCTTGAGGGCAGGAATTACTTCTGACCTATTGCCTCGAGAACTCGTGCTCAGCACAAGAGCGAGGCTGATGGCGGGGGGCCAGGAGGTGACTGGGAGCTCAGGAGTAAGTAAGCCGACAGTGGGGCTGCCTCTCGCTGCGAGAGGGACCAGACTTCTGGGAAGGGACAGGGAGCTGTCAATCAGCGAGGGAGCGAGCGCACCAGCACCGGGTGATGTCAGCGGATCAGCTGCTCGTTAACAAAGAAGGGGATATTTACAGGACAAAGTTGCAGCAGCGGCGAGGGTGGCTACTGCGAGACTCCCCGAGCTCGGCAGAGGTCAGGGGAAAGTGGATACGGAGGGCTGAGCTGGCCTTGGGAGAGCCCAGAACTGCAGAAGAAGGAAAAGACATTGGGAAAAAGGCTGGAAGGGGACGGCCGGCCAACTGCTCCTCCTCTTCCTCCTCCTCCTCCTCCAAACTCGCTGGGTTGAACCCAAGCTCTCGCTGAGCAACCGCGGCGGCCCCGAGCTCCCGGAGGAGCAGTAGGAAAAGGGGGAGAAGGGAAGAAGGGAAGCAGCAGCAGCTGCGCGGCCACTCTCAGTCCCCGGTCCCCGACCCCCGGCCCGGAGGAGAGCCTGCGCTGGGCTGGGCTGCGCTCTCCGCCGCCATGGATAGCGACGACGAGATGGTGGAGGAGGCGGTGGAAGGTACCAGTGTTTTTCCGGGGCTGGTGGGGGTGGGGGCTCGGGCACGGGGTGGGAGGGGCTAAGTGGGGAGACCGGAGCCCCCAGGGCATCCAAGAGTTTTCCCCCATCTCCACCTCCCTGCCACCAGCCCGGGGCCGAACTGGCCACTTCCAACCAGAGCAGGTAGAAAGAGCGAACTGCGGCCGCCTGGCATTCGGGAGCCGGCACTGGGCACTGCCCTGTCCGGGGACGCGGGGGACCCCAGACGGCTCACGGGGTGACCGAGGGGAGAGCCGCCAAGAGGCACCCTCCTCTACCCTCTAGCCTAGCTGGTCCGCCGCCTTCTCATGCTTTCAGAGTTGCGAAACCTGCGACTGGCTGCCACCTTTCTCTTCTCCCCCCCCCCCCCCCCTTCCTCCCTGCGATTTTTGGGAGGGGGAAGGGAGGCTGGAGTGAGCAGCCCTAGCGAGCGCCTCTCCTCAGTCCCATCTGGGATGCTGTTTTGCCCCGCATCTCGCCGGTGCCCGAGCCTGCCCCGTCCGGCTCTCGCTCCCGCTGGGCACCCAGAAGCTCTTGGGCTCCGCTATGATGCAAGATGTAGGAGCCGGCACGTGTCCGCCGCCGCCACCGCTCCCCCAGGAGAGACTCGGAAGCACTGCGGGGGAAGAAGCAGCAGCTGCTGAAGGAGCGGTAGGAGGAGGGCAGCTGGGGCTCGGAGGCGCGCTGGGAAGCGCAGAGCAGGTCATCGCTGCCCGCCGGCCAGCCGGGCCCGGGACCTCCTTCGTTCCTCCGCCTTACCTCCGCTTACCCCAGAACGGCAGCGGAAACTCAGCTCAACCTGTCGGCCTCCCCTCCCGGCACTGAGTCATTGCCCCCCGCGGACACGTGCGCGGCCCGACCGCTTGGGCCGCTACTGCAGCAGCTGCTGGGTGACAACTTTCTGAATCGCATGCCTTTGAATGTTCCGGATCTCCCCCAGCTGATCGCACTGGCAGCTCCTCCTGCCAAGCTCCAGAGCGCTCTCTCCCCTGCCTGCTGGTCATTCAATTCCTTCCATTCGGTGGCTCCTCCCCGCTCCCTTTGCCATTAAAAAAAATCGTTCACTTTCTGACGGAAGCTTTGAGAACTTTTACAACATTGAGAATTAGCAAATAATCTTTAAATATCATGGTTTTACCAGCTCCCTTCGTATAACCCGCAGATACTTGGGGAAAATTGTTTGACGATATTTTTAAAGTATGCGCTAAGGGAAACTAATTTCTGTAGGCTAGCGATGTCTTTGGTATCAATATAAATAATCTCAAGAACAAGTCAGTCAAAAGAGGGTCAGTGTTTAAGACTAGATAATTCTTAAATTTTTCTTTTCTTCTTTTTTCCTTCCTTCCTTTTCTTCCTTCCTTCCTTTTTTTCCTCCTTTTTTCCTTCCATCCTTTCTTTCTTCCTTCCCTCCTCTCTCTCCTCTCTCTTCTCTCTCTCTCTCTCTCTCTCTCTCTCTCTCTCTCTCTCTCTCTCTCTCTCTCCATTCCTCACTCCCTCCCCGCTTCCCTGCCTCCTGCCCGCCTTTCCTCTTTCTCTTTTCCTCCCTTCCTCCTTCCTTCCATTCTTTCTTTTTTCCTCTCTCCCTTCCTTCCTTTCTGTTTTTTTCCTTCCTTCCTTTCCTCCCTCTTCTCCTTTTTCTTTCTTTCTTTTTCCTTCCTTTCTTTCTTTTTCTTTCTTACTTTCTTCCCACCTTCCCTCCTCTCTCTCTCTCTCAGTCTGTCTGTCTGTCTGTCTTTCTCTTTCATCCTGCTTTCCTTTCTTTCTTATAGTTTACTAGAGACTTTTGGGGAAAGATTAGATAGAAGAATATTCTAAGTTTTTAAAACTTAGCCCAACCTAAACATAAAAATACTTTGTATATCTGACTTGTCTTGTAACTTTTGCAGACCCCTTAAAAAATATGTGGTTTTGCAAATATCAGAACTTTCCCCAAAACACAACAGATCTAAAGTCTTCACCATTCAGGTTTCCTGTGAACACTTCTTATCAGTGTAATATATTATACACGTGAGGAAACTGTCCAGAAAAATTGTGTTTTGCTGAAGGTCACACTGATAAATAAGCAACAAAACCCATGTAAAACTTGGGTCACTTTTCAGTATTCATTACTCAAAGCCAATTCTAGGATTTGAAGGCCCTATGCCACTGAAATTTTAGACATATGTGTATAGCACTCATGTACAATGTACACTTTTATCTATAGCAGCTATAGTGATGAAATAGTTCTTGTACTGCTGAAATGAAAATGAATGAGAATTATCTTATTTTTTAACAGCAAAATATCACTTTAAGAGGCCTAGTCTTTCAATATTAAAAAAAATAAAATTTTACATTTCAAAGACTAATATGACTTTAATTCTGAAGATTGCAATCCATATTAGGATATCTTCACCTTAGAAACTTGAAAAATGTAGACTATATTGTAGATAACCCTGCTTCTCTTCCCCCTCCCTATCCTCACCAAGATTCTGACCTTGGCTGTCTTCCTAATAGTCTAAAAATCAGCTTAAAGGTGGAGATAGTGTTGTGTTAGGATTGCATACTAGAATAACTTAATCACAGGAGCTGCATGGGTCTTAGGAAAGTCTGTACTAGCATGTAGGGCAACCGGAACCTTCTAGGTTTTAAACTGCCCAGAGATGGTCTATTGCCCAAGCAATACATGTACAAGTCTAGTAATGTATACAATATATCAAGCAACATAATTCTTCAAAGTGCTTTGACAACCTTAAATATTCTATACTTTTATTATGGTGATATTAAATGGCCTTTTTGTTTTGTATGCTTTACTTTTGTACATTAAAAACCTGTATGGGGAAATGACAGTGACTAATATTCTCTTCCTATAGAACAATTTTAAGTAACTATATAATTATATACCAGCCTATCCCCTAAAATGAGACCTTCCATTCTCCAAAGACTCATTGCTACAACTTCCCTTCTCCTTCAGTTTTATGAGGTCAACTATATATTTGAAGGTACTGGGTAGTTGAAATCAAATGTTTACAACTTTGTTCTTTTTAATGTTTGTGTGGCTCAAGATTGGATTTGGAATAAAAAAAGACCTGGGTTCAAATTTCTATTTTATTGCTGACTACTTCTGTGAACTTGGAAAAGTCAGTTACCCTCTCTAGCCTATTTCCTTATTTGTCTGCATCTGGGATCTCTTTCTATGACCTTAGCTGTGGTTCTTGTCCATGTCTTAGAGGGGCCACTTCTTAGACTGATAAATATATGTAACAGAGCCGCTAATTCAATAGCACCACAACCACCATCCTCCATTCCTGTATAGATGCTTGCTTGAGAGTCTTTCTTATTGGTGTGTCAGATAGTTCTGTGTTTAGAATGGCCTGACATTTCTCTATTAATATACAATTTTTTCAACTGTCAGCATTTTTTAAAAGGGTAAATTGGATCATTTCTTATGGCAAGAGAGAGATGGTTAAGACTTAGAATAACTAATTAATGTACTTTTTAAAAAATAGGAATTTGCTTCACATTGATTTTTTTAAAATCTTTTCTCAACTTGAAATAAAATACCCTTTTGTTTATTTTCCCTCCATCACAAGGCAGTATCTTAGTTTCTAATTTGAAGAAGGATCACTGGATGGTAGATACAGTTAGTTACATGAAGCCTTATAGATCACCTGGTTCAATCCCCTGATTTTGAACAGGAAGAACTCAGAGAAGTGATTTGTTTACGGTCATAAACAGTAAACCAGGCACTCCATCTCAAATCCAGTACTCCAACTGTTGCAGCACAGCTATTTCCCATGGGTAGGCAGTAGAGGGTGAAATTATGACAACACTTGTTATGTTCATGGATCTTTGGGGACCTAAGCAGACAGCACACTTAATACTAAAGACAAATGGGTTCAATTACACTTCTGCCTCTGATACATGTCAGCTTTGTGATTTCCAGTTTCCTAATCTTTAAAATGAATATAATAATAGCTATACTACTTAACTCATAGGCCAGTTGAGATCCTTAAATAAAAGAATGTATGTAAAACACTTTACAAAGGTTAATATAAATTCTAGCTTTTATAACACCTCTATAAGATAGGATCCAGGAAGGGTCAGTGTTTCATTCAGTGAGATCTGGAATAGAACTTGGAAGACGTTTAATTCCTCCCACTCTCCTCTCATCTTATAGATGAGAAACAAAAGTCACCTCTTGTTTGTCTAATAATTCATATTTTCTTCAATTACATATAAAAAAAATCAACTTTTAACAATTGGTTTTTAAATTTTTAATTTCAAATTCTTTCCTTCTCTCTGTTCCTCCTTTCCCTTGAGAAGGCAAATAATTTGATTTAGGTTATACATGTACAGCCGTGCAAAACTTTTTTTTTAATTGCTTAATTTTTTTTCAGAGGTTATCCCTTATTTGAGGTCACACAGTGTCAAAGTCAGGATTTAAATCCAATCTTCTGCTTCCCATTTTAGCATTTTCTTCCCATTGTATCTCACATGCAGATTCACTTTTCTGTAATGAAGGTAAACCTGTTGATTATTCAGGATCCATGGGAATGCAAAGTTCATTTATGCAATAATTAAGTTATTTCATGTTGACATTATATAGAGATCTGTGGAGGACACAAATAGAAACAAGAAACTATTCTCAAGACATTTGAGGTGGTAGAGAAGTTCATGGGATCCTGGGATTCAAAGAGAAAGGGACCATAGACATCATCTGCTTCCTTAAAGGTCTTCTCATTGATTTCTCCGTCCTCCCTCTTCATTTTTCATGTTAGGAAACTAAGGATACATAATTTGCTCAAGACCAAACATTAATTGAAGGACAAAATTTGAATTCATCCTTTGATCCCCAAATCCAGTGCTCTTTACCTAAAGTAGCCCTAAGTTAAAAATTTGTTAAGTAGTTTTGATGAAAATACTACTTGCCTTCAGAGAGAGAACTGAGTCTAAGTGCAGAGTGAAACATAATTTTTTTTTACTTTCTTTTCTTGATTTTTCTTGGCAATATGGCTAATATGGAAATGTTTTGCATGACTTCACATATATAATTAAAAGTACATTTCTTACCTTCTCAATGGGTGGGGGAGAAGCAGGAAGACAATTTGAAACTAAAAAAAAAATTTTAGATGAATAATTTTTTTAAAAATTTAAACTTCAAAAAAACTTTTAAATACGCTAAGCACAAAAAGTACAAAAAAAAAAAAAAAGTTGAGAGGTTGAAAAGTTCACAGCTAACCAGGAAAATAAATCAGGAAGCCTTCATGGAGAGAACGGTATTTGGTCTGACTCGAGGTATGAGTGGGAATTGGATGGGTGGGAGAAGGCATTCAAGCAAGAGATAAAGGTGTAATTAAGTACTTGAAGAAAAGTGAAAGGAGTGTTAATGACAAGTCACCCAGTTTGCTTGGATCTTGGGGCAGGGAAAAGTGAGTAGTATGAGATAACACTGGATAGGTAGTGTGGGATAAAATTGTGCTGGTATAATTCCAGGCTTAGTTTATTCTGCAGCCCATGGGGGAAAGCTTTTGTGCAAGAGAGAGAGTTGTGTGATCAGAGCTTGAGAAAAATTAATGTGGCAGCAGAGTAGAGAATAAATTAGAATTCTAAGGCAGTGAGACAGAGAAAACAATTAAAGGGTTATTACAGTAGTCGAATGATGTAATATTTGTAAAAAGCACTTAGCACAGTGCCCAGCATATAGTAAGCACCATATAAATGCTTATTCCTTTCCTCCCTCAGAAAAAAACTTGGGAATACTTTTATGAACTAATGTTCATAATGAGCAATGAGCAGAGACAAGAGAAACATTTACACAATGTCTATAATAATTTAAAGGAAAAATGATGAACAGACTTAAGAATCAATTATGACTTTCTAAAACTGACAGTCAACTTGCTTTTTGTTATAATGGTGGTTAACTATCAATACAGAATGAAGCATATACTTTCAAACTTGGCCTAGGTTTTCATTTGTTTTGGCTGCCTAGACTTACTTGTTTACAAGGGAGGAAACCAGGGGTGGAAGGCAGTGAGTCAATGGGAGGTGACAGTGAGGATTTGACAGAGAGACAAAAACAGAGACAGAGAGAGACAAAGACAAAGAACATCAGTAAAATGTCTTTTAAAGTAAAATAAAATGAAGGATTGAACTGGAAAACAATAAATATCCTTTCTAGTTCTGTGACCCTCAAATAATATTTGGAAGATTAAAGTCAAGAATAAAGTTAATGTCCTTTGTAGTTAATTTGAGAATTTATAATTGTCAAAAAGATCTATTCACTTAAAGTTGTTTTTAAAACAGTATTGTTGTTATCGATAATAGATTTGCAGTGTCATATACAATCATCTTCTTTTCCCCCTATTTTACTATGTTATGGAAATGCTTGTTTTATTTTTTAATTTCAGAAAAAATAATAAACTTAATGAGGCTTGTGAAATAATAGACAAAAATTAGCATAGATTTTTTTTAAAAACTATCAAAAACTTAGAAAGAGAATGGATGTTAGTTACTAAGTATATATTATTAACTGAATACTTGTTTTATGTCCTTTATCAGGTTATGGAGGATTTATATTTAATTTTGAAATAAGAAACCTACTTTTTCTTGCATGAAGTAGGTATTTAATAAATATTTGCTGAAAATATACATATGTGTATTGTAGGCAGAGAGAAAGACAAAATTTTGGTTGAAATGTCCAAGGATCTGTGATTTCATAGATGTGGGGATTCCTTCCACCAAGATAGATCATGACCCATCTACAATTTATGTAAAATTAGAGAATTCTCCAACGTTCACAAAGGTCACTTAATATGTTTGTGATCCTTCAATAACTGAGTGTCAGACATGGGATTTAAACTCAGATCTTCACAGCTCCAAGTACACTATTGTACCCACTACACATCACTGCTTCATTATCTATAAAAATAATGAGTGTAATGAAACAGCAACTGAGCTATCTTAAAGTTTTGGCTTTATCATCTGAGCTATCTTAAAGATCTGGCTTTTGCCATTTTGCCATTTGCCTGTTCTCAAATCCCAGTACTTGAGCAGATAATTTCCACTTTCTAAACATCTATAAAGTGAATTCTTTGATACTGGTGATCTCTAAGCTCTTTCCCAGCTCCGAATCCCAGAAAATTAGGAAATATTAAATCTGCAAACTAAGCTACCTATTAAGAAAGTAAACTTAATAGCATGGATTTATGCTGTGTTAAGAGTTTAAAAAGAGAAGGATGTGTTTCCTCTGCCCCCAATTAATAACTTTGATTTATCCTTTTGGGAGTATAATTATTGATAATCATGATCACTTCTCACTACTTTTCCCATTACCAATAAACCTCTTACTTGTTACAGAGCAAAATGAGGAGTCTTCTGGGATAGAGAACCAATTGTGTTGTAAAGACCTGAGCTCTAGAGAGGAAAATGCAGCTCTATATGTCAAATCTCCTATCTCTGAGCGTGGGGTAGATCAGTTACAATGGCAGCTGTGATCATGGATCCAAAGGGAATTTCTGCTTCTCAGTGACACTCTCATAAGAACATGGGCTTCTGGCCATGCTCTCATACCAAGTTTAATTCAGTCCAACAAATGATTCTACTGTGTGCCAGGCCCTCTGCTCAGCACTGTGGGAAGCAAGAGGGGGAAGGGGAGGAGAGAGGTCTGAACCAGATTTTTGTGACCCTAAATCTGGCATTTTCTTTACCATTGTTAATCCTGTAACAAAGGTCCTTTTCCCAAAAGGACCATCCCCAAAATTGCATTCTACTGGGCAATGGCAACATATTTACAAATCAGTTGAGTGCCAAGAAAATTGAGGAGGCTAAGAAGAAGCAAAGAAGGTGGAAAATGCTATGAACCAGGGAAGGTTATATAGAAAATATAGCATCTAAGGTGAACCATGAAGGAGGACAAAAATTTTGAAAGTACAGGTGAGTTGAAGCTAACCAAGCTGCTTATTGGATCAGAACCAACTCACCTGGAACTTAATAGAAATTAATTCTTCAATTGTAAGGCAAATCATCATCTCTAGGATATAGTTCAGAGGTGGGATTGATGAATGCCGTATCTCTTCCTTCCCTGATGTCTGTAAATAACTCTGACCTCGGTGTAGTGGGTTTTGTTTGCTGACAGTTTAGTTGAAATGCCTTATAAAAGCAATACAGTGACAAATTTGCTCACTTTATATTTTAACTTTGCTCCTACTGGGCCAGTTGTGTATCTTCAATAGTCTGGAGAATTAGGATGGTAATTGACTGCCTGGTAGATATTATATTATCTGTTCCTTATTGGCAAAGAACTTTTTGTTGGAACTTGGGGTACTTTATTGGCTGAATAGAATCCTTAGAAGGAGAATTCTTAATCCTTACTTCTGCTAAACTTAAGAGGTTGAGAGTTTGGACTCATTTTATATTGTTAATATTTTAATTCAAGAAGCAAAGCACCTATTAGGTGTTGTTATACTGTGCAGAAATAAACAAAATCCAGAAAACCTTAGAACAGTGGAATAAAATGAGTGTCTCCCATTCTTCTTTTAGGTCTCTCACCCTCATCTCTTCTCTGTTTTTGTAATTACTGAGGATTGGCAAAGTAGCTTCATAGGACTTAGAACTGGAAAAAAAAATGGTGATTAAAATGATTCTAATACATTACAAGTTTCTGAAATTTAAAAGGGGCTGTCAGAGAAGAACCAGAGAAATCAATGCTAAACACTAGTTCTTCCGTGAGCACATTATAACTCGAAAAAAGGAACAGTATCCAATCCGTCTTAACTTGGGACCCAAGGATAGAAGCATACAGTGGGATGGACAACAAAGAAAAGAAAATTAAGGCATTCTTCCCATTTGCATGACAGAGAGGCGGAAAGTACTAAGACTGAATATTTTATACATTGTCAGATGAAGGGTGACTTTGCTTAATTATTTTTCTTTGTTATAAGAGAGGGTACAATTTTGGGGAGTGGAAGGTGGGGTTTTTTCCTTCCTTCCAAAAATGACTGGGATGGAAAAACAAAAGGAATCAATTAAGCCTGTTAAAAAAAGAACAAGGAAAGTGAAAACAGCACCCATTATTCACCTCTCCCCCACCCCTACCTCCTCATCCCCAATGGTAAGAAGGCAATGCCTCCAAAACAGGACCTTCAGGGAAGGGATACAGCCAGGGAAGGGATACAGCCAAAGATGTAAAATCTTTAGACAATGACAAGAGGGAGGACTCCCATAGTTCTTCTGGAGAAATGGAAAGAGCATTTGGAATCATAACACCTGGGCTTCAAACCTACCTGTGTCCTTTATTATTGTTGTGATCCTTGTGAGCATGATTTTTTGAACTCAGTTGCCTCATTCTGAGGTTTTGACTAAAAAGTTCCTTCTGGTGCTAACTTCTTTTCCTGTGATTTGATAGGTTGGCATTTTCTTGGTTAAAAATCTTGGATCCGTTCTTATTTCATGCTTGGGTCAATCCAGAAATCTAGAAGTAGGCGGAGGATTTTTTTTTTTTTTTTTTTTTTTTTTTTTTTTTTGCTGAGGCAATTGGGGTCAAGTGACTTGCCCAGAGTCACACACCCAGAAAGCGTAAAGTGTCTGAGGCCAAATTTGAACTCAGGTCCTCCTGACTTCAGGGTGATGTTCTAGCCACAGGCTGAAGATTTTATAAAGTGGGGTATGGTCTGTAGCCAGTGAATTTGATTGGCTTCCCCTCTCAAAAATTTCAACAGGGAACAACCCAAGAAGATGGAGGACTTTGTGGGTTGTGACTATAGCCTAGAGATTGTTTGATTCAATCCCCTGGTTTTACAGATGAGAAAACTAAGATCCAGAGAGTTGATACTTCCCATGGGTTACACGGTTACATACTAGTTAGTAGCAAAACTGGCATCAGAATCTAGGAGCTGTATTAGAGACTTCACCTCATTGTCTTACCAAAGAAACTCAGACAGGTGCTGGTAACCTAGTGCCATGCCTTTTGCATTAATCTCAACTTCAGTCATTAAGTTGGTCCCTTAAGAGTCCATCATATGTCTCTTCCAATCTTCCTTATTCAAGTGCCTAGATTTCATTACTAGGTGATGCTTTTTCTTTTTCTTTGAGAAATGTGATGAGAGTACTTTGACCAAGGGGAAATTTTTTCAATGGAATTCCCCTAATCACTTCCTTTTTTCTACACCCCACCCCTTCCCATACAGTTGTCATTTCTGTTTATTTTTAACAAAATCTTAACAGGTTACCTGAATAGTGGGTGCTGTTTTCTACAAGAGATTTATTTTCAAGTTGAATAATTAGATGTTGAAATGGAACAATCAGAATTGAGACTTCTATTTTTAATCCTTCAAATGAGAAGTAGGAAGCACTAACTCCATAGGGCTGTTGTTAGCTCCCAGATGCTTTTCTGTGCTCATGTCACAGCAGCACTACAGGAAATGGGAGGGAGAGAGGTTGGTGTTTACATGCACTTGTGACTTTTGTGTGTTTACAGGAAGAAAGAGAAGGCTCGTTCTGGTTGAGCCCTAAGAAGGCAATTGGTGTTGTTGCTCTGGGAAAGCCGTTTATTCAGAAGACTTTTCATATGACTAAAAACATGCTCTCCTGGGTAGGCAAATGTAGTTTGTGCAACAGGAAAACAACACCAGTCCAATTCTCTCCTGGCCCCTGTATTTCTTTGGCTCCAGTAGGAAAGACTCATATGTAAGGAGAGTAGAACCAGGTCTTTCATAAGCTACTGAAGCAACAACATTCACCCCACATCTCTTCTGCATGATCCAACTTTTAAATGTAGCAATAGGAGTTTGTCTGCTATTTGAATATATATTTAAATAATAAAAGTAACTGTTTTTGTTACCATTGTTGAAAAATAATCATAAAATGTCTATTTCTTGACTCCTAAAGAACAGTGTTTTTATTTCTTTAGAAAAAAATACATTTTTTTAAATAGTATTTTAAAAAAAATTATGGAAAATCAAAACATCATTCTTATTAGTATCCTCTGTTCAACTTCTTCTTTGGGATGGTATGTGATATCTGAGGGCAACATTTAAGCTCTTCTGTTAAAGATTATGTTCAATAGTGACCAGATGTTTCAGTCCAAGAATGATTTCAGCAGGACAAAAAATGAGCTGGTCTACTTATCTCACCTATTTCTACTTGTTTCATCCAAAAAAAAAAAAATCAAAGAAACAACCAATCCATTCTTTCTATTAATATTATTGAGAATACACTAGAGATTTTGGTTCATTATCAGAAAAAAAAAATTGAGGGAACCAGTGTGATGTTCTAGAGAGAAGGAAAATGCGGATTTGTATTTCACCTATGAAATACAATGACTTTGTATCCCTTGGAAAATAATTCCATCGAATAATAAAAATATTAATAATAATAGCTATCATGTATATAGTGCTTTAAAGTTTACAAAGCACTTTACATATGCAGTCATTTGAAATTCACATCAACTTTCAGGTATTTTTTTCTATTTTTATCTCTATTTTTACAAATGGGAAACTGAATCACAGAAAGATTTCAATGTCTTAACTAGGATTATACAGTTAATAGACATCTGAGGTAACAGCCAAATGGAGGTCTTCCTTACTCCAACTCCTATGCATCCACTTCATTACTTAGCTTAGGGCTCACAGAAAACTCTATGAGACTAAGTTTTAGAGAAGAATCTGATCTATGTTGGGCTAGAGAAAATTCCTTCTTGGGGACCGTCATGCCAGTGAAATACTAGATTGTTTTTTTAATCAGTTTTTTTTAAAAGAGTAACAGACATTGTCAGCATAAACAATAATATATGATATTAATAATTACTAATTAATACTACAGGGCAGCTAAGTGGTCAAATGGATAGAGAGCAGTCTGGGGTCAGGAAAACCTAAATTCAAATCTAGCCTTACACACACTTACACATCTGGTAAGAATCTGAGCTTTTTTCTGGACAAATCACTTAACGCCATTTGCCTCAGTTTCCTAAAATGAGTTGGAGTTGGAAATGGCAAACCTCTCCAACGAAGAGTTGGACATGACTGAAATATTATAAGATCCTTGTAGATTTCCAATAGTCTACTTACCCTGGCAATGGCTGGTGGTATTTCAGATCAGAACATTATCATTATTGTAGCTATTTCACTTCAGTTATTTAAAATAAAAGCATATGGAGCTTGGTAGCATTAATGATCCTTTGCAGTAGGCTCCAAGGTGGAGGAGAGAATAAGCATTTATATGATGTTTGCTGTGTCAAGCACTGCACTGATGCTTTTTTACAAATATGGTCTCACTGAATCCTTAAAAAAAAAACCTGCAAGGTAGATGGTATTATTATATTTGTTTTTACAGATAAGGCAAATAAAGATAAAATGAGTTAGCCCAGAGTCACATATCTAATAAATGTCTGAAACTGAATTTGAATTCGTGTTCCCAACTTCAGACCCAGCATTCTAACCACTGTACCCCTGAAATGTTGTGTATGACTTCCAAAAATGAAGATACCAACCTCTCCCTGTCTTCCACTCTGTCATTTTATCAACAAAATAAATGGTAAAAAACAAAACAAACCTGGCTGTCAAAGAACTTTCTTTCAGAGAAAATCACATGACAATTATAAGTATCTTATGGATAAATATAAGAGACCTCATGGCATTCTGGATGGGACTATGGAGTCGTCAGAGTTTGAATTTGACTTTGATGCATGTAGGCAATGTGATCCTGAGCAAACATCTCAGGAAACTGTAACATTGTAATTTGCAGAAAAGATGCCGATCTGCACTTTTTACCAAGCATTCTGAATAACAATGAAATCACAAGTCAAGGCCAAAAAAGAAAAATACAAAGTAAATTGGGAGGCCAGGAGGACTTTGGGAAGAGGGTAGTTGCTGGAATAAGGAAAGTTCTTATAGCCAGGTGATCCTCCAGCTGAGCTTTGAAGGAAACTAGGGATTCTAAGAGACAGAATCTGAAAAGGGATTGCATTCTAAGCTTAGGGGACAGACTGAACAGAGATGGAGATAGGAGCCCATTTGGCTGGACTGATGAATGTATAGAGTGTAATATAATCAGAATAGAGCCAGTTTGTGACAGGCCTTATATGCCAGGGAGCTATTTGTTTTACATTCTAACTGTAATGTGGAACTATTAGAGTTTATTAAACTGGGTAATGGCATGTGCAACTCTTGTTCATATCCTGAATATCTACCATAGGGGACTCCTATATTGCAGTATTAGCCAGAGCTAGAGGCTCAGTTAAATAGAACAGGTACAATTCAAGGTCTCTTACCTTCAGTTTATTCATGTGAAATCTTCCACTGGAATCTTTGTAACGTCAAGAGAAAGAGTATACAGTGTTCACCTGTGCTGAAGTTGAGAGGGCACTGGCAGGAGTCCTACAAGAGAGTCAGCCACGAATGGGTTACATAGAGAAATACTTAAAGATATTGGGCAGTGCTTTTTTGTGGTACCCAAAAAACAAAACCCTGGAGCCTAATAGACAAGTCTGTCAATTAAGAAATTTGCTGTGGGATATGAATGTGACAGGTGTACTGTTATGTTGTATGAAATGAGAAAATAGCTGATTTCAAAAAGACATGGATTTATATGAACTGATTCAGAATGAATAGGCAGACGCAGAACAATTTATACAGAAACATGAAGATCATTAAATGAAGATTTTGAGGATTTTTATAAACTGGTGAAGAATGAAATGAGCAGAACCATTTATGCAATAATAACGATCTTGTAAAAAGAAACAACTTTGAATGCTATGACAACTCTGATCCATAAAGTGAACATTCACATTTCCAAAATGTTAACAATAAAAGAGACTACCCATTTCAGAGTGATGATGCATTTAGGAGCAGCATGAGATTTTTTTTTTTTAAACATAACCATTGAAGGAATTTGCTTTGCTTGGGACAATGCATTTTTGTCATAAGAAATTACTTTTTGTTTTTCTTTTCTTTTTTAAAAATGGGTGAACACGGTAGGAGACAAAAATAGATCCCTATTTTTTTCAATTGAGAGGTGGGGGTGCTACATATGAGAAATATCCCCTTTAATTTCCATAGTAGGTAACTGTATTATTTGTTTTGCTTACTTTTTAAAATTTTATTTCAAGGGATTTCTCACAAAGTGGGAGCAATTTATAAATTGTTGAATGTTTCAGTTGTGTCCAATTCTTCATGGTCCTATTTGGGGTTTTCTTGGTAAAGATACTGAAGTGGTTTGCCATTTCCTTCTCCAATTCATTTTACAGAAGAGGAAATTGAGGCAAACAGGGTTAAGGGATTTGCCAGGTCCACATAGTAAGTGTCTGAAGACAGATTTAAACTCAGGAAAATGAGTTTTTTGACTCCAGTCCAGCACTCTATCCACCACATCACCTAGCTGACCCAATTTATAAATATGTAAATGTAATATGAAAACAAAGTACATTAATAAAACTTTTTAAAAATCTGTATAGTGGAAAGAAACATCCACATTACTGAGATATCAGAACCATTTCAATATTTAATTCTTATAATATAAATTTGAGGAATTATAAAATCAGCAACATATGTAATGAGTTTTATCAACCTTAAAGAATTATATAAATATTATAGTAATAAATGGATGAATTGAAAGAATTAAATGATAATGTATCTGGCCACAGGCTAAATATCTGTTGTGCTTATTGGCCTTAAAATAAAAATGAAAGGTTGGGCACTTATTAGGTAACATGACTTCTTTTTTAGTCTATGATCATATAACAGAAATAACAAAAGCTTGTACCCCTTTAAAATAAGTTGTTTGCCTAATGTGTATAAGTCTACTTGTAAGTTTTTAAAAGTTTTTTGGAGAAGTGTGCCTCCTTATTGTTGCTCAGGGGACCCAGGTGAGTGAAATATCTCCTCCTTCCAGTAGGACACAAAGTTGCAGACACCATTTGACAAGTCTGTCTAGTTTATACTGTTTTTCTTTGTAACAAGAAAAGGTTTATGGAGGGGAGGACGGAAGGGAGGAATAGAGAGAGGTTATGTCCCATAATGATTATGAGGTTTAAAAAAAAAGCAAAAATATAATTTTTTTTAAAAAATCCCTCTTGGGAGGGATAATCATGTCTGACCTCAGGGTACCTTGGTTTAAGTTTTAATCACATCACTCATTTGTTAATGGTTGGAGCAACCCTGGTTTTATGGATTCCTTTGCTTTTCAATTTTTCCAAGGGCATCTGGATGATGATGGGCTACCACATGGCCTCTGCACCGTCACCTACTCCTCCACAGACAGATTCGAGGGACACTTTGTCCATGGAGAAAAGAATGGACGGGGAAAGTTTTTCTTCTTTGATGGAAGGTAGCATCTGACAATTTGTGTTCATGCTTCTTTTCTTTGGAGAATTTGTCTCCATGTTGACTTTTATGCTGATCTCATGACTGGTTTCCCTTCCCTTCCCTTCGTTAAAGGCTCTTCTTCTTCTTTTTAAATCATTTTGCTTTGCTTATCTTTACTGCTTGAGGGGATAGTGAGAAAACAGCTTTTAATCTCTTGTGAATGTGGGTGATGATGTGAGTAATAACAAGAACTCCATTCTCAATAAGCAAGAGAAAGCAACTTTGACCCTGCCTCATACAGAGAAGTGGCCAGTCTCCTAAATCACATTAGTTTTGAGAGAAATGATTATTTCTCTTTTATATTAATAGCCAATTGTTAAAATTGGGGAGACCCCAATTTTCCCCTGTCCTATTTCTTCTTACAATCTCTTAAGGAGGATTGATTGAAGGATTAACATTCTCCATATTCTGGGTATTGCTACTCCAGCCAATTAGCTCAGGTTTGGGTGGGATATATAAATTCTTTAAATAAATTGCCTAAGGTTGGGGGGTTACTTCAAAGTAAGTGACATAATCAAAGTTCATTAAGATAGATCCATCCCCTTATTATACTATTTATTCTCTCATTAATTGCTAACCAATCACAGTTAGTTGCCACCCTCAGGAATATCCCTTTTCCAAGGGCATAAAAGCTGTAAGCTTGCTGCCATTATTGTCTTTGGCATTCAAGAGTGCTACAGACCTTTTTTTTTTAAATGCTGGCATTATTAATAAAATATCTAATTACCCAGAAGTTAAGTCTCTCAAACTTTTTAAACATCATAGTTAGAACTTCAAGGAATTGTCCCCATGACTTTTCCGATAGGCAGACACTGAGAATTAGGGGTTAGTACTTAAATTGGTTAAACTAATCTTAATTATAGGACACAGCTTAATTATAATAACACTTAAGTTTGGGAAAAGGGGGTAACCTCCTAAACCTTAATCCATTCTAAAAGAATCAGGTAGACAAAATCCTGGGGCTTTTATGTATAGATGAAGTCTCTATGGATGACAAGGACTAGATACATGTCATTTAGTCATAGTGAACTAAAGTCTTTTGCTACAGACACAGTGGGGCTGTCACGAGCTGCTGTTTATGATATTCTGTAATATTCGCTTGATCACTTGACAAATATAAACAGGTTAATTTTAAAGGTTTTTCTTGTGCATGGGATTCTTAATTATTCATGGCAATGGCAAGAGGTTAAGAGAGCATACATAATCAAAATCTATAAATTATAACTTTGTCTCTAATCAGTTGTTCTAACTCACTCCCCCACTGACGCTTTTTGTGATTCAAATCTGTTAATTCAACAGGCATTTATTAAGCATTTACTATGTTGATAGTATTTGGGAAGCAAAACCAAAAAAAAAAAAAAAAACAAAATGGTTCCTGTCCTCAAAGAGCTTATATTCTATTAGGGAGACCATAACATGTACAAAAGTGAGTCAGTATCAATTAGATGCAAGCTGTTGTTTGTCCTTCATTCTTGAAAAGGACCATAACATCAGGGTGGGGATGACATGCAAGTAAATTGGATTTAAGTGAGGGAGGTCTGGGCAATGTCACCTGCCTCAGTTTCCCCTTCAGAGCCATCTGGGTCCAGTGGCCAGAGAAAGATCAAATGATTTCAAGAGAGAGAGAGCTATGAAAATAGAAGGAAGTAACTGATTTTCATTTTTATGAATTTCCCTTGAATTATCCCCTGGCAGAGATGCTGAAGAGCAGGAAAACAGTGGCTGAGCAGTAATGTGGAGAGGGAGAAAGCAAAGACCCTGATTAATCCTTCAGTGAATAATTTAGCAGTGACTTCAATGGATGGGATTGATTGGGCTGGGCTTCCTCCTGACTTCCCAAATTGTTGGTCTTAATGTGGAAACATCAGCTCTTCTTCAAAGAAAAAAGATTAAATTTCACCTGGAGGGTCCCCTGCAGGGTGAGATGTTATTTTGAAAAAGCCCAGTGCCCTCTAGTCCAAAATAGCAAGATATTTTAGATGAAAGAGGGGGAAAAAGAAGCTATAAACTGGCTGAGAATCCATTCTGTGCGGTTGTTCCCCTGGACACAACACGGCTGTCCCTTTTTGGCAATTATATAGACAAAAGGCAGTATTGTTTCTTGTAGCAAGGGCAGCAGTGTTTCCAAGGGAGAGAAAGGGAGGGAGGAAAGGAGAGAGGATAACTCCATTGAAAATCAGGGCAGCTCAATTTCTTTTTCTTGCTCCTCACTAGATTTTTTTTTTTTTTAAGACAGATTACCTGGGTGAGTCCAACCAAACTGTCTTTTTTTTTTTCTTAACCTACTAAATATAATTTCAACTTGAACCAAGTACTTTCTTTTCCTTTTCAATCCCATATTAGGCAATATGGATAGTAGCACATTTCTCAGTTCCCAGCAAATAGGCACTTCTTTTAGTGGCCACACACTCAAAGAGTGTGAGTAGGTCCTATGCAGAACTTGTATAACCTTATTATTCAGTCATATCAGTCATGCCTGACTCTTTGTGACTCCATTTGAGATTTTCTTGATGAAGATATTGGGGTGGTTTACCATTGCTTCCCCCAGCACATTTTACAGATGAATTAAGTGCCACAGCTAATAAATATTGGAGATCAGATTTGAACTCAGGTCTTTTTAGACTACAGTTCCAGGAGGAAAGAGAGAGAAATACACACAGAAAGAAACAGAGACAGACAGAGAGAGAAAGAGAAAGAAAAATTAGTCATCATAACATGGATAAAGATGGTGCAAAGAACGCTGAGGAATGCTCAGACAGGAAAGAGCAATATCCTAGACATACAAACAGCAAAAATTATTCCGGAAGAGAAGGTGATCAAGTAACAAATGACTATCAAGAAGATTGAAAAAAGAATTAGATTTGACAGTAAAGAGACCATTGGTAACTTTGGAGAAGGCATTCTTTTTTGAATGAATACATAATTCAGAGAAGTGAGAAGAGAGTGAAAAGGTAGAGGTATCAAATACTCATGGGTTTTCGAGGTTGTTGTTTTCAGGGAGTTTAACCTAGAAGGAGAGGAGAGACAGAATTACAACAAAGGGATCTTGTAGACTCTAGTGAGGTTTGATGGAGGAAATTGGGAGTGTTTTGTAGGTTTTTTGGGAAAGATCCAGATAGATATAGACAAATATTGAACATTAAAGAGTGAGGGAAAAAGACAGGAATGGCTTTATAGTGGTATTTACCTAGTAAATGTGGCCAGTCAGAATTAGGGAAGGCAACTAGGTTTTTGCTACTAGGTGCCACCATGGGAAGGAACTTCTGGCTTATAGAGGTTCTTCCGGATGCATATATTAAGACCTTCTGCTACCCTTGTCATACATATTGTAATCACTTTGTATACCCTCAGGGTTTTACCCCTCTCTCCATTGCTTTAACCCATCTGAACTCTTCAGCAGATGAGCCATTCCCTTGCCTTATGTCCCTATGTCAAATTGGGTGAGCTGTCCCCTGCATCCCACTCTCCCTCAACTGAATTTTCCCTAACTACCAGAATACCCAATTATAGCCTTGTATGGCTAAATTCTGAGAATTCAAGGCCAAAGTACTGGCTACCGTTATTATAGAGTGCGAGCTAGGAATTTTCTGATTATTTATTTCTTTTGTGTAGTCACAGATCCTCCCACAGAATCATAGAGTTACTTTGGATATCAACAGATTGTGTATCTTAAGTTAGAACTAATGGTACTGGCTGAAGTTATTACGGAGTGCGAGCTAGGAATTTTCTGATTATTTATCTCTTTTGTGTAGTCACAGATCATCCTCCCACAGAATCATAGAGTTAGTTTGGATATCAACAGATTGTGTATCTTAAGTTAGAACTAATGGTCAATGACCTTAAAGTGAGGAAAGAAAAAAAAAAAAAGAGCAGTAGTCTTGTGCTTGAAGGATTATATTGCAAAAAATAGCTACTGAAAGATATCCCACATTGCCATCTTTAGGTATTTTGAGTTAAAGACATCTTAGTAATCATCTAAGCCAATACTTTCATTTTACAAATGAAATTTGAGCCCAGAGAGGTCCAAGGCCAGATATCTAGTAAATGGCAGAACCAATGGTTGAACTTCAATCTTCTGGTGACTCTTCCAAGTGTTCTTGGAACACTCTAAGGAATAGCCTTTCTATAAAGAGAGGCTAGCTCTCTAACATATAGCCTTTTTATGAATTTCCACTAAACAGATTTTTTTCTAGGACTTATTACCCAGGCAGATCTCATCAGGAAGAATTTTGTGGGGGACTTATGAAGATCAGAGGAAAAGTTAGATTAGTATACATAAAATCTCTTCTAGGTCTAAAATACAACAAATCATTTCACCAGATTAAGAAGGAGAACTTGGGCTGCCTCTGTAATAAACAAGGATTTACTTAGATTTGGTCCAAAATGTGTGTATCCTCTTCTGCCCCACTCCATTGTGGGGAGCTCAAGGGGAGTTGTAGACCTGTGTCAGGTAGACACTTACCTTAGAACTTAGTCCAGCGGATGGTACCACCTGAAAACAGCTTCTCAAATGGTTTAGCTAAACATAAAGTTAGAAGAGACCTAATGGGTTAATAAAGGGAACTGGAAACCATAGAGCTGCTGTCCAAACTTTGAAGATTTATGTCAGAAAGATGATTATGCTTTCCTCTAATGTGATTGGGCTGTCTTATGCTCCCTTCACTAAGGATCTCACATGGTAAAAGACTTTAAGGCAGGGATTCTTAAACTGGATCCTGGGAAATTTTATTTTTATTTTTATTTTAATTTGATAACTGCATTACAATATAATTGAATATTGTTCCTTTGGGAACAGTGATAACAAAAGGTGCCATCATCTTAAGTGATTAGGGCAGGCTCCAAAGTCTTGTTCCACCCCTACCTATTTTATACTGTACATTATTCTGAGAAGGGGTCTATGGGTTTCAGAGTCCAAGTAGGCGCCAGGATCCACAAAAGGTGAAGGACCTTTTGCTTAGAGGAGGCTGGATGACCATATGTTGGAGATACAGCACAGTGGGATGCTGAGAAGACTAGGTGACCTCTGAGGGTTCATCCCACTAAGATTCTATGATTTTATGAAAGGGAGGATAAGGATGTAAAGGACCTTTGGTCTAAAAATCATGCTTTAATGAAACAGAAACAAGCACTTTGAAATGAAAATTAAAACAACAACAACAAAGCAAATTTAGAAAGATGTTCTGGGAAGTCTGAGAGGAAATAGGAAATAAAAATATCTGTATCTTTGTTATAAACTCATGAAAGTCCCTTCTTTGATTTGATGACTTTGGATGAAGGGTTACACCCCTAAATTAGAAGGAAGGGAGGAGAAATCCCATTTGATATTTTGATAATTTTGAGAGCAATTTTGAGAGGCAAAACTTTTTCTTTAAGTGGTATATGATTTAATAGTAGTTTAATAGCAGGAATTTCCTCCACTTGGATTTCTGGAAGAAGAAATAGCTCTATTGAATTTTAACTGGATGAATTCCTGGAAACCAGTAGAAAGTCTTAAAATGTCTTAATTGTGTAAATTCAAAGGAAGCCGTTAGCTGAGAGTCTGAAAAAAAGCTTGGCTTAGTGAACAGAGGGCCAGTCTTGAAACTGAGAAGACATGGCATCCATAACCTGTGTTTTATATTGATTGTGGGATCCTAGACCAGAAATTTTACTCTCTGAGACTGTAAGCTACCACAAGTTCTTTTAATAGAGTGAGTCAGGTGGGGTAGGGTTAAGATTACTGTACTAATGAATTCACACATCTAGATTAAAAATAAAAGCAAATTTAAATAAAGAACTCCAAAATTTAGTTCTGCAAAATCAGAATATTAATTACTCATTAAGTTGCCCTGCCTCCATTTCAGAATGCTTTCTCATGTTCGTGTGGGATCATAGATTAAGAGCTAGACTTACCCTTAGTCATCATCTACTCCCTCCTTCTTGAAGTTCTGGAATTTTTTGAGTCATGTCTGACTCTTCATGATCCTATTTAGAGTTTTTTTTGGAAAGATATTGAAACAGTTAGCCATTTCCTTTTCCAGCTCATTTTACAGATGAAGAAACTGAGGCAGACAGCATTAAGTGACTTGCTCAGGGTCATACAACCACTAAGTGTCTAAGACAGGATTTGAAGTCAGAAATATGAGTCTCATTTCTGGCATTTCTTATTTTGAAGATGAGAAAACTGAGACCCTAAGAGATAAAAGGATTTGCACCAGGACCAATTCAGATTAATAAACATTTATAAAACCTTAAAAGGAATAAGACACTGGGTTACATCCAAAACAAGGTAAACTTATTAAGTTCTATGACCCGTTGAATGTTATCAACAGACAAACCAAATGATTGTCAATCAGCAAATTCAGCAAATTTGAGGGGAAGTCATAGTCTTTGTGCTTTGCCATATTTAATTGTCCTACAAGTAAAATGAAGTTCAGCTGACAATTATTTCCAGAAGAAAGACCAGGTAATACGGATTTTATAATCCAATTTCTTCACTGAAATCCTAAATTGAAATCCTTCCTTTAGTCAATATTTATAGGCAAGGAGGAAGCATATAATAATAATAATAATAATAATAATAACTGATTTTATAGAGTGTTTTTAGATTTATTAGGTGCTTTCTGTATGTTAGTTCATTTGACAATAACCTATAATGTAAGTACTCTTAAGTCTTTTTTTCCCCTCTCTGTGTTACAGAAGAGGAAACTGAGACTTTGAGAATTTAAATGGAATAATAACATCCACATCCCAGAGTTTTTGTGACAATAAAATAAAATAATGTTTGTAAAATGTTTCGCAATCCTTACAGCACTATATAATGCTAGTTATTATTGTTAGGTGACTTGTTCACAATCTCTCAACTAATAAGCATCAGAGGCGGCGTGTGAGTCCGAGTTTCTCTTGACCCTTAGCTCAGCCTTCTTACCGCTACACCATCCAAATGTTTATTGACATTAACAATAACCAGAGGAAGGGCTTGTCTGATGTGGACCAGGAATTTGATGCTAGTTCCAAGTGTATTTATTTAAAGACAGGCTAACTCAAGCTCTGAGCTTTCCTACCTGTAAAATGTTTTCCAGTGGAGTATTGTGAAAATGAATAGGAAACTAAAATATTTTAGGAGCCACATTTCTACTTACTCTGAGTTCAGATTGTAGATGTTGGTTTTTATTTAAGGATATTTTGACCAAAATTTTGCAGGAACAAAAATCATTTGGTAACTTTTTGGTCAAATCTAATGAGATAATAGGATGTTTGGGTGTTGTAGAGAATAGAGCATTGTACTGGGAGTCAAAAAGACCTACCTGAGCTAAAATCTTCCCTCAGACTCTTATTAGCAGTGAGACCTTGAATAAGTCATTTAACTTCTTTTCTGAGCCTCAATTTCCTCATCTACAGAAAATGAGTCACTTAACGGCCTATAAGAAGGTCTCATCTAGCTCTAAATCTATTATTCTATAATAAGATATGAACTGACCATAGAGTTGTATTATTGGAGATTCAACTGGATATTTAACCTGAAGATAAAGTAGGGATCTGAAAATATTATATTTATTTCTGAATCTTTATATTAATTTTTAAAAATTCTAATACATTTATGATATGCTATCAACTCAAATTTTCTCCTTTCTACCTGTGCCAAAATTATTGTTGTTGTTGTTGTTTTCTTTTTTTAAAACTGGATTTTCTTTTTTTCCAAAAACAAGTAAAGATAACATTCACTTTTGCAAAACTTTTTGTTCCAAATTTTTCTCCCTTTCCCTGCCATTGGAGAAAATTGAGTTTTCCATTTTCCAAGAAGTAGCTATAAAAGTTATCTTGTTTTACTCTGGAGTTTTGTGTTGTATTCAGATATTTTTGGCCTGACATCTTGGAGGGTATCAATGACTGACTTACTCAAAGAAGAAAAATTGTTTTGTGTGATGAGCATAAAACTTAAGTCAGAATTGAAAAGATCCTTACAAACCATCTAGCTCCAGCTTCCACATGATGCAGAAATCTTTTCTATGTTATCCCTAATAATCATTCAACCTGTGCTATGATCTTGTCAAAGGAAATGTAATTTTTTTATGTTTAATATCTAGTAAAAATGGGAAGAAGCCATTATCTAGAGGAAGAAGTCAATGAGTTTCTCCTTGTTTTCATTTTTATTTCAAATTTTTAGCTGAACTTGGTATATGTTTAAGGAGTGGTAAGATTAATTCTGTTAAGCTTTTAGTTTAACTAGTTAAAATCCAGTACCTCCATTTGGGTAGATTGATTAACTGGGTTTCCAGAGGACTCAGCACACAAAAGTTACCTTCTGAGAAACTGATGGTTCTTATTATTAGAAGAGTTTTCATAAATCAAGATTTCAGCATGAACAGGCAGGCAGAAATGCCAAACATAGGTCTCCAGCTGCTGAATTCAAGGTTTAGTTCTTTTAAGAAGCACAGTTTCTACAAAGTCATAGGTCCCCTGATAAAGTTAAAAAGAAAAATTGAAATATACAGTATATATATATATATATTTCTTAGTATTACCAGAAGCTATAAAAGAATTCTGATGTTCCATTTGCTTGGCTAACATGAAGCTTAAGTTCACCTTGAGTTTTCCAAGAAACATCTTGTCATCCTCAGAAATGAACATTGTTCAGTTCAGTTCTTGATGCTGGAAAATCCAGTTATTCAGACCACAAGGTGATCTCTTACTGTTCCAAGAATTCTCCCATGGGCTTTCAACCAAATGGTGCATTGATCTCAAACTCAACTTGTAGGTTTGCTTTAAGATTAGAGTACTCACTACTGCAGAAATCTCTGTAAAGCAAAACAAAGCTTTGTCCATCAATTCCATATTTGAATAAACAAAAGATTATATTATAACTTTCTTATATTTCAAGACCTTATTTTATATATCACCTCATTTCTGGCATTTCCACCAAGTGTCTTACTGACACCTCAAACTAAGAATGTAAATACAAGATATATATATATATATACAGTGTATATGAGAGACAATCACAGTTGAGGAAAAAGGGAAAGGCTGGAAACATCTTCTTGTGGAAAGTGGTATTTGAACTGAATCCTGAAGAAAGTCAGGAGGTAGAGAGGAGAAGGGAGGGCATTCCATGTATGAAGGACACACAGTGAAACAGCACAGACTGGGGAGGAGTGTGGGATGCGAGCTGGCTCAAAAGAGTAGATGGAAAGGAGAAAAATGTAAGAAGACTAGAAAACTAGAAAGGGGCCAGTTGATAAATGGCTTTCATCAAAGAATTTTATAATTGATTCTGGAGGTTAATAGGGAGCCACTAGAGTTTATTGAGTAAGAAGTAGTAGTCAGACTTTTGGCAAATGAGAGAAGAATATACAGGAAAGGGAAGAGATTTGAGGAAGGGAGACAATCAGAAATAATGAAGAATAAAATAAAGGGGGAAATGGGGGAACAGACTAATTGTCCTCTAAAGGACCTTTCCAAATCCAAATCTTTGATTGTTTCCAGGTGTTTCCCTAAGAATCTTTAGAAATCCTAAAATGTATAACTTTTGTTCATTCAAATTGTTCTTCTCCATAATTATTCCAAATCACTGAAGATTTACTGGATTGCACAGGAATAAGAATTTTTTCTATTTTTTTTTAGTAAACATTTTCTGCCTTTTAAAAGGCAAGTATATATTAAGGATTTCGCCTTTTGTGCTCTGACTTTGTGGAATCTAGGTGTGTTTGTGAATGAAATAGTGCATTTAAAAGTGCTTTATAAATGATAATACACTATACACAGGTGAGCTATTATATTATTATTGATAAGGAAGAAGAATGATGTCTTTATGGTAACTCTGTCCTATTCTATCCTGAAGTGATGATTTTTCAAACTCTGTCCTTCTGATTCAACACGGGGTAGGCCAGTGTCCTTCATTCCTTCCCCGCAAACATACACACCTTTCCATTCCTGCTCCCACTCATGCTGAGAAGTGATGCTCAGATTCTATGACAAACCTTTCCCAGAATTAGTGAAGTCGAGAGTACTGTTTTATGAGATGCCAGGGAAAAAAAGAATTCTTAATTTTTAACCAAACCAGAAATCTGAGCATATTCCCAAGGCAAATATTTATATTATAAGAAATGATCTGTAATACCTGACTATGTGAAAGACAGTCAGGGGCTTATTCACGGAAGCCATTGTTTTTGAGAATGAGTAGTGAGGAAGTGCTAGGGGAATCTCTGCTTTGACATTTCTATCTCCACAATGACAGAGAAAGAGAATGTGACACACTTGAAGTTTAGATGGTCTCAGTTTTCCTTTTTTTCACTATTTCAGAGGGAAAAACACGAATACCTGTAGCAGGAGCCAGGAGGTCAAGAGTTAAATCTATCCTCCATTCCTAATCTTAGTTATGTGATCAATTGTATCTTTCCCAATGATCCATGAAAATTCTGGAGCCTAAATTTTAAATTTAGGGACACACACAAAAAATAAAAATAAATAAAAATAAATAAATTTAGGGACACACATCCCCCCCACAAGGAGTTACTGAAGAGTTAAGACTGGAGTTAAACTGATGCAATGCTCCTTTCTATAGAAGACTGAAGCCTTTCTCTTTCTCTCTCTCTCTCTCTCTTTCTCTCTCTCAGCACACTGGAAGGATATTATGTGGATGACGCCTTGCAGGGGCAGGGAGTATACACCTATGAGGATGGTGGAGTACTCAAAGGCACCTATGCAGATGGAGAGCTGAACGGACCGGCCCAAGAGTATGACTCAGACGGGAGACTGATCTTCAAGGGACAATACAAAGATAACATCCGGCATGGAATTTGCTGGATATATTACCCAGTAAGCCTTATGATTGTTAACTTAACTAAGAAATGTTTTTATGTGATTTTTATAAATTTAATATTAACTAATAAGCAAGCCAATTTAATATGATTCTACCCCAAATCCTTCAAATTTTCTTTTTACTATTTAATACTTTTAATCTGTATTTTCACACCAACATATCAAAGACTAAGAATTTCATTAGGGTAGGGATTTCCTACTAATTAGTCAGTAACTTAGTTTTAGTGACTTAAGGGTTATAGAGGTTAAGTAATTTGATTGTGTTCACACAGTTAATAGTGGCTGAGGTAGAATTGAAATTCAACTCTTCTTGACTAGACAGCTAGGTGACACTAGGATTAAGTGCTGAACCCGAAGGCAGGAGGACCAGAGTTCAAGTCTGGCTATGTGATCCGGGCAAGTAACCTTAACCACAGACTGCCTCCGTTTCCTCAACTGTAAAATATAAAATTCTTAGCAAAATGCTTGATTCCAGCACTCTCTCTGTCTCATCAGACTTCCTGTCTCACATATATATAATTTTAAGGGGAAAAAATGCCTTATGGTAACAGCTATTAGTTCTCTCCTTTCATAACAAAGATAATGTAGTAAAACTAAATAGATTTTCACTCTTGCCTACTTGACTTTATGGATTTACTTCAGTTGGGATTTACTTCTTTTTAATAAATTTACTCACTTTTAGAAAGTGAGCATGACCCATTCCATTATTGTTACTGTCTCTGGTGGACCAGGAATAAATCTGAAATTTTCCTTTTTCAAGTTGCCTCACTATTATTGCTCGATTTCACAAGATCCATTCTAGGTCTTATATAAGGGCTATGTGACAGTTATGTGTTTCAAAGTATTAACATTCATATGGCCCTCAGTGATTTGGGAGAATTTCTTGGCATTGCTTGAGAAAGATAATTAAAGACAATAATTCCAGGGTGTGGTCACAATCAGGCAAAAAAATCACTGCTCTAAGCTACCCTATCTGGATTTTTCTGATATCTCAGCTGCATTTGGTGACTTTCCTAAAAGTCTTTCAAATGACTAGATTTGGGAAAACATTTAACTTAAAGCTTATTTTGTCTAGAATTTGAATCTAAATAAAATCATGTCTTCATTTCATCTAAAGACTGTAATTTCATGATTTTTTTTTTTTGATGAGAACATTCACTCAAGCACAAGTAATAAGATTGGCAGCCTCTCATAAATCTATTCACACACACCACATTTCCTCTAAGTTTTATCCCCAGACTTGGAAATGGGGATAAAAGAAATGATATATGGAGTATAACTAAATAATCAAAACATTCACAGGGGCCTGGAAAAATCCAGCCTTCTTAGGAAATAAGTGGCTTTCATTGATGGTCAGACAGATGATAACAATTGATATTCATGTAGTACTCTGTGGTTATGAAATGCTTTATGTATATTATTTCATGCAATCTAATGAGATAAGATGTGTAAGTTTTATTATTACCATTTTATGGTAAAGTTCAAGGGAGTTGAGTAGTTTGCTACTTTCTAGGAGCAGCAGAATCACAGTAGAAATTCGACCTTTTGTCTCCTCCATCTACTGTTGTATAAAGGAGATTGGACATTCTTGCCTAGATAATGAAAGACATAACTAATTGCAGAGATCAAATGCAGACTTCTCTCTATGGCTTTTAAAGCCTTCCCCAATGGCTCCTGACCACTACTAGACATTTGATGCATTCTTCTTTTTCTCATCCTCCACAGTTTAGCTAAACTAGCCTGTTGTTTCCCCACAGAAAATATTCTACTTCTGCTGTCCCTTTCTGGTTTCCCCCCAGCCAAGAATGATCATCCTGCTCACTGTTGCTTTCTGCCTTCCTTCTACTTCTCTCAGAACCCAGCTCAAGTTCCTACTTCTACAAAAAGAACCTATCCTGATTCTCTTAGTTGCTAATGCCCTCTCCTAGGAAATTATTACTGAATTTCTTCTTCCTTTTCCCCCAAACCACCTCATAGAATGTAAACTCTTTAAAAGCAGGGAATGGATTGTTTGCTGATTTGTTGAGTTTGGCATAGAGTAAAAAAGAGGAAGAATTTCTCTGTACCTAGCACAGTGTATATGATAAACTAAATGGGTTCCATCATAGGATTTAGAGCCAGTTGAAAGCAAGTTAGAGCCTGCATCTTGACCTATCTATATCATTTTATAGAAAGGGGGAAAAAACAAAACCAGAGCCCTGGAATGATTAAATGACTTGCCCACAAAAATTAGTCAGAAAAAGAACTGAAATTCAAGCCTTCTGATTCTTTAGCCCAGCATCCTCAGTGTGGGAGATACTTGCAAAGTCTCATCAATTATCTTTAATGATACAGCCTGAATATCTCCAAAATCACTCATTCTGCTATTAAAACTGATAAGATTCATTTTTTTAATTAAACAAGAATTTGTTTAATACCATTAGGACTAGAATTTAAAACTACCTCAAATGACTAAAGCTTTTATCCCTAAGGCAAAGAAAACAGAACTAAAAGGATGAATTTTTTTTTATTTACAAGTAAAATTACAATGGTTTTGCATCCAGTGTTACAACTAGTTCTTCTGTTGTTAAAGCTAACTGTGTGAAAGCTAAGTGCTTTGGAGTTACAAAGGAGAATAAGGCATGTAGTACTTGTCTTCATGATACTTATTGTCTGTTAGGGGAGATAAGAAATGTATACAACTTATTTTAATAATTTATGTAATAGTTCACATTTGCTCCACAAAATTCTACTCAAGTCTTATTATGCCATAAAGAGTACCTTGGAGTCCTGAAGGTTATGTCAATGGCGTATGGTTTGTGACGGATTCTAGGATGTGGAAAAGGTCTAAGTTTGCTTTTCAAAGATGAGTCTCGCTCACTACAGAGAGTCACTACCACTAAGTCATTTAGAAATGAATTTTTTGTCCATGTTAAACCATGACATGAAGAAAAGCACAAAATGGCCTCTGTCCCACATATCCCCCTTCTTCTTCTTCAGTGATAGTGACAAAGTAGTGGAAAAGGGGGCAGAGAGTGCTGAGAATAATACTTTTTTAGTTAGTTTATGAACTTCATGTGGGGCAACTAGATGATTTAGTGGGCAGAATGCCAGAATTTCAGGAAGAAATCATTTTCATTAGTTCAAATCTAGCTTCAGCCACTTATTAACTGTTGACCCTGGGCCAGTAAGTCACTTAACCTGTTTGCCTCAGTTCCTCATCTGTCAAATGAATAGGAGAAGGAAATGGCAAAACTACTCCAGTATCTTTGCCAAGACTACCCTAAATGGGGTCACGAAGAGTCGGACATTACTGAAATAACTGAACAACAGACTTTAACTTGGCTGTTAACACTGGAAATGTGAAATCCCTGCCCAGTGACCAGTGAGTGAACGGAACATTGAAAGAACCAAATCAAACCAATCTTGACATTCTTGTTATAAATGCAGCTAAGAGGAAAGGTGGTTCACAGGTTCTCATCTGACAAGCTAATAAAGGAATTGGCAGAGTTTGGTTTATCATGTATCTGAAGGTAACAAGAAGCACTGTCACATGAGCCATTTGGTCATATTATATTCCAGCTCTCATGATAAAAATTTGCAAAAGGACCATTGTGAAAACGATTGCAATTTATGCATTAAATCTTGCAGAACACAAAAATATAGAGGAATTCTAGAAAGAACTTCAAATTAAATCAACTTGAGAGGATCTTATTGAGAAAATCATAGATGTAGAGCAGCTGGAAAGACCCCGAGAGGCCATTTAATACAATAGCCCTGACTTTTAGCTGCAATTTTCTGTTAATTTCATTTACATCAAGAATGTCAAAACTGATTTGATTTGCGGTGCTTGCTCAGTTTGGGCCATCTCCAGTCATTCTGATCTGTATCTTGCCACTGGACCCAGATAGTTCTGGAGGAGAAAGTGAGGCTCATGATTTTGCAAAGCCCTCCCTCACTTCAGTCCTATTCACTTGTATGTCATGGTATCACCTCCCTGATGTCGTGGACATCTTTGAGAATGGAGGGCAAACAACAAAAAGCTTGCTTGGTTCACCTACTTTCCACTGTACAGGGATCTCACATTTGGAGTATCAACAACCAAATTACAGTTTCTAACAGCTTCTAAACTTTGTTATTCTTAGCCCCTTCTTTCTGCCCCCTTTCCCAACTCTGTCACCATCACTACAGAAACAGAAGCAGAAATAGAAGGAAGCCACGTGGGTTTGGGGTCATCTTGTACTTTTCTTCATGTCATTGTTGCTATGATCAAAGAATGAGATTTTATAAATGAATATACCGAGGTTCACATAGGACAAGTGACTTGTACACAATCTTGTGGAGAAGCAAGAGGTAGAATCTGAACCTAAAGTCAGTGCTCTTTCCACTGTCACTTCAATGTAAAGTTGAAACTAAATGAATATGGAAAGAAATCATAAAGCATAAATCAGGAAAAAGGAATGAAAGAGCCAAAAGATGCATAGATTATACAGATGTCTCAATCTCAAGCCCCATGAATGCTTTAGGAAAAGAGCCAACAAAGAATAACATCACAAACAATGAAATCCATATTTTAATAAATAAGGAACAAGTTATTTTATTCCTGAATCAGATATGTTTTCAGACTATCTACTTCCTAGAATAAAGACCAAAATAAAAATACAGTTAGAAAAAAGAATAAATGTGATAAAAAATATCACCAGGTACAACTGAAATAACTCAATCTTGATGCAGTCAAGGCAGTTATTGATAAAGAAAAATGGACTCTGAATCAAATTCCATGCTGAAGTATAATTGATGTAAGTCAATTATATATGCACGTACATACACATAATTAAGTGGCACAGTGGATATAACACTGGGCCTGGAGTCAGGATGACTTGATTTCAAATTCAACATTAGACACTGACTAGCCGTGTGATCCTCACTCAATCTCTGCCCTCAGTTTCCTTATCTGTAAAATGGGAGTTTTAAAATAATCACATCAACCTCTCAGGGCTGTTGTGAGGATAAAATGAGATATTTGTAAAGTGTTTAGCACAGGGTCCTAATCTATTAATAAGCACTATATAAACTTTAACTGTCATCATCATCACTGCAAGAAGACCAAAAGAGCAAAAAAAAAAAAAAAAAACTTTAGCAGATACATGCCAAAGGAGGAGAGGTAATAACCAAAAGTGACACTAATTTAGCATCTCAATTCATTTGTAAAATCTTACAAAAGAGAAAGATGGAAAATGATGCACAATATCACTTATTATGGGCAGCTAGGTAGTACAGTGAAAAAAGCATTGGGCTTGGAATCAAAAAGACTCATCTTCCTGAGTTCAAATCTGGTCTCAGGCACTCAGTAGAAGTGTGAGCCTGCACAAGTCACTTCACCCTATTTTCCTCAGTTTTCTCAACTGTAAAATAAGCTGGAGAAGGAAATGGAAAATCACTCCAGTATCTCTTCTAAGAAAACCCAAAATGGCATCACAAAAAGTCAAACACAACTGAATAGCAACTTAACAACAACAAAATCACTTATTAAAACAGAAGCAATGGAGGGCAAAAGGAAAGCTTGGTAAGAACCCAACTGAGCAAAGCTATCCTGAGAGCATTTAAGGATCCAAATTTTAAAAGGACAAAAAGAAAAAATGGAAAAATCAGCAAAAAAAACTTTATAAGACACTTTTTCATCACTAGGGACAGTTAAGTCACTATACATGAGCTCCCACATCATAGATGCATTTATTAAGAAGATTTAAAAAGCATTAAAGAAATAAAGAGGGACAGCTGGATGCCCCAGTGCATAGTGCATAGAGTGTCCACCCTGAAGTCTCAGACACATAACACTTAATTAGCTGTGTGACCTTGGACAAGACACTTAACCCCAATTAAAGAAAGAAAGAAAATAAAGTTGGAAAGCAAGTCATTTGGACCAAGTGTACCTAAAGGAGATCCTAACTGGAGAATGTTTTTTTTTTGTTGTTGATCAACATGTTTTCCTTGAGATAGTTTGCTGCCATGAAATAGGGCTTGATTTGGAGCTAGAGAGCTTGGATTCAAATACAACATCTCTCATTTGTGTATGATCTTTCAAATGTCACTCAATCTCTCTGAACCTCAATTTCCTCTTCTGAAAAACAGAGGGTTCAAGTAAATGTCTAATGTCATTCCCTTCCTGTTCTAAATTGATAATATTATGAACTTTTGGATTTTATATTTGGTTTATTGAGGGAATTTTGGGAGGAGTGAGGAAGATTTAGAGACAGCTTAGTAAGCATCTGAGTCTGTATTTGGACTCAAGAAATGGTACTCTATTTACAGCATTACCTAGTTCCCCCCAAGTCTGTCTTTTCAGTAAACTAAAAACTTTCAATTTCTTCTCAAAAAGAGAAGCTTTTAGACACCATCCAACTAGACAAATACATAAAGAAAAAGCAGGTGAAAGTTTAAAACAAAAGATGTATAGAACATGAGCAGAATTCTCTTTTAAAAACCATATTAATGACATTCATTCCTGGAGAATCTATGTCTAAGGAGCCTGAGTGCTTTAATAAGCCTTGTCTCAATAACCCTCACAGCTCTCCTGGAAGGGAGGCAGTGCTGATGGTGTTATTATCCCCTTTTGTACTGTGCTAATGTTTTTGGTATAATTAGGAACAAGCTAGCAGGGAAGAAAAAGCATAAAAGATGTTTCTGATGCATTTCCAGAACATAAAAAGTATTTCACTCCAAGGAAGTGTTGTTTTTCTAGAGTATTTGAAAACCTCTCAGTTTGAAGGGTGTAGAGCAGAAAATAAATACTTTCTGTTTGTTTCTTCTTAGTGCTTCTCCATGATGGCACTTGTGGGAATACTCAGATCTTAACCCTCTGTTAGTTGATAGAAAGATCTTCAGTCATCAGAACCTTTGAGTTGGAGGGAAAAGCCGAGTTTTTGGAAGATGTCATGGCAGAATTATTATTTATATTAAAACCTCAAAGATCTTCTTTTTTAGGAGATGGCATGCAAAGCAGAACTAGTGGGAAGCAATCAATGTTAAGCTCAGAGAGCTTTATGAATTAAATACAAACACATACAGAGAGAAATCTGCGACCCAAATTATTCATTGTTTTTTATTTCCTTAACTTAATTGGGATACCACCTCTGATATATATGTACTTACATTATGGGATATACAGAAGTAATCTGTGGCCCAGATTCTTCCCACAAACAGTTTATCTTTGGGAACAAAAAACTTACCCATGTGAAACAGACCCAAACTCAAACCAGCTCCTTCACTGGAATAGGATGAGGAAAGAAGCAGAAGTGAAGGGTAAGAGACAGCCAGGATGAACGAGAGCAGGAGAAAAGAGAGTGAAAATGAGATCAAGGGTTTTTTTTTAAGTTTTCTTCCCAATAGGAATACATGGTTATGGTTTATCGTTCTCATGAAAAATCAAAAATCAGAATTTAGAAACTATTATGCTAGATACCTTATAAAAAGCAAACAGCTACATTTCTACAAGATAGCATTAGTTTGAAACATGCTCAGTTAGTTCTTGTGTTCGTTTCCAATTACACCTTTTCCTTTGTTTTGCTGGCTTTATAGTCAGACCATCTCGATTATTATGGATCTATTTTTCACATTAACTTGGGAATGTTTTTCATTGCAGTCACTTTTTCACCAGTTGAAATTCAGCCAGAGGTTCTATGTGCTAAAATCTCATCTCTTTCAGTTAACAGATAGGTGATTTTGGACATCATTAAGCTTAACTCAGTTTCTTACTTGGCAGAATGAGGGAGTTGAAAAAGATCACCCATTAAAGGCCTTTCTAGCTCAAGGTGAAGAATTATCTTGTTTACAGACAACCCATGATAGTTTGTTAGTGCCTTTTGTAAAATTGCAGCTAATTTTTACTGAGTCAAATGAAAATTTTGAGCCTCTCCATCTGTCTGCCAGGTTTTACTTCTATTCCTCTGCTCTCTTGTATTCTTATACATAACCCACTTAGCATTCTCCAGTCATAAATACGTTAGATGATGAATTGTTTAATTCTTAAAGGTATTTCCACCTTCTGAATCCTTGTCATTGTGAGAACACTTTGTTTTAGCTCAGTTGTTTTTCACTCATATCCAATTCTTTGTGTCTCCATTTGGGCTTTTCTTGGCAAAGATACCTGAGTGGTTTGCCATTTCCTTCTTCAGCTCATTTGATAGATGAGGAAACCAGGGTAAACAGGGTTAAGTGACTTGCCCAGGATCACATGGCTAGTAAGTGTTTAAGGCTGAATGTGAACTTGAGTCTTCCACGTTCAAAGCCTGGCATTTTATCTACAGTGCCACCTAATTGTCCCTGTAAGGGCTATAATTCATGAAATTAGAATAGACTGGGTAGGGGAGTAAGTAAAGAAATATCTAGTCCATATTATATCTATATATAATGTTTCTTGTTTTTGTTTTTGTTTTTGTTTTTTTTGGTTTCTCCTGCCAGGATGGAGGTACTCTAGTGGGTGAAGTTAATGAAGAAGGGGAAATGACTGGAGACAAAATAGCCTATGTGTATCCTGATGAAAGGACCACAATTTATGGGAAATTCATAGATGGAGAGTTAATAGAAGGAAAATTGGCTAACATGTCAATTGAGGAAGGAAAGCCCTACTTTGAACTGGTGCCGGGAAGTAAGTAAACTTTTGAGCTTGCTACTTTATTTTTTTCCCCACAAGGCAATTAGGGTTAAATGATTTGCTTAGGATCACACAACTAAAATGGCTTAGGTGTCTGAGGCAGGATTTGAACTCGGGTCCTCTTCAGGTCCAGAGTTGGTGCTCTTTCCACTGCACCATCTAGCTGCCCCTGCTGCTCTAATTTTAAAGTTAAAATTAATATGGTGGGCTTTTCTGTGTATTGTGCTTATAGTCTTCTCCATCATGGATTTCATGATTCAATAGGGTTTGAGGAGTCACATTTAGGAGAAACAAGTTCTGCAAAGGAAAGAAATTGTAGAGATTGGGCTCTGATTCGTGATGGAGAGGAAGGATGGGGAAAGTGAAACCAGCCTTTTCATTCTTCTCTAATCCCCCAGCCCTTGTGTTTTTCATAAAACAAAGGAGATTATTTTATGGGGTGAGGTAGAAAAGTTTCCTCATGAGATGAATGAAAAGACAGAGAGACAGAGTTTCTGGGTAATTAATAATAAATTTTATTAATTAAACTAGTTGATAAACAATAAATTGAAAGTCAATGGTCTCAGTAATCAAAGTCAAGACCATGGAGCCATTGAATGCTTTAAATACCTTTGAAAAAGGAGGTGTACCTGACAGGTGAAAATCAACCTTGATTAGTGAACAATTAATGAGGTAATAGACTTATTTATAAGAAGATGGACTAAAAGTCTTCACCTCCTCCTGCTAAGAATATGACTTAATCATGAGATTGCCTTCATAAATCTGGTCTACCCAGACCAGAAGGTTTCCTCCTTCACGAGTTGTTATTTTTTTTTTAATTCCTTAAAGCTGGAATGCATCTAAATTCAATACTGTTAACACTTTAAACAGAAGTAAGATCTTCTAGTTGGGGAGGGCCTGCCCAAGGAGCATGTTCCAGAAGGATTTGGGTAATCTCATCTATCAGCTTTGTCCTTCAGAAACCATCTGAATGATCTACAGAGGCTGGTTCCTCATTGGAAACAAAGGGGAAAACTTGAATCCTAATTTAATAATCCTAATAATAGAAAAATAATCACTTTTCTCAATTATCACAGCTTCATTTAAGAAAAAATAGACTCCTGGGTACACTGGCTCTAATTGGGATGAGTATGATAAGAACAAAGAACTAAAAAATTTTGGAAAAGTTGGATGAGAGTTGTGGCTAAAGGAGTCTAAGGAGCCAAAAGGAGGAGTTCAAAGAATATACACAGATGATTGATAAGATTGATAGATCAAGTGAGCATTTACTTTTGAAAAATTTTTAAATGTATTTATTCATTTAAAACTTAGATACAAAATGGAAAAAGAAAAAAATTGCCATGTGCCCAGCAGAATATAAGAAAACATTCAAATGTAAAATAGTGGATTTTCATTTCCAGAAAATCTATATAGTAAAGACTATACATTGTGTTCAGAACTGAACATAATTTTTTGCTTCCCTATAAGTTTTCTTAGTTCTCTGCTATGCACTTTTTACTTTATTCTTTTCCACATTTCCTCTCCCTCTCTCCCCCAGAAAAAAGGATACAATATGGTAGGATATTATATATATATATATATATATATATATACACACACACACATAAACACTATATATATAATATACATACACACACTTTATATATATGCATATATACACACACATATATATTATACACATAGGCTTACCAGATGCTACTGTAACAGTTGTACTGAATCATCTTTATAAATTATGTTGGGACAGACAATAATCCAGACAAAAAATATTTGAAGAATGGTTGTCTGTGCTCTATTAGGTGATTGTGGAATTCTTTCTGGTATTTTGAGATCAAATTATTTATATACCCACTAACAGACATAGATAATAATGTTGGGTTCTTCTTCTTTAAAATAATAATGGTTCTCTCTGGGAGAAGATTTCTTGGGGAGGTTTTCTGAAGACAGCCTTAGTTTCAGTTAAAAGTAATAATCACCCAAATGCAGCCAGCTGATAAAATGCAAATGTTTATTTTCTCCTTCCAAAATAGCCCTGTTAGTTTTTCTTAGAAGCCTATCTTTCTGCTTGGTTCCAAGAGCTCTTGCAGTTGTCCTTTGCCTCTGCTTTCTTCAGCCTCCAGCCAGCACCAAGTTGGAATGAATCTCTCTTGCCTCCGAGAGAGGGCTTGTGAGCTTCCTCCTAGAGTGCTCCTCTCCGACTCCTGGGAATGTTCCACAGTAACTAATCCAAAGCTAAGAGCCTCTTTATATATGATCTCCCAAAAGTTGACTCCTCCTTCTGGAGTCAGGGATTAAGGGAAGTGTTAATTCGGATATCTCATACTAAACCCTGAAATCTCTCAAAAGTGTGAATTCCAATGAGTACTTAAATACTTCTTGCTTATATGAGCTCTCTAAAGGTGTGAGCACAAGCATTGTTTCTATCAGTATTAGCGACTTATCACCTTGTAAAGATTGTCTCTAAGGTGTGAACCAATAAGCATTGTATCAATTCCATTGAGGTAACACTAGGATTCTAACATCTCCCTTGAGTTATCACCTTGTTTCAAGTTGAGTTAACACTAGGATTCCAACATAGTAAGACTAGAAACAAGTAGAAAAAGAAAGCACAAGAAAAGAATCTTAAAGCTATTGATTCATAAGTGAAACTATTCAATTATCTCCATTTATAATACAGATCTCTCAAATCTAGATCTTCAGTCCAACCCTTTGTTTCCCTATTCAGTCCTTTGACATCAGTACATTTGTCCAAGATACTGAGAACAAGTTCTATAGGCTGTCAAATTATGACCTTGGAGTCATTAATTGAGCCTCCATTTCCTCCTTTATATAATGAGGGATTTGGAAAAGATGGTCTCTTGTTTCTTTCCAGCACAAGTACTATGAATTTTTCTGCTCGCAGACAAACAGCAATGGTTTGTAAGTGACTCTGCTAAAATTGTCTTCTCCTTCTCATTTGCGTTTCCTGAATGCAAACCAAATTTAAAAATGTTCCTGGATTTCATCTAAAAGGTTCTGCATTGTTCTACAGCTTCAAAAACAGCACAATGCCATCTGAAGTTATAAATATCAAAATTATCTCACAATCCATAGAATCCCTTTTCCAAACGGACTTTACACTGGATAATCTCTAAGATGTGGCAAGCAATTTTGGCTAACACATAACTCGAGATTTTCTGCCTCATTTGGTGTCAGAAGGCTATTCAACAATTGTCTGTACTGTTACATGGAATCTTATGTGATTTAGCATTTGCATAGAAAACACGTTGTCAAGTGAAAGGCTTTAAGGCAGAATTTTATTCTGATAATCAAATGACAATCAAATGACATTTCCCCCCACTTAATAATATTATTTTTTCTAATTATTTGAAAAGATAGCTTTTAACATTTCCTTTTATAAAACTGAGGATTTTTTCTTCTTTCTTCCTTCTCTCCTCCTTCCCCAGATGGCAAGCAATCTGAAATAAGTTATACACGTTCAATCATATTAAACCCATATCCACGTAGAGACTTTTAATAAAACTACTAAGCACAATGGAACCTTACATCATCAGCACTTTCCAATCAATTGTGTGACTATAAAAGTATGGTCTGCTTTCATTAAATGGCAAATAACCTGCTCTAGATTTTTTTTTTTTTGCTATGTTGGGCCAAGTTGATCAATGCTAGAAGTAAAAAAGGTATTTCTAAGTGAAATGCTGAAAAAAGAGAAAGAGAAACCTTCTGTGCTCAACAGGAGCCTTATTTTCTCCCTGTTCTTTTTCCTTCTTGATGTTCAGATAAAGATTAGTAATGTAAACTTAAAAACACATTGGATGCCTCCATATAGTAATTGAAAAACAAACAAAAAAAAATAGAGAAAATGTCCAGGATCTTTTGATGCATGCTTGTGAAACAGAAGAATAACAGAATACAGATTTGAACTGGATCTTACAGGACTGGGAAGATGATTTTGATGATTAAGAGATGAAAAAGAGACATTTCTGGATTAAGAAATCACATGAGCCAAAAGGTGGAAATCTCTGCATGTTTGGTGAGAGAAGACTGGCTGGTAAATTGCATTCAAATTGTATGGCCCTTGGATGATAGGCTAAGGAGTTTAACTTTCATTGGACACAAAGTGAAGAGTCACTGAAAATGGAAGGAAAGCAATATCATTAGAACTTTGCTTGAAGAGAATTAATGGTAATAGAATGAAGAATAAACTAAAACAGAGAATGGCAGAAGTTTATGCTTTTGTAGTGATGCAGGTAAGAGGTACTAGGGGATTAAACTAAGAGGGATAACATTAAGAAGAAAAAAGATATTGAAGAGGAAGAATTGTCAAGATTTGGTAATCGGATGAAGGAGAAAAAAGTGTGTCTAGATAAATGGGAGAAAAATAGTACCATTAACAAAAATTGAGAACTTGGAAGGAATACTTATTTGAGCAGTGTAACGTGGCAATTTCAGTTTTAACTATGTTGATTTGGAGGTACTGACAAGACTTCCAGGCACAGATAGCTGATGTTTAGTGAAATATCAGACATTTTAAAAATCAATATGGAGAGAGATAGAGGCAAAATGTCAGAGAAAAGGCAGGGACTTGCCCAAGAAGGACCACTAACACATTTAAACTTACAGCCAGAGTGGATCAAAAACCCTCCTCACTCTTCCAGGGCAGAAAAGAGTACTTGTGATCATTCACAGACCAGAGCATATAGGCTAAAAGAGCAGTAAACATACTTCTTTTTGGATCATACCACTTTGAAAGAACTGAAACCTTACAGGTCCCTAGAACGATCTCTGAAAATAGCTGCACAAAACCCTTGAAATTTGACACATTGTAAACCTACTCCCCAGCCAGGAAGCAGACTCTTACTTTAACATGGAGTTAAAAGATAAGTGATAGGCTGGGGAAATGAGTAAATAACAGAAAAAGATTCTGACCATAGAAAGTTACTATGGTGACAAGGACAAAGACATCAAAGTACACATTAAGAAGAAGATTACAAACTCAAAGCTCCTATATCCAAAGCTCCACGAAAAATAAGAATTGGTCTCAGACCATAGAAAAATTCGAAAAGGGATTTTGAAAATCAAGTAAGAGAGGTAGAAGAAAAATTGGGAAGAAGAATGAGAATGATGCAAAAGGAAATACAAAAAGCTAACGAGGAGAAGATTTCCTTAAAAAGCAAAATTGGCCAAAGTGGAAAGAAGGTACAAAAGCTTACTGATAAAATAATTCCTTAAAAATTAGAATTGAGCAAATGGGAATTAATAACTTTATGGGAAATCAAGAAATAACAAAACAAAGCCAAAAGAAGGAAAAAGTAGAAAACAATGAAATATCTCATTGGAAAAACAAAGGATCTAGAAAATAGATCCAGGAGAGATAATTTTTAAACTATTGGTCTACCTAAAAATCATGATAAGAAAAAAGAGCCTAGACATTTCAAGAAATTATCAAGGAAAACTGTCCTGAAGTTTCTGAACCAGAACTGGAACCAGAGAGTAAAATAGAAATTGAAAGAATGTACCAATCACCTCCTGAAAGGGATCCCAAGATGAAAATTCCCAAGAATATTATAAATAAATTCTGGAATTCCCAGGACAAGGAGAAAATATTTCAAGCATTCAAAAAGAAATGGTTCAGGTAATAGAGCAATATGAGGGTACCATAAAATTTAATAGCATCTATATTAAAGGAACGGAGGGCTTGGAATATGATATTCTGGAGAGCAATGAAACTAGGATTACAACCATTAATTATGTACACAGAAACACTGACTAAAAGCCGGAGCTTTGAAAAAAAAAATTGACTGGAGACCTAGATTTGGGAATAACCTACATTTTACTAGTACTTAAAGCAGAGGGAATGGATGAAATCAACTAAGGGTAGAGTGTAAAAAGTAGAACACAAATAAAAAGAAACAAAATTCATTAGAAAAGATAAGGGGAAAAGATCAGAAGTACAATTATATGTTATGGAAGACTCAAGAAGAATAAAAACCAACAAAAGCCTATTGAGTTGGTGATTATGACAGGATTGATGATTCCAGAGCAGTTTAATATAGGGATGGAGGACAGAATATGAGAGTAGAAAATGTTTAGTGAGAAAGTAACTAAAGACAGCCAACATAGTATGTATTTTTTGGGGTTTTGGCAGTAAAGGGAGGTGGTGATACTTGTGCTGGGGGGGGGGGGGGAAGGAGAGGGAGTAGCAGAATCCAAGGAAGTTTGTTTTTTTTTTTTTTTAACAAATAGAGATAAAGTTTTAAGAACAAGAATCCAGACTCATCAAGTGCTAGAGCTAGAAAGAATCTAGTCTGATTTCATTTATTTTCCCAATAACTGTATTACTTATTAAAAACCATTTTACAATAACTTTAGTTTGAAGAAGCAAAGTGATTTACTAGGATAACCAATTTAGACCTAAAAAGGACCTTAGAGGTCATATCCAAATCATTATCGAAAATCTCTAAGCTAGTCAATGGCAGAGTCAGGACTAAAGTACAGCTAATATTATGCTGATGAACCTAGGTTCTGAAGGAAATTAATGGGAATAGCCTATTAATTGGTCTCCATAACTCTAGTTAATCTCTATTTCAGTCTTTATTATCCAGTTTTCTCTCATCAAACATGTAGAGATTTTCACTTCTTGGCTCATGTAATTTCTTACTGAAGATGCAAGCGATCCTTTAAAAGAGTAAAAGGCCCTTCTTCATCTGACTCAGGAGAAAGTTGAAGAGAAAAATTATGAGATGGAGAAGAAATTGGGTTGAGGGAGTTTGTATTAGCTGGTCTTGATCATCATCTTAGCAAGTAAGAAGCAAGGGAATTTGTACAATGAATACATGGGCTTGAGAGCTCTGAGGAGAACAGAAAATGTCCAGAACAACTGCTGCAAGAAATGTGATCGGTAGTCCACAAGAGAGACATGAAAGAAATTCAGAGCAGTGGGAAATGAACAGCTGAGCTATGGGAATTTGTAGGGGACCCATCCAGAATTGTCTCGACTTTCTCCAGCAATGCTAAGTGGCTTTAAAATGTGAGCAATGGGGGCAGATGATGGGGATTATCTAAACCTAGGAATGGATAACCTGGATTGACCAAATGTCAAAAATGTCCTGGTAAGGACATTATATGTAGAAAAGATTAATCCGCTTAGTTACCAGGGTTCTCTCTTCCTCAAATCATCACATTCATATGTATACATGTTGTTTCCACCCAGTAAGATATAAACTCCTTTAAGGCAAGGACTTTTTGTTTTTTTATATCCGTAACACTTAACCCAGTATCTTACACAGAGTCGGGACTAAATAAATTCTAAGTGAGTTGGTAAATGAAGCCATAAGAAGGCATAGAGTTTGGAAAAATTGGGAACATTTGAAGGATTAAAAGTGATTATGAAAGCAAAGTATGAAGAAATTAGGCAAGGCAGTGATCAAAGAAGTGAAACTTAATATTTAAAATAGTGGATGTGGAATATATGATAATGAGATCCTTATTGTGGCCATATTGATAAGTATTTTGAGTAGAGATAAAATGGGGAACTCTAAGGCCCTGGTGTTGGGGAGGATGAAGAAGGATATTTGAACAAGATGCTAACGTCACTGAGGAAAGTGAAAGGATGCATATGACAAAATGCTGATTAATAGTTGAAGCTAGGAAGAAAGTAGTCTACACAGGTGAGGGTGCAGTGACTAAATGATGGTGTCAGAACATTTTTCTTGAAGTGGCATTGAGGAATGGAGTGTAGAATAGGATTGTTCTAACTCTTTCTTCATCTTCAGAGGAAGTGGGAAAAGTAGTTTGCTCCATTGGAGAATTACAATTAAGAAAAAGAAGGATAGTTTTAATGAAGGAAAGGTAGAAGGAAATCTTCAGGGGAAAAGTATGGGAGTTTGCTCACAAGGAAACAGAAGTCTCACAGGGAATTAATCTGTTTAGCTGAGGCTGGTGGTTATTTTTTCCCTGAATGATGGGTTTTTAATGGATTGTTTTCTGGCTTTTGATTTTGGAATTAGGTCCATATCCTGCCTAATTAGAAAATGAGTTAAGCACCAGTGGGATAGTCAGAGACATCCCAGGGACCTGAAAAAGCTAATTTACCTTGAATGGATAAGCACTTTATTGGCAAAGACTGTTTCATTCAGTAGGTCTCACAAGAACAATGATTTTCAAAGTGTGTTCTGAAAAAGGGTATTCTATCTGACTCCTTCTGTTTGTGGTAGAGTGAAAAGGGAACTGCATTTGGATTTATAGGAACTGGGTCCAAATCCCAGCTCTGCTATTACTACCCCAAACTCAGTTTTTCTCATCTATAAAATGAGAGCATTGTATCGTATAACTCTCATTATGGTCCCTTTGAATTCTGGAGGCAGATGCTGGAGTTAAAAAGAGCTAGATTAGAAATCACGAAGACCAAGTTTGAATTGTACTGGAGACACTTATCAGTTGAGTAACCTGGAACCTCAATTTCTTCTCTGAGCCTCAGGATCTTCATCTATAAAATGGGCATGAGTTCCTTGGACAGCAAAAATATCAAATCAGTCAGTAGTTACATAAATTTAGGTTATTTATTAGAAGGTAAATACTGAAGCTAAAGCTGAAATAGTTTGGTCATGTAATGAGAAGACAGGACTTACTGAAAAATACCCTGATGTTGAGAAAGATTGAAAGCAAAAGAAGAAAGGATGGCAGAGGATGAGATAAATAGATAGAAAGCAATGAACATAAGTTTACATGGACTTTAGAAGCTAGTGGTGGAAAGAAGGGTCTATGTTTATGGAATGAAGAGTCAGACATGAATGAATGATGCAACAACAATATCTATAGTATTAGGTGGTGACAGTGACATTGTTATTGTTTGAAAATACAATAGCAGAATTAGCTTTGTAAATGGAAAGACAGAGGAGGAAGAGAGACCGAGACAGAGAGAGGAGAGAGACAAGGAGAGAGGGAGAGGAAGAGAGAAAAATAGAGCGGCACAGAGAGATACAGAGACAGAGAGAGAAGAGAAAAAGAGACAGAGACAAAGACAGAGAGACAAAGTCAGAGAGAGAAGGGAAAGAGAAGCGAGAAGGACAGAGATAAGGAGGGATGGAGAGAAAAGGGAGAAACAGAGAGACAGAGAGAGATACAGAGAAAGAGAGAGAAGAGGAAGGAGAGACAGAAGGGGAAAGAGAAAAAGAGAAGAAGGGAGGGAGGGAAGAAGGGAAAGAGAAGAAGAAGAAGAAGAAGAAGATGATGATGATGATGATAAAGGAGAAAAAGGAGAAAAGGAGAAGAAAAAGAAAGAGAAAAAGGAGAAAAAAAGAAGAAAAAGAAAGAAAAAAGTATGACACGGAGAAGTCACTTAAATACCCTGCACCAGTTTCCTCCTCTATAAACTGATGTTATTGCAGTTTACAACCCCTAAATTCACTTTCTACTTAATGATTCTGTAATTAATGATTAGTAATAACCTATCTGTGATTATTATAGTTTGAACTGTTATATGACAAACTCCCCCATTTCTGTTTCTGCCACAAGTTAATAATTAACTTTTTAATAAGGCTCATCAGAATGTTATCCAGCAGGTGGTGAATTTTTTTAAAGTCATAAGTCCTCCAAAAAATAGCCTTCTAAAGTGAGGATGTTCTGTGACAAGTGTGGGTGCTGGGGGTAACCACCTGGTGAAATCAGATCTTTGACACTCTAAAGCATTCAGGAGCAACAAGAGGTCGTCTTATTCACATCTTGCCAAAAATAGCACCATTCCTCTCAACTAATTCAAGTGAAGGTGGAGTTCTCATTATAGTTGCTTGTGACAAAGGGAGTGCTTGTCAGGGTGAATTCTCTAGAGCTCTTTTATCTGTAATGTGGTATGTGAACTGAAAGTTTGAGAATGATTGCTTGCTACCATCTGATTCAGAGATAGTTAAAAATTGCATCACCAAAACTTTTTCATAAATATTAGATTTATAAATTTCTATAATTTGAATAAAGCAAATTCAAAGACCATGATAGAAGACAGAGATAGTAACTGAACTGCAGCAATATATAGTATCCATAATGGGTTTTTTTACTTTTAAAAAAATTATTTATTTTTTAGATTTTTTTCAATTTTTAATGCCATATTCTCTCCCTCCTTCCCATCCCTTCCCTACCCACTGAGAAGATAAGCATTATTATGTCAATTATACATGTGAAATCATGTAAAAAATGTATTAGCCATGTCACCAAAAAATTAATAAGGCAAGAAAATTATACTTCGATTTTCATTCAGAGTTTACCCATTCTCTTTCTGGAGGTGGATAGCATTTTTTTTTTCATCATGAGTTCTTTGGAATTGTTTTAGATTATTGATCATAATAGCCAAGTCTCTCCCAATTGATGATCATTACAATATTGCTATTATTGTGCACAATGATCCCCTGATTCTTCTCCCTTCACTTTGCCTCAGTCCATATCCTGCCTTTTCCCCACCTGAAACCATATCTCTTCTATTTTCTTATAGCATAATAGTATTCCATCACAATCATTATGTCCCACCTTGTTTAGCCATTTCCCAACTGATGAGACCTCAATTTCCAATTCTTTGGTACCACAAAAAGAGCTACTATAAATATTTATTTTTTTAATAAATAGGTCCCTTTTTTCCCTTTATCTCTTTGGAATACCTAGATGGATCAAAGGATTTGAATAGTTTTATACCCCTTTTGGCATAATTTCAAATTATTATCCAGAATACTAGATTAATTCATTATTTCACCAACAGTTTTTTAATCTGGCTATTTTCCCTTCATCTCCTCCAATATTTCTCATTTCTGACAGGTGTGAGTACCTCAGAGTTGTTTTTTAACCTTTCTCTAATGTGTCTTTCTCTAATCAATAGCGATTTAGAGCATTTAAAAAATATGACTCTGCTTTTTAAGGAGTTCTTTCTTCAAAGAATTTTTATGCCTCTTTTACCATTAGGCCAATTCTGTTTTTAAGGTGATATTTCTTTCAAAATTTTTGGTACCTCTTTTTATCAAGCTGTTAATTCTCTTTTTTATAATTTTCTTGCATTACTCTCTTTACTTTTCCCATTGTTCCCTCTATCTTTCAATTATGCTGGAATTCTTACTAGCTCTGGATGTAATTAGCATTTTTCTTTGAGACTTTGCTTATGGCTGTTTTTGCATTGTTTTCTTCTAGGTTTATGTCTTGGTCTTCTCTGCCACTGTGGTAGTAGTAACTTTTAATGGTCAAATCCTTCTGTTGCTGTTGTTGTTACCTCACGTTCCCAGCCTATTTCTTGACTTTGACTTTAACATAAACTTGGACTCTTCTCACCTGGAGGTGGGAAGGTATTGTTCTCAGCCTCAGGATTTTTTGTGCTGTTCTTTTCTGAGTTAGTTCTGCAAGTTTTTGCTACTTTCAAGGTGATGTGATCTGTAGAGGGGTATGATCATAGCTATCTAGTCTGTACTCTGTTCTTTCCTCAGGAAGAGTCTCTGATCCCCGCAGCCACAAAAACTAACATTCCTCATGGTCCTGAAACTCTGACCCAGGACCTCTGCTTTCCTGTGATGCCTCTGTAGCCTGGAACTCTGACCCAGAACTGTTTATCAGTGCCAGCTGCACACTGTGCCAGCAAATGGTCTCCTGTAGTCTCTTTCTGACAAGTTGTCCCTTAGTGTCTCTGGGCTAAGAGCTTTTGAAGTTGCTGCTGCTGCTATTGCAGCCTTCTGTAGGACACACTGCTAGGACTGCTTCTTTGACCTGGTCCTGTGTCTACTCAGTGTTATAGTCCTCTCCTGTGGACCTCCTAAGTTATCTTAGGCTGGATAAATGTCTCTCTTGGCTCTTTTGTTGGCTCTGCCCCTCCAAAATTTTGTTTGAGACATTATTTTAAAGTTGTTTGAAGGGGAAAGTTGGGAGAGTTCAACCACTCTATACTACACCATCTTGGCTCTGCCTCTTGTCCCCAAAGTCTTAATGCAGTTTTAAATTAGGCAGAGAGGAAGTTGCCTGTGGATCCCTATTTTGTTGGCTACTCCTAGATAATTGAACCTTTGTTAAAAATTTGTATTCTGCTAAGCAACATAAATTAAATGGATATTAGCAGAAAGCTTATTTAATAGCTTGAAACTGCGCTAAGATTTTTGGGACATGAAAATATGGTGAAATGAAAAAAATTCTTGATTTGGAGTGTAGAGCAGGTTTTCTTTTTCTACTTACAGCCCCTTTTCACCTGAGAAATTTTTACATGACCCTAGTAAATAGGTATATAATAAAATAGATAAACATGTCTAAAATATACATATAGAAATATTACATAAAGTAAATATTATAGATCATACTAAAATATAATATAATAAACATAAAAAATTATACATAAAGTAAGTGTTCATTATATTTTGTGTGTAAATATAATATAATAAATATAAAATAAAATAAATACAATATAATATAATATAAAATAGGTATGCATATATAAAATAGGTGTACAAATCAACATATACTGATAATAAATCATAATTTCACACCACAACATTTAGTTATATGACCCCATATGGTATTGCAATCCACAGTTTAAGAAGCTTTGGTCTAAAGGACTTGTGTTCCAATTCTGGCTTAGTCATTAATTACCTGTGTGACATTAGGTCAATCAATCACTTGAAATCTCTGGGTCTCATTCCCCTCATTTATTATATGAAAGGGATGGAATAGATGAACTCTGAAGTTTCATCCACCTCTAAATCTATAATCTGTGGTCTTAAGGAACCAAGGAGAATGGATGAATATCCTATAAAATCTCTAAATGTTTTATGTTTGTTTTTTCTATAGTAGGATTTTTTCTATATGGCATAATTTGATATAATTTTCTTTGGAACGCTTTACTATTTGTTGTTACAGTTAGAGAGTGAGATGAATATTTTTAATTACTGAATGCTAATTTAATTGCTGTATGCTTTTGCCTGGGTTTTATTTTTTAGGTTCTGTCTATCATTTTGATAAGTCAACTCCATCCTGCATTTCTACAAATCCCCTTCTTCCTGATCCTTATGAGTCAGAGAGGTGGGTTAAATTTACTTATTCACTTAACAATAATTATCATCATAGCTCCCTCCCTTTACACAACTTATGTTTCCAAGTGTTTCAGCTCTGTTATCTCATTTAGACTTCATAACAATCCTGGGAGGTAACTATGTAAGTATTATTAACCCCATTTTATATACAAAGAAAGGGAAGCTTAAATAAGTTATGTGACTTACATGATATTATTATTGTGTAAAAAATGTATAATAAGCATTTATTAAGCACTTTCTATGTGCTAAGCACTGAATTAAGTTCAGAGGGTACAGAGAAAAGCAAAAGTCAACCTCTTCCCTCAAGAAGCTTCTAATTAATGGGGAAATCAGCTTTAAAAAAAAAAAAAAACTATGAGAGTTTAAAAAAACGAGAGAAAATTAATTGAAGATAATCAATAGAGGTTATAATGTTTCCTCTTTGTTTCAACTTTTAAAAATATGTATAACTTACCAAATGTAGCTTTATCAGCTCTCTCTTCTATGTTGTCATTTAAAAGTTTCATTCCCAAGTAAGATGACCCTTTTTAAAAGCGTTAACAAGCTAAGATAACACTTTTGTAAACTAACTTCTGAATAGGTTTCCCTTGGGAAGTATGGAAGGGAAAGCAGCTTTAGTGAATTAGTGAAAAATTTACAAAATAAAAAACACTATTTTAAAAACAAAAAACATAAAAACTACAACACAATATTGTAAGACCTTTCAAAAAACAATCTCTTCTTTCTCAGAAGACATGTCTTACACTTTTTCTAATTGCCAGACAAAAAAGTTTTAGTTAGACTTTAATTTTATTCTTAGTAGAACCCCATTTGGAGTTTTCTTGGCAAAGATACTGGAGAGGTTTCTCATTTCCTTCTCCAGCTCATTTGACAGATGAGGAAACTGAAGCAGAGTTAAGTGACTTGTCCAGAGTCACATAGCTAGTAAGTGTATGAGTCTGGATTTCAACCCACTAAGTCTTCCTGATCCCAGGTCCAGAGCCTTATTCACTGAACCACCTAGCTTCCCTTTAATGTTATTGTTTGTTTTGTTTTTTGATACTTTAAAACAGTTTTTTTTTGGTATCACTATCACTTCCAACTAATTTGATTTGTCCCTAATAGGACCTTTCCTTCTACCAAAGAGCAAGAACTGAGCCCATCTCCCAAGTCTGACAAAAGTATATAATATTCCACTTCAATTGTTCATTGCCTCTCTGAGCCGGGGGGGAGTAAGATGTTTCTTCAGGTCACAGACCCCTTCTTAGCCCTAGTCACGTAAATAGCACAAGCAGACATCATGTTCTCAGAAGAAAGAAGAAATCATTGTACTTTAGAGAGCTCTAGACCTACCTGAAGCCTCATTTCTATCTTTTTGTTTTGTTTCTCTTTAGGGTTTATGTTGCTGAATCACACATTCCCAATGCTGGAGAAGGACTGTTTTCTAAAGTAGCAGTGGGACCCAATACAGTTATATCATTTTATAATGGAATCCGAATTACACATCAAGAAGTAAGTGTCATTGGGGAAGAAAATATCTGCTGATGGGGATCACTGGGAATTATCATAGATTCTCTGGTTCTCCATCTCAACAGGAGGAACAGCCTTTAGAAAGATAAAGAAAAAAAAGTTGGTTTGCTTTTTGGAGAAAGAAGATCGACTTGAATCTCCATTTCCCATTTCCCCTACTCTTGCCTCTTTTATAAATATAAGGATGTGTCAAAAAGAAAGCCCAGGCCCAAAATTGGGGATCTAGACCAAGAACCAATCAGAAACCTAGCCCTTTTTCTTCCTCTTACTAGAGCTGACTTGAAAGTTCCCAATTCAACATCAAAACAGTGAAATGATTTATACAAAGCGTCCAAAGAGATTTTAAGGGTTGCTGTTATTTTCCCTCTTAAGCTGTGTCCATTAAAAAAAAAAAATAGGAATTCTAACACTTGGGCAGACACAGGTAATAGAGAAGGAATGGGAGACTTCAGACCTTTTAGGATATAAGGACCAACGGGAAGAAGATGGAAACCCCACAGCCCTAGACATGGATATCTTAAAGTGGCAACAGCTATTTTCTTATTGGGAGTTATTATGCTGACCGGCTACTAAGTTCACTTGTTTCTACATACTACAGCAATATAAATAGTATCATTCTCTAAATTCAAAGTCCTGGGGCAAAGTGCTGATCACCCTGGCCTAGATATGGTTCTGTTGATATGACCTCAGGGAATGAGAGGGTGCAGGGGAGCTGTCCATCACTTCATCGACTATAAAGTACTAAGGACAGGGGCAGCTAGATGCAGTAGATAACTCGCTAGTTCTGAAACCAGGAAGACCTGAGTTCGAAACTGACCTTCGACACTTATTATTTACCAGTTGTGTGACTCAGGACAAGTAAATCCTAATTGTCTCAAAACACAAAATCATAAGGGGCATGAATTAGTCCATTTAAAATTCTTTATACTTCTTAGAAGAAAAGTAATGATTTTGTTTTTATAAAAGGTGGATGACAGAGACTGGGACCTTAATGGAAACACACTCTCTCTTGATGATGAAACAGTCATCGATGTGCCTGAGCCCTACAACCACACATCCAAGTACTGTGCCTCGCTGGGACACAAGGCTAATCACTCCTTTACTCCTAACTGCATCTATGACATGTAAGTACAAGCTCACGGTTTGGGGAGAAGCTTTTGGCTTGAAAGATCTTGCTGTGAAAGGGATACATTCACTAGCAGAGCACAAACCTATCAGGCAGCCTGGGCTCAAAGACTTGATCTGGAGTAAGTTTGAATCCTGACTCTTATCCCTGTGTGGCTTTGATTTATAGTTGTCATTTATAGTTCTCAACCCCCATTTTCTCATCTACTGACTAGTGGGGATGGTGTGGGGGGGATTGTGACCTAGATAATTTTTAAGGTCTTTTGCAGCTTAAAAATCCTATAATCCCCCACCTATAAGAAGAGAATTCAATTAGACAAGAACATTCAGATCTCAGCTCTAAACCTTATAACCATTTTTCCATAAACAAGCCAATTCTCTGGCCCAGATGAGGTACTAGATGTTAAAAGAGATCAAATAGTCAGAAATAAAATTCTCTTTTCTTGAGATATTAGATGGAAATGATGGCATGATAAAAAATATTTTTTAAAAGTTATAGGGATGGGGAAATTAGATGGCACAGTATGAATAAATCAGGAGGACCGAGTTAAAATTCTGCCTCAGACACTTAGCTGTATGACCCTGGACAAGTCACTTAACCCCAATTGCCCTCTGGGGGGGGGGGAAGGAAAGTAATAGAGATAATCAAAATGTGAGATGCTACATTGGAAAGAAAGCTGGCTTTGGAGTTAGAGGGACTGGGTTTGAGCCTCAGCTCTGCCACTTCCTACCTGTGTGAGGACTTTTGGATAAGTCTCTACAGATCTCAGTTTCCCTAATCTACAAAATGAGAGGGTTGAACTAGTTGACCTTTGAGCTACCTTCTAGCTGTGCTCTAAAGTTCCATGGAAAAAACTCAGGACTTTGTTCCTTACTATGCTCTCTTGGGTACATCCTTTGCCTGCTCTGAGCCTCAGTTTGTTTTGAAAAATGATGGAGTAACTTCTAGGTCAGGGCTTCTTCAATTTTTTTCCACTTACTCTCTTCAACTAAGAAATTTTTACATGACTGAGTATAGAGGTATATAAAATTGGTATAGAAGTCAAACATTTGCCAATAATAAATCATAATTTCATGACCCCTTCATTCAGTTATGAGACCCCATATGAAATCGCAAATCACAGTTTAAGAAGTTGAGTCAATTGTTCCCGAGCCTTCATCCCTGAATGGGTGCAGCCTCAGTCAGACTGAGACTGTTGAAGACCTTAGTTTAAAAAGGCCAAGATCTCCCATTGCATCCAGGGCCATCTCCTGATCTATATCTTGCCATTGGACCAAATGACCCTGGAGGGGAAAGTGAGACAGGTGACCTTGCCCAGCCTTTCCTCATTTAAATCCAATTCACTTGCATGACATGGTATCATGTCCCTGATGTCATGGTCCTCTTAGAGAATGAAGGATCCTATGAGTTTAAAAAGTGTTAAATAAGAGAAGAAAGACAGACCACAAGTTACTCCTATATCTATGCTTAGCCAAGGACCTCTCATACATGTTTCTACTCCTTTGAAGTCCATTTTAATACCCCTAATAAAAACAATAACAATATTACTTGGCTTTTATATAGAATTATATATAAAGTGATTTACAAATATCCAATTTAAGCCTCAAAATAATCCTATAATGCTGCAAATATTATTATCCCCATCTAACAGATGACAAGAGCCAAAGGGCATGTGTGATACAAAATGGAATGGACAGAGTATTGTCTCCAAGTACCAAAAGCCCAGAAACAACATGTAGCAACTTAATGATGGTGAGCTTGAGAGAGACCCACCAATTCTAGGTCTTTAATGAAAGGGCGAGAGGTTGTTTGCTTGCTTTTGCACTGAAGTGGAGAGATTACAATGTGAAGTATGTCAGTATTTGACATACCGGTGGATAGCTACATGTCAGATTCAAGATAAAGAAAAAACATCTTGGAACAGAGTTACCTTTGTACAAATCACATACAATCATGGGGAATTCATACATATGGCATGAAGGAAAGGGGCACACCCAGAATGGGCATCCCCTCCACTAGTACTGCTAGAAAATTGTACCCCATTAGTGATTTAATAAGTAAGTGAGTACCAGGGAGTAGTTTGAAGCTTGTGGAGGTTACATGACTTGTCTAGTATTTCACAGATTATAAGTAAGCATCACAGATAGTATTTGAACCCAAGTCTTCATGACTTCAACCCCAGTGATCTCTTCACTATATATTGTGGCATTTAGTTCAGTTTTCCTCAACATACCTAGTTCTGTCATGTAAGTTTTTAATTATACAAATCAATATTTCTTTCAAATACTTTAAAAATTATTCCAGGTGAATATCATTGGCAAAGAGAAGCAACTCTTTTTTATAACTTCAAATATAGATATGGAAGTATGTGAGTTATATTTTTAACATAAACAATGTACATTGTGAATGTACATAGTATGCCATATATGTGTACAGTATGTGTTATGTGTGTGTTTGATATGTAGTGTTTACATGTAATTACTGGGTATTAGTGTACATGTGATTTGTGTGTAGAGTGAACCTGTAAATATATACCTATGTAAAGAGTGCATACTCATGCATATGTGTATTGGATCCTCGCTGTAGAAGGACAGAATGCTCCTTAAAGGGGAAAAGAGTATATGTATGTGTATTTGAGAATTCATCCATGTATGCATTTCATGTCCTAATCATTCAGGGGATGCAGGGTGGTACAGGAGGTATAGGAGAGGCCTTGGAGTCAGACAGAGCTGGGTTGAAATCCTGCATCTGACATTATACTAGCTTTGATTGTTGCTATTTATACCTTCACAGAATCACAAAATGTCAGAACTGGAAGGGACCAATGTAGCCCCTTCATTTTAAAGATGAGAGAACCAAGGTCCAAAATGGAGAGAGTACACAGTTACCCCATTAGAAAGTGGAAGAACTCAGTCTCACACCCAGATCTTCTGATTTCAGGGGCAATGTTTTTCCTTTTTTTTTTAAATATCTAATGTCTATATAACATTTTTTTTAAAAACCTTTTTGCACTTAGTAGTAGTAGTATCCTTTTTTCTCCAAATTACATGCAGAGATAGTTTTCAACATTCATTTTTATATTTTAAATTCCAAAATTTTCTCTTTCCTTTCTTTACTTCTCCCCAAGAAAACAAACAATCTGATGTAGGTTATACATGTACAATTACATTAATCATATTTCCACATTAGTCATGTTCTACAAGAAGACTCAAAACAAAAGGAGAAACCATGAGGAAAAAAAACAGATAAAAAAGAAAGTAAAAATAATTCAATCTGCATTCAGACTCCATAGTTCTTTTTCTGGATATGGATGGTATTTTCCATTATGTTTTTCCTTTGATGACACACTGTGTCCCAAGATATCTATAATTGAACTAGAAAAAAAGAACTGAATAAAAATTTGTCAGATTAATAAAGAGGCTGTCAGATTATCTTGTAAGAACTTTTGAAAATACCTTTGGATCTGAGAGTCACTTAAGGTGAATTTTAGTGTTAAAACTAGCTAGGTTTAAAACTGAAGGCCAGTCCCTCCATTTCCTCCTACTACTGATATCATGGTAATATCTCCTCTCTAGGCAACATTGAAATTCAGAAATAAAAAAGTGTCCAGACTAACTTGGATATTGCCAGCTCAGTCCCTTACTTCTTTCTCTGTTTTCCATAGAGTTTTTATTTTAATCATACTTTGTTTACTTTTGCAAATTTGCTTCCTGAAAAAAAAAGATTTCGATGATGACCTAAGATTAAGACATTTAGTGTATCAGAAAGAGATTAGAAAATGTCTGCTCTGAGGAATCCTGTACTATTGAGAAAGGGAAGAATTTGGCAATATAGAGAAAAAATCATTTGAATAATATTCTACTGAGAAGTTATTGAAGTTCCTTTTGAAAGAGACCCCCTAATCCACAAATAAAGTTCTCCTTTTTATATAAAACTGTGTTATATTTCAGAATCTTCAGCATGCAACCACTTATCTCATTTTTGTGAAGTTTATGTAGCACAGGAAAAGTCAGGTTATATGAGTTCATTGTTGCTCCTTATGAAAGCCAGCATTTCCTTAAAATGCAATAACTTGGAAATAAATTTCTAGTGTCCAGGAATTTATCTTTGATTCTGGTAGTATTTATCTTTTTTTGGTCAATAACATCAATAAAAGCATAGATCATATGCTTATCAAATTTTCAAATGGCAGCAATTAAGAAAGATAGATGACTGAGTTGAGAGTCAAATATAAGTGAATAGACAAGTACCTTGGGATAAATGTCATAGAATAAAATTTAATTGAGATAAATACATAAATATAAATATAACTCAGCTTCAAAAAATCTACTTCACAAGTACAAGGGGGGAAGCTATGGCTAGATGGGTCATCTGAAAAGACAAGCAAATGATTGAAAGTTTTAGTTGTCTCTAAGCTCAGACAGAACAAGTCAATGGCTTATTATTGGTAGTCAAGCATATTCATACAATATCCAGTTGCACAAGTAGAAGTGTAGTACCTGGGGCAAGGTAAGTAGAAGGGGAAAGAGTGAAAATACTACTAAATTTTGACATGGGAAGACCACCCTAGGCTATTGTTTTATTCTGGACTGCTATATTTTAGAAAGGATGCTGATAATCAAGAGAGTATCAAGGGTGGTCCATGTGAGATTAAAGGAACTAAGTATACTTTTAGCTTAGAGAAAACATAAGGAGGGCATGATAGCTCTCTTCAATATGTATGAGGAGTTGTTGCAAGAAAGAAGAATTAGACTTGTTTTGCTCAGCTCTCAGAGACAGAACTAGAAGTAGTGGGGTGAAATTGAAGAGTGAAAATCTTCAGTTTGATAGGAAAAAAAAACTTTTTAACCCAGCAATCCCAAAGTGGAATGGGGTGCAATGGGGAATAGCATTCTTTCTCTTACTAGAGATCTTTGAGCAAAAGCTAAATGATCACTTGTTGGATGTCCTATAGAGATGATGGGTATTCAGGCACAAGTTAGAGCAGATGGGTGTCCATTGCAGTCCCTTCCAATTCTAAGACTGTGACTCTAAGTCCTTTAAATCCTCTAGCTTTAGAAATAGGCAACTTTTGAAGACTACAATTTAAGAGATGAGCACCATCTTGCACTAGAAAAGGAATTCATGCTGACAGTTTTACAAGCATACAGGTCCAAGCCTCAAAAAATCATTCATTGCAGAGATACATTCTAAGAAGAGTCATGATGGAAAGAACATGAAACTTGGACTTAGAAGGTCTGGATTAAAGTTTCAGTTCTTAAATTTACAGATTCTGTGACTCTGGGAAAGTATTAGATGTTTCTGTGCCTCTGTTTCCTTGTCTCTAAAATGGGCTTAATTAATATTCTAATTATCTACTTTGAGGGGTTGATGTTAGGAAAGTGCTTTGTAAAGCTTAAAACATTGTAAAGAATGTGAGAAGGTGGTTAATAATAACTAGCACCTGAAATAAATGATTTGGAGTTCTTTTCTCTTTTTTCTCTTTCCACCCCCTGAAATTTTTTGCTAATGAGTATGGAAATGACAAAGCAAAAAAAGGAAACATAAAAATCTTAGACCTGGATCTTAGAACAAAATGTCAACCAGAGTTCCATTCTTTTCATATAGTTTTAACAATGGATAACTTTAGTTATAGAAAAAAATTAAGGAATAATAAGAATTCTTTCTTTGCTTGTGTCAAAGAAAGTTTTCCCTTTAAGGTGGAAGATGAGCTGAGACATGTTAAACTAGAGAGAAACCCAAATCCGCCTTTCCCCCCTTCCCCCCGGCTCTATCCTGCTCTATGGGGACTTTCCAAGCCATAACTTCCCCACTCAACAATCAAACTTTATTCTTGAATAATGAAAATTTTCTAAAATATTCCTAGTTCCCCTTTATACCTTGTTTCTCAAGTGTGATTATAAAGGAACAAGTGATTCCACAAGCCACTTGTAAAAATGAAAGAGAATTCCTAGTGTCCAGGGAGCTATGACTGGCCCTGTACTATTTATCATTTTTTTTTGTCAATGACATCAATAAAAGCATGGATCATAGGCTTATCAAATTTTCAAATGACAGCAATTAAGCAAGATAGGTGACTGAGTTGAGAATCAAATAGACAGTACATTGAGATAAATGTCATCGAATAAAATTTAATTGAGATAAATGTGAAATGTCAGATCAGATTAAAAAAATGAACTCCACAAGTACAAGAGGGGGAAGCTATGGCTAGATAGGTCATCTGAAAAAAAAAACAAGCAAGGGATTGGTAGTTTTAGTTGCCAAGGGAAGGCATTGGTCAGTTATTTCAGTCATGACCTTGTTTGTGTTTTTTTGTGGGTGGTTTTTGTTTTGCTGGCAAAGGTACTAAATAAAGTAAATTATCATTTCTTTCTCCAGCTTATTTTAAAGATGAGGAAATTGAGGCAAACTGTGTTAAATGGCTTGACCAGGGTCACACAGCTAGAAAGTGTCTGAGACCAGATTTGAACACCTGAAGATGAGCCTTCCTGATTCCTAGCTCTCCTGCAAAGGGAAAGAAGTCTTATGATAAAAAACATTGTTATTGTTCAGATTGATGAGCCTTGTAGTAGGAAAATGCTGCAGCCTTCACGAGGACTGACTAGGAATACATGAGAAGCAGGCTACCCAAGAGCTTTTATGCCAACAAAGATTAGATACTCCATGGTAGACAGAGTCAGTGCATCTTGAGTTTTTGAGAACATATTCATCAGGATGTTAACATTCCCTAGAAAAGCAGGGAAACTGAGAATTCCTCCCCCTTTCCCAAATTTCTCTTTGTATACGTTTTGGCATATTGATCTGTGTACATGTCATTTTCCCCTTACAGAATGTAATATATTTGAGATTTTTAAAAAATTCTTTTTTTTTTAATCTGTAACCTCAGTCCTAGAATAGTGCCTTTCTTAAGGTCAGTACTTAATAAAAGTTTGTCAGATTCTGTAGAATTCAGTGGCAGTTCCAGGACTCAAATTTTATGTAGTTATGCTACTTAGAGATGTTATATTATCATAGTTTAGCTGTGATAGGCAGCCAGGTGGTGTAGTGGCTAAAGCACCATGACTGGACTCAGAAAAATTGACTTCAAATCCATACTCAGAGATCCTTACTAGCTGTTTGACTCTGGACAAGTCATTTAATCCTGTTTACCTCAGTTTCTTCATCAGTAAAATGAGCTGGAGAAGGAACTGGCAAACTACTCTAATATCTCTGCCAAGAAAATCACAAGATAGGGTCAAGAAGAGTTGCACATGACCGAAATGACTGAACAACAGCAATAACAACCAATGAAATATAACATGTCCTTATAGTTTAGAGCTGGAAGTTATAAGAAATGTCATTTAGTTCAAACTCGTCATTTTGAAAAAGAGGAAAACTAGGAAAAAAAAAAGAGAAATTAAGTGACTGGCCTGAAGTCACAAAATTAATAAGAGATAGGGCCAGAATTTGAATCCAATTCCACTATTCTTTTTCCTGTGCCACATTTCACTAATGTCATTCAGAGTTTTAAAATCATTTCATTGGTTGTGTATTCATTGGTTTGTCTGTTTGTATGTATGTGTGTATGTACATATATGTGTATATACATATACACACAGTTATATACATATAATATAGAGTTATATAAATATAATGTATATTTATATTTATATAAATTTGTATAAACATATAATATATATAAAGATAAAGCTTTAAAAAGCAGTCACAAATTTGAAAGGGTCTTCAACTCTTGGCTGAAACCATTGCTATTAAATCTTTGGGCAATATTTATCACTGATGCTGAGAACTACCATGAGTAACAGTGACCTATCTTGGTGTTTAGGTTTGCACATCCACGTTTTGGGCCCATCAAATGCATCCGCACCAAACAAGCAGTGGAGAGAGATGAGGAGCTCACTGTCGCCTATGGATATGATCACAATCCTCCTGGAAAGAGCATGCCCGAAGCCCCAGAGTGGTACCAGATGGAACTGAAGGTCTTCCAGGCTGCCCAGGAGAAGTGAAACACAAACTCGGCTCTTTGGTTCATTGACCTGGAGTAGAAATTTGGATCTATGCACTACGTTTATACTGAAAATTGGATAACCAGGGACTGCTCATGCTGTTACATCATCATCATATCCTCTCACTGTGTGTTAGCAATGAGTTTCTTGCATACTAACTAGTTTTGACTTTATTACTCATGCTAGGTTTAAAATTAGCTAGCGTTACAACACCTGATTGGGAGGTATTATTTAATATTTTGCCTAAGACAGCGTGATGTCCTTTGGGTATTTAGAATCTAAGTCTGCACCATATTCAGAGATGCCAAATGATTTGACTGAAAAAAGGGAAATGGGGTCTTTTAATCTTTATTTTTGTTGTTAGTGGTTTTCCATGACGCTATTTCTATGGCCAATGTCAATGGTGTGATTACACTTTTGCATACACGCCACAGTAGAGATTAGAAGATTATTACACTTGGATAATCTCTAAACATAGCATAATTTGCCTTTTAACCTTTGATCTGTATCTTTGCAATAGAATGACTTTGTTTTCCCTAGTGTATAGAAGAAGCCTTGTTTGTTTGGGTTGTTTTTTTTTGTTTTTTTTTTTTTGAGTCATTTCCCCCTTTCTTAGAAATCTCCTGCAAGGGAAAAACCTTTCTAATGGATTTTGTGTGAGTGGCTGTGTATAGATCTCTATGGCGCTCTCTTTCTATATCTATCTATCTATCTATCTCATTGTTTCCTTGTTACATCCTGATATAAATAACTGGTTCTAGGAGCCAGTGTATCTTATAGAATTAATATCCTTGCATGAAATTGAAGAGCTCTTTGCTTTAAGACAGAAAAAGGAATGGATAGGACTTCTTTGCATCAAACTGTGGAAGATTTGCAATATATATATTCAGAAGAAAGAGGGAGGAGGAATTAACTCCTAGAGAGGCAGCAATCTGGAGCCATGATAGTGCTGGAAATCTTTCCCCCTTCATGGGCCACGGTATAACTTAGATTTACATAACATGGGACATTTAAATAGCATTCTTGTGTGGGGCATAATATATTGAATGCCATGTTCAAAAAGCAACCCTAAGTTCCCATGTTAAATGCAAAAAGAGTTAGGGACTTGCTCTTTAATGAAAATAATTATGGCACAAACATTGATCTCTAGCATCAGATTGGAATCTTAAGGCAAAAGCTCTTCACCATTGTGTTTGCAAATTACTTACTGTTTCAATGCATCGTACAAGTTGTGAATCAAAAATAATACATTATAATCAAAGCAAGTAGCATTTCAGCCACTCTGCAAGCCATATATACTCAAAAAAAAAAATTGCAGAAACAAACAAACAAAAAAAAACACCTCTGTGTAAGGTAGCTATTTAGGTCTATACTTTGACTTGGATTGCTCTGAATGGATTTATAGGTTTGGGGGATTTTGGTTTGTTTTTCAGCTGCTTAAACACAGCTAAAGCATAGCAATATCTGCTTCAGACTGCTTGGGCCTTGCCAGCATTTCTTTTGACATAGGTCTCTAGGGCAGCGGTGCTTCTATTTGCAAAGTGTCACTGGTGGAAACCGACACCCAGTAAGCCTCTCATTTAGATAGATAAAAATTTCTGAGTTGTATCAGAGAGGGAGATATTTGTTGATTGGAAGATAGCAGGAGATGTGGTGAATAAAAAAGTGAAATCAGCATTTGCTGTTTCAAATCCACATCTTAGGTCACGCGTTACTGCAGACACTACTACATATCTTGGGATCTTTGGCTCAGTTCTCTTCCGGCCCCAGAGCTTGTCTGGTTCAGGTTCTGCCATCAAGGCTGGTGCAGAGACAGTCTCTCCCCTCCCCGCCATCTGTGCCGCCAGGCTCCCCAGGGTGCTCCCTCTGAGCCAGGGCTGTGAACACAAGACCCTGTGGTTCCAGAGCTCAGTGTGATCCAGGCGGTTCTATTTTGCTAATAGATGGTGGGCATTCCACTATCCGGTACTGATGGAGAGAGTGGATTTGATGCTTATGCATTGGGGAGAGTTGGCGATGGTAAATGAATCCTCCTCTGCACTGCCATAGATCAGCCAGGAAGATCAAGAATTGAGTAAGCTGCTTATCTTTCTGATCAACAAACATCCAGGAGGAGGGTGAGAATGACCACCACTCTGGGGAAAGCCCCCATTCCATAAACTGTGATAGAGGGAACAGTGTTTCTTGGACTTACACACTGGTTGTCCTCATGGTGCTTAGGTTTTTATACAAGTGAATGTTTTTGAAGGTGAGTGATCTTTTTTTTTTTCTGGGCAGTTAGCAAAAGAAAAATGGAGTTAGTTATCCCAGTCATTTGAATCACAGAATTATGAACAATCTAGGTCAAGGCAAAGGAAGCTGTAGCCAGGGAGGATAGCTCTAACCGTTGATTTGATGATTGCATTCCTCAGGATGACATTGCCTTGGTTGTTGCTACTGCAAGTGATAATTTCTCTTCCCGTGGATTGCTCTGGTTAAGCCATTCAGAATGGAGCCTCTAAAACATAAAGGATTAGAGTAAGTGATGAGCTGTAAAAAAAAAAAATGTGTAGTATAGTAGAAAGGAGATAGGATCTTGAGTCAGGGGACGTGGGTTCAAATCCTGGTCTTGCTATTTACTTTTTGCATTGCTCTCAGGAAGGTATTTTATTTTTCTGAGCCTCAGTTTCCTCATCTATTAAATTAAGGGATTTGAATTAGTTGATCTCTGTAAGGTCCCTTCCATCTCTACATCTGATAGGTGACATCACTCCAAAGTTAATTGTTCAATTGTTGTGATCTGATGCTCACCTAAAAACTAATTATCTCCTTCTCTCTGTCCCTTTCTCCCTACCTCTGTCTCTGTCTTCCAGGAGAATTTAAGAGAGATAGAGTTGTAGGTTTGGAAAGATGTCATTATAGATGAAAACCAAAAGGCAAAGTGACTTATTGAAAGCCACAGAGCTCAAGGTTTCTGCCTCTGTTCCTCATGTATTTTGTACTACATGCACAGCCTCTCTTGCCCACTGTCTCTTCCTTTCGCTCTTCTCTCCTTCTTTATCCTCTCTCTTTTTTTGCATTATATCACACATGTATACATGTACAAAGCTGGGACAGAGCATCCAGATGCTCTTGGTGGTATTTGAAAATTCTATGTTCCCCCTGGGTTTTCCTGTCTAGCAAAGGGACAGAAAAATTTCCTTCACTGAAATACTACAACTTGATTTTCCCAAAAAATAAAAACCTACATGCTGTGGAGAGTAGAACTTTATGGCATTAAAAGTCTGTACATCTGTAAAATATGATCTCTCCCAAATCTCTAATTGCAACTCTTATATTTCTACATCCTGAGTGACCACCTAACTTGCCTACCCCTAGTCCCATCGCTGTGTGTGTGCATGTAATACATGTCCATCAATTTCCCTCTGTTTCCTTTGTGTGTTTCCTTCCCTTTTTCTCTATCCCTTATTGTCTCTTCCATTAAACTGCCCTTACTGGTTACTATTTTATATTCCTTGTTTGTCCAGTTTAAGGGCAGGTGAGTCAATCGATGCTTTTTGTTGCTTTGGAGAGGCTGCATGTGAAAGGATTTTTTGTGACCCTTTATGGGTGAGGAGAAAGAGAGAGAGGAAGATATCCCCAGCCCTCACCTAGGTTTATGTGAAAAATATCCATCTAAATCACTATTTACTGCCTGAGCAAGCCCCTTCCTGGAATACGCTGAAAGATCATGAGTCTAGTTTCTGATAGCTCTTGGGGAGCAAAGTTTTGATGGTGCCATATAGAATATAATGGGTTCCTGACCTTTGTGTTGGCCAGACTCTGTCACTGAGACTTCTCAATGGCTTTGTTCATTTTGCTGCTATAAAGGCATTTGGTGCTGATTGCTGGCAAAAATGGAATGGCAACCTAAAGATTAGTCTGTCTATACTAACTCTTCACCCTATTATTGCCTTCAGTGTTGCAATAAATGGGAGCCTCTTGCTTCATTTTTCTGATCTGTTCCTTCTACCCCAGCACCCTGTCTTTCTTACGGGATTCAGTTTAGAAGCTGGAACTCACTGAAGAAGAATAAGTTTTCACAACGGTTGAGTAATGAGCATAGAAGGTCTTAAGTTTTAAGCAATGGTTTTTGAGATTTTTGTTAAGTCTTCTTTGGAGGCAAGAAATTCTACAAACAAGGATTCTCCCTGGTTCCCTGTCTTTAAATCTAATTTTTATATTCTTTTGGGGCTCTTTAGTCCAAGAAACTTGGGCTTTTAAAGTCATTATTAGACTTGGAGACTAGGCATCTGCAAACATAGATTTTTGCCCAAAATCTGTATTGAATTTCATGCTTTCTGTATGTAGATGAAGAAGTTGAGGGTGTAGAAGTTCCCAGGAAAGAATGAATGTTCTAGGTCTAGATTCTTCCTTTAGTTAGCTCATCTCCATGTATACCCTCACTGAAACTGGATGTGGTGGGGGTTGTGGAGGAGAACAAAGGAAGAACTCGGTGTTTTTTGGTACCAGAGGTATAATAAAGGGAAGAACCTTGGAATGTGTGAAGAGTGACATGGAAGAGAGTGGATGAGGAAGGAGGCTAGGTCAGGTTCCTTCCCCAGTGTCATCAATGCAAGGATTTCAAAGATTTAAAGATGGAGAGCCCAAAGGGACATCTTTGTCTCATTGACAAAAACAAATTGAGATCTTGTGTGTATCAGTTCTGGACTAGCCCCACGGAGCTTTTATCACATGGGTCTCAGCCGGATTCTTTTGCATGCTTCTCTCTTTTCTCAGCATCTTCTCAAACCTTGGTGAAGCCGTAGCTTCGGTTAGCATTCAGTCAGAATTACTCCATAGAAACATATCCCTAAATGGCATCTGAGTTGGCTACGTTGAGAAAGAAGAGCTATATTCATAGAAAGATCCCAGATGAAAGGAACAGATTAAGACCCGAGTTTTTTGTTTTATTTTGTGTTGTTGGGGGAGGGTGGGGTTTGTATGTTTGTTTGCTTGCTCCCTGACTTGCTTTACCCTGGTCTACCTAAGAAACTTAAGAAGAAAATCCATTTTTAAAAGTCCCTCTAGGAATCAATTCAGGACCAGACACATGTTCCGAAATGCCTGAAATGTGGAAAAACTCTTATCTTTATAATGTTAATAACCTGAAAATACCTCCAAGGCTAATTTCATTATAATTGTTCAGGTTGTTACATATGGTAACAGTAAAATTTCATATATAGAAATCTGTATCTTCACATCTATATATGTATAATATTTTTAAAAAGAAAGATTGTATAGCCTGGTGGATAGAGATACAGCTATGCAGTCAGGAAAACCTGGGTTCAAATACTGCTCAGTATTCCTGACTCCAAGATCATATCTCAACACACAAGGCTATGCTGTATGATCTTACCAAGTCTTTTACCTCTCTGAACCTCAGACAACTCTTTGAGTTGTTGATCTTTTTGCATGGGTGGAGGAAATTAGCACACTGGGTGTATCCTATCCTTATGATCCACACCAACAAAAGATTTAAAACTCCCCTGGGAGAAGTATATTGAAAATATTCAGGTAGAAAGGGTAGACATCTGTTTTTAGAAAGCCAGATATTCACCCAAGATTCAATCTGAAAAGTAGGGATGATTTCAATCCCTTTTTTTTTTTTTTTTTGGCGTTTCTTTTTCTACAGTAAATGATTCAAAAATAAATAAGCCAGCTAATCCACCAACAGAAAGCTGGTGTCGCAGGATCTATTAATTGTATATTTACCTTCCACAGATCAAAGGTGTGCACTTTTTAAAAGATTTCTATTTGAAGCTTCCCAGTAAGATTTTCTTGCTTCTCCCCGTTATCATTTTGAATCTCCTGTTTTGTTTTTTTGTTTTGATTTTAGAAAAAAATTTAAATTTTAATGCACATTTTATTTTGCCTAGTGTAAGGATACACACTAAAAGCAATTAAAATATTAAAGCCATACATCAACAGGTGTGGGGAAACACTTTCCACAAATTTTAATGCATTTGTATGTAAATAGATGTTTGTATGAGATATTTTCATGGTAGAATGAATATATTTAAATGAAATTGATTTATTCCAGTGCTATTTAAAAAAAAAAAGACAAAGTTTTATGAGGATCTTCTGAGTGCATTAGCAAAGAATACAGAACAATTTTATAAACATCAGGAGCCTAAAAAATATTCTAAATAGCAGCGAGTGACTTCTCCTCAGTTGTTACATGTGCTATTGAAGAAGTTAATAGGCTCCATTTTCCCCAGTGCCTGAGTCCCCTCTGGGTAGTAAATCAGGGTCTGACGGAGTTACAGTCACTCTTCAGTCACTAAAGGGTCCTAAAACTCAATCAGAGCCATTAGTGTAAATGGTGTGATTACCCAGTGTGGCAGCATCTTCTTAAAGCAGCATCACTGGAATCCACAAGTGGGTGTGGGCAGCCTGGAGATGCGTTTTCCAGCTGCTATTAACCTTCAGCCCTACTGACAGGCACAGACCCCGCTAGGTTGCTCTTAGTGAAGATCAGGTTAAGCCTCATTCTCAGGGTGGGGAGATCCCCAAAGTTCTGTCGATAGCTCCTGCATACAGATCTTCGCCCTCCAGAAGGAGGGACAGAAGAAAGAGTAGGGAGCATCAACCAGCATTTTACAGAGTGGCGAATTACCTAATCTCAGATCTGGAGAGAATGCATTTTCCTGAACTCCTACCTTACTACCAGAGGAGAGACACCTTTTCAGACAGGAGGAGAATCTCGCCCCTTCTGTATGGAACATTATGCACTCACAGCTGTTTGAAGTCATTTTAATATTAAGACCAATCGCATATCTAGGACATACCTCTCAGCTATCCCTCAAAAATGAGACAGTAAGATTTTGTTACCATGGATTATCAAGACTTGAGTTTTCTTAATGGTGCCTCTTAGATAAAATAAAATGAAGAATTTTGTTATGATTAATTTTCGGTGTATGTGCACACATCCCAATGTGGATTTAGGTGGTTCAATTTTTTGCTACTATAATTTTGATCTAATATGAGAAAACTCCTAAGCACAGAGCCATAACTAGAGTAGAGTGGCTGAGACTTTGATCCAGGGCAACAAAATTCGAGTGTGGCACTTAATTAATAAGATTTATCTGGGTTAGAAGAGGATGGTAATAATAGACAGCATCTTTTCCTCCAACACTAACCAATATATCCCAATGAATCCCCTCCATCATGGCCTCTTTTGCCTTCAGGGTTTCAGTGTCTTAGGGAGGGGAGAGTTTCCCATCATGGGGCATTATCTTGAGATCTCTGCCCCTCAACTGAGTATAACTGAAAAAAACAAACTGATTTGAGGGTATGTTTTATGCAGCTTGCCACTGGCACAAAAATTCCTAGTTATGGCCCTAAACTTGGACAAACTATTTAATGATTTTTCTCTACTTTTTCATTTAATCCTAAATTGTCACTTAGTGGATTGTGAGGTATGTTTAAGGGTTGAAAGATTGGGGTGAGTTTGCAGAAGACACCGCAGCAAAACAGAAACCCCACCCCACTGTACATTGCAAACATTCTCGATTGGTCTCTTACAGCATTTGAACAAAATTGATAAGCCTTATCCAACATTCGTAGAGTTGTGATTTTTAAAACTATGGGAAACTAATGAAAGATGTTTACATGAATGATGTTTGCCCTTACTGAGTTTTGAATGAGTTTTTATAGTGTGTCTGGGTGCATGTATAAGGAAGTAGGAAAAATGTTTCTGAAATAAAACTTGACAAATATTTGTAATGAGAAGTGAATTTTAAATATTGCTATAATTGCGCTATAGAAGCAATGCAAGTATTAAACAAACAAAAACAATACAAACCTGTCTTGTCATCTTTCTCTTTTCTCTTCCTTTATAGGTACTTTGCAAAAGACCCATATGTTCTTTCCAGTGGAATGCTTAATATTATACAACAATTCATTTTGAATTAAGTCTTTGTGAAATACACGATTCCTTTGCTTTATATAAAATGTTAAATGGGTGCCCTGGAGAGCATCTGAAATACAAGATCTCAGAAAATGCAGGGATGGAGCAATGGAGAGGCCAGGTTGGAGAATAAGTGTCTAAATCCTGTTTCTGCAATTAACTAGCTGCATAACTGCGGACACTTTTTTTAAGCCACTGCCTTAAAATGTGCTACATAAACACTAATCATCTCTAATTTATGATCCTCATCTTTGTTCTTACAGTCTATTTGAACAGAAATCACATATGTATGAAATTACATTTTTAAAACAATATGAGGAAGATCACCACCACTATTTCCCACTCTGCCAAAAAATCCTACACACAAAAGTACAGATGGAATACACATACACATGAAAAGATAATGAGGAGAAAATATTATTCCTGGACTCATCAACAAACAAACATTAAGTGCCAGAAGTATGCAAAACACTGTGCTAAGCACTAGGGATACAAAGGAAGGCGAAAAGTCCTTACCCTAACGGAGCTCACAGTCTGATAAGGGAGACAGCATGTATATAACTCTATATAAATAATATATGATCTGGGGTCACTGGATTGCAGAAATGTGGGCAGGAAAGGGAAGAAAGTTGTAAGAAGACTCAGAAGGGAGGAAAGGGCCAGTTTAAAAGCTTTCATCGCCAAAAAGAAGATTTTTATATTTGATACTGGAAGCCATGGAACCAATGGAAATTATTAAATGGAGGGTGATGTCAGAGTTGTACTTTAAGGAGATCATCAGACTTAAAGTATAGGTTGGAGTTGAGAAAGACCTGAAGTAGGAAGATCATCCAGCAGACAATGTTCCAGGCATGTGGTAATGATTAACTGCACCAAGATAGGTGGTACTATAAGAGGAGAGGAAGAACATAGTAGAGATGTTACAAAGGTAATGGTTTAAGAAATATGTTTAAAAGAATTATACATGTGTAACCTTTGTCAGATTGCTTGCTATTTTAGGAAGGCGGGAGGAAAGGAAAAGAAGGAGAACACAAAATCTTACAAAAATGAATATTGGAAACTATCTTTACGCGTATTTGGAAAAATAAATGTTACCGAGGGGGGGAAAAAAAAACAAAGGTAATGGTTTAGCTATGGGGCACCACTATAGTACCAACCCTCACTTGCTCAAGATTGGAAATAGACTCATCAGCCCTCCATTTGTTGATATTAAAAGAGTAAAGATAATACCTAGCTTATGAGCTTTAGTGTTTGGGAGCATGGTGGTGGTGTCTTCCACATAAATAGGAAAGATAGAAAGAAGAGAGGGGCTTAGAGAGAATGACAATAAGTTCAGTTTTGCACACTTTTGAGTTTAAGGTGTTTTTGAGAAATCTACTCTGAGATGTGAGTTAGAAATGCGAGTCTAGAGATTTAAGAGAGAGGTTTGGGTTGCTATTAAGTAGATCTGAAAATTATCAGAATGGAGATAATTTTTGAATCCAAGGGATAAAAAGTGGAAGAGGTGCTTATCTTGAAAAAGATACTGGATGGCACATAGTAGACACAATGCTTAGTGATGGATTGATTGACATGAATTGGTACAGGTGAAAAGAATAGAGTAATATTTCAAGTGAACAAATTAGCATGAAGTTGAGAATTAGGAAGCAATTTGCAAGGGATTTCAAATAGATTGGCTTGCCAGGTGTGGAAGGTCCAAGTTTTCTGGTCTCCAACTCTTACTCATTCCAGCTTCAATTTCTTCATCTGTAAAAAGTGGAAAACATCTATCATATCACAGAACCTTGGTGTCTATATCTCCCAGGGTTGCTGTGAAGATCAAGCAAGATGACATATTATGAGCACTTTGCAGAATTTGAAAGACTATATAAATATGAACTTAGTTTGTCTTCCTCTGAGAAATGAGAGAACTGGCAAGATCATCTCTTGGGTACTATCCATGTCTATCTTTTTTGTGACTGACTCCAACTTTCCAGGATAACACCCCCTCTGCAGACATTCAGCCTCACATCTGACTTGCTCTGACAGGTTGGGTCCCCAGAGGGTAGCTGACTTTTTCTCCCTTTAGTATTCTAAGGGGCAGTGATCTCAGATATCCATCTGAGCTCCCACATGATGTTCTCTTTCCAATATTTATTTATTTATTATTATTATTATTACTATTTGCTGAGGCAGTTGGGGTTAGGTGACTTGCCCAGGCTCACACAGCCAGGAGGTGTTAAGTGATTGAGGTCAGATTTGAACTCAGGTCCTCCTGACTTCAGGGCTGGTGCTCTATTCACTGCACCACCTAGCTGCTCCTCTTTCCAATATTTATTAACCAGTAGATATCAGTTAGCTGTAATATTCTCTCTAAAATGTAATGTTCTCTGTTGAGATTTTTCTTGGGGTCTCTGGAGGCAGCCTTCATTTCAGTTCAAAGTAATCACCATATGGGTTTAATTGTCACAGGTGTTAAAGTCCAAATTTTTTATTGTCTCCTTCAAAGTCTTGTCTCCTTTCCTGGAGCCTGGTTAGCTTTCTTAGAGGCCTCTCTCTCTTCTTGGTTCCAAGAGCTTGAGCTCCTGTCTCCTTCTCTGGTGTCTGAATCTCTCTGAATCCAAAGGTTTGTGCTTCAGCCTCCAGCCACCACAAAGGTGGATGATGGAATGAACTGTCTCAGCCTCTGAGAGCTTCTAGTGCACTTGTCTTTCTGGCTCTGAGAGCTTCTAGCTTATATGTTCCACACTGAGTATACACCAATCATTATATCACTAGGAAACCATTATTTGTTGTAGGATTAAATCAAGCTAAACTAGATTTAACCATTGTCTCCTCAATTCCACTTAGTACCTTGTTTCAAGTTCTGGCCCATAACATCTCCTTGTAGGATCAGATCAATCATACTGAACCAGGCTAAATTAGATAACTATTGTCTCTATCGATTCCACTGACTTAGTACTTTGTAAGAATCCTTTGTTTCAAGTTCAGAGTACAAAGGGACATTTACTGAGAAGGGATAGCATGGACAAAATTATTTTTAAAAATCTCCCAAGTCACTTTCCTATTAGGTATCTCAAGGTCTCTGTGGCGAGCGGGCTGAAACCTAGAGTACAAAGAGGAAGGAAACACATACAGTGGGAGGGTTCCTTACAAACTCTTTTTGCCCCTTGTGGAATCCCCACAAAGTTTGTTGGAGGGCATCGCATTGCAATGTATGACTTGCTCCCTTATTCAATGGGGCCAGCCTCTTGTAGGATGCAGCTTCTCTGCTGATGGTCATTCCACTACTGGACTGGGTTAAATAGACTGTTTCTCAGGGTTGAATTCTGACAGCATCAGTTAGTGCTGCTACTACCTCCAGTGCTCTCTTCTAGGTCACTGAAGATCCTTCTCATGGCTCTAGTAACAAGGTCTCAACTTGGTATTTCATTTCCAGATTCTCATTCACCTCAGACCAGACAAAAATAAGCACAAAAGGGGTGGACAGAATGCCCTCAGAGATCCATTGGCCACCATTACCCTTCCTTTCCACTTGGTGACTCAGTGCAAGTATCCTCACTTAAAAGTCGCCAGGGAAGAGAACAAGTGGTCACCTTTTGTAAGCTTTTGTATGTCCCTAGGTTCTGGCCCTCTAGCCAGTGAGAAGCTTCTTCACTGCCACAGTACTATCCCTCACTTACTTGTGCCTGGAAGTAGACTCCCAACCTTATATATGGCAGGCAGGATTGCACATTCTCTATGTGACTCACCAGGAAGGGCAAGTCCATCCGTGCTCTAAGACCAGACCCTCATTGGTCATTCCATTCATGAGACAAGGAATATAAACTTAAGGATAAAAAGGACCAGAAAGTTTATTGGATCTGAACGCCTCGTGTTGTTTCACCTGCTCTCATGTTTTAGCTGACCAAATTAATGCCATCATGGGGGTATGTCTGCGTATACATGTGGTAGCATTCAAAGTCACTGAGGTGAAAAGGACCTCAAGGTTCTCTCATTGAATCTGTTCATGGACAAAGTCTGACAGATTCTGAAGCTCTCCGGTGATAAGAAACTTACCATGTCCAGGGGCCACCTATTCCACTCTTGGACAGTTTTGTTCTTAAGAAGTTTTTGCTTTGTTTGAGCTGAAACCCACAGCTTTGCCATTTTCACTTACTGCTTCTATTATTGCTGTCCAGGGCCAAGCAGAACATATCTCCCTCCTTCATATGACAACTTTGGGAGGACAGCATATCAGTAGACATAAAATTCATTCCCAACCCAAATCATATAAATGTTTACTTTTTAGAGACAAAGTAACTGGTGCTGGGATTAGAGCACTCTTCTTAAAATCAGGAAAACCTGAATTCAATTGGCTGTGAGACTCTGGGCAAACCTCTCCTTTATTTACTCATCTGTAAAATAAAAGGACTGAACTTGATGGAAAGGAAAAAATCCTTTCCAACTCTAAATCCAACTCTTTCCAGCTCCCTCTCCTCTGCACCTACTTCCAGTCCTTAACTACTTTGGTCAACAAAAGGGCAGATAGAGGAGAAAAGGGAAATGTGAGGTTCAGCCAGATGAAGTTTTAAAGATCATCTAATCTAATCCCATTTTAAAGATGAAGAAACTATGGCCCAGAGAGTTTAGATGCTTTGTCAAAAGTCGCCCAATTATAGCAGACTCGTGATTAAAACCAAACTCTTCTGACTCAAAATTCAGCCTTCTTTCCATTATTTTAGATTTTTTTGTTCCTTTATTAAGTTCACATAATTAAAAATTCAATTAAACATTTTTACTGTAAACTTAATCGTCAATAAAAAGGAAGTAATCAAATAAACATAAAGAAAATCTCATATAGAATCAAATGAATTTTATAGCACACGAGGAAAGAAAATGCCCCCTTGTAGATCTGTCAGAAGTTTGTTTCTTCTGATTTAATTTTTCTCCAAATAATGTCCTGAACAGAAAAGTGGCCTAGCAAAGTAGAAGAAACACTGGGCCTGTAGCTGGAAGAACTAATTAAAATCCTGCTTTTCACGTAAAAACCATTTAACTACAATATGCTTCAGGCAGCTCTCTGGGATTTATCAACTCAACCAGAGAGAATCTAGGACTTTTGTTGGCAAAAAAAATTCCCTTCCCCAAGAAAATTCCAGATCCTTCAAATATTATCAAGTATTACCATTACCATTTATGTATGACATATGTATATACTGTTACATAGATATTATATAGATACATGTGTTACATAGGTATAAATTGTATTTATTTCTATGTGTACAGATTCATTATCAGAAGAATATCAGAAGCTCATGAGTTATTTTTCTTGGAATGGCAGTTAAAAATTCTGTTCAAAGTCAGAGGTTCTCCCTCATGAGTCAAGATTTCTAATTTAGGGCATCACTTCTTGGTCATATACAATATATCACTTACGAGGCCAAACCATTCATTGACTTGACCCTCTGGCCACCAGATATAATTAAAGTAGTAAATGAGATATATCTGATCAAGAATTAAGTCAATTCTATATAAGAAAGGCAGAAACCAAAAGATAAGAGAAAGATTGAAACAGTGACTGAGAGACTGGAAGTCTCCAGATCTGAAGCTTTGGTAGTTGGAAAAATATTCAGTGTAATAGGGAGCAGAATGGCTCAAGAGAATTGGGGTATGAAGGCTGAGAAAGTCAGTGCATGTGAAAGACTATAATCAGTAGCTCAATGGGAGCAGAAAGATCCATTGTGTTGGTACATCCAGGAAATGTAGGGGTTGGTCTGTGTTCAAAGTCCAGATGTTGACACTGATACCGAGGGCAATGATGAGTCTGATTGGTCTGACAGAAAAATTTCTGACCCCTCTGTAACTTGGCATGAAAAAAAAGAGTCAAAAGGGCCAGCGAGGGCAAAGGCACCAATGTACCTTAGAGCCAAGGACATGAATGAGGGAGGGACGACAGAGACAGTGTTCAAGGAATCACTAACACAAAGGTGCCTAAAAGTGATCAAGAAGACATTGGCATCTTCTGGCCCATCTGTCAACTTCCCCATCCATCTCTATCATTTTTTGCCATGGTTGCCCTCATGGAGAAGAGAACTTTGGGGCTTTTGTGAATGACTTCGCAAAGCTGAGCCTTGATTTCAGTCACACAAAACAGAAAGGTGCAAAGAATATCAGATCCTACTTCTTTTTGTTTTTTTTTTTTTAAAGCATTTGACTTAGAATGTAATGCAATTTTAAAGGATAAAGTCCTTTGTCTCCCCAACATATGTTAACCTAGGAGACAGAAATGAACACAGAGATCTTTGTGCCATTAAATAGTCTTCTCATTTTACAGATGAGGAAATAAGGCTTGTTAAAAAGTTAAATGACTTGCTCAAGATCATTTAATTAATGTCATAGGTAAAATTTGACCTCAGATCAAAATGACTCTGGGATAGCTAGGTGCCATAGTGAATAGAGTACTGGGTCTAGGAAGAGATGGCTTCAGTCACTTGCTAGCTGTGTGATCCTGGGCAAGTCAGTTCACCCTATCTGCTTCAGTTTTCTCATGTGGAAAATGAGCTGGAGAAGGAAATGATCAGCCACTGCCAAGAAAACCCCAAATGGGGTCAGGAAGAATCAGACACAACTGAACTTACTATAAGTTCAATGCTCTACCTGCTATACTATGCTGCCTCTCAAAAATCCTCTAAATAGGGTCCCAGAAATGATTTCCCATCTGGTACCATGAACCATTCAGAGCCTTGATTAAGATAAGTAATATCTTTAATTAAAAAAAAAACCTATTCAATAGCCCCCAGATAAAAGCAGTCTACAAAAAAGATAAAAGCCATATATGCAGTTATTAGGAAGCTTCCACCAGAGTTCTAGAATTCCTTCTGAGATTATGTCCAATTTATCCTGTATATATCTTACTTGTATATAGTTATTTGTATATTGTCTCTTCCATTAAACTGTAAAATCCTTGAAGGTAAGAATTGGGATTTTTGGTCATATTTTGTTTTGGTTTTGCCTTTCTTTGGATTCTCATAATTAAAATGATGCCTAGCAAGTAGTTAAGTGTTTAACAAATGTTTATTATTTTGACTTGTGTTCCCAGTGTCTTGCACATAGTAGGAGCTTGATATTTTTTGAACTGAAAATGAGCCACACCAATGAGATCATAAATCCACTGAAGTACTTTAAATTAAGAATACCAAGTCATCTTATTCATCTGAGAAAGGAACTTAAAAGAAAACTCAGCGCTTTAATTTTGGCTTTCCCATACCAAAATTTTTAGAGACTTGATCATGTTCTTCTTAATGCAGTATTTTTTTTTTTTTACTGAAAGCAAAAAGTTGATTTGCAGGAAGTATGACTCACATGTGCCATCTGGTTCTTTTTTCTTCCACAGGCCTTTGAGGCCATATCTTTAAAGAATCATGCGGTTCAAGACTCAAGAGTTCAAGATTTAAGAGTTTATCATTCGCAATTTGCAAATAGTTCATTCACGAAAATAAGTGATAGGGTGGGCAGGAGCATTATAGGTAGCATGTTGTTCAAATATACAGAGATTTCACAAATTTCAAGGCTACTTTAAACAAAAATCAAACACAGTTATCCATCCTTGGAAATAACAAATAAAGGAAGAAATAAGAAAAAGAAGCAAGGATTCATGGTATCTGGTCATTCCACAAGGCAATAGTTCCAACTTTTTTGCTTTTTTTTCCCATTTTTTCACCCAGGGCTAGGTTTGATACAGTGTGGAGGGAAGTCGATTGACCTATTGTGAGAGGCTGCATAGTGAAAAGAAATATGTTTTGTTTTCTGAACTTAATTGGAGTCTTTGGTTCTTGGATGAGAATCTGAATCTCAGCTCTATTACTTAATACCTATGTGACATCATATAAGTCACTTAACATCCAAGTTATTTCTTATTTCTTCAACTGTAAAATGAGATTTGAGCCATATAGCCTCTGTGTTCTCTTAATATTTCTACATGTGTGATTCTATTATCTACACAAGAAATGTAAATTCTGGCAATTTTTCCAGAACTTCTCTTAAAGCCTCCTGAAGAACAAAATTGATATAAAAATAAAAGACACCATTTTTTTTTCTTTTTTTAAGTTTTCAGTTCATTCTTCATGGTAGCTAGAAACAGACTGCCTGAATTTCAGGCTTTTCAGTATTTGGATGCAATCTATGGACCAAGATCAAGCCTACTTACTTTAATAATATAAAGAGAATGGTGTGAGAAATATTGTCCATGTGGTGCAGTAAGTAAAGTACAAAAGTTAAAGCCCCCCCTCAAAGATGATAGAAGCACATACACATTGGATTTTGAATTATCTATAGCTTTACTAAGCTATCTTAATGACTATTTCATCCATATGTTAAAGAAATATATTAATACTGAACTCTGCATTTTAGGCCTAGTGTGCCAGATCCAATTTCATTTCGTTAATATTATTTTAAATCCAAGGATATCTATTTGAGAGAAATATACAAATTTGGAATAGTTTCTCTTCCCTCCATTCCCTTGCCATGCACTTAGACACTGTCTCTCTTTGAAGATGATTTAAAGTAACATTTATAGGAATTCTGAATGTGGAAAATATCATAATATATTAAAAACAAAATTTGGAGCTAGAATAATAATCACTACTCAAACCTTTCCTTGACCACTCCTTTCACTGCTTCTCCCAGAATAATCAAAGGGATGTGTACACCTATATTTAATACTTTCCAAATAGAGAAAAGGACACTTTTTATATGAACTATAACTTCACATAAGCAAAAGATTTTGACAAGATAATTATGGTTTTCACCCTTAAACCATTTCTCTAAATCAAGAAATATATATTAAATACCTACTTATTACATACCAGCTACTATGTTAAGCACAATAATATAAAGGGAAAAGACAGTACCTGCTCTCAAGAAGCAATGGAAGAAATGATGTGTAAACAATTATGTACTCACAAGAAACAGAGGACAAACTGGACATAAACATGGAGGGAAGGCACTAGTTTTAAGGGGATTAGGAAAATACTTCTTATAGAAGGTGAAATTTTAGCTGAAACTTGAAAGGCAGGGAAACCAGAAAGCAGAGAAGAGAGAGAGCACTCCAGGTACAAGAGACAGCTAATGAAACTGCTTTAGAATCAGGAGATGGAATAAGTCTTACTTCAGGAATAGCAAGGAGGGCATTGTCATTGGATCTCAGAGTACTATGGGATGTATAAGTTGAAAGAAATTATAAAAGAGAGAATGGTAACGGACTGTATCAATGATGTTAAGTAATAGGTTGCTTTTTTTAAATTCATGGGAAGTCTCTATAGATTTATTTCTAATTCTACTGGTCCTTGTTAAGGAGCACAGCTAGTGTGTGCAAAGAGCCACAATAAAAACTGGCCATGAAATGTTACCCAGATCCTGACAACTTATTCCTAAACATCATCTCCTCAAATGAAAATCTATTTGAGTTGTCTCAAATTACTGCAAAGAGCTAGCAAAAATATCAATTAATCTCTTTTTGATGAATCCAGTTTTTTTTTTTGTTGTTGTTGTTGTTGTTGGTATTGTTTTAGCTGAGGCAATTGGAGTTAAGTGACTTGTCCAAGGTCACACAGCTAGAAAGTGGTAAATGAGGTCAAATGTGAACTCAGGTCCTCTTGAGTTCACTATATTGATTCAGGTCCTCCTGAGTTCAGGGCTGGTGCTCTATCCACTGAGCCACCTAGTGGTTCCAGATGACTTTTTTCTTAAAACTGACTATCTCTAAATTTCAACCTTTCACCCATAAAAATCTTTTCCTTTCATGAAATTTTTGTTTTAAGCTCAAATTTGAGGGCACTTCCAAAGAGATCATAGGTTCATAGGCTCTAGAGTCAGAAGAAACCTCAGAGGCCAAGTAATCTATTTTATAAATAAGAAGACCAATAGGATGAAATGACTTTGTCTAGTAAGTAGTATTAAGGATGAGAGAGGAGGTCTTCTGCCTCATGAGCAGTTGCACACCCTTTCTTCCTTCCTAAGTTAATTTAGATAGAATTATATCTGTTCTATTGACTCATCCAACCCATGAGCAATTGATATTTTCCCAATTATTTAAGTTTGTCTATTTCTGAAAAATGGTTTGTGGTTGTAGATCATTTTTTGTTGCATTGTAATAAGTAAAGAATGTATATAATATTTCTGCTTTTATTCATTTATTGGTAAGGTTTTTAATGTCCAGACATTAATCAATTTTCATAAAAGTAATGATTTTTTTCCATTTAATAACCACCAGAGATCTTTCAAATGCAATTTCTCTAAAATTCTATTCAGAGCCTTAACTTCTTATTTTTGGGTAGATTCGCCTAGAGCTGAGATGGTCATCTTTTAATTGATTCTTTTAAATATTTAGAAGCTATGTTACTGGGTCTGAAATATTACCTACTGAAATCAATACATTGTTTATGACAAGGATTGGAAAAATACAGCCTGAAGGCCAAATTCAGTTCACCATGTTTTTGTACAATCTGTAGGCTAAGAATTGTATTTACATTTTAAAATCGTTTCATTGTATTTTAAAATATAAACATTATTAGTGACTCATAAGCTGTGTAGAAAAAGGGACAGTGGGCCAGATCTGGCCAGCAGGCCACAGTTTGCATCTGGTCTATGTTACTTTTCAACACAACAGGGTTTCTCTCTTTATCTCAATTAAATCTATTTTTAAGCTGTTACTTTGTCTAAAAAAATTGCTACACCTGCTTTTTTTGTTCAGCCAAGGCTATAATGCACTTAGCTCCATGCTTTTTATTTCAAATGTGTATCCATTTCAAATGTGTTTCTTAATAACAACATATTGTTGGAGTTTGCCTCACAAACATTCCAGTAAATTTTCAATTTTATGATTTCATCCCATTTACATTTACTTATCCTGATAAGTGTTGCTCATAATTTTAATTTTTTCTGGCTACTTATAACATCATTTATTTATTTATTTAGGTTTGGAATCTCTGGACTTTGGCAATGACATTCCTATGAGTTCTTACTTTGGGGTTTTTTTCACAAGATGACTAGATTCCAAGGTGACTGGATTCGTGATTCTTGTTATTTCTCCTTGATTTTCCAGTTGTCCTCAATATTATATAGCCTATATTTTTTATTATTCCTTAGTTTTAAACCTTTAAAGAATCCTTATTTCCTGGAGTCATTCAGTTCTATTTGGTCCATTCCTATTTTTAGGGAGTTCGTAGAGAGAAGAAAAAGGTTTTGTATATCTTGTTATTGATTTAAATTTTTTTTTCTTCCTCATTCTCATTTTCTTTTTCTTTTGCATCATTTCTTTGAAGATTTCTAATTGATCTTGTGGATAAGCTTTTTTTTTTCTTGGAGATTCTGCTTGCAAATAATTTTAAGTTATCCTCTTCTTCTGGATTTGTGTCCTGGTCATCCCTGGAATCTTAAAAGTTCTTTTCATCTTTTATTTTGCACTCAGAAGTTCAATTGTAATCTGAGGAACAAATTTAGAGACCATTTTTTTTTTACCCTGTGTTTTTTCTTTAGGCCAGACTTTTCTTTTTGAGTTTAGATCTGAAACTTTAAGGAAATCATGAATACCAAAGTTTTCTCTTTGATAAGGCAAAAGATGGAGAGACCTTTTCTATAATCCTCAACTAAACTGAGTTAACATGCTCTGATGAAGACCCAAGTGAGGCCTTTTCCTGAAGGATTTTTATTTCACTATCACAACTAAAATTTATCTTTTCTCCCCTTCTCTCTCCCTCTCTCCCTTTTATCCCCTTTAAAAGCAATGAAAAGCTTACATAAAGACTTTTTTTAAACAAGACTTCTTAAACTTGTTCTACTTGCGACCCCTTTCTGTCTGAGAAATTTTTACAACTTCCAGTATACAGATCAAACATTTACTGTTAATAAATCACAATTTTTCCACTTCCCACATTCAATCACTCAACGTCATATGATGTCACCACCCAGTTTATTTGTTTATATCTCCATTGATTCCTATTTCCATACCAATGAAAGATTTTTTTTAGTTGTTTTGTTTTTTAGCCTTAACACATTGCTGTTATATTAAGTCTCTCAGGATTTTCTAACTTCATTTACTTTGCCCCAAGCCTTTCCCACTTTTATCCCACAGGAGACACAAATCATATTTATTGCTTGTCTATGGAGTGAATTTGATAATTGGGCTCTTTAGTGGTGATATAGAGCTAAACTGTTTCCTTCTAGTTTACCTTGGTTAACCACTAGTTTTGCCAGTGTTCCTTCAATGTGCCACTTGAAAAATGCTTGGACAGGATAGGATAATAAAAGAGAAACTCTAGCATGTTTGATAACCACATTTCCAAGATAATCAAAAGGAAGATTATAAGGCAGAATTCTTTGACATGATTTTGCTTAGGAAATCTTAATTTGTACCATTAGTTCTAAGACTTAAAGCTTCTGAATTTTGCCAAACTAGTAGTGCAGGAGTTGATCCCCAATTTTATTTAATAACATATTGGTTATGAAATTTGGGAAACTGCACAAAACCAACAGAGTTAACAGAATAAAGAACTCTATACTCTGCTTCAAAATAGGGAGCTTTTGGTAACAGTTCCACTATCTAATATGAAAATCAAAATTCCATATCTTATAAAAACCAACATAAGAGAGCTGAGCTTTGTAATCTTTTAGTGTTCTCATTTATTCTTAATCTTTTAGTGCAATGACATTTTTGTTATTGTTGCTCAGCTGTCAACTCTTTGTGACCCCATTTGGGGTTTTCTTGGCAAAGAAACTAGAATGGTTCACCATTTCCTTCTTCAGCTCATTTTACTGATAAGGAACTAAAGCAAATGTGATTAAGTGACTTGCCCAGGGTCACATAGCTTGTAAATGTCTGAAGTCACATTTGAACTCAAAAGCATGTCTTCCTGATTTCTAGCCCAACACTCTATCCATTAGACCAACTAGCTGCCTAATCATTTTAAAAATAATTTTTAAATTATTCATCTGTTTTATCAGTGTACACTTATTTTGTCTTGGTAGACCTAGAGTCTAATACACTTCAAGATATATTAGAAGGTGTTTACTAAAAGTTGTGATGCACTCTACAAATCTGTAAGCATGCATTAGATTTAAATGATCAGTATACCAGTAATTTATTCTAAAAAGTCAGTAACAAAGATGGAAATTACTTCCATGAAAGAAATACAAAAAGAGAAATAGATGTTAAAAAATGTGACTATTCAAGATAAATTGAGTCTGTATTAATCAGACTAGCTCCTTTTTTACTTTGCTATTCAGGAATACCTGAAATTTAAACCTGGATATCTGATTTCAAGAAATTTTTAAAAACTGCCCAGAAAAATGGACAACTTTGATTATAATAAATTCAAAAAGTTTTGCAGAAACAAAACCAAGAGAAACAAGATTAAAAGTGAAGTACAAAGGTAAGAAAAAATCTCTTTAGCCAGTGTTTCAGATAAAGGTCTCATTTCTAAAATATATAAAGAACTGTCAAATTTATAAGAATACAAGTCATTCCCCAACTAATAAATGGTCAAAGCCTATGAACAATTTTCAAATGGCAATACTAAAGCCTTTCTATAATTACACGAAAAAATGCTCTAAATCACTAATAATTAGAGAAATGCAAATTAAAACAACTCTAGGGTACCATTTCACAACTCTAATTGGCTTTGATAAATGTTGAAGACAATGTGGGAAAACTGGGACACTAATGCATTGTTGGTGGAGTTGTGAAATGATCCAACCATTCTAGAAAGCAATATGGAATGATGCCCAAAGAGCTATAAAACTGCGCATATCATTTGACCCAGTAGTGCTAAAATCATAAAGGAGAGGAAAGGATCTACATGTACAAAAATGTTTGTAGCAGCTCTTTTTTGTAGAACAAAGAATTGGAAAATGAGTAGAGGCGCATCAATTGTGGACTGGCTGAATAAGCTATGGTATATGACGGTAATGGAATATTATTGTTCTATAAAAAATGAACATGCTCATTTTTTAAAGGCCTGGAAAGATTTATATGAACTAAATCTGAGCAAAATAAGCAGAACTAGGAACATACTGTATGCAATAACATCAAGAAAGTGCAATGATCCACTATAAAAAATTTGATTCTTGGTGGTTCAGTGATTCAAAGCAGTCCCAATAGACTTTGGACTTTTTCTGCATCCAGAAAAAGAACTATGAAGATTGAATGTAAATCTATGTTCACTTTTTTTGTTTTTTCTCACCCATGGTTTTTCCTTTTTGTTCTTATTTTTCTATCCCAACAAGATTTATAAAGCAATGTATATTAAATAAATTTAAACTTGAGGGGAAAAATTGCCCAGACATATTAGAACACAATGGTAATAATAAAATAGAAAGAAGCCACCTCTCACCAAGAGAAGAAATTAAGTCCTAAACAGATTGGCATTCATAATTTATTAAATACCATGTGAACTTCCGACTATATGCAAAACTCCAGTTCTGATGTACCATGACATTACAATAACCCCAACAACCACATAGTAAACACAACAGAATAATATTATTTTTTTTTTGTGGCAAAGCTTGTTTATTAAGCTTGGGGGATAGAAGGAGTAAGAAGAGGGAATGGATATGGCAGTGATATTATTCTATAACAAAATTATTTGATTTTAATTTTGGTTTTTTGGGACAATGATATACAGAATATGTTTTTGAGTAAAACATTGCTACTGACCAACTTTATTAGATTCTAGAGTAATGTCCCATGCTGGAACTTCCCTAAATAATAACTACTTGAAAACATCTGAAATTAAAAATTGAAGATTATAGTTAAAGTAACTATAAACTGTAAATTCACAAGATGTAGGATCTGTGCTTACAAATCTTAATACATCATAGTTAATGATTCATGAGAAGCCATTTCCCAACATTAAAAGAAATGTTTTCACATAGCTGATGTTGGAAAGCTTTACCACAATTCATTTGATAAGTAACATTTTTTAAATATAAAAAAAAAACATTAAAAATTTAAAAAACAGATATAAACAAAATTATTTTGAAATATGCTGTCAAAAATAAATCCTTTAATGGAATTAAAGTATATGTGTAACGTTTTAATTCAAGAAACTAGTTAAATTACTTTTTAAACCATCAATAACAATGTTGGGAAAATGTAGAATGCCCCTAAAAAGTTTGTAAATCAATTCCTCCAATTCTTCATTGCCCCTATATTAAAAAATAAAAATAAAATAAAATAAAAAAAAGGCTAGGGAAAGCCAAAATACAGTTCTCTTCTTTAAAAATTTTTACCTAAATAATTGCTATCCCAGCATTTATAAAAATAATTATAAATTTCAATTTAGGAGGATTCAATTAATCAATCTTTAATATGATTAAGGAAAATTGATTCTTCTTCCCAAACAAGAATAAAACCAATTTATTTTCCCTTAAACCACAGTAATTTAAAATGGAATAATTATTTCCCGTCTCTATTTACAATACTTCAGTTAATAGATTATCTCGCTTTTATAATTAAATGATCCTTATAAGATCATCAGGATAACAAATTTGTAAAAAGCCCTAAACTGGCTGAATGTTTAATTTCTTTTTCATGTTTCCAGGACATAACAAAAACACAATTTATCCATTTATTTAATTTGTTCTTGAAATTTATCAACAAGGGCGATATTACATAAAAACTATTGAATTCATGTACTCAATTAAATCCCATGGCTTAATTCCCTTTTTCATAATAGTTGTGTGTGCAAACTTAGGGAAAAGATTTGTAATACTTTGTCCTCTACTGAGAGATTCAATTTCCCCTCCTAAATATCAACTTATTAATTAGATTGAAATAGAGGTATTATGACAGAATTTTTTAAAGCAGTGTTTTTCTTTTTAAAACACTATACCTGCAGCAAAGTACTATAATATAAGTACACTTAAGAATCAGAATTTGAGCTACAGGGTACACAGAACTATAGATGAATTGGCAATTGATGACTTCATCAGTGTTCACATAGAAGCCTTCAGTTATGAAATTGGAAATTTTTGGCAGGAGATAACATTCCAAAAAGCAAACTTGAAAATCACAGTAGCTAAGGCATAGTCTCCCTGTGGTAGCTAGACTTCAGATTTGGTCTTTTTTCTTCAATTACATGTAGCTCCTGAAACATTCTACAAAAACTTTCAAGTAGATTTTCTTTTTTAAATGGTCAAATGAGAAAAGAGCCCAATTAAAAAAAAAAAAATCTGACTTCACAATATCTATTTAAAATAATTTACTAGGATCAAAATTAAAATAATGCTTATATTTTAAATTTTTTGTTGATAAAATTGATCTACAATGGTTGAGGCACCAAGTGGTCAAGTAATATTGATTCATATCCTTTATGACATCAAGCCTGGATTAGAATTCTAGGCATATTCCTCTCATTCCTATATTTTTGCTACCAAACCCTTGGTTTTATAATGTAATTTAATAATACAAATCATGGAATTACTGTAACTTAAAAATAAAGCTAATTCAAGGCATAAGGATTTAGGAGAGCTGTGTGCTTCATCAAGTTGCAATCTATGTCAGTGGAAGGAGTTACCTCACTGACAAAAATCACAGATACTTGACATAATATTTAAAACAATTTTTTTTAATTCTCTAAGGTTAAGAAACAAATGAAAATTGGGGCTTCACCCTTTTATAAGCTGAGAGAATATCACATTCAATTTATTTTCCAGTAAAAGTTACTCTAATTCCCTTAGATATTTTCATGACATAAAACCTTTGGCTACTAGGCAATGATCGGTTTAAAATAATTTAATTGAAGATTTTAAAAATTCCTTCATTTTCTTCTATATGAGGCATCCCTAACCTTTCTTGGCTCAGAAGGGATATTATTTTATTCCTTCTGATTTTGCTTCATTTCAACTCTATAATGAAAACACATTTCACAATGATTCAAATGAAAAATGAGCTCAGAGGAATTGATTAAAAATACTTGTTCAACCTTAAACTCTGCTTGAATTGCTTTTTTTCTTTCTTCTTCTCTGTGCAACCAAAGTGACAAAAACTCCATTAAGTCGTGTACAAGGGGGAACAGCTTAAATGGAAAAATGAACAGAGTGCCGGCCCTAGAATCAAAAGGACCTGAGTTCAACTCCAGCTTCAGATACTTGACATTTACTAGCTGTGTGACCCCAGGGCAAGTCACTTAATCCTGATTGCCTCCCCTTCCACATCTCCCAAAAAATTGCATACAAGGTGCAAAGAAATGAATAAATGATTTGACTTCCATTTACAAGACAAACATTAAAGTGCTAAGATGAGCTAGTATACTTATGACTAAAACTTGGGACTTATTGTACACTTAAAAAGCATTTTTTCAACAAGTCAAAGGATTAACTTTTAAAACATTTTAAAACAACAGGTCATTGTAGGTTTTGGTTCAGGCTTCAAAACAATTCCATTATCAGGTGGTTGACTAAGCATTAGAGGTTTGTGGCTCTTGAGCTTATGAGCTAAGGTCATGAATATAGCTTCCACATGGTCATTATCATTGGGATTTTTAGCAGAGGTTTCAAACAGTGGCATAGAGTGTGTGTCAGCAAATTTCTGGGCCAAATCTGTAGGAACTTGAATGGCACTTCTCAAGTCACATTTATTTCCAACCAGAATCCTTGGTATATCACTAGCAAGCAAATGTTGTTTGCATTCTTCTATCCATAATGGCAGGCTGTGAAAACTAACTATATTGGTCATATCATACACAAAGACAACCGCATGTACATTCCTATAGTAGTGCTGCACCATGCTCTTTCTGAACCGTTCTTGTCCTGCCGTGTCCCATAACTGTATCTGCAAATAAAAAGGGAAAAAAAATTACAACAGAATAATTTCAAGTTAAAATACTTAAGAATACTATTTTAGGGGCAGCTAGGTGGTGTAGTGGATAGAGCACCAGCTCTGAAGTCAGGAGCACCTGAGTTCAAATCTGGTCTCAGACACTTAACACTTCCTCGCTTTCCCCAATTACCTCAGCAATAATAATAATAATAATAATAATAATAATAATATTTTTCTGACCTCCCACCCACAAAAAATAAAACCATTGCAATTATATAGTGCTTTGTATTTTTTTCAAAGTACTTTCACATTTATTACTTCAATATTTCAAGAAACCATGATGTCATTTGTGTGGGTGACACAGATCCAAAAAACTAAGTCTTCTTAGTAAGTGGTCTTCAGGAGTTACCATTATCTCTCAAAAGTTTACCTTTTGGGGTCTAACTTTCTGGCTATTATTTTTTATAATTACTATCATTGAATAATTTTTTATTATTACAAAAACCTCAGGCACAGCTTGATTCTAATAACAATATAATCACATAGCTGTTCTGAGGAAAGGTTTGATTATTTGTGTCTATTCACAAGTATGAGGTGAGAAAGATGTGAGCAAACATCTGGGAAATTTGATAGATTTCAAGCTCAGTCAACAATATAGGAGGGGTGAGGGGGGAGGAGAGACTATAACATTTAAACAAATGAATACAATAAGAGTACAATAAAAGGGGAACAAGAGAAAGATTAAGTACTCTGAGAAAATTTGAAGGAATGATCAAAACTGTGAGGAAGACTTTCTAGCAGACATTACATCTAACTATCTAGAGGACAGAAGAAGGTTTAGGTTCTTTCTACTTGGTCCCAAAGGGAAGAACTAGGAACTACTGCAATAGTTACATTGTATAAATATTATATATTGTATATAAAAAAGAGGCAAATTAGATGATATATATTATCTACTATTCATATATTACAACCAGACAAGATACCTTGAAAGATGTAGCAGCTATAAGTCTGACAGTCACCTAATAAATAATATCAAGACATGACACGAAATGGAGAAACATGGTAAAAAATGTTCAACTTTTTGTCATGAAGGAGGATCCAATACAGAACCAAGTCAAAAAGAAAACCCATGTATAAAATTCACCAAATATCTCCTACTGTCAGATAAAACTGTGCTAATTACATAGAATTTCCGAACACTGCAGAACTTCTTAAAGAAGTTTCACAGCTTCTCACACAGGAAAAAAATAAGCAGATGAAGAATAAGCTGGATTTCCTTTGGGAAACTATAGAAATCTTTAAATAATCCCAAGATTTCCCCCTAAAATAAAGGTTATTTTTTAAAGACTAATAATAATCTTCCAGTAATGTTAAATGAGCAGGTAAACCACTTAATCCAGTTTTGCCTTAGTTTTCTCATCTGAAAAATGAGTTAGAGAAGGTAATGGCAAACCACTCCAGTATCCTTGCCCAGAATTGTTGAAGGTGTGTTAAAATTTCCCCAAAGTCTAGTACTTTTCTTACTATTAAACTCTGAGTCTAATTTAATTACTATTTGCAGAGCCTACCCTATAGAATGCTCAGAGCTTTAAAAAAAAAAAAAAGTAGAAGAAAAATTATCCACACATTGGACAAGAGACTTTTTAAAAATCCATTACATTTTTACATTTTTCTGTAAATTTTTAGATTTAACTTTTAAGTGAATGTAAATCTCACTAAGGCAATCCTATAATATAGTATAACATTTCAAGTTTTTGCACCAAAGAAATCAATGGCATTAAAATTTAAAAAGAAACAGTTAAATGGAAGAAAAAAATTATGTAGCAATCTTTTCTAATAAAGATCTGAATTCATTCAATTATATAAGAACAAGAGCTATTTCCTAAGAAATAATGGTCAAAGAATATGAACTGATGATGATGATAAGAATGATGGTCAAAAAATAAAGATAGAGACCAGCAACTATAAGAAAAAAAATGTCGCTAATCATAAGAGAAAAATGCACATTAAAACAAAGACAGGCAAAGATGACCAAAAAGAGGAAAACTGTTAGATGGAATTTGAGCAATCAGGAGAGCTGTTAATTGGTCCAGTCATTTGGGGAAAAAACCTGCAACTATGTACAAAAGTCACTAAATTCTTTGACCAGAAATACAAAGGCATGGATACAAAAGGAATAAGACAGAAAAGATTTACAAACATAAATAGGCATAGTACTTTGTGTTGCATAAAAGAATTATAAACAAAGGGTACTTGTCAATTGGGAAAATAAATTAATAATTAATAAATCAAATAAATTACAGCATATGTATAATTGAATAAATTACTGTAACTCAAGAGAAAATCAAAAAGCAGGATTTAGAGACGCACTTGAAGATTAATATAAAATGAGAGAAAAGGAAGAATGAGAAAAACTTATATGACCACAACATTATTTAGAACTGTGACTATGCTAAGCAGTGGGGATACAAAGAAAGGCAAAAGACAAGTATACATGAAAGAACAACGATAAATAAACAACTCACACAGACCGTGTTCCTCTGAGCCCTATTTATCCTTAGCATTCACAGATTCCTTTCTAATTAGAAAGAAGGTCTGGAAGTAGCTTTGTTATGTACTTATGATATTAAAAAAATGAAACCAGAAGAGACTAAGAATACAATGAGGGGATGAAAAAGGAAATTGGGAAAGTTACACACACACACACACACACACACACACACACACACACACACACACACACACACAGAGCTGGGTACAGAAGTACATTTCACTCAACATAAAAATAAGAGGGAAAAAGGAGAAGGAGCATTAGGAAATTAGAATGAAGGGAGATTATTGGGATTTAGTCCTTAACAAAACAATTTCTAAAGATGTACAAAAATATTTGTAGTTGTTTTTGATCTGGCAAAGAATGAAAATCTGAGGGGATACTCACAAATTGGAGAATGGTTGAACAAGTCATAATATGTAAATGTGAGAGAAACTATAGCAGCATGAGAACTGATAAAGGGAAAAGTTTCAAAGAAACCTGGGAGACTTAGATGAACTGCTGCAGAGTGAAGTTGACTAGGATGACTTTTTTGGATTGTACCAAAAGTCTTAGTGCACAGACACAGGAGAATACTGAGACAAAATATTGTACATGCTGTTAGACGTGTAATAACTTGGAGCAGAGAGGTTTTTGTTTGGTTGTTTTTCACAAAGGAGGATTCAACTTGGAGAAAGTGGGGGACTGGATGGCAGCTTTCAAATGACTATGATGTAAAGACAAAAGGCATCAAAAAAATGTTCTTTTTTTTTTTAATTTTTAATTATTACCAAAAAAAAAATTTTAATTATTACCAAGGTCTTTCCCAGCTGTAAATTATAGATCCATTTAGATCCGCAGATCTAAATCTGTGCCCTCCATTTGTAAAATGAAAGTGGCAAATGTGTAAAAATATTTATAATAACTCTTTTTGTGGTGGCAAAGAATTGGAAACTAAAGGGGCATCCATCAAACAGTGTTAAGTTATAGTATATGAATGGGATAGAATACCATTATGTTATAAGAAATTATGAATAGGATGGTCTCACAGAAACCTGGAGTTTCTTAAATCCATGTAGAGTGAAACAAGCAGAATTAGGGAACTCAATTTATATAATTACAAATATTGTAAAAATGAATAGGCAATTTGATGGTGTGGTGAACAGAGCACTGTGCCTGGGATTCAAATCCAGGCACAAATACTTACCAGTTGTGTAACCTTGGGCAAATCACTTAACCTGTTTGCCTCAACTATAAAATAGTTACAGTGGGTTTCCTATGTAATAGGAATATTATATAATAATATAATATCTCCTATCTCCCAGGAATAAAAATCCATAAGGATAAAATGAGATTATATTTATAAAGTGCTAAGCACACAGTAGGTGCCACATAAATGCTACTTAAAAATTATTAAACAACTTTAAAGAATTAGGAACTCTGATCAATACAATGACCAATCACAATTCTAGGTGCATGGAGACCCACTTTCTGACAGAGGTGAAGAACAGAATGAAACTTTTCTGTTTATTTACACAAGACTGTACAAGAAGTTTGTTGTTCTGGCTCTCTGTGAAGGCAAGTAGAAAGGTAGCAAGAAGAAAGAAGACATATGTTCATGAAAATAAAGTTTAAAAGAGTTGAGTAGTTGAACTACACCAGGGTTTCTTAATCTTTTCTATTCCAGACTATCTTTAAGTAGTCTGGTAAAGCCTATAGACCCATTCTCAGAATATTTTAAAATGATGATTAAAAGGAAACTCACTGTAATGAAATACAGTTATCAAAATATTTTTAAAAGATATAAAACCAAGCATCGTAGATTCAGAACCTCTGAACTAGATGATCTCTAATGATTCTCCCAGCTTTCTAAATTCTACAATCTTATCTTTAGGTTAACCATACAAAGAAAAATGGCATAGCTATGATGTTTGGATTACATGCAGGAAAAACCATAGAACTGGCCAGGTAAGATTCCTTCTTCCCACTTTCCCAACAAAAGTTGCTAATAAATACATTTTCTGGAAATCAAACGATTCTTGGGACCAATCCAGAATATTGCAATACTGCAATGTGATTCTGAAACAAATCTCTCATAAATTCTCACCCCAATCCAATCATAAATCAACACTGTTTGTCCAACACTGCCCAACAGTCTTTTGAGATAAAATACAATTGCGACCTGAATGAAAATGGCTGATATGACACTTAGAAGGAATAACTTTGCATCCTTCTGAAGTCTTACTGTTTCTCTCACTTGTATTCCTGCCAGGAGACTGAGTTTTGTAAGTCTTATCAAGATTAAATTTGGAGGGATTTAGCACCAGATGTTGGCTAACATAATCTGACAATATATATAAAGTATTTCATCTCAAATAGTTTATTTCCAATCTGTTTGGGGGAGACGGGAGGGTGCAGAGTGGGGAAAGTGTTTTGTCATCTATACTTAGGTACTTTCATTTTTATCCCATTAATTTTGAGTTTGCCTTTCTTTTAGTGATCTTTTCATTCACATTCTGTACATTACTGGCTTAGCTCAGCTTAACTCATTCAGACTCATTGTGTAAAATCTTCCCATGCTTCTCTAACTTCTTCATATTTAACATACCTTAATGTTTAATGATATCCCATTATGTTTTCACACTAGATTTCAGAACCAATCCCAGCCAATATATACTTATTTTGTTTTCTAGTTCTCTGCTACCACAAAGAGCTACAATGAAGATTTTTCTGTCAAAACAATATATAAAAACCTCTTACTACAAGTTATTAATTTGTATTTGAGAAGTGTAGAGCCACATCCAATGAAATCATAGAAAAAAATTTTTTTAAGAAATGTGAAATAATTTCAATTCCACATAGGAACAGAAGAATAAAAAAGTTGCTCAACAAACTTTCTTTGACCTATATAAAACAAAATCTCCATAGATCAGGTTGCACACAGAGCAAAGGATATAGCTACTCTAAAATATCAGATATATCCAAAATAAATAACATTTGACAGTTAAGTATATTATATAATACTTTATAATCCCTTTGCTCTGTACATGTTTGGAATCTCCTTCACTTTACAATGAAAGGTAAGGTGCAGATCTCAATTATGGTTCCACATTTTTTCATTACTAAAATCTTTCTTACTTTTGTTGTAGAAATGAGGTTTTAGATTTTGGTTAGTTATGTTTCCAGGCAAGCTTAGTAAATGCTTAGCTAACAATGTATTGTAAGTAGTATGTAACCTAATCACCATTTATAATACTGTTTCTCTTGGGAAATGTATTTAGCATTCCAACTTGGACTTGAAGGAATAGGGGGTAGGTAACAGGAAGTAGTATATAGAGAATCAGCTACAAAGCCATGAAGGTTCAGTATCCCCCTCAGTCATATATGCTGGCTATGTGACTTAACATCAAGATGCATTAGGCAACTCTAAGCCTTTAAGTTGCAGACAAAGTTCTGAATTGCATCTGTAGAAGATAATTTCCTCACTTGGGAGTTCCCTGTATCAATGAACACAGAAACCAGTCCTTGTCCTTCTTCCAATCTGTAGAAATATACATATCACTAGGACCCAATTCTAATCCAAACTGTGACATCTGTGGCAGCTTCGGAGGCATGTGGTAGAAATCTTAGCAGGGTACAGGTTCTTCCTGCTGGTGATGAAGAAGGTATTAAGTATACGGCAAAGAAGAAGATGGTAGGGGGAGTAGAGTGACTAGCAATATATTTAAAATGGTATTTTGTTCTTTCCATTCTCCTTCCTCCCAAATCCCTCTTAACCTCGAGTCCAGAGACAAACTTCTCTACCATACCCAACATCCTCCATTGATAAACTTGGAAGTGAAAAAAGTTATGCACTTTGGTTTCCTTTGTAATATGCGTGTGTAACTGGTTTCCTTTTGAATTTTAGTTGTTTTGTTTCCTTCATTTAAAAACATTCTTCTAAAGGGATACAAAGGCTTTAGACTGCCAAAGAGGTCTGCAATCCACAAAACGGATTAATCCCTATCCTAATATCATATAGAGCCTCCAGAAAGGACTGGCCCCTACTTCTCTTTCTACTGTGACCAGTTGATTATTTTGACTACTTTCAACCATTCATCATTACCTCTGTTACATTTCTGTGGAAGAGAAGAAACACAGAATTATCCCTACCTTCCTGTCTCTGATACAGTCTTGATAAAAAAAAAAAAATGTATTATCTCTTCACATTATTAATAGCACTTGGGCAACAAACTGAAGAAAAACACAAAATAAGGAGAAAATTATATTTATAAGAAATTGCATGATCAAACCTGTCTGTTATTCACTAGAATATAGACTAACTAGGCCTTGATCTTTTATTCTTCAAGTTTCAATTTTGTTTCTCTTTCTCCCTCTGCATAGCTAGATTTTTCTTCAGTTGGAATCCTCAAATGGGATTCGAGACAGTAAAAACATTTTTACGTAGAGGGTATACTTAGGATTGTCAATGAAAAAAAAATCAGAGGCATCTTCATTCAAAAAATTATTTAATTAAATTAAATTTCCCAAAACAGATTCTATCCTTCTCCAAATGTTACATGAATATAAAGTTTGAGGGATTATTAATAAACACAAAACTTTTGTTCTAAAGAATGGGGCAAAAACTGATTCTTAAAAACTTCTGATCAAATATATGAATTTTGCCTCTACATAAATACTTACTCTGAGAAAGAAAATTTAACAGGCTTTATTTCAGTTTAATTTTTGAGTGGAATACTAATTCCCAAATTAGCATTAACTCTGAATTGTCCTTTCATAGGGCTCAAAAGAATGTTAGTCAAACTCAGCACAAACTCAGATTTCAGATCCAGAAATTACAGATCCAGGATACTGATCTAGAAGAGAGGGCTTCACTAAGATCAGAGATAGTGGCAACTGATAATCTAATTAGTTCTGAATTTACAATAACTTTGCTGTTTGTTTTCTATCAGTGCCTTGTCTCCCCAACTAGACTGCATTTCTACTTCTTTGAACATCCCCAGTCTTGCACAAAATAGATTCTCAGTAGGGACTTACCAATGGCTTTTACGATATCTCTGCTAACAATAAGCCATTTTCTAAAAGAGGCTTACTGAAAATGGCAGTTTTCCAAATTGCAAATATAAGAATATTGAATGTATTGTTTCTCTCCTTCATCAAAGGTGCTTTTAAGAAGAGTGCACCAGATACATTTGGAAATGAATATAATATAAATGAAATCCCCTAGAGAACAAGACTGGTTGGTTGACTAGTATTGCGCTCATTAAGTTACACAATATTGCATTTCCATGAATATCATAGCTCCTATAGTGCTTGCAATTATTTCATTCGTATCTGACAGTATATATCTATATCAAAAGCATTACTACCCAACATTCATAAATGCTATTAAAAATTGGTTACTGCTTCCCTTTCTACTGTGACCAGCTGCTTATTCTGACTCATTTCAACCATTTGCACCTCTATTATACCACTGAAGAAGAGGAAGGACACAGATTTATCCTCTACCTTTCAGAAAGAAAAATGGGTGTAATATAGCATGCTCATACAAGGTTTTATATAAGAAATAGGCTTTGAAAGTCTTAGAGCTATTAATGTGAGCTATTTTTTAATTGTCTTTTTTCTCCCTTTAAAACTTTCCCTATTGTACCTAGTGTCCTAGAGATCCAAAGAATGAAAAAGGATTTTTTTAGTGCTTACTCTATGCAAAACACATATTTAAAAAGTTATTAACTGACTGATTCTTCCAAGTCTAAGGATAGGCAGAGAAGAAATATCCCATTAACTCCTCCTCCTCACATGTGTCCTCAGTTGACACTGACCGTGTTTTATGATGGCCCTCAGCAAACACTCTAGAAATGTCTTATTCTATACATATAAAGCTCTGTCTCATGCCCAGCATCTAACTGATACTTCCATGGTGTAGCAGAAAGCCTTCTGGTTCTGTATTCACATCCAACTTCTGCATTTTATAATACCTTCTGTGGGTGGGCAATGTAATTTCATTATCATAGGTAATAATAGAGTAGGGACAATTCCCTTTTCCAGTGCAGACACTACCTGCATTTTATAGGTTTAAAAGAGTTGACAGAGATGGTACTGTGAGGTAAACTTCCCCCAAGGGATCAAAGTTAAAGAGAGAGAGAGCCAAGACCTGAATCAAAATCTTAACTCATCTCCATCCATCAATCCATATGCCTCACTAATTAGTAATGACTGTTGGGATCTTAGCCAGTCACTTCTGGGATTACCATATCTATAAAATTAGGGAGCTGCACTATTAACAGATCTCTAAGTAAGGTCCCTAAGTACACCTCTGCTGCAAACTTAACGGGGCACTTCATTTCTCTGAGATTTTTTTTTTTCCCAATCTGTTCAATTAGGGGGTACACTATTAACCTCTGTAAGATCTTAGTAATACCTGCTGTGATATTAGATCATTTCATTTCTCTGGGCCTCAGTTCTCCATCTATCCAATTAGAGGGTACACTGCTGACTGCCTCTAAGATCTCTTATTAACACCTTCTATGAATTTGGTCACTTTATTTCTCTGGGCCACAGTTCTCCCATTTATCCAATTAAGGGATGCACTATTAACTAAGATTCCTTAGTAGCATCTGCTGTGACATTAGCGGGTCACTTTTCTTTAGGCCTCAGTTCCCCACCTGTCCAACAGGGGATGCACTACTGACTGCCCTCTGAGATCCCTTAGCAACACTTCCTGGAATATTAGGATCACTTTTCTCTGGGCCTCAGTTTCCCAATCTGTTCAATTAGGGGTTCACTACTGACTGCTTCTCTAAGATCCCTTAGTAACACCAGCTGTGGTGTTAGTGGATCATTTTTCTCGGCCCTCTGTTTTCCAGTGTGTTCAATTAGGGGATGCACTATTAACTGCTCCTGTTAAGACCCCTTGGTAACACTGTGACATTAGGTCACTTCATTTCTCTGGGCCTCAGTTCCCTGATTTATCCAATTAGAGGATGCACTATTAACTGCTCCTGTTAAGATTCCTTGGTAACATCTGCTGTGATGTCACTATTCTCTGGGCCTCAGTTTTCCAATCTGTATAATTAGAAGGTACACTACTGACTACCTAAGATCCCTTAGTAATAGCTGCTATGATGCAAGCGGATCACTTTTCTCTAGGCCTCAGTTCCCCGATCTGTCCAATTATGGGGTGAGCTATAAACTGCCCCCCTACGGTCTCTGCCAGCTCTACCCCTTCTAGCGGAGCATCCCTAGGGGTATCACTTGCCCCACTGCTTCTCTGTAAATCGGGGATAACCATCGCCCCCCACTTCGCAGGGGCGTGACAAACGTCCATCGGGGGGCCGGCACCCTTAGCAACTTCGGCGGCGGGCGGGCGCGGCCCTCGGAGGGCTCACCTTGATGCGCTCGCCGTCGATTTCCACGGCACGCTCGCGGAAGTCCACGCCGATGGTGGCCTCGGTACGGTCGGGGAAGCGGCCGGCGCAGAAACGGTACGTCAGGCACGTCTTGCCCACGTTGGAATCGCCGATCACAATGATCTTGAAGATGCGGGAGCGGGCTGGAGGCAGCCCCGCGCCACTGCCGCTGGCCGTGAAGCTCGCCTCCAGCGACGACTCCAGCTCCATCGCGGACTGGACCCGACAGCGGCGCGATTGCGCAACGTCCCCTCCCAACCGCGGCCGCCGTTCGGGAACGCGCACGCGCTCCTAGCGCTCGCTTCTCCCGGGCCCCGCGCCTCGCGCGGCCCTCCGACGTGGGCCGGGCGCAGCTTCCACCTCGCGCCGCCGACACATCCGCCGCGGCCCCGCCCTCGCTCTCCCCGCGGAAACCGAGAGTCTCGCGCCCACGCGCTCCTTCCACAAGGAAAGTTTCTAACGTGGGGAGGCTGAGCTCCTGTACGACTTCGGCCAGAAGCGTCGGCAACAGCTGAGAGAGCTGTCAGCTAGTACCCGCTTCCTCTGATGTTCCCGCCCCTGCCGAGAAGGTGCAGACGCATAGCGGGGCGGGCCGGGGCCGCGCACGGTGAGATCTCGCGAGAACATCTTAAGAAGCCTTCTCTATTCCGTGGCATGGAGCTAGGCGCGAGCCCGGCAGCGGAAGGTAAGGCGTGCGTCCCCGGCGTCGGAGAGAGACGCTGTCGCGCGGCTGCTGGGGAACCAGAGAAGGCGCTTCCGGTCGTAGTGAAGGGGCGGGGACCTAGAGAGCCGTGGGTGTGGGACGCCTCGGGGTCTGGAAAATTGGGTGGGCGGGGGAGGTGCGGGTGATTCTATCTGGAGTGCTCCCACCCGCGTCTTCCCGGTTGTCTAGGGGATGGAGGTAATTAGATTTAGGCGCTCGCGGGCGTCTAACACTCAGCAGCCTCAGCCCCGGCTAGGAGGGGCGGTGGAGCCCCGGCAGGCGGGGATTTCTTGGGCCTAGCCTCACCTCCGTTAGGCCCCTTTCTCCCTCAATTTAGTTTTATTTTCAACTTGAATTCTCTCTCTTCCCCTATCCTTTAAGAAAGCTTGAAAAACAAAACACGTAACAAATGTGTTTATAAAAGGAAAACAAACTTCCACAAAAGTCCTGTCCTAGGGGAAAAAAGGTGCCTCTGAGTCCGTCACCTCTATCGGAGGTAGGTAGCATGTTTCGTCCCAAATCCTCTGCCGTTGTGTCTGGTCACTTGTTAATCAGAGTCCCCAAGTCTTTCAGAGCTGTTTGTCTTTACGATATTATTGACACTGTATAAGTTGTTCTGCTGGTGCTGCTGCTCGCTTCTATCTGCATCAGTTCTTATAACTTTTCTCTGAAGTCATCTCCTTCGTTAATTCTTAAAAGTACAACGGGATTGCATCCCATTCAGACTTTACATAGCTCCATCAACAATGCATTGTTAATGTACCTGTTTTCCCTATTTTCCATCTTCTTACACCTTACTTTCTCATCTCCGACTTGTGGTACTGGGACTCTGGTTTCCTTTGTTGGTCTTTGCACATTCCATTTCCCCAGTCTGGAAATTTTTACTATTTGTTCTTAAAGACTTGAATATTCTCTCTCACTTCCGCCTCCTGGTTTCCTTTAAGTTATAACTAAAATTCTATCTTCTAAAAGAAACATTTCCTCACTCCCTAATCACTTGTTGCTAGTTCTTTCGCTCTATTATTATCTGCAATGAGTCTTGTATATAGCATTTTTATACACAATCTTTTTTTTTTAATTTTATTTCTTTTAAAAATTCACATTGCTTTATGAATCATGTTGGGAAAGAAAAATCAAAACAAAAGGGAAAAACCATGGGAGGAAAAAAAAAAGTGAACATAGCATGTGTATACAATCTTTTCAAATTGTCTCCCGCATTAGGCTGTGAAGCCCATGACAGCAAAGACTTTTCTAACCTTTGTTTGTATCTCTAGTTTTGTTGTTGTTTGTCCCTCCTTCTCTAAGAGGACCATGACATCAGGAAAGTGATGCCTTGACATGCAAGTGAATTGGATTTATATGAGGGAAGGCTGTGCAAGGTTGCCTTCCTCACTTTCCTCTCCAGCGTCATCTGAGTCCAGTGGCAAGATCTAGATCAAGACTACTGGAGATGACCCTGGATGAAATGGGAGAAATTCCAATTTGATTAGCCCTTAAGTACTTCAAACTCAATATGTACTATTTTTAGCACAGTGCTAAAGGGAATTGCAAAATGACAAGTTCAGTTCATACCTTAAAATATTCAAAAGAAACACTTGTTGAAAACAATTTAAAAAAAAAAATGTGCACATGAAAAATTTTTAACAGATTATAGGAAGAAAAGAAAAACTACATTTTTGTTCAATTCTATTTCTCCCTAATCAGTTTACTACCCAACTTTACCCAATGATTGTTCCTAATTTTCTTGTCTCCTCAAATCTCCCATTGGGCCCCTTATTTTCATAATCTCATTGAGGACTTGGTCTCATAATTCATTGAAAAAATTAGCACCATTCACCAAAAGCTTCCCCCTGTGGATCCCTACGCCCCCATCTTATATCATGCAAACAAATTTCTTCCCCCGTATTCACTCCAGGTCTCATTATGAGGTGGCTCTTTCGACAAGGCTAACCTCTCTCCATGTACCCTTGATGCCATGTCTTAGTATTTCTTCCAGCAGATTGCCCCCACATTTATCCCCATCCTCCAATCTTCAAGTCTCTCCCTGCCTAATACCTTCATCTCTTCTGCTTTAACACACATTCATCTCTTTCCCATTCTTAGAAAATCCTTGCTAAATCCTTTATTGTACACTGGCTATCATACTACACATCTCCTATCTATTTCAACTCCTGGAGAAAGCTATTTACACTAGATATTTTCACTTCCTTTGTCTCACTCTTCTATGAACCTTTTGCAATCTGGCTTCTGACCCTATCCAACTGAAATAGCTCTCTCCAAAATTACCAATAATTTCTTAATTTTCATTTCTAATGGTCTCTTTTCAGCCTTCTTGATCTCTCTACAGCCTTTGATACAGTTGATCATCTTGATATTTTTTCCTCTCAGGGTTTAATGACATTATTCTGTCTGCATTATTTTATGTGCTCTTCATTCTTCTTTGCTGGTTCTTCATCCATGTTTCCTTCTAACTGCAGATGTTCCCCAAGTTAGTGTATTATTTGGGTTTTTTCCCCTACTTATACTGTCTTGGTAATCTTGTCAGGTGTACAGTTTTCATATCTATGTAGATGATCCCAAAATCCATATATCAAACTTTTGTTTCTGGACGCTAGTCTAAAATTATCAAGTATTTTAAACTGGTTATCTAGTAGACATCTCAGATTTAACATATTCAAAACAGAATTCATCTTTTCTCTAAAATCTTCTCATTTATATCCTCTTATTGTTGAGGATACTACTGTCTTCCTGTCACTGAAACGTACAACTGTGGTATCATACTTGAGTCCTCCTTCTTATTCTACATAACCACTCCTTTGCCAAATCCTGTTTCTACTTTCTTAATATTTTTTGTATTAATCCCCTTTTCTTACAGCTATTAACCTAGTTCAGACCTTCATCACTTCTCTAGACTATTACAATAATCTTCAAACTGGTCTCCTTGCCTCAAGTCTCTATCCAATCCCATTCACTGGCCATTCACCTGCCAAGGTAGTTTTTTTTAAGTGTAGGTCTGACAATATCATCTCCTTTTTGTCCCTCCTCACCGAACTCCAGTGGGTAACATGTCTTTAGTATCAAATATGAACTCCTCTTTTGGACCTTTAAAGCATCTCATAACATTGCCCTTTCCCACCTTTCCAGTCTTCTTAAACTTTACTTCCTTCCATGCACTTGTACTGGCCTTGATCATGATATGCCACTTCCTATCTCTGTGCCTTCAACCACTTCTCCCTATACCTGAAATGCTCTCTCCCCAAACCCCAAATCTCACCTCTGCTTCTTATTTTCTCTGCCTTCCTTTAAGACTCAGCTTGAATTCTATCTTTTCAGTACCTTTCCTTGTTCCTAGCAGTTATATCTTTTCATGTCAGGTTATCTTCCATCTATTTTAATCAATCCTTTGTATCTTATACATAACTACTTATTACATGCAATCTCCCCTATTAGATTGTAAACTTTGTGAGTCAAGGATTTTTGGTTTTCTTTGTATCCTAGCACTTAGGACAGCACTTGTCATATTTTAAATACCTAATAAATGTTCATTGACAGCAAGACAAATTGAGAGAAAAGAAAATAGTGAACAGTAGGCAAGTAATCCACAAGAGGAGTTATATGATTGAAGAAGAGAAGATGACAAAATTTATTTTGTTTCTATGCTATCTGATGCAGTGTACTTAAAATCTAATTACAAATGGGACAACTCTCCTTCACACTCCCTTTTATAAAATTTTTAGAAAACCTAAAGATGTCAAATTTTGTGGTTTCTGTTAGAAGTAGGATAATATAAGCACTGAAGATATAAAAATAGTTATGTGTGGAGGAGATTGTTATAGAAGTACAAGTTGGAATTGAGGGCCCTGAGGTCCCTTCCAACTATTCCATGATTCAAGCATGGCAGATTAAAGTCACTAATTAGTCCATTGGATGAAAAAAAAAAAAGTTTATGTCAATCTTGTTATTCAGTCTTCTGTATTTCCCTTACTCAAGGGAATATTGTCAATATTATCTTTATTTTATGATTAAGGAAATAGATTCTATTGAACAATGGCTAGCCAAGAGGTATATTGATAATAAGAGTAAATAGCTTGCCCAGAATTATAAAAGTACTAATGGAACTATGAATTCATTAGAGTTTGTCCTTCTGAGATTACTGCTTTCCAGCATATCTAAAAGACAAAAATAGAGAGGGTCCGAAGGAAATAAGATAATATCACTGAAACAATGACTCTCTGAGAGTATTACACTAACACTCATTGCAACAGTTAAAAATTGTTTTTTGAAAAATAATCTTTGATATTCTGGTTAGACCAATAAAGTTCAGTTCATTCAAACCTAAAAACTTGGCAAAAGACAATAATCAATACTTATCAGTACCCAGACAAATTACTTCTGACTTTATCATTCAACTGAAATAGCTTTCTCCAAATTAATTTAATTTCCAAATCTCATGTATCTTCTTTACTTTTATGCATATCATTCTGCAGCATTTGACATTGTTCATCACTTTTTCCTGCTAACTACTCTTTCTTTTCTGGGCTCTTTTTCTTCCCACTCTGACTATGTTTTAGTTTCTTCATCTTGATCTTTATTCATATATGCTATGAGTTGTTCAAAGACTCTTTTCTAAGCCTATATATGTATTACACACACACACACACACACACACACACACACACACATACACACACACACTTACTTTTTTGTATGCCTCATCTCACATGGTGATGATTTCTTTAGCTCTCTCTTATGGTGTTGGTTTTTTGGATTTAGACTGACTTAATGTTTCAGGTTTGGAATTCAGCAGGAATAATGCATTGATTTAGCTTATGTGTTGGTAGTGTCAATCTCCCTTTCTAATGAAAAAGTTCTTGATTCCTTATACTCGGACTTCTAGGGAGCCTTATTTCCCTGGACCAATTAAGCCTCGAGGATGGTATCAGTAATTTTGATGAAAAAACTAGCTTAGCCTATGAGAGGTAGCACCTTGGGAAATATTGCTCTTGCCACACATTGGTTCAGTTATAAAATTGCTATGCTGACATTTCCCATATATAAGTAATATATCCCATTTCATGTTGTAAAAATGTTTATTGGGCATTTCAAACCCTGTGCCCCATCCAAAACAATTCGTTTTTCTCGCAAAACTCACTCCTCTTCCAAAATTCTTTATTACTATTGAGGGCATAGCAACAATCTAGCCATGCAGATTCATAATCTCGTTGTCAATCTCAACTTTTCATTTATTGCATTTATCTTAATAGTTGGCCACATTTCTCATCTCTCTCGACTATATCTTTCATATAAATATTCTTCTCTAAACATGGTGCTATTGTACAAGGTTAGACCCACCTTTAACCTGGACTATGGTAATAGCCTTTTGATTGATCTCCTTACTCTAATGCATGCTCCACACAGTAGCCAGAGTGATTTCCTAAATCATAGATTCAATCATGTCACCTCTGTACTCAGTAAATTTCAGTGTAGGATCAAGTATGACCTTCTGTTTATATTTGTTTGAGATTTATCCCCTTTGACACTTAAAGCTCGTTAATCTGGTCCTGCCTGCCCTATTTTTATAGTCTTCTTATATATTACTCCCATCCATACTTTCTATATTCCATTCATAGCTGAATCTACTTGCTGTTCCTTACACATGGTGCTTCAACTCCTAGTTTTCATGTTTTTTGTGTTGATTGAGTATGAAACACTCTTCCTACTGATCTCTATCTCTTAAAATTCCTGATTTCCTTTAAGGCTCAGCCTAAACACCACTTTTTATAAGGGACCTTTCCTAGTGCCTTCAGCTCCTAGTGTTATTTCCCTCTAAAATCATCAACCTTTTACTCTATATGTATCTCGTGTGTATGTATATGTGCATGTATATATATGTAATGATCCTGTTGGGTTTTCTGGAGGTCTCTGGGGCAGCCTTCTTTTCAGTAATCACCATGAGAATAGCCAGGTAAAGTCCAAATTCTTTATTATCTCCTTCACAATCTAGTTTCCTTGCCTGGGGCCCAGGCCAGCTTTCTAGAGAGCCTTTCAAACTGGCGTGAGTCTCAGTGGGGGAAGTGCAGGAGGCCAGCCACCACGGTGTTGTGAGATGAAGTGAATGAATATGGCTCTGAGTCTGAGTGCCAGTTTATATGCTCTACACTGAATATAAACTAATCATTATATCACTAGGAAACTATTTGTTATAAGATTAAATCAATCATACTGAATTTAGAGAACTATTAAGCACCATGCTAAACTAGATAACCATTGTCTTTATCAATTCCACTGACTTAACACCTTGTAAGTTCTGGCCCATAACATCTCCCACTTTCTTTTGTTTTTAGAAAATAAGTGGTCACACCCTCCCTGACTTCTCAAGGAGGTGATAACCCCAAAAAGGAGATGATCACATTTTCCCTGACTCCTCAAAAAGGGGTGAAAACACCAAAAAAGGAGGTGATCACAACCTCCCTGACGTCTCAGGAAGAGAGATGAAAAAGGAAAATGGGGAATCAAACCAGATTAGCAGGTTTCTGAAGGGTCTCACTTGAAACAGAAATACATAAATCCATCAACATGGAAGTCATTACCCAAGCACATAATAACAAACATGAATCAACATGAGGAATTATACATGTCCATAAGTCCTAGAAATAGTTCAAAACCAATCTATTGTCCATTATTTCATGTGTCAGGGAGTCCAATATTCCTACAATTTTTGAAGTCCTGCAATAGTTTCATCTTGTGTTAGAGAATCCAATGATTCTTGCAGATTTTGAAGTCCTGCATCAATCTTATCAACAATTTTTCATCTCAGGGAATCCAATGATTCCTGCTGGTTTTGAAGTTCTGTAACAGTCTTCTTATCAGCTATGCTCTTTCAGTGTCAGATGTTTTTTAGATCTTCTTCTTTGTTTTGAGGTTTTTCTTTTCTTTCTGTCTCTCTCCAATGGGCAAGGTGAATACGGCTCATTGGCACCCTTCTGATTCCTTCTCCATCTGTAGAGATGCAAGCAAACTCTTTCCCCCAAGCAGTTAACCTTTCTAGTCCCTTCTCTATTTTGAGTATAAACCAATCATCATATCACTAGGAAACCATTATTTGTTGTAAGATTAATTCAATCTTACTGAATTTAGAAAACTATTAATCACCATTCTAAATTAGATAACCATTGTCTTTATCAATTCCACTGACTTAACACCTTGTAAGTTCTGGCCCATAACATCTCCCACTTTCTTTTGTTTTTAGAAAATAAGTGGTCACACCCTCCCTGACTTCTCGAGGAGGTGATAACCCCAAAAAGGAGATGATCACATTTTCCCTGACTCCTCAAAAAGGGGTGAAAACACCAAAAAAGGAGGTGATCACAACCTCCCTGACGTCTCAGGAAGAGAGATGAAAAAGGAAAATGGGGAATCAAACCAGATTAGCAGGTTTCTGAAGGGTCTCACTTGAAACAGAAATACATAAATCCATCAACATGGAAGTCATTACCCAAGCACATAATAACAAACATGAATCAACATGAGGAATTATACATGTCCATAAGTCCTAGAAATAGTTCAAAACCAATCTATTGTCCATTATTTCATGTGTCAGGGAGTCCAATATTCCTACAATTTTTGAAGTCCTGCAATAGTTTCATCTTGTGTTAGAGAATCCAATGATTCTTGCAGATTTTGAAGTCCTGCATCAATCTTATCAACAATTTTTCATCTCAGGGAATCCAATGATTCCTGCTGGTTTTGAAGTTCTGTAACAGTCTTCTTATCAGCTATGCTCTTTCAGTGTCAGATGTTTTTTAGATCTTCTTCTTTGTTTTGAGGTTTTTCTTTTCTTTCTGTCTCTCTCCAATGGGCAAGGTGAATACGGCTCATTGGCACCCTTCTGATTCCTTCTCCATCTGTAGAGATGCAAGCAAACTCTTTCCCCCAAGCAGTTAACCTTTCTAGTCCCTTCTCTATTTTGAGTATAAACCAATCATTATATCACTAGGAAACCATTATTTGTTGTAAGATTAATTCAATCTTACTGAATTTAGAAAACTATTAATCACCATTCTAAATTAGATAACCATTGTCTTTATCAATTCCACTGACTTAACACCTTGTAAGAATCCTTGTTTCAGAGTTCTGGCCTATAACATATACACATATATATATCAGATATATGTGTGTGTATGTATGGCCAGTTGATTCTGCCTGGTAGGCAGATGAAGGTAGATAGGTAAAAGATGAAGGAAAAAGAAAAGACAGAGATACTTCTTCTGGTAGTGGTAATAGGAGAAATCAACGAGAAGGCATAACTTGGTAGCTCCCAATCCTCCATTTCCAGACACAAATGGTTACTGGACTTGTTTTGCTTAAGGCGGGGGAAAAAAAAGTCCAACTTTGGGATACTTTTTCTTTCTTCATTTAAGTCTTAATCCAAAACATTTACTAAGAAAAAGGCAGAGCAAGAATAATAACAGAATCCCTCCAGTGACCCAGGAATGCACTCTTCTGCTGATGCTGTCCATTAAGAAAGAATGGCCACTGATCATAACAGAACTATAGCAGAGAATCAAATGCATAGGGAACATAAGTGACTGAGGCAATTCACAATTCTATACTATAAATCTTTTTGTTCTTTATCAACTTCAGAAGGAGTTTGCACAACAATTTACTGAAGAATGGGGCTGCTTCTTTGTTGGCTTCTCTAACTGACCTGGTCCTCTTCAGGGGACTTTGCTCCCCTGTTAAACAGGACCACTATGTGTGACCTTCACCATCCAATTTCTGTATTCCCTGAACAACTGAGCATTATTGGAAAAATGATATAACTGTGCTGATTTTTAACCATTAATTTATTATGCTACATGACCTCAGCTGAGCCTCCATTGCTGCTTGTTGGTTATTTTATTCAACTATTATTAAATACATCCCTTGAGAAAATATTTCATGCTTTTTCATTCCCTCAAGCTTCTAGTTTCACCATTACAGTTCATAATAAATGACCTAAGCCCCCGTAGTACTAAAAATATTGAGATGGTCATGAATTCCCAGTTTGAACACTTCAAAATTTCTGTCTCCCCTCATCCTATCTCAGAAGAACAACTATGCCTAATTTTTTCCCTCAACCTGTTCCCTAAATTTTATCCTTTTTCTCATGAATTTAAAATTATCTAATATTTTATTTTCTCTTAGTTAAATGTAAAAAGTTTTTAACATTTGTTTTTTAAAACTTTGTTTCACATGCATTTTTAGTGTCTTTTTCCCCTGGTTCATTGCCATCCTATGTATATAGTCAAAGGTTTCCTTCTCTTCACTCAAGCTCTGAACTATGATAATGTTGCTGTTCAGGTGCACCCAATTCTCCATGACCCCATTTGTGATTTTCTTGGCAGAGATACTAGAGTAGTTTACCATTTCCTTCTCCAGGTCATTTTACTGATGAGAAAAGTGAAGCAAATAGAATGACTTGCCTAGGATAACACAGCTAAGAAGTATCTGAGGCTGCATTTGATTTCAGGTCTGTCTGATTCTGGATCTGGCACTCTATTTGTCACTTAGGTGGAAAATGTTTAACAAAACAAATAAAAATACAGCAAAACACAGATAAAATATCTCATTTAAAAATTAAGTCAAGCTAATGCCTGCAGGGTCCTTCCTTATGGATTAGTGGCCTCCATTTCTATTTGCTTTGGATCTCAGTTCTCTATAACAGTTGACACTATTGATTGTTACTTCTACTATTTGAATTCTGAGAAACTACATTCCTGGTTTTTTACCTTTTCACATATTTTAGACTGTAGCTAAACTGTACTAATTACCCTTCTTCAACAATGCCCTATCTTCCTATTTCTATCCCTTTGCTCACTGTTTCCTTTCTAGTGAACATACATTTTTACTTGTTGAAATAAGACATAGCTGAGATGCCCCCTGTTTCAAAAATTCTTATCTTTACTTCCTCTCAATTAGAAAAGATCTTTGCTTTATTCATATGACAGTATAATTGCTTTATTCACATGACAAGTATAACAGTATAGAGATAAATATCATTTCACACTTAGGTTGAAATAATTTGCATAAGTACAAGATGGACTAATTTTTCTGAAATAAACTGGGATTGTTTATGAACTGCAAGGTAACTAAGAAAGAGCTGTACGATGTGGCAATCTAGGAAAGCTGAAACTGTTTTAGGCAATATTTAGAAAAACAGGACTAGAAAGGTAATAGTTTTGCACTTCAAAATTCTGGGAACCATATTTTAGAAAAAATGTTTTAAGTTGGAGAGAGGCAAACGAGTACAGTGTAAGACCTTGAATATCATGCCAAAAGAGGATCAGCAGGAGGAATTGAGGATGTTTAGTCTGAAGAAGAAAAAATTTCATGGAGAATATAGGTAATAATATTTTTCATGTATTCGAAGGGCTATCAAGTGGAAGAGACATTCTTCAGTGATCAAAGTGAAGGAATAGAGATTGGATTATGATCATGTTCTATCAAGAGTGGAGGAAAAAGGGGGACCAAAAGAGTTAGTGTCAGACTGCCTCATTCTTCTCACTGAAGCATAAAACTCTAAATTAGATGATGTTTTAGAAGGATATGGAGTATAGGCCACAGGTAGGGATAGAAAGTAGAAGTGCTATATTGACTATGATATAGGAAGTTAATAACAAAAGTGAAACTTTGGAGTAACAGTCAAAACCTGACATGTTCTTTTTTTCATTAATGTATAGTACAGTTGAGAATTGCTTTTTAATTGAAAACATGAAAAATGATCATGAGAAAAAAGATCCTGGTTATCACTGATATTTGTGTTGATTAGCAGAGATCCTTCTGTGGACTATTTAGCAAAATTTTTAGAGAACATCCCCTAGCCTAAGCCAGCCAGTTTATTTGAATTTATTTGCAATGTCCTTTTTAAAGAAAGCTCAATACTGATTATGAAAATTCATTAAAAGAAAAAGTATTATAATATATTCCTTGCTTTATTAAAAAAAAGCTAGCATAATGTTCTTTTGAATAACTATTTGTCTGGTGTGCTTGGAATAGTATAGAAATTGAATTTGGGTTGAAAGAGAACTTAGGTAACCTAGTCCAATTCTGGATTTGCAAAATTTTGATTTACGTATACATTTTCAGGATCACATCTCTTATGTGGTGCAAAACAATTTTGGGATGTGTCATTTGTGCCAGAAGAGGATACATGGGCTGATTTTCAGTGAGTCTTGGCTAGCTGCCCCTTCCCCTTTCTGACCACTGTGAAGAGTTGCTGTCAATAGTACAGTTCTGTGGGTTCCAAATAAATTTTTATTTTAATGTGTGTAGACAATCAAACAGCATTAAGAGAGAATGTTATAGTAAGAAGTCAGCTTGAAAATTAATGCTTATATTTTGAATGCTGATTACGTTGATGTTTACATTTCAAAAAAATTTTACACAAATCTTTTGATTACTAATTTAACTACCAAATAACCGTTAATTTTATTAGAGATATTAAATAAATAGTAATGAACTATTTGGTTTTACCCAAAAGAGTAAAAGAAATTTGACTGTTTTAATTACCCAGGTATCTCAGATTCTCTAAAATTTGCTCTGTCAGCGGACCTAATTTTTTCCATATGTATTGGCTGATTAGTAGTGTTCTTTAGATTTGATGTACTTTAATTAACTTCTGGCATTCTTATAAATGCTTTCCTTTTCCCCCTTTAGATCTATTGCTTGATTTTTTTCTTATTAATAGATATCTGCATTTGAGCTTTTAATATTTTGTTCCAGAATTTCAAAACTTAATAATTATAGTAGTGTTTATCTGCCACCTAGAGGTCATGAAGATTTCTACTTTTTGTAAATTCAGAGATGGAAGATTCTTCTACATATATTTTCCCTTGTGTAGGTAGCCCAGTGCCCATGCTTAATAGGTGCTTAGTAATTGATTTCATATACTTTTCTGATGCTTAATTCATCCTAAAGCTCAAACAGCCTATATCAAACTATTTTGTAGAAAATCCAGTCAGTCATTTATGGTGGTAGCATGTAATCCCAGCAACTAGGAAGGCTGAGTGATGGATCTTGATGGGATTCCAAGTATTGAGTTACAAAACTGCCCAGGCTAATCTATCCCAATTCCAAAATCAATATGGTGAGCTTTTGGTAATGTGATCTACCAGGTTGCCTGAGGAGAAGGACAAAGCAACTCCATTTCAAAAGTGGAACGAATCTAAGCTTCTATGCTGATCAATAATAGAATTGGGTCATAAGTAGCCCCTATACTTACAGTCTGGGAAAAAGAAAGATAGCCCCATGACCCCACTCTTATATTCTACCAATTACAGATACATTTGGGTAATTAAGTTTCTCTTTTTTTAAAAAAAAAAAGTAATCTCTGAAAAAAATCCCTGCACACACACACACACACACACACACACACACACACACACACACACACATTTCCTTTAACTTAATTCAGTCTGGTTATCAGATTTCCAAAAACCTACCAAATTTTAGAGGAAAGGAGTTTAGTTATAATTTTTGAATCTGAAAAAAACTCAACCAGTGACTAAATAGCCAGGAAATAGTGTGAAGACAATGAATGTTTGGGGAACAAGGGAACTATCTTTATATGGTACTAACTACTGTGTCACATTTGAAATTATCTTGGAAACTTATAGGAAGATAGCAAGAGAGGCAGAGTCTTCAAAATTGCCTTCAAAAATAGGACTGGAAAACTAAAAAGAGAATGAGTAAACCAACAAAAAAGCTTTTATATATGTAACAGAAACACAGGAAAAGCCTCCAGAAGCACATATAGGTGTTAATAATAGGTGTTAAAAATTTCATCAGAATCCTGAGAGATAGAAACTCAAAAGAATATCAGACATATTAAGAGAATTAAAATGAAGAATAAAATTTATTTTTAAGAATAACAAAGAAATAACAAAATGCAGCCTGAAGAGTCCAAGAAAAGAAAATGAAAAAGCCTATGATGAAAAATGTGTAGGACAAATCTGGAAATTTCAGAAGACACCCCAAATTAGGATTAATGGAATACAGGAAATAATGATAATGCTTTTAAAGTGGCAAAAGAAGATTAGAAAATAACAGAAAAACACGGAGAAGCAATGCAGGTGAAATGTGCAATTACAGTTGACAATTTAACAACAGGGCAAGGACAGCAAACTTCAGAATTATTTGGGCTCCACAAGTCATAAAAAGAGAGAAAACATTTGATCACTAAGGAATTTTTTTTTTTTTTTAAAGCTGAGGTAGTTGGTGCTTAAGTAACTTGCCCAGGGTCACACAGCTAGGAAGTATTAAGTGTCTGAGATCAGATTTGAACTCAGGTTCCTAACTTCAGGGCTGGTGCTTTATCCACTGTACTACTTAACTGCCCCACTAAGGAATTTTAAAAGAAAATTTCCCAGACTTATCAAAAACAGTGATACCCACAAGTAGAAAGAATTTGGTAAAGAGAAATTTAAATCAGTTTACCCAGAAATGTCATCATGAAACTTCCAAATTATATCTCTAAACAAACAAAAAAAAATCATTTAAGTAGTTAGGTAGCAAAGTTTTAAGTTTTTAAAATTCAATCAAGATTTTGCCAGATTTTTCTGGAGAAAAAAGACAAATTAATTATTGGGTGATTTTTTTTTTTTTTACACAGCAATTTATAATGACAATTTACTAAGATACACAAGAAGTTTCACTCTACATCTATAGATGGAATATCAACAAGAATATCATGGATCCTTTAGGTATTAAAGAAATAAAGTGGGTGTTTCACATAAACAGAGGAAGAAAATATGTTAGAATGGGTGTGGAAAGAATGTGTTGAAATTTCTAGGTGAATCTTTGGTTGATAGAATGGGTGAGGATAGGTGTCAGATTTTAGAAATATTTGCTAATTTTGTAGCATAAAATGTAGAAATTGTGTTTTTTTTTTAAACTTTGTTACATTTGGCTTAGTTATAGAAATAGAAAACTAAAATTATTTGTTTAACCTTTTGGCAAAACAAATAACAGTTCAACAAATAAGAGTAGAGAATGAGAAATTCAAATGATTTTATTATTAAATGTAACTGGAATGAATTCCCCCACAAGAAGAAGAAAAAATTACAGAATAGATTGCAAAATGATGTTTTAAATTATTTTGGTTACAACAAAAATGAAATTTTTTAAACAGAAATCCATTACAAACATGTATGGTTAAGCAAAACAAATTTCCACATACGCTATCTCCACAAAATATCTTTGTACTCTTGAGTCTACCATCTCTCACTCAGGAAATATGGCTAACATGTTTTTTACCCGTAATAGGTTCATAATAAATAATTGATGGATGTATAAATGAATCTAATATGAAAAGTTACACATTTAAATGGAAAGCCCAAGCTAAAATTAAAAACATTATAGAAAGATTAAGAAAATATTGAGTTGAATTGATAGTAAATAATAAAATGCATTTTAAATATGAAAACTCTGTGGAGATAAACAGTAATATTTTATTGTGCTTAATATTATATGTGTGCATATACATGCATGTATATACACATGTGTATATATTACAAATAATATAATTAAATTTACAAAAGGAAAACTTACAATACAACCAAGAAATACATATAAAATGAATATTAGTAAATCTTGTTATCAGAATTTGTAAATCAAAGAAAGAAAGTTAATTTGAATAATGTTTTACAGTTATATATGTTTGTATATATTGTTTATATGTATGTATTTGTGAATTTGAAGTATAATGAATGAAGTACTGTTTTAAGTGGAAATAGAAACAAGTCCAAATTTTACCCCTGCTATTTTCTAGCAGTGTAATTCCGGGTATGCCACTATAATTCTTTGTACCTTAGGCAATTCCCTAGAACTTATTTGATAAGTTATAGTTCGGTTGCATCAGAGAAGAGTGTTCCTATATCAGGTACTCCCTATATTCATTAGAATATGAACTCCTTAAGAACAAAGATTGCCTTTTTGCTTTTCTTTGTGTTCTCAGCACTTAGCATAGTGCCTGGAACATAGTAAGTGTTTACTGATTGACCAACTCTATTGACAAATTGGTAGATTCATTGAACATTCACGTATACATAATATAAACAGGGATTACTTCCTCCCTTAATGGGAGTCCTGGCACAACTTGAGCCCACAGTGATGAGAAAACTGCTGTTTATTAAATATAGCAGTAGGACATTAGACTTAAATGCGTTCTTACATGTACCTGAACAAAGGATCACATGATTTTGCACAAACTTATTTAAAAAAGGGGAAAAGGGACACTTCGTGGCCAAAAAAAAAAAACAAGAATAAGAAAAGCGGCTGCTTGAATGAACAGTGATGGAGAGACACAGCTGCAGTCTACATTTGGAGCAGGAAGATGGAAAGGTGAACACGTGGTCTGGTCATGGAATCCTAGAAGAATTCTGATCCTAAAACCGAAGCAAGAGGTTTCACAGAATCCAGTCTGTCATAGAAGTTAGCCAATCTTGGCCTGTGCTGAAACAATCCTACAGAAGCTCACAGTGCAAATGGCACTGATTCTTTAGCTTTTTACCACTTTGAGTCCTGTGTTCTGATGTGACTGTGTTATTCCACAGACATGTAAAATAACAAAATCGATTTCAAATATGGAAAGCATCAACAAAGATAATTAGGAATATTCTACTATATTTAAAAATAAAAACAATTTATATATGCATATAGATGTGCACTAAGTAATATAATAATTACATTCATATAAAGAAAGTTTATAATATTACAATTAAGAACTACATATAAAATGAATATTAGTAGATTTCAAAAAAAAATTTTTTTAAGTTAAAAATTTGAACATTATTAAACTATATGTGTCTATATGTACTATTTGTGTGCGTGTTTGAATCTGTAGTATAGTAAATAAATGATGCTTCTAATGTGGGATATATGGGGTTATCCTTTTGTGTATGGTGACCAAAAGACAACTATACTATTTTAACCCTTTATTTAAACGCTCTTTGCTACTTAAGTATTTTTGTGGTTGAATTAGGAACTAGATGGTTTGGAGATAGAGGGTGTTATCTTAGGCTTTGGCTGTGATTTGCAAAATTGATCACCCCAAACAGCCATATTGGACCTGGGAAAAGTATCATAGGACTTCAGAGCAAGAATAATCTATTCAGGGTCCTCCTCTCACTCGTTGCATATATGTAATTAAAATTTAATACAAGAAGCAAAGGATATAATTTTTTTTTCCCAAATTCAAATGAATTGACCATCTGAAAAAAAAAAATTTCTACTGCTCTGGGCTCCTTAGATGAGGGGGGCTCATCTAGCCATACTTTAAAATTCCCTTTAAATTAAAAAAAATCAGTGTTGTCTGCTTGAAAATAGTTAAAAATTAACAAATTTTTAAAATTTATTATTTTTTAGAAATTTATTATTTGTTTCTATGTGATTTAGCCATAGAGTAATCCCAGGTAAATATTTAGGCAGAAATTTTATATTTTTTTTTATTTCCAGAAAATAATTTTAATAAATCTAGACAAAAATAGTGATCATCTGATGAAAAGGCATAGATTAATATGGAATTCTAAAGCAAAAACACTAACACATTACCTTACATTTAATGATAATACAAATATCAAAATCCATGGACTGTAGCTAGAGATCATTTTTAAAGCCCAAACAACATTTTTATATGTCAGAAGAAAGCAGAAGGGAAATTATGAAATCACAGAATCAACAAAATGGAAAACAAAGAACAATTTAAATGAAATTAAGAGTTGTTTTTAAAATATCACTAAAATTATAAATGCTACATTTGCTTAAAAACAAATCTCAAGTTACCAAAAATGAGAGAATTAAAATGAATAAAAAGAAAAGTTTAAATTTTAAGAGATTATTATGCATGCATTATTTTTGTGATAAATTTAAGAATTTGAGAAAATTATGATTATCAAAGATATAACATTTTTTGAACTCCAATTATTTTGATGTGCTTTTACATATCCAACCAGAGGCATTTGTATTTTATACTAGAGCTGGAAGTTTCTGAATCTTTCTGTGTTGGATAGTAATGTGGTTAGACCTGTTGTTGTTCTTCAGTAGTTTCATTTGTGTCCAATTCTCTCTGACCTCATTTTGGGTTTTCTTAGCAAAGATACTGCTTACTTTCAGTGTAATGATACCCCATTAAATTCATTTGCTGTAACTTCTTCAGCTATTCTAGAATCATTGGAAGCATACTTCAGTTCCATTTTTAAAATTATTATGAATTTTTTAAATAATGATTTTTTCTTGCTTATATTAATTGTCTGAGGGGTATACATACAATATAGAATCTGTGGGCTAAAACAAAAAGTAAAAAACTTTGTGATAAACATTTATGTTTTAATATACATTCATATAAGGAACTGATGAAAATTTGAAGAAGTCTTCCCAGTGGACATGGTTAATGGAAAACCTGTAATTTTGTGATTCAAGCAATTTTTTAGAAAAAAAACAGATCTTGTAAATAATCACTTAAAATTTGTTTAAATTCTACAACAATATGATACTTCAAAATTAACACAACTTGGAGATGCCACTTCAGTCCATCTCTTCACTGTTGAGATGAAGAAACTATGGTTCAAAGACTTAGCCACGAAGCAAGTTTTCAGAGACATTATAGAAATCCAGTTCCCCTAATTCCATATGTAGCCATCTTTACGTGACACTATAATGCCTTCCTAAAACATGTTCTTGCACAAAACAAGACTTCTAGTTCAATTTGACTGTCTCAGTATATTGCAAATTTCCAACTTTTAAAACTCAAAAGTTCATAACTGTTGTAAAATTAATCCTTTTGGGGGATGTTTTGTAAATATAATCTAGGAGTTAATTTTTCCTTAGTAAAACTTGTTTATTATCTTAATAAATGAAAGTTTTTTTTTTTAATTTCTTGAGGAATGTTGCATGTCATGATCCTCTTTGAGACTGAAGGACAAACAAGATATGAACCATTACTATTTTAGCATGTTAGCATCAATATTTCCCTTTCTTAGGAAGAAACATATATGTTTATGATCTTTTACAATGAAACACTTAACCAAAAGGAAATCAGAAATACAGTAGCATATAGTTGGCATTCGAAAAATCTTAAATCTTTTGGATTCTAATTAAGAGTTGTTAAAAATTTTAAAGTAAGTAAAAATTTAAAACGTCTCTACAACATATGCCTGTCACTATATTCATAATTTCCTTTCTGTTCAAAATTTTAGCATGTAAATTACAAATGCATACAGTCAGGACTTCTTTATAATAAAGAAGTATACTTCCTCATAAAATAGCAATGATAGTTCATATTTATATATCATTTTGCATTTTCCACAATCCTGTGGAGTAGTACAAGTATTATTTTCCCCATTTTATAGTTAAGGAAACTGATTCCCAAGATCGTGTACCTGTTGTCAAAGTTAGTGTGTAAACCCAGATCTTTCTCCACATCCAATGCTTTTTCTACCAGACTCTCTTAATATAAGAATCTATTTGGAAGGACTTTGCCAATAATCACAGTGGTAGTCTCAGTACTTCTTTTAAGTTTTTATCTTTTGTTTATTGATTTCTAAGTTCCAAAGGTTTGCTTGTGTCTTTTTTTGTCATCTTTGAATATAAATATAGAAATATTTTCCAGTATTGAATCTAGATTTGTGTCATATCTGGTTTCAGATATTAGTGCTTTTTACTTATAGAAGTTACTTAACTTACTGCAATTCAAAAGTTCAAGACATAGTCTAAAAAAATCTTTGTTAATCAAATGAAGTAGTTCACAAATATCATTCTCTGCATGATAAACAGAATGCCTACTTTCCATTGATGAGCTGATGGAAAACCAGGAATGAACCAGTACAGTATCCTTTTCTCCTTCTAATGCTCTAACCCATAGGCCATTCCTCTTATTTATATAGCACTGGTCCTACATCAAGGTAGCACTAAGTAACTATAATCACTTTCTCAACAGCAGTACTATGCTTCTATGGATTAGGGTCTGTTGTGAATGATCCTAAAGCTTTTCACCTTGATGTAACAGAAATTTCCAAAATAACTGAAGTTGATTTTTATGTTGTTGAGTTTGTTTAACCATATGAAGTTAAATGAACCCACAGCTAGGTGGTGCCACAATGCATAGAGCTCTAGGCCTGGCCTCAGGAAGAATCATTTTCCTGACTTCAAATCCAGCCTCAAATACTTCCAGTGACCAAGGGCAAGTCACTTCACCAGTCTGCCTCAGTTTCCTCATCTGGAAAATGAACTGGAGAAGGAAATGTGGACCCCTCCAGCATCTCTTGCCAACAAATCAAGATGATGGAGTCTCAGAGAGTCAGACACCATAGAAATGAACAGAACACAAGAAGGAAAAACATTGCTTATTGGTTTAATTATTTTTTATAGTGAAGGAGGCCCTGCCTAACTCAGAAGTATGAATGGTTCTAGTGGACATATGATACTAGGACTATGATGTATCTATAACTTTAATTTCAATTTATTCTATAGATGAAAAAGGAAAAATAGTTTAGTGTTTTTGTTTATTTTTCTGTCCCTTCATTTTCACCTTTTTTTTTTTTGTTGTTGTTGTTGCTAATGATAGAAAGTGCTTTGATAAATTTTTATAGGATTGGAAAGGAGCTTGGAGTTATGTAGTCCAACTCTCTCCTCCCCCATTTTATAAATGAAGAAACTGCAGCATGAACTGCACATAAGATCACACAACTAATTAGTGTCTAAGCTGAGATTAGAAATGACCTTCCAGGGAGGAAAGCCAAGATGACAGAGAGAAGATAGGGACGTGCCTGAGCTGTCCCCCAGACTCCTCTAAAGACCTTTAAATGATGCTTTAAAACAAATTCTGGATGAGGTGAAATAATTTTCTAGCGCAAGACAACTTTATAAATTTATCAGGAAAGAGCTATTGTATCAGGATGAGTGGAGCACAATCCAGTATAGGCTATTCCCAGCACAGACCAGGTCCCTCAGCCCACAAGTACTAAAGAGTTGATGGTATAAAAATAATTGGTCAGAAGGAGATTTTAGGGATCTCTATTGATACTGGGGACTCTTGCTTTGTCTGTATTCAAAATCCAGGTTGTAGTCCTGGATGGCACATCAGAGTTTGTGGCAGAAATGGAACAGAGAACCTTATCACAGTTTCCAGGCAGAAAAGAGTGCTTGTGATCAAAGTACAGGTCAGGAGTAGTAAACATATATCTCTAATTAGGCCATTCTACCTTAACCAAAATCTTACAGCTCCGTTAAAGTATCTTTGAAAACAGCTGCACAAAACTTCTGAAGCTTGGGTTAGTACACCCTTTACCCTGGAAGGAGAGCCCCACTTTAACAAAGAGTTTAAAAGCAAGAAATAGACTAGGAAAATGAATAGAAAACAATTCTAACCATATAAAGTTAATATGGTGACAACAAAGTTCAAAACACACTCAGAAGGAGACAGCAAAGTCAAATTTCCTATAATCAAAGCCTCCAAGAAAAAATACCAATTGGTCTTAAGCCATGGAAAAACTCAAAAAAAAATTTTTTTTTTTAAATCAAGTAAGAAAAGTGGAAAATTGGAAAGAGAAATCGGAGTGATGCAGGAAAATTATGAAAAAAGTTAATGCAGTAAAAAACCAAAAAAATTTGAAGAAATTAACACCTTAAAAAATAGAATAGACCAAATGGTAAAAGAAATTTTTTAAAAATCCAATGAGGAGAAGAATGCATTTAAAAGCAGAATTGGTCAAATGGAAAAAGAAACATAAAAATCATTTAAGAAAAGAACTCGTTAAAAAAATAGAATTAAAAAATAAAACAAATGGAAGAGGAGATACGAAATCTCACTTAAGGAAATCATTCCTTAAAAAAGAGAATTAAGCAAGTGAAAGGTAATGATGCTATGAAACATCAAGAAACAAAACCCAAAAGAATGAAAGGAATAAAAATGTGAAATAACTTGTTAAAAGAAATTAATTTGAAAAACAGATCTAGGAGAAATAATTTAAAGATTATTAGATTTCCTGATCTTCAGGAAATCGTGATAAAAAAAAAAAAGCTTAGACAAATTTAAGAAATTAAGGGGGCAGCTAGTTGGTGTAGTGGATAGAGCACCTGCCCTGAAGTCAGGAGGACCAGAGTTCAAATCTGGCCTCAGACACTTAATACTTCCTGGCTGTGTGACCCTGTGCAAGTCAAGTCACTTAACCCCAATTGCCTCAGCAAAAAAGAAAAGAAAAGAAATTAAGGAAAAGTGCCCTGATAATTGTAGAATGAGAGGGGAAAATAGAAATGGAAAGACTCCACCGATCACCTCCTGAAAGAGATCTCAAAATGAAAACTCCTATTAATATCAGAACTAAATTCCAGAGTTCCCAGATTAAGAATAAAATACTGGAAGCAGCCAGAAACAATTCAAGTATCACGAAGCTATAAGGTAACACAAGATTTAGCAATGTCTACATTCAAGGAATAGAGGGCTTGGAATATGTTCTGGAGGGCAGAGGAGCTAGGATTGCAACTAAGAATCACTTCCCCAGCAAAACTGGGTATAATCCTTCAAGGGAAAAAAATAGGCATTCAATAAAATAAAGGATTTTCAATCATTCCTGATTAAAAAAAAAAAAAAAAGACCAGAGTTGAATAGAAAATTTGACTTCCAAATATAACTCAAAACAAAAAGCATAAAAAGGTAAACAGGAAAGGGAAATCATAAAGGACTTAATAAAGTCAAACTGTTTACATTCCTGCATGGGAAGATGATACTTGTAATTCATAAGAACTTTCTCATTATTAGAGCAGTTGGAGTGTATATTTATATATATAGATATATAGATGAAGGGCACAGGTGTAAGTTGCATATATAAAGATGACATCTTTAAAAATAAAATTAAGGGTGAAAACAAAGAATGTCCTGGGAGAAAGGGAAAGGTAGAATGAAGTAAGTTTTCTCACATAAAAGAGGCAAGAAAGAACTATTATAGTGAAGAGAAATATAGAAGAGGTAGCAGAAAATGCTTGAATCTCTCATCAGAATTGGTTCAAAGAAGTAATCACGTATACACACAGTTGGGTATGGAAATCAGTATTATCCTATAGGAAAGTAAGAGGGAAAAGGAATAAGGGAGGGGATGGTCATAAAAAGAGTGGATTGGGGGAGGCAAGACTCAGAAGTAAAACACTTTTGAAAAAAGTTGATAAAGGCCTCATTTCTCATAGAGAAATGAATCATATTTATGAAAATAAAAATATTCTTCAACTGACAAATGATTAAAAAAATAGTTTTCAGATGAAGTAATCAGAAATATGAAAAATTCACTACTGATTGGGAAAATGCAAATTAAAACAGTATTAAAGTATACCTCACACCTATTAAGAGTGGCTAATAAGACAGAAAAGAAGAATGATAGATTTTGGAGGGGATATAGGAAAAATTGAGACACTAAAACATTATTGGTGGAATTGTGAACCAGCTCAGCCATTATGTAGAGCAATTTGAAACTATGCACAACTATTTATAGCAGCTCTTTTCTGGTGGCAAACAATTGCAAATTGAGGGAATGCCCCTCAGTAAAGGAATAATGGAACAATTTATGGATATGATTATGATGGAATACTTTAGTGATATAAGAAATGATGAGATAGATGCTCTCAGAAAAACCTAGAGAGATTTAACATTTTGATGATGTATAATGAAGTGAGTAGAACCAGGAGAACATTGTACACAGTAACAGCAATATTGTAAAGTGATCATTTGTGAATGACTTAGTTATTTAAGCCCAAACTTCTTACACTAGGGTCCCAGTTCCATATGGGAACCATGTAATTAAATGTGGAGGTTGTGAAATTATGATTATCAGTAAATGGTTCATTTGTGTACCTATTTTATATACGTATATGTCCAAGGTTACATAAATATTTCTCAACTGAAAAGGATGAGTGGAAAAACTATAAGAAACCCTTTTCTAAGCAATATAATGATCCAAGATAATTCTAAGGCCCTTAACATGTAAAAAAAATGCTACCCATCCCCAGAGAAAGAACTGATAGAATCTGATTACAGATTGAAGCATCCTTAAAAAAAACAAAAAAAAAAAACTTTTATTTTTCTTGGGTTTTTATTTTGGACTGTGTTTTCTTTTACCACATGACTAATATGGAAATATGTTTTCCATGATTACACATATATAACCCTATCAGATTTCTTGCCTTTTCAATGAGGGGGCAGAAAAGGGATGGGAGAATTTTAAACTCAGTTTTTAAAATTAATGTTGAAAATTGTTTTTATATATAACTGGGGCAGAATAAAATATAAATTTTTAACAGTAGGAAAAAATGAGCTATCATAAGCAAAAGTTGTTTCTCATTCATAACATTTATGGAAAGAAGAGCAAACAAGAATAATTTAATGCCTAAATCTGTCACTTGAGAAGAATTGAGAAAATTCACCTCTCTTCACCCTTCAAGTTCAGACATTTTAGATATGACATATTGCAAATATTATAAGACTTGGTTGATGTGTTAGTTGTGTTTGTTGAATTGCTTTTTTGTTCCTTTTTATTTATTATAAGAAATGACTTTTAGACTGCCCAAAATATCAAAATATTGAGATGGAGATTATGTTAAAACAAAAGATATCAATAAAATTAAATACATTTGGTATCATGGTTGAAAGTAGAATAAATTTGTTAAACAGGAAATAAAAAATAAAAGTAATAACTTGAAATGCTCCTCAGATATGACTAAAGCTGCAGTTTTGTTGTCTGGTTAAAAGCTGCTTTTGATTCCCATTATGTTATGTTGGAGTTTCCTTGCTTTGCTGTTGAAACTTGGAGGAGGGATATCAAAGGATCTCCATGAGAATTTGTTATTGATTGTTAGTAGTTATCTGTTTATCAACTTATTATAGAGTTGGAATTAGGATTTTTTAAAAATTGTTTCCAGAGAGGAAGAGAAAACAGAGGTTAGGAATCTTCTAAACCCCAAAGTTTACTGAGGAGACAAAAATCATACCTATGAATGCTAGTATCAAGATTGCCAGCTTAGTGCATAGGAAAAGGCCAGAGTAGGAAAAGTGAAATAATGAAGTGAGAAATTAAATTCAGTTCCACACCTATCTATTAAAGGGCTTACTCTATGTCAAATCCTATATTAAGTGCTATTGATATTGGGGCAAAAAACATAATAGCACCTGTCTTCAGGGAGCGTTCGTTTTTGAGCAGGGAATAAAACATGTACACCAGAAAGGAAATGCGAGTCATTTATGGGAGCACAAAGAGAAAAATAAAAGAGGTGAATAAGGTAGAGAGTGAAATATGACCAATGACTATTATTGTAATATTAATATAGTACAGTGGATAGAGTGCTGGACCTGGAATAAAGAGTTCAAATATGGCCTTAAACGTTTACTAATTGTGTCATTCTGTTTGGGCTAGTCATTTAACCCTTCATACTCTCAATTTCTTCATCTATCAAATGAATATAATAGTAGAACTTACATCCCTCAATAGTTATGAGGATCAAATATTTGTAAAGTACTTTGCAAACCTTTTAAAAATTTATTAATAATAATATTGTAATTAATTGAATTCTGCACCTGTGTCCTTTTATAATTTATTGTTGTTGATCCTGAAAGACTATAGAGATTACTCGAATTAGAAGAAAATTATAGAAGGAAAAAGAAAAACAAGTGAAGAAATGGGCTTGGGAAATTACCAGAAAGTGAAGGTTCAAAGTCTTGATTCAGCACCACTGTTAAACATTGAAAGATAAACTCTAGTGATTTAGCACAGTTTTCATATTCAGCTCTTCCCTTTCAGACTTGGACACTGTTGTGGTGGCTCAGGTTACACTTTGTGAATATTTTTGGAAATGACTGTGAGTAAAACAAGACTTCTGAATTTACTTTCCATAAGGAAATTAAACATTTGTAGGACAAGTGCTACTACTGAGAAATTAAAACAGAATCAGTTTGCTTTAACTTTGTTATTTCACTTTTCACTTTGATTTGACTAACAATTTTTTAAGCTTAAAAATCTTTAGGAAGAAAATTTTCTCCTTTTTTTCATAACTTGTCTCTGTAATTAATCTGTGCTAATGTCTTAATGTTTATCATTTTAAATATATAAAAGCTTTATGCATTGCTGTAATTAAATTACTTTGAAATTTAATTGTGGTAGAAGGGCTGCATTACAATAGTTCCTATAACTAAATACAAGTTATCAGTGGTATAATTTAGCTAAAATATGCCTTTGATGAATAGCAGGCAATGCCAGGAATAATAGAATCAGTTAATCTGATTTTGATTCCTGCATTTAAGAAAAAAGGATATCATCTTTTGTTCTTTTAAAAATTTGAGTATTGGATAACAGAACTGCCAAATAGCACCCAATTCTATGGCCTGGGATCTCATTCTGACTAAGAGTTCAATCCCCTTTCTGTTCCTGGGTATTATTCATTGACTACCACTACAGCCCCAAATTGGTGCTACTTCTGCCATACTGTGATCTCAGTCAGCTCCCACCCCAGCGACCACAACTATCTTCCTACATAGCCTTAGGGTAGAAAAATGACTGTGATTTCTTGTTGGTTTTCCACTTACAATTTGGTTCAGTAAATTTAAGTTGTTGTAGAGAGGTATGTTGAAAGAACTTGACCAAAAAATATTGACTTCACACTACTCTTAAGAAGCTTACATTCTAATGAGGAAGACAAAAAAGTAATTATATGTGTATATACAAAGTAAAGACAATAATTACAAATAAATACAAGGTAATTAGAGAAGAGCATTAGTCATTGGGAACCTCAGGAGAAGCTTCATTTAGAGAATGGGACTTGAGGTATTTCTTGAAAGAAGAGAGGTGTTCAGTGAAGGGGGAGGATGGGGAAGTAGGGCAAGACTGAGAAAATAATTTCATTTTTATGTCCCTTCCTTTTCCCCTTCCCCTTTGCCTTTTTCTTCCTTTTCTTTCTCTCACCTAGGCTAGAAGTATAACAGTTACTCACAGGCCCACTCCCATAGCTGATCACCATAGGGAATTTGACCTGCTCTATTTCCATCCTGAGCCAGTTCACACATTCTGAAGCAGGCAGGCTCCTCTCTTTCCCCTTACAACAGGGCTCACCCATCATTGGGACAGGTTCAGTACAATCACTTGATCAGTTTAGTTCACTGCAGCTTAGAATTCCCCATTTCAAGATCCACTAATCTTAGCCTCCTTAAAAGTAGAAATTACAGATATGTCACCATACCTGGCAACAAAAAGTTTTCATAAAATGTAAATTATCAACAACCAAAGAAAAACAAATCAAAATAAACAAGTTTCATTTTATAACCATTAAATTGGCAAAGATGAAAAAAGACAGTAATAATAAGTCCTAAATGCTGATGGGACTGTGAGAAAACAGGTACATCAGGGAGTTGTGGAGCCATGAATTGGCCTAACCATTCTCAAAAATAATTAGAGGTTATAAGAAAAGTGACAGCAGTCATTGATTTATTATTATTCCCACTGAACATATTTCTCAAGGAAGTATAAGACAACAAGGCACAATATTTATCAAAGTATTTAAAACAACTTTTTATGGTAGCAAGGAATTGTAAATTAAGTAATCAATGACTGGGAACTCACTGAGCAAATTGTGGTATATAAATATAATTTTTAAGAAATGAGGGATTTAAGGAATTCAGAGAAAAATGAGAAGATGTATATGAAGTGATTTAGAGTAAAATAAGCAGAACCAAAAAAAAAAAAAAATGGTATACATAATCACCACAGCAGTGTAAATGAAAACACTTAAAATGATGCTAAATGGTATATATAGATAATGGCCAGTATTGGCCAGAAAGAATACAGAAGAAATTCATCTCCCTCATTTCACTGTAGAAATGGTAGGAATGGAAGTATAGAATTTTACATAAACCATGTGACTTTTTAAACAGCTGCTATCTTTTAAAACATAGGGGATAGCAGAGAAACAATAATTCTGGTAATAACTTTGATATTCAGATGAAAAGCATAATTAAAATAAAGGGGAAGAATCAAATATAAGGAATTCATAGGATTTTGGGAATATCCATAAAGACTGATATTAAACAGCAAAAGCAGCACCAAGAAAACAATAAAGATATCTCAAAATCCTAAATCAATTTAATTATAATCAGAATTTTTATCATAAATCAAATTAATGTAATGACCAACAAATTTAGAGGACTAATGAAATTTGTATTTCTCTCTTCTCATAAAAGAAATGATAGGATATGGATGCAGAATGTTGCTCATGCTACCAGACATAACAAACTGATGTCAGTCTAATTGTTTTTGTTATGAGAGGGAGAGTTCTGTGGGCAAAGAAAAGGGACAGGATTATTGGAAATAACAGTGATGTAAGAATTATAAAACATTAAAATAAAGTTTGTGTGGATTTAGTTTATGCAAATGTGAACTAGTACCCGTTTGTTAATGTTTGCTAATGACCTAGAATTCAGATAGTAAAATTTTATAAATATAGTACTAAAACCAAGATTTGAGCCTCATATAAAAAATATTTTATGATTGCTATGAAGACATTTTAAGTTGAATAAATTCAAGAAATGTCTTTTAAAACTGTTTCCTCTAATGGACAGGCAGAATAATTTGCTCAGCTAAGATGAGAACTTCTGATTACTTTTCATTCTAACTTTGTGTCAATAACTGCAGATAATATCATTGTATAAAACAGAAGAAAATATATGTTGACTTTTATATAATACAATAGAATTTCTATTTCCTTAGGGGAAAGGAGAATAGTAATAAAATCTTTAATTTTTTTTCAATTTTTGCTTAGAAGGAAGGTGGGAACATTATTTGGAATTACATTTAACAACTGAAATGCACATTATAACAACATTCACACTTAATATAATAGGAACAATTATCCTTAAGTCATGGGTAATTATCCCACAATATCTTTTACATTAAATAGACTTTGATATTAAATGCAGCATATATATATGTATATGTGCATATATAATATATCTATATATAAAATACCAATGCCAAGTGCCGCAAAACAGACTCATACTTTTTTTTTTTTTTTTTGTAAAGAACAGCCTCATACTTAATCAGTGGTCAGCACAATTTAACTGACAGTTCAGAAACTGCTAGGGATTAAAGTCAAAAGACAAGGGACCTGTTATCTTCTCTCAGGAACCTTAAAATCTAATTTGGGAGTTAGAGTATCTATCTAGAAATACTTGTGCAGTATGTGACTATTATCACCACAGGAAATTTCTTCTCCAGATTTTTCCCCACCCCACCACTTTTTGGAAGACCAGTGGAAAGAGTAATCCAATTCCCAGAGTATAAAGGTCAAACCAGCTTCTACAGCTCTTATCTTCCCCTGAGTGGGGGAGAGTTCTGTCCAATTGTAGTCCATCCCTCTCACACCTCCTACTCAGCCAGTCACCACCAGTTAGATTAAAGAGCAGCCCTAGTCCCTGGGGGGGAATCAGTCTTTATCTGTGATATCCAAACAAGCAAGGAATTTGTGTCCAGGTCAGTGGAAGGTGTCCCAGTCAAGAAAATTGGATTGCTATACTAAGTTGTTAGTTATGGCGAAGGAATGACAAATGTGTCATGACTTCCTACAGTTGCAGTGGTACAACTTCTAACCACTTGCATAGCTTGATCACCTGAAAAGAACCTGGACTTGGTATTCAGGCTCCTTCATGTGAGTTGATTCGGAAACATTGGGTAGGGACTATTTTGAAAAAGACAAGAAGTCAAGATTGGCCTCAAGAAGAGACATAAGAAAACACATGTAGAGTTGGTCAGGGAGATTAAATAAGGAGATAATTGGTATGAATGAGGGGGGAAATAATTGTAAGGATTCAGTACTTTTTAAAAAGTCTGTAAATATGTACAAGGGGCAACACTTGTGGACTTCACATTTCTGCAAAAGGGTGGGGTGGAAGGGTCTTTCCCCATCTCTTTGAATCGTACTTATTTTTTAGTTTTGCAACATTTGCTTTTGACTTTTTCTTCTTTTTGATGAAACATGGTTGTTCTTAACATTTGCATGAAACATTTATAAAACGATATAATAGAAACAGGAATAATCATAACACTTAGCTATTATGAGACAAAAGCAGGAATAATCAAAACAGACAAAAGCAGGAATAATCAAAACATAACAATTCAGCCATAATTCTCAGCCACATTCTCCCACAAATATAGATAGTATGGAATGGAGAATTGGAGAGTGGGGCACACACACATACCTAATAAGGCAGCAAAATAGGGAAACCCATGTGCCCAGGGCAGCCGATTTTCATGTCCTTGGTCTCCTTAGGGAATAGTCTACTTTATACCACATGTCACTCACTGAGCAAAGTCACAGGTGGCCACCTGCTTACATTCTAATTCTCACAGCTCTCTTGTTCCTCTTTATTTAATCATCAGGGTACAATGTGGTTTTCCCCAAATGGAACATAACTTCTTTGACATCAGGGAGTGTTGTTTCTATCTTTGCGTCCTTAGCATTTAACATAGTGGTTGGCAGACAGTAGGCACTTCATAAATGCTTATTGAATTGAAATGAGATCTCTTGTGCCAAATGAGTAATATGAACAAGAATTTTAGAGGAGATAGGGAGTGGACTGAGTTGAGATGTCCTGAAGAAGACTTTGAAGAGGATGTAGGTTTTGAGATGAAGGCAAAAGAGGGATATGGTATTTATAGGAGGTCAAGGAGATCAAGCTGGATTTCAACTACCTCCTCACTCCATTCTACTACAAGTCTTCAAGCAAAGGGGAAAACTATTCATTGGGTACATTGTAGAAGAGAAGAGATTCTCATTCACTCAGGAGTTGAATTAGAAGCTTCCTAAGACCTTAAAATTCTGAGATTTGGTGTATCTCTTAAGATCAAACCCACACATTTTTGAGTCCTACTTCAGAAATTGCCACATTAAAAGAATTTTGTTTCTTTGACCACTTTACTTGACTATCTAGAGTAGTGTTTCTGGAATACTTTTAGTTCATGTTTGTTCTCTTGACAGAAATATCCATGCCTTCAGGCTATGTACCCATTTTTTTTTTTCTCTTTCATATTCTTAATATGTTGTTTAAGAGTGTTTAACACACAAGGGCCTAATAAATACTTGCTGACTTTATTTTCTGTGGTTTAACATCAAGATATAAAATAGCTTCAAATGGCAATGTAGTCTAGTTGAATTTTTAGGGCCGAACTTTACCTCTTACATTTCCTTTTCATCTTCTTTTGCCAGTTCTGCTTTATTTGTATCAGCATTATCATCAGTGATGCAGGGAGATGCAATGTATAGAGAATTAGCCCCAGATTCAGGAAAATCTGGGTTCAACTTCTCTCTCGGACATATACTAGCTAAGTGCAAGACACTTAATTCTTAAATATCTCTAGGCAACAGCTCTCTAAAACTAGACATTAACTTGTTTGGTTTTTTAAAAGTAGTTTTGATTCCATAATTGGCTTCCTTTTTAACCCCCTGTATCTTATACACTCAAAAATATTATTCTGAAAAAGGATCCATGACACACAGAAAGGTGAAAAAACTTTTTTTAGTCTTAGAGAATATACAGATATTCACTGGTAAAAGAAGCTGATAAAATCATGTGTCTGGTTTGGTCCAAAAAATGATGATCTTAAGGGTATAGAAGATGTGTATATATTTTTTAAATTAAAGAATTATTTTCTGATAGTGTCAGTGCCCCATCACATCTCCATAATCATTTAAGTATTTTGTGAACACAATGAATTACATGCTAAGCATTGCAAAATGCATGGTCTCTGTCCATGAAATCACATCTGAACATTGTGGGATGACAATAGATGAGACAAATAAAAAATGTTATATGACACATAACCTTTTAAAAATATATATATGAAAACAGCATATTCTGCTTTTGGGGAGACTGAGGAAAAATCAGTAATCTGACTTTCACTTGCTTATAGAGCATTTTTATGACTGCTGTAATTCACTTTTTGTTCTGAATTTGTCTCTTTAATTCATCTTGTGGAATTGGCTCATAATTTTTCTTTCAGGTAGCAGCTGTGGACTTGGCCCTATCTCCTCTTGGTTTGGAAGATGAATATAACACCCTCCTAACCCAAGATGCTATTCGCTTTCTAGCTGAATTGGTCTCCACTTTTGAACTGGACGTAGATAAGGTTGTTTGGCACTGATTTAAATTTGCTTCATAGACTATGATTTGAAAACATAGTTGATAAAGTCTGAACAATGTTCTGATCCTTTTGGCAGGAGAAATGAGCTATGTTTTAGGGGTGAGGTTGGCAGCAGCTGTACATTCCATGAAACAGGAATCAGTTCCATAGCCTACAGCCAAGAAATGACTCAGGAGTGTAAAGAAGTGTTGTGTTTCTTGTATATGAATTTTAAGAAAGCATTTATCTCAGAGCAGAATATGGCCCTCAAAGCTTTTTTTCAGAGAAGGGACCCTTCTTACATGTACATCAGAATCACATAAATTTCAAGGTAAATGCAGCAAATAGGATAAATTATGTTCAGTAGTTCACAGAGTACTTATATCAAGTGAAGTGTTAAAAAGGCAGATGTTTGCTAAAGTAAGTCCAAAGATGATCTGGATTCTCTGTTGATGATAAAGTTATTCAAATAGTATTGCTGTTCCTAGATGACATTTTGTTAACTTCATTGCCTCCCCAAACTTTATAATACTTCCCCAGTGAACTATTCAGCAAGTGAAAGAATTTGGTTTAATCTGCAGGAGGGGAAAGGGGGCAGCAGGAGAAGCACATGAGAAATGTATATTGTCCAGACAATGCTATGCAAAGCTAGAAAGAATGTACTCTTGAGAATGTTCTATTTGACATCTCATACAGGTGCTACCAATGGGCAATGAAAATAGACGCAGGATTGGAGGGAATTGGGCCATATTTTATTTTGGAAAATACACAGTTGTGGGGCAGCTAGACAGTGCAGTGGATAGAGTACCAACCCTGGAGTCAGGAGGACCTAGTTTAAACTCAGCCTCAGATACTTAATACTTAGTAGCTGGGTGACTCTGGGCAATTGTCTTACAAGAAAAAAAAGAAGAAAAGAATTACATCATGCCTTTAGTGATCCCATTTTTAATTTCAGTCTTTTATGAGACACTAATGAGTACTTTTAAAAAGAGATACCTTCTACTTTGTAGAAATCTTGGTCTATCCATTTTATAACAATCTCTGATAAGGAATTTTTAATTTGAAGATTAAAATATATCAGTGTTATCCTTTGAACCTCAGCTTCTTCATCTATCAAACAAGGAAATTGGATCAGATAACTTATCTTCCAGCTCTGAATCTATGACCCTATTATCTTTTGGTTTTTTATTTCACTTTTTTTTTTTTCAGTTAACAGTTTTTTTTTTTTTTTGACACTTTTTTTTTTCAAATAAATTTAATAAGCATATTCATTTTCAGGGAATGAGAAAAGACAAGGAGGAGAAACAGGGAAGAATAGACCAAGGTGGAATTTTCAAGATAAAACCCACAAGCTTGAGAATCACTAGCTACCCTCACTTGTCTTTTGTTGAGAATTTATAAAGGGAATTTTGAGGGGTTTTCCTTTCTTTGCTATTTAGATTTTAAAAATCAAACACTAGCATAATTAATGATGTTTAAATGTATTTGGAAGTTACTTTAAAAAATTTTTATGTTGAACAGATCCTACAACAGCGAATTGCTCGAAAAGTTCAGTTGGATCTAACCAATGGCCTCCCAGATTTCTCTACTCATACGTCCCATATTCGCAAAGACAAATCATGGAAAGTGTTGCCTGTTCCTAGGAGACTACAAAACCGGCAGGTGGATATTGGTGATACTGCACCTTACCAAACTGAGCGATTCCTCAGTGCCTTAGGATCCACTGCACAGGGCATTCAGGTACAATGGGATTATGTAGAGTCTTCCGGTTCATTATAGCATAATATTACATATGTAGATAGATTTTTAAGTTTATGTTACTTATGTGTTATCACTGTTATCTATTCAACAAGAAATTGCATGGGAATTGTGATATGTTACATAATGGTTGAGTTTATGTTTTTAAGTCATTTAATTGAATAAATTAAAGAATCTAGAGCAGTTTTACTTCTCACTGCTAACTTTGTTTCCTAGAAGGATATAAAGTATGTAACATTTTCATTGTTAATTTTTTTAAACTAAAGATAGGTGGTTTTTGGTTTTTTTTACAGCTATCAATCTATTACATTTTATATTCAAATTCTCCCTATTGACACGTGGAGGTTTTTCAGCTTGTTGCAGAATTACTCTAGCTAAGGTAGTCAGTTTTTTACTGTTTGAAATGATTCACCAGGAAGTGAGCACCAGTGATGATGCCACATGTGCTATCAATTTGGTATCCCATGAGAAATTAGTAAATTAGCATAAATCCATCTTATGAGTTGTTTAGAATGAATCAGCTTTCCAGATTCTCAGTACTCCTGCGTGAACTGGTAATTTTCAGGTCCTGAACTTGTGAAGCTGATGGGATCCCTGAATTGGTGATGATCCCACCTACGTGCAGCCATATCTCAAGGCCTAAGCAGAATCGGCAAACATAAATAATTAATAATAAAAATAAACATTTATACAGTGCTTACTATGTGCCAAGTACTTTTCTAAGTGCTTTACAATTTTTTTCTCATTTGATCCTTACAACAATCCTAGGAGGTAAATGCTACTATTATTCTCACTTTATAGCTAAGGAAATTGAGGCAAAATAGGTTAATTAACTTGCCCAGGATCCCACAGCTAGTAAATGTCTGAGGCTGGATTCAAAGTCTAGTCTTCTTCATTCCAGACTCAAAACTCAATCTACAGCATTATCTGGCTGCCTTCTATAGATCGTGAGAAAATAATATTTTGCTTATTTCTTCCATCAGGTTGATTTCGATGATGGCAATTGTCCAACTTTCTTTAATCAAATTAAGGGTATCTATAATGTCGTCCAAGCTGTTCACCATAAATTTCCAGGTGAGATCAAATTCAGTAATAACGTTTTGAGCATATGTTCTGTGCCAAACACTGAGCAAAAAATTGTAGGGGGGGGGGGGGGAAACAGAGTAATGATCTTTGTCCCTAAAGATATCAGATTTATAAATCTGAAAAGTTAAATCATTCAAGAGTTAAGTTTTAACCAAAAAGTTGGCATAAGTACTACATGATTGAATGCCAAATGCATGGTACAAGGAGTAAGTGCTGGGTTTATTTATAAGCTTGAAATGTCACTACTGTGGGTTGTTGGAGTGGTCAAGAAAATCTCTGCTGAAGTGATACTTGAGCTGAGCCTTGAAGAATATAAAAGTAGGATTTGATTAGGGAGAGTGGAGATGGGATAGATACTTCGCATAGGGAGAATGAAGTGAAATTTTTTTTAATAACTTTTTATTGACAGAATCCATGCCAGGATAATTTTTTACAACATTATCCCTTGTACTCTCTTCTGTTCTGATTTTCCCCCTCCCTCCTTCCACCCCCTCCCCCAGATGGCAAGCAGTCCTTTACATGTTAAATAAGTTGCAGTATATCCTAGATACAATATATATGTGCAGAACCAAACAGTTCTCTTGTTGCACAGGGAGAATTGGATTCAGAAGGTATAAATAACCCGGGGAGAAAAACAAAAATGCAAGCAGTTTACATTCATTTCCCAGTGTTCTTAAAATTGGGAATTTATTGGGATTTCTAGCTTTGTTCTTATATGCTATTTATATTTCAGGATATATTTGTGAAAATTTATCTTACTTTGGATTACTTTCTTTTTATCATTCTAGGTGCCCCACCCATATCCAAAGCCCCTGTTCTAATGCTTAGACCAAGAGCCTGGAACATGGTAGAACACAATATGATGGTAGTAATACTTTTGGTGTATAAGCGTAATGATGTATTTTATGTTAGGCAAATAAGGCATTTTTATTTATTCAGTTGAAGTACCTTTGAAATCTTGGACCTGTTCCCATGTAAATCATTAAAGGGTTGATAATGGGACCACTTATGACTTGCCTCTTCTCAGAAGTTTTATTCTTGCAATTTTTGGTAGGTGAATGGAAAGCAAGTTCCAGGACCCCTCTTTGATTATGGTCTGCTGATGTTCCATGTGGGGAAAATCTTATATGATAATGAAAGTGGCCCCTTCTTTTATCTCTCAAAGGTAATCTTTACAACATTGTTTCTCTGAACCACTCAATAAAAGTAAACCAAAATTTTTTATTGAAAAGTTTTTCATGAGCAGCATTGAAAGAGAATCAGAATAATATTAATAAAGTCTTAAGTTAGAGGTTAGCTTCTGCCCTATAGGAATTTCCAGTGTAAGTGAGCTGAGATAACATGTCCATATATAGTTATATACAAAATACTTAAATACAGATCATGGGAAAAGGTGGAAGGCAGGGTTGAGTATCAGGAAAGATTTCATGTGGGAGATAGTGCTTGAGTGAGTTTTGCAGCGATAGGCATTCTAAGAGGTGTGTTAGAGGAAATATATTCCAGACTTGGGAGACAGCCAATGTAAAGTCATAGAGCTGGAAAAAGGGAGTGTTGTGTGAGAAACAGTAAAAAAGGCCAGTTTGACTGGTCCAAGTATTCATGAAGAGAACTACAAAAGGCTGGAAAGATAGGGTGGGGGAAGCTTGTGACAGGCTTTAAATGCCAATTCATTCTATAGCTAATAAATAGTTACTAGGGTTTATTGATAAATGGTGTCAGAGGCTGAATTTCACTCTAAGGGAGATATTAGTGATTGTAGAGAGTGTTGTTTCATTGGCAGGATATTTCAGAAGTAAACTGAGGTGATAGGATAGGAAGGAATGAACATCAATAGTTAGTTTTATCCCTCTTTGGAGGGTGTGATGAATTGGAAGGGGAGGAGGTTCAGCAATGAGTAGGCCAGGAAGTATAAGAAATGAAGGGAGATGATTTTTTCTACTAGTTTGGCAGTAAATAGGGGAAAAGAGCTAAAGTGACAGAATGGGGCAGTAATGGGATCAAGGGAAAGGCCTTAAAAGTTATTTTAGGATAAGGCATATCTGAACACATTTGTAAACTGAGAGGCAAAGCAAGCAAAGACAGAGATTGAAAAGGAAAAGTGATATTGGGTTCAGCCAGATTTTGAAGTTTTGGTATTAAAGAGAATGGTTTGGGATCAAAAGTACAAGTGGCAGGATTAACTTGGGCCAGAAGAGGAGTAGAAACAGATAAATAAAGTTACCAAGACACAGGATTCTATGAGAGAGGAAAGAGCGTACTTGAACTGGCTGACCACAGTATTAATCATATTATGAGAGAAAAACCAATGCCAGAACAGCACTGATAGACTTAAAGGAAAAGAAGGAAGGCAGGGACTAATGATCATGAAGAGAACAGAGTTCAAGGTGTGAGAGGAGGCATGACTATAGATTGGAATTGTAAAGGACCTTAGAGGTCATCTCATTCAAACCCTTCATTTTGCAGGTGAGAAAATTGAAGCGGAAGGTGGTTAAACAACTGTCACACAGGACAATAAAGATCCAGGACCTCTGAGCCTAGATCTAATACTCCTTCCATTAGCAAAAGTTCGCCAAAAGATCCTGGGGTTAGAAATGAACTTGAGCAAGATGATCTCTATGCTTACTTCCAGCATGAAAATTCTATAATTTATAAAACTGGAGCATTAAAATTTTTGTAGTCACCTATCTGTCACAACCCTTACAATTTTAAGCCCATTGTATTGATTGAGCATTCTACTTTCATCTTTTTTTTTTTTTTTTTTGCTTTTGCTTTGTTATTTTTTTTTTTTCTTTCTTGTGGCTTTTCCCTTTTATTCTGATTTTTCTTTTCTAACTTGATTCATATGGAAATAGATTTAAAATGAATTTAGACATATAACCTATATTAGCCTAGAAAAGTGGGGGGTGAAAGAGGGAAAAACAATTTGGAACTCATTATCTTACAAAAACAAAAGTTAAAAACCATGTAATTGGGAAAATATGCTATTAGAATAAAAACTTTTTAAAATTTTCTTTAAAATATACATTAAGTTGTTCCTTTTTAACATGGCTCTTGTCATCTTTCAGTATATATAAAAGGCAATGAAAACAAAGCTATTTAGAGTAAAAGAGACATTCCTTCCTAGACTTTCTCTTTATTTTTTTATTCTGAATTTTTTGCAACTTAAGATTTGTCTTATTCTGACTAATATAGAAATACATTGATAGAACGTATATGTAGAAATAATTGATACATACCCACACACACAGAGCTTTCTCAGTGGTGGAAAAGGCTGGATCAAGGGATAATATAGAATTTATTAATGAACAATTGTTTTGAAAATAATAATTTTTTAAAATAATGATAATAAACACCTGTTGATTTAGAGATCAACTTGGTTAGCTCCAATTTAATTTTTTATTCCCTATTATCAGATTTATTAATTTGATCTTTATCTTATAGAGGAAAGAATTATGTAAAGAGATTTCTCCATTGAAGAGAAGTTCAAAATAATACTATAATGAATAGTAACATATAAAAATTAATTTTAGATTGTCAGAAGCTAATTTTGTAAATTAATATGCTTCTTGCAGACTTAAGATGATCATTTGAGGGGCAGCTAGGTGATGCAGTGGTTAGAGAACCAGCCCTGAAGTTAGGAAGACCTGAGTTCAAATTTGGCCTCAGACACTTAAACTTCCTGGCTATGTGGCCCTGGATGAGTCACTTAATCCCAGTTGCCTCAGCAAAACAAAAAATAAACAAACAAAAAAGATGATCATTTGATAGCATCTAGTACTTTAAATAAAATCAGTATGCAATTTTTAGCAAGATCAGTGCAAAAATTCAGGAATTCCACAAGACTTTGTCTAAGCCCAATAAAAGTAAAAATAGCTTATTTTAACTATTTTGATATAGAAGAAAAAGCTGCAGATTTACTCACAGTCCTGGCTTTGCTCCTTGTCCCCAGCACAATGTTGAGTGCATCCACTCTCTGGACTTGAGGATCTTCATCTTTCAAAATAAGGAGAAGGACTCACACTAAGTTTGTGAAGCTCTGTCCTCCCAATAAACCTGTGAGGTTGACAGCATCTCCAGATTTGAAAGGTGTCAGTCAGGGTTTGAACCTGCCTTTCTGGATGTCAAACCCCATGCTCTTTCCTTAATCTATTTCAGAGTTGTTGTGAGGACCATATAGGTGCTTCAGAAAACATAGTACACATGTACAATTATTGTCTATAAAATGCTTTAGTCAAGTGATAGTGTGTAATGAAGTTACTAATGTAGTACAACCAACAATAATTCATATATAATATTATTATGCCACAGGTAGAGAGTTATCAGGAAGCCAGACTGTGGAATAACATATTTGTCTGGACTCAGGAAAAGGTAAGTTGTTTTAAAATGGTCCTTTTAAATTCTGTTTGTAGTAATAAATGAAGAAAAACAATTATTTCTGCTGAGACTTACAAATGTTACATGTATATAGAGGGTTGGCTGTATAACAGGAAATAAGCATTAGGTCATGTGGGCTTTGGTCCTTACACTGGTACTGTGACATCAGGCAAGTCATCTTATTTCTTTAGATATCTGTGTATTAATCTGTCAGATGAGCTGCTTGGACCTACACACTAGGTGATTTTGTGTCAATGTATGGAAAGCAGTGCCACAAAAGAGAACCAGGCCAGCCATCAGGGCCATTCTTCTGGCCTTTCAGAGCTCTACACAGACATTGAGGTCTTATCTCAACCAGTCTTGTCTGCCTAACATCTTCAGGATAATTAAATCTTCACACAGCTTTCAGCTCCACTGGAGGGGTTATTTCCTGTGTGGCAGGATGCAAGAGAGATGCAAGGAAATGATGCATGTTAAAACACTTCTTCTGTTATCAATCTTAAAGAAACTCTGCACTAAGAACATGTCTGAGTGTTTTCAGCTACCATGACTAATAGATGTGTCCTAAGTAGTTGTCTGAGGGCCCAGAAGTTAAGTGACTTGCTTGGCATCACATAACTAGAGTGTGAGGAGAGAGATTTAGGTCTAAGTCCTCCCAATTCCTACCTCAGAACTCTATCCATAATATGCTTCTTCTGTAAGTCCATACACCCAATTTTTCTTCAAGATAGTATTCTTGTCTATAACTCATCTGAGTTGCTTTTTGAAGAAAATCATTTTTTAGTTTTTGTGTTTTATATTTCTTCATAATTGCTTAATTTTTTTGCAGCTAAATATGCCCATCGGTACCATCAAAGCCACTGTGTTAATAGAAAGCATTTTGGCCTCATTTGAGATGGAAGAGATTTTGTATGAACTGAAAGACCATTCTGCTGGCTTGAACTGTGGCATCTGGGATTATTCTGCCTCTTTTGTCTCCAAATTTGGTGAGAAGAAAGTGACCTTTAACAGAAAAAAAAAGACTTTTAAAAATGGTCTTTGACAACAAAAGAGATTTTTGGGGGGTTTTTTGTTTGTTTGTTTGTTTTTACAGCAACCTTAAAAGTGTGTCTACTCTCAGTAAACCTAAGGTAAGCAATGTGGTCACCAGAAATGGCAAGTGGGATTCTTAAAGGAAAAGAAGATAAACTAAATTTCTTAATTTAATTAACTGAAGATCTCTTCTGGGCCAAGACTGACAGGAAGGGTTTAAAGGAAAAAGATTTTAGAGGAGGTAGGAATCAAGGTAGGGCCATCTCTTCACTTAGGATACTGTTCTCCTTCATGGACTCCATGTTCCAGCCAAACCAATATGTTCTCTGATCTCTTTCCACAAACGCTAATAGCATCTTCCCTTCATCTCTGCCAGTAGAAATCCCATTCTTCCAAAAATCCATCTTAGGTACCACCTCCTCTGTGAAGGCTTCCATGAGCCTTCAGTGTATACAGCATATGCTGCCCTCTGCTCTTATGCTACAGTAGGAAGTGATTTCTTCCTTCTCAGATTTTCTTAGATTTCTTTTTTGCCCTTGCTACATGGTATTTTGCATCATATTTATCTATATACATTATACTCCTTCCTATAACCGATTGTAAATTCTGTGAAGTGTGTAGCTGTCATTTTAAAATTTTAGTGTCCCTAGTGTCTAAAACAATTCCTTGAATGTAATAGATGGTTTTTTAAAAAGTTTCTTGAATGGAATTCGTGAAAGAAAAATACTGTGCCAGAAAGGGACTATTTCTCAGCATTTTTTAAAATACCTATTTTCTTAGTGTGAGAATCGATCCAGTTCATGCTTTCACTCTGAAAAGGTTGGGATTAGGATTTATGAAGCAGACTTGTACAGAAAATTTTACAGTGAACATTTTGATTCGTATCTCTTTTCACCTCCTTTTCTTCTTTTACCCCATTTTTCTACCAGGTCATCGAGCTGAATTCTTGTTGCCAGACAGGAGCAAGTATGTTAACATGGAAAAACTTTTCCTCAAGAGTTATATGGATTTACTGGTGCAAACATGTCACCGGCGAGGAGCTCTGGCAACTGGAGGGATGGCTGCCTTGTTACTACCAAAGGACCAAAACAGTGACAGCTACCAGTCTGTCTTAGCAGCTGTTAAACGGTAAGAAAATCTTAAAACTTTTTAGGACTTATAGAGCAAATTCTCAATTGCACTTTCATTGGAGATTGAAACTGAGAGACCAGAATCATCACTGGAGCATAGATTTAGAGTTGGGAGATACATTAGAGATTATCTAGCCCAATCCTCTCATTTTTCAGATAATGAAAGAGGCCCAGAGTGATTAAAATATACAGATCCTGACTTCAAACCTAACATTTTCACAATGGTCTAATGATATTAACAATCTGTTTCAATCCTTTCATTTTACAGATGAAAGAAATAAGGCCCAGAGAAAAGTAGTTTTAAAAAGTTCACAAGGGGCAGCTAGATGATGCAGTGGATAGAGCACCAGCCCTAAAGTCAGGACCTGAGTTCAAATTTGACCTCATACATTTAATGTTTCCTAGCTGTGTGACCCTGAGCAAGTCACTTAACCCCAATTGCTTCAGCAAAAAAAAAAAAAAAAGTTCACAAAGATAACAGCAGAATCAAGATTCAAAATAGCCATGATTTCTGACTATACACCCAGTATTTTTGTATTGTACCATACAGTATGTAGAAATGCTCACAAAAACTATCAGAACTAAGGTCTGTTTTTTAGAGTTGACCATTTTTTTTCCAGTCTCTACCTATTTTTTTTCATTTATTCTGTTTTCATTAATGGAATAATACCAAACAAACAAGCAGATAATTCATGATCTCATTTCTCTGCTCTCAATGGAAACGAATAATGCTAATCTTTCTAAAAAAAAACATACCATTTTTAATGAAAATTCTTAAAAAATATGTACAGGCTTTCCTGCCTTCTTAGAACATACTGACTCTCATTTGATTTTCTTTCTTTGGATGACCTGTTCACATTGATCTATGTAGCCTTGTTTGCCTGTAAACTAAATGTCCCCAGGTTGTTGCTATGATTCTTTCTCTTCTCCTGCTTCTTGAGGGTCAACTTCTTCGAGCAATAATTCCTTCTCTCTACATTCTCACCTTCATAACCCATCTGCTGTAGTTAGTCTGTAAAGAGCTAGAAGGGAAAAAAAATCTTATGATCAACTCATTCATTCAGTCGCTAACATAATTTTCCACACAATTCTAAACTAAAACGGTTGTACCTGTGGTGGTTATGGGTTTGTTTAAGCTACTGTAAGACCCTAAGGCTTATTTTGCTTGGCTTATTTCTGAGTTCTCCTTATATTTGGATAATTGAGGTACTATTGAACTACAAATATCCTATGGGTCAGGATGAGGGAACTGTCACTTGATGCTTTTACAGCTTTAGGAAAAACAAGTATGAAACTTTCCAAATGGAAGTTTTTATTTAAAAAAAAAAAAAAGACAACCTAATAAAATAGTCTGAATATAAACAGATGACCAATGAATTTCTTTATTAATTCTAGGCTCAAATTGTTTGAAATTAAGGCTGGAGTGGATGGATTTATGGTGTATGATATTGGTTTGGTGGAACCAATGCAGAAGGTACCTTTGTACATGTTTTACATTTGGGAAGATCTTATATGTTTGTTTTTGTTTTATTTTTAAATGGTTTTAAGTATATTGTATCATTTAAGGAAGATTGACTTTAAAAAATGTTATACTTTCTTTGTCATTCTTATTTTATTGCATAAAAGATTTTGAATCACTAAATATTACCTGATTGTGGCCTTAAGTAGGAAATAAACTCACTGTATTGATATTCTTGATTACTTATTCTAATCTCTAATTTATTTTACTCTTAAGTTGGAATACTAATTTGTCACAAAGCATTGTGCTGTGTTTGGAAAGACCTCTCTCTCTTTTACTTACCTGATGTTTTTTCTGTTTAATCAGATCACAGTCAGAATGAGTCATCTCCTCTATTATTTTTCTAACTAACTCATCAAACTGTCCATCACTTTGAACTAGGTAACATGAGCCTGAGCTCATGTTTTCTAAGTCATTACAAAAGACAAAAGTAGTTAGGGATGAACTGATGCACCTAAATTCTTGTCTCATCTCTCCATCCCTGATGTCTCAGAATTATGAATTTTATAGTTAAAGAGCATCTATCTCATAAGCCATCTAAATTCTATATATTTACTTAGTGCTTTACAAATATTGTCATTTTATTCTCACTACATCCTTGGGAGAGAGACACCATTATTATTTCCATTTTACAGATGAAGAAACTGAGACAGACAGAAGTTTTAAATGGCTTATCCAAAAACACTTTACTAGGTGTAAATGTTTGGGATGAAATTTTATCTCAGATCAGACTGACTCCAAGTCCAGCTCTTTATCCACTATGATACTTTGGAGGCCATACTTGGATAAGTACAACATTGTTGAAAAAGTCATTTGGATTCCTCTTCAAAGAAAAGGAACTCTTTATCTTCCCCTGCTTCTTACTGTTAGAAAGCTTTTCAATGTGTCTATTATCTATCCTAAATTCGCCCCCATAGCATTGCTCCATATTCTGCCCTCTGGGACAAACCAAGCAAATCTCATTGCCCTTCCAGGGGAAAACCTTTAGATGCTTTTATATCTATCTTAAATATGTTCTCTAGGCTAAATATCCCTTTTTTCTTTAATCAGTCCTCATATGGCATGATCTCTAGCTAGTCAGTCAAAAATATTTAATAAGCACCTAGTAAGTGCCATTCATTTTTTAAGTTGATAAGAATGAAACAATCCTCTGTTCATGAGTATTACCAAAAATCTGGCATAAATAATTTGGGTACTTTCATCATCTTACTGGCCTTTTGGGGTATTATACTAGTAGGAGAATATTTGAGTCAAAGGGCATGAGCATATTACTCACTTTATTGGCATAATTTCAAATTGCTTTCCAAAATTACTTATTGACTCAGTTCCACCACCGATGTACTTGTTTGCTTCTCTTCCCACAATGCTTCCAACATTGACTATTTCAGTCTTTTGTTACATCTGCCAGTTTTCTGGTTGTGAGGTAAAACCTGGTTGTTTTGATTTGATTTTGCCTTTTTATTAGTGATTTGGAGCATTCCATCATATGGTTGTTAATAGTTTTCAATTCTTATTTGCTAGTGCCTGTCTTTTTTTTTTTTTTTTTTCATTTATGCATTAAGGAATGATTTCTGGGGTTGTATGTTAGTTAGTTCCCAAATATCTTGGATGGTTTTCTTTTTCTCAGTAGTATTTTTTCCCCAAATAACATGTAAAGATTATTTTCAATATTCATTTTTGTAAGACTAGTTGATCATCACACAGTCTTGCTCTTATTGTGTACAATGATCTCCTGGTTCTATTTACTTCTCTCAGTATCAGTTCATGCAAGTCTTCCCAGGCTTTTCGGAAATCAGCCTGCTGCTCCTCATTTCTAATTAAAATAATAATATTCTATTACGTTCATATACCATAACTTATCCATCTTTTCTTTGCTATCTTGTAGGTTGTTCTTTTGTTCTCTGCTGCATACTTTTTTTACTTTATTCTTTTTTTTCCTCTTTTATCCCTCTCACCTCCCCCAAACAGGCTATAGTTAAGCATAGATATATTTGATATACACACACACAGACCTATCCACAGACCCACACACATATACATATATCTACATACATACATGCAGCAACATGCATATCTACATATTTTAGACACACATACATATATATATATAATGTGTGTGCATATGTATATACACACGCATGCATGCATGCATGCATTTACCCATATGTAAACATGCATTTGAATCACTATTAGTATGGCTGACATATAGATTTCTCTCTTGATTGAATCTTTAAGTTTAACTTTATCTAACATCAATGATTGCTAGCTGTACTTTTTTTTCCTAATAAATTTGACTCTTGCTCCTTGTTGTAGTGTTTGTGTATATCTTTTCTTTCCTATCTATGCTAATTTTGCTACTTTAATTCAACTCCTTAACATGCCTTGCTATTGCTTAACCTCCCCATCCCATCCATGGATCCTCCCTTATCTTCTCCCACCCATTTGTTTCACCCTCCCTCAATCCCTCCCCACAATTTCTTTATAGATTTTGGAAGCTGCTATTCCCTTCATGGTATATATGTAATATTGCTTATTTAAACCCATTTTGAGTAGGTTTTCAGAACTAAGAGTCCTCTTTCCCCCTCTAATGCCTCTGTCTATTCTTCCTCTGTACCTCACTTGTATATCTTTCTTTTGAGTTAGCCCATTACTGATGCCAGTCTTAAAAATGGTATATATTTCCATGTTAAAAAATAAATAAATAAACAATTTGTTCATGTTGAGTTCCTTGAAACTAATCTTGGATATTGGCTCTTATGTGCTAAATTTTCTTTTGAGTTCAGGTTTGGTTGATAGAAAGTTCTGAAATTCTGAAAGTTCATTGAATGTCCATTTTTTTCCATTGAATATTATAGATAATTTTGCTGGATATATTTTTGACCACAGGCCTAGTTTTTTTGATTGCCAGTATATATTATTTCAGGACCTGAGGGCTTTTATTGTGGCTGCTGATGAGTTCTGTAAAATTCTAATTGTAGCCCCAATATATTTGAATGTTTTTTTCTTGTTTCTTACAAAATTTTCTCTTTGATCTGAGGATTTAGAAATTCAGCAATCATATTCCTATGTTTTCCACAAAGAATCTCTTGAGGTGGTGATTGGTGGACATTTCTATTTCTACTTTCTCTGTCTTATTCTGTCACTTCAGGATACTTTTCTTTGATTATTTTTGTCATTAATGTGTCAAGATTCTTTTTTTTGGTCACAGCTTTCATATAGTCCAATTATTCTTATATTTTCTTTTCTTGTTTTCTCCACATCTGTTATTTTCCTCATGTTTTACATTCTGTTATATTTTTTAATATTGTTTTATTATTTCTTGGTCTCTTATAGCTTCAGTGGCTTTCCCTTGCCCAATTCTAATTTTCTTTTTTTTTTTTTTTTTTTTTTTTATAATAAATTTTATTTTATTTAATAATAACTTCGCATTGACAGAATCCATGCCAGGATAATTTCTACACGACATTATCCCTTGCAATCACTTATGTTTCGTTTTTTCCCCTCCCTCCCTCCTCCCCCCCCCCCAGGATGGCAAGCAGTCCTATATATGCTAAACATGTTGCAGTATATCCTAGATACAATACATATTTGCAGAACCAAACAGTTCTCTTGTTGCACAGGGAGAATTGGATTCAGAAGGTAAAAATAACTCGGGAAGAAAATCAAAATTGCAAATAGTTCACATTCATTTCCCAGTATTCCTTCTTTGGGTGTAGCTGTTTCTGTCCATCATTTCTCCAATGAAACTCAGTTAAGTCTCTTTGTCAGAGAAATCCACTTCCATCAGAATACATCCTCATACCATATCGTTGTCGAAGTGTATAATGATCTCCTGGTTCTGCTCATCTCACTTAGCATCAGTCCATGTAGGTCTCTCCAAGCCTCTCTGTATTCATCCTGCTGGTCATTCCTTACAGAGCAATAATATTCCATAACGTTCATATACCACAATTTACCCAGCCATTCTCCAATTGATGGGCATCCATTCATTTTCCAGTTTCTAGCCACTACAAACAGGGCTGCTACAAACATTTTGGCACATACAGGTCCCCTTCCCTTTTTTAGTATCTCTTTGGGTATAAGCCCAATAGAAACACTGTTGGATCAAAGGGTATGCACAGTTTGATAACTTTTTGGGCATAATTCCAGATCGCTCTCCAGAATGGCTGGATTCGTTCACAACTCCACCAACAATGCATCAATGTCCCCGTTTTCCCGCATCCCCTCCAACATTCATCATTGTTTTTTCCTGTCATCTTAGCCAATCTGACAGGAGTGTAGTGATATCTCAGAGTTGTCTTAATTTGCATTTCTCTGATCAATAGTGATTTGGAACACTCTTTCATGTGAGTGGTAATAGTTTCAATTTCTTCATCTGAAAATTGTCTGTTCATATCCTTTGACCATTTATCAATTGGAGAATGGCTTGATTTTTTATAAATTTGAGTCAGTTCTCTATATATTTTGGAAGTGAGGCCTTTATCAGAACCTTTAATTGTAAAGATGTTTTCCCAGTTAGTTACTTCCCTACTAATCTTGTTTGCATTCGTTCTGTTTGTACAAAGGCTTTTTAATTTGATATAATCAAAATTTTCTATTTTGTGATTGGTAATGGTCTCTAGTTCATCTTTGGTCACAAATTTCTTTCTCCTCCACAAGTCTGAGAGATAAACTATCCTATGTTCTTCTAATTTATTTATAATCTCGTTCTTTATGCCTAGGTCATGGACCCATTTTGATCTTATCTTGGTATGTGGTGTTAAGTGTGGGTCCTTGCCTAATTTCTGCCATACTAATTTCCAGTTATCCCAGCAGTTTTTATCAAATAATGAAATCTTATCCCAAAATTTAGAATATTTGGGTTTGTCAAACACTAGATTGCTATAGTTGACCCAATTCTAATTTTCAAAGAACTATTTTCATCTTAAGACTTTGTATCTCCTTTTCTAGGATGGATGTTTTTTACATAACCTTCTTGTTTTTCTTGGATGATTTTTATTATTTTAGTTTTTCCTTGATGTGTCTCATTTGATTTTTTAATTCTTTTTTGAGTTTTTCTATAAATTCTTTCTGGGCAGAGAGCCATTTCACATTATTCTTTGGGGTAGAAGAAGCTTTTTTTATTTAAGTGTCTTCCTCTGAAAATAAACCCAGTCTTCTCTATTTACATAATAAATTTCTGTGGTTGGGTTCTTTCTTCTTTGCTGATTGATTTTTAAAATAAGAACTATTAATGTAAGTACCTCTAATCATGGGGTGGGTGGGTATGATACCTCTCGCTTCACTTCAGCTCTCCCCTCTGACCTGAAACCCCAAACCAAGAGCTTCCCCTCTTGCAAATGCCTGAAGCCAGCAGCATGTGCTGGTTCCTCTTCACATAGGGCCATGTCTCCGTAGCACTGGTGGGCCTGGTGTTCCTAATTAGTTGAAGTTCCCTCTGTTCCAGGTGGCAAACCCCTGATTCTAGAAGCAATCCAAGAAGTGAAAGTCTCTGTGGTTCCTGCAGAGGCTCCAGCCACAGCTAGATAGCCCAGGGACTCTTTATTAGGTGTTTCTAAGGAGCTAGCCTAGAAGTGTTTGCACTTCAGACAGGTTAATCCCTAGCCTGGGGTCTTCTGATATTCTGGGATTTTGCCGGCTCTGTCATCTTTGGGTTTCACCAGTCTGTGTTTGCCTTAAGGTGCAAATTTGTTCTGTTTGTAGGAAAATTGGGAAAGCTTGAAATTTATAGACCTACTCCACCAGCTTCTTGGAGTCCTCCCATAATGATACTTGAAATTCAAATCTTATAAAAGTGAATGTTGAAAACTATCTCTACATGAAATTTGGAAAAAATAAAACACTATTAAAAAGAAAAAGGGGAAAAATATTTGCTGTGAAGATATAACAAGAGAAATCACAAAGCATTCCTTTCAGAATTGACTCAAATATTCTGCTATTAACTCTCCTGAGAAGAGCAGGTTCACACTGAAAGCAATTTCTGTTGAGCTTTTGACCCCTCCCCCCCAGATTCACTTCCAAATCCAGCACTGTTTTTTTGATGAGTTTTCATTTCATTATCCTTTGGCTGGTTCTCCCAATTCAGTATTCCTTGATTCATCTGCCACCCCCTCTGTTCACTCTGCTGGTCTGAACTCCAGTTTCCACATTTCTAGTGCTCATTCTTTTACCTTCGAAGCTCATGAGGTCACAGCTATCTCCTATACTCCTTCATCTAAAAGAATAGAAAATATCAATAGAAATGTTAACACCTGGGCCACATATTCCTGGCCTCATGTTGGCTCTGAATGAGCGAAAGACCAAGCTCCATCTCCTCTTTGAAGACTCAGAACAGCTCATCTTCCTCAATGGAAACTGAGTGCAAGGAAAGACTCTCACTTGGGCTGGACAATGCTTTTTTGAAGACTTTCCAACTTTAGCAGAACAGCCAGTCAGAATTTCCATCTCTTCACCAGTTGGTTAGATGAACAGAAGTAATTACAGAATGTCTGTACAAGCTTTGCTTTGAGGAATAAGTAATTTCTATCACAGACCATCAGCCCCTTTCCAGGGCTTCTTTGGCCCTTCCACATGGGCCAGTAATGAGCAGAACACAATGAATTTACTCTGAGGATGCACTAGCCAGTTTTTTCTGTTTCTCAATTTTTGGTATCAAAAACTACTTTAACTTGATGAATCTGGACTTACTTGGACACTGTACCTTTTTTTAAAGGTCTTTTTCTTGGTCCACAGTCCTCATTAACGATCCGTTTCATTCAGAGCTTCACCTCCTGACTATGTTCTTTCAGGATGGCAATTATTTTGTGTTCAATCTCACTTGCCCTTGCTTCTGTCTTTTATAATAATTTTTCAAATATCTGTATTGTATGTTTAACATATATTGGATTGCTTGCTGTCTAGGAGAGGGAGTGTGGGGAGAAGGGAAGAAGAAAAATTTGAAACACAGGATTTTGCAAGGATAAATGTTGAAAACTATCTTTGATTGTATTTTGAAAATAAAAAGCTATCATTAAAATAAATAAAATATCAGCATTGATTGATATATATCCATGTTGATGTAGTTCAATAAATCCACTGGCTCGCTCTTATAAAAATAATTTCTTCTGTCAAAAGTTCATCATAAAGAGTGTTCCATCTCTTTTGCTCTGACCTCTCAGTAGAACTTTAGGATATGAGATGCTCTGTTTTTTCTCTGAATATTAAAATCACATCTCTCAAAATCTAGGGAGTGCCTAGACTTTGCTCTCCTCTTAATATATAGATTCCTGTCATTTATACTTGCCAGAGCAATTTCTAGAACAGCAGATCTATATGTTTCTTCTGTCTTTTAATGAATAAAATTGTCCTTTAAGATGTATTAGCTACCATACTTTTGGTAATGTCCAAATAACTGAAGTTTCCTATCACCATTATCATCATGCCTAATAATTAGGGCTTTCCAGTGATAAAAAATATAGAGCAAAAAGAGTTTCCTAAAGGATTTGGGATAGAAAAATGATTTTCTTTTTGAGCTAATATAATATAGTGTACCACTTCTAATAGTAGTAGTTAGCATGAAACACCAGCTTAAACACAATGCTTATATTCACATCCTGTTTCATGAGTATCATCCTATTTCAATATGCCATGTACAAATTGCTAAATCTTCAGAGTAGGGAGAAAGGTTTTCAACAATCTTATTAAATAGCAGTGTTGCACTGGACACGGGTGTAGTTCCATAGTTATTACTACCTTATACTAGGAAAAAACCCTTTTATTTGATGTGGTGAAAATAGCTTATTTGGTGAAGAAGAGAAATATCTTATTTTAATGTGGCTCGGGTGAGGGATAAAAGCTCAAACACAAGACAATTAAAACAGAAAAACCATAACAGACTTTCAACTACAAGTAATGACTTCCCAGAACAGTATTACAGTAGTCTTAACATCTATTTCTCTTTGGCACAGCTCTTTAAGGAATACACAAGAGGTCCCAATCAGTTACATGTCATTCCTGATGGGGTGAATATTACTGCAACAGAACTACTAACCATGCCTGCAGTAAGTATATTCTCAGTGAAGTCTTTTATTACGAGATTAAAGATGGGCATACATTATCAGACATTAGACAGAGAAGGACTTGCAGCTAACAGAAAGCCTCAGTAAAGAATTTCAAGCTAAAGTCTATAATAGTGCCACAGAAAGAACTTTCCCTTCGGTTCCCTGATAGTGGTATTGCCTTAGACTCTTAGGACATTGGGTCCATGCTTTATTTACTAAGTGCCTGGCCTTGTGAAATGCATTGTGGGGTTATTCAAAAGGGGTTTAAGACATGGATGTTGGAAAGACATACTGGATTTTAAAATGAGAAAATCTCTTAACTTGTAACTGGGAGAAAAATAAAACACTGTTTTAAAAAAATATATTAAATGAGCAGATGAGTTCACATTCCAGCTTTTCCTACCTGTGTAACTTTTGAGCAAATCACTTTGCTCCTTTCAGATGAAGGAGTTGGGTCAGTTGGTCTCTGAGGCTCTTTCCAGCTACATCAGACAAATCTGTGCTCCTATGAAACAGAAAGCACTTAAGACAAAATCTAGTTATGTACTTAATTATATGGTTCTGTACATCCTCTAAATGTTGTAAGATACCTGAGGGACCATTCAAGAGAGAAAGAAGAGTGAAGAGTCAGGAAGTTTTCATTCTGAGAGAAGGACGTGAGGTAAGAAGATATTGGTCATGGAGAGTTTGAAGGGATTGCAGGACTGCAGGGAGAAAAATGGAGAGCTTCTTAGGTGAGATCAGAATGAGGTCTACAGATGTGAGAATCATCTCCACAGTAGCAGCAATGGAAGCCACAGGTGAATGATCATGGAGGGGGAAGAATGGAGAAACACTGGACCCAAAGAGGAAACCTTTATGGTAGTGGAAAAAAAGGCAATCAGTGAATGACATAAGGAAGAAGTGATTGGAGAAGAATTGAATGTCAGATAATGAAACTAAAGGAGAACATGGTGTAAACACAGAAATTCAAATGAAATCATCATCTTAAAAAACAAAACTCTTCTGATGTTTTTCTTCTGGAATATTTTAGTTAGTCATTTTAGAATAACAAGAAACATTTTACTAAAACATAAGACTTCCAGAAGAGTTTCCAGGTAGGCCTTACAAACTGATAACAAGCTTTTTTTGAAATGGAGTATATATACTTGCCTGCAGAATAATTCTATCCATGAGGGCTAATGTTTGATGTGTATTTTTTTGTCCATCTTTTGAGATGAGTTAAACTTCTCTGAAGGATATGTTCCAAGTACAACTGGATAGTTGCTTTAACCAATTCAAGTGTTACAAATTTTTTTATTCTGAACTTAAATAACAAAAAAGAGTACTTCTACAAAATAAGAGGATGTTGTATGAAACTATGAATCTCTATTTTAGGCCTCTTGCTTTTTAAAAAGTATAATTCTTTACATTACTCTTTGGTTTGTGCTTCCTATTGAACTTCCATCTGTTCTCTTCTATGTATTTTTAAAATGTTTAGATATTTTGAACATTTTAAATGTTTTTAAACTTTGCCTCAATTTCCTCATCTATAAAATGAGTTGGAAGAAATGGCAAACTTCTCCAATATCTTTGCCCTTTTCAGATATCACCATTACTAAGGTCCTTATCTCATTTAACCAAAAGAAAGCAAGGCAGAACAAAGCAAACCAAAAAAACACACACAAACCTCATAATAAACCATCAGTCAAGCAAAATTAGCCCTCACAATAGCCATGTCTAAGCAGGTCTATCTTTTTTCTGCACCTTGTAGCTATCACTTCTCTCTTGAGAAGTGGGTAACCTGCTCATCAAAGGTCATCTTGGCCACTTAGTAACTGGTCACACGCTTAGTACTTGTGTGGGGCTAGGCAAGTCAATTTGCCGCTGTTGGCCTCAGTTTCCTGCTAAACTGTAAATTCCTTGTAAATCATATAAAGCACTTAGCAAAGTGTCTGGTCGGTAGAAAACACCATTTGAATGTTAGCTATTATCCTTCTCAAAGAAACAGTTTAGGTTTAAAAACCCTTCTATTAAAAGGGAAATCCTACAGGCCTGCAATGACCACATAAAAATAACATGTATTGTCTTTATCTAGTTCTACCAGTAAACACTTGGTTTTCTTGATAATCCTGCAAGACTGGTGGGTCAGCTTTACTCTCCTAGAATGTTTAGCAAAGCTGACAAAAAGAAAAAGTGCTAAATCATGAGGGACCACAGCAAAACAGGTATATTAATGCTCTGTTGGTGGAGCTGTGAAGTAGTCTAAGCCTTCTGGAAAAGAATTTGAAATGATGAAACAAAAGTCATTAAACTATTACCATCCTTTGACCCAGTTATCTCACTAGTGAGCATATACCCCAAGGAAGGAGACCAAAAACAGAAAGAAAAACATTTTATGTGCCAGAATAGTCAGAGAAGCACATTTTGAGGTAAATAAACAAAACTAGAGTTGATAAAGTTGATAAAGGAAACTAAAATTAAGGAAATGCAAAACTATAATAGGTCCTTGAGAATTAATAATGATAGCAGCTAGAATTTACATAGTGCTTTAATGTTTACCAAAAAAAAAAAATGTTACCTAATTTGATCTTCACAGCTCTATGAGGTAAGTGCTGTTATTATAGATAAGCTGGATCTATACCTTTAGTGTTGAAAGACCAGGGATTTCCAGGACCTCACTTAATCCATTTCACTTGCCTGTCATGGCATTACCTCCCTGATGCCATGGTCATCTTCTAGAACACAGGACAAATAACAAGAAGAAGAAGAATGTTTTAAAAGTGGTGGCCAGGTATCCAAAAAGTTTTTTGTTTTAGCATTTCCCTTGAGATACCCAAGTACTCACTTTCTCCACCTTTTGAGGGACAATGAATTGTTTTGTTGTTGTTCAGCCATTTCAAGTCATGTCTGATTCTTTGTGACCCTAAAGTAGCTTTAAAGTGAATGGCATTTTCTTGGAGAGGTTTGCCATTTCCTTCTCCAGCTCATTTTATAGATGAGGAAACTGAGGCAAAGAGGATTAAGTAGTTTGCCCAGGGTCACACAGCTAGTAAGTGTTTGAGGTCACATTTGAATTTAGATTTTCTTGACTCCAGGCCAAGCATTCTTCACTTGTTCCATGTAATTGCCCATGAACACAATATGCTAAAAATATATATGTCAAATGACAATGTAAGGATTTCAATGAATGGGAATAACTATATACATCATAGTAACTAGCTTTATTTGCATTGCATTTTATGACTGCAAAGTACTTTACATTATCTCAACTAAAATTCATAAAGTCCCTGGAAGGTAGATTGAGAAAGTATTATTATCCTTCATTTTACAGTAACAGAAAAAGATGCCCAAAGATTCTGATATTACTCCCTCTTGAGTGAAATGTCGTAATGCTTTGCCACCTATATGTTCTTGAAATGCAAAATCTAACCACTGGGTTTTGATGTTTTTTCTTTTTAAATAATGCAAATCCTTCCTCTTCCTTGCTGCCTCATTTTTTTTAGCTGAAAGATGGAGTATTGAGCATTAGGGCTGCTTTGATTGAGGGTGGGCCACTATCCCTTGCAAGCAGGGAACAGATGATGAATTGGCTCTCTCCCATAAGGTCTCCCATCTGAAAGAATGACTTTAAGAGGCCCATAAGATACTCAAAGTCAGCGTGGCACAGTGGAGAAAGTACCATATTTGCAGTTAGAGGATTAGAGTTTGAATTACTGTGTCCGTAACCTAGAGTCATTTAGGCTCCATAAAAAAGGTGGGGATTAGATGATTTCTAAGGCCCTTTCCAGTTCCAAATGTGCAATTCTATCCTATATTCATTAGAAGCTATGGGGAAACAAATTTAGGGGGAAAATATAGAATTTGGTAAATCACCTTAAATCTTGAGAGAGACAAAGACAAAAGCGAAGAGAGCAAAGAGAGAGAAGTAGAAGTTACTCATAATTTTGTTGGGAGTTTAGGCTGGTTTGCAGTACAGTAACACATTTTTCCCCATCTTGTTAGGGAGGTGTCACCCTCCATGGCCTGAAGTATAACATTGCTGTTGGAGTGCTCTTCATATATTCTTGGCTGAAAGGTAAGAGTAGAATCGTTTTCTTAATTCCAATAAACTCACAATATGTCCTGAGAATTTTGTTATTCAACCCATCTCTAGTAAATAGTGCTCAGTTCATCAGTTCATCTCAACCCATAATATCTTATGGGTCTTGTGTAAGAGAAATGAGGCCTGAAGATTCTGTTATTGCTGTGCCATCAATTTACTGTTACTTTGGGAAGAATCTTAACCACTTGGAATTTTATCTTCCGCATTTGTGTAATAGGGAGAGACATATCATTCAAACCACAGAAATAAGATTAATGTTAAATTTTAAACCACAGTGTGAAATGCTTTCGTGAAAACTAAAATTTTCCCTCATTTTTGTAGTTTTATCTACTTGATTAGTTTTACAAAAACAATTCTGAAAAGAAAAAAGGTCCTCCCACATAAATCAAAAGTCAGTGTCTATTTTAACTTTAGAGAATCTGCTACCCATCTCTTTGTGACTCTTTGATATCCTCTGGCTTAGTAAATCATTACTGTAACCTGTTATTTTTAGTTGCTGTGTTTTAACATTTTGTGTAATAGCACATGAGGTGTTTTTTAAAATAATTTTTGGTGAGAACTGTTATGAAATATTGCTAATGCTCTTTTATAAACTTTTGAGAACTGAGGTAAATAGAATTTGTACAGCTATTTTGTCCAGAACAAGCCTTGAGTTAAGAAACAAAAAGAACCATAAACTGGTACTTTAATGGTTAGAGAAACATAAATGGGATTTTTAGGGCAATTGGTCTCAAAAAACCATTTGTGTTTGTTTTAAGTTTAGTAGTCTCTCACCTATTTATACTGCTATTGTTTAAATCTGTTTCTTCTCACAAAGAGTTGTTAGATTGCTTGCATATGCTTCTGAACCAAAGAGACTGTTCTATATTTGGAGACATATCTGCTCAGGGGAATCAATGTTTAAACTTTTTAAAAGTATTTTTAAGTATTCTGCAACAAAGATGTATAGTGAATGAACTCTCACATTGACTGAATATACTAAATCTTTACCTCAGGATAATGAAATGCAAAGATAAAGGTAATAATCTTTTTTTAATGATATTTTTTTCAATTTTTTTTCTTTCTCTCACTGAAAAAAATTTAATGGAAAAAACCCATTGTAACAAATAAACATGGCCAAACAAAATAAATTCTCACATTGGCTATGTTCAAAAAACATGTTTCATTCTTAACCCTGAACTATCACCTTTTTCCCAGAAGATAAGTAGCATCATCCTCTGGAATGTTAGGTGTTTATCTTACAATGTTATTATGGTACCACTTCTTGGGCTTGTTTTGCTCACTTCATTTTTATATTAGTTCATACGACTCTTCCCAAGTTTTTCTGAAAGTCTCTCCTTTTTTTAATCATTTCTTGTGGCACAGTGATATTCATATTCTATTACATTCATATATCATAATTTGTTCAGCCATTCTCACGGGAATAATCTAAGAAATATTTTTTCATTGTGAAAACCCAAAATAAGTTTCATTGTGAGCAGTGTGAGATAATATAATTTATCATATAATCAAAATCCAAACTTTTAATAGCCAGACAAAGAGATTTATATGATTACCTGAGGATAATGACCCACTGGGCTATAGTAGCCAAAACAATCTAGGAAATGGTAGAAATAATCAGATAATCTGTTGAACTGATATAGAAAAGATCTTATCTTCTCATCAAACTGCTGGATGTTTATACCTGGGAACATTGTATAGAATCATCTCTATTCCAAGGAAAATGTCAGAGTTGTAGAAGAACTAAAGAAACACATCTAAAAGAAAAAAGAAGGAGCTGCAATATAAGAACAGGCTAAAATTAGCATTTTTTCATATGCAACATGAAGCTTCATGTTATTTTTTCAATATTTTTCTCCCTATCATTTCCCCTGTTAGAAAAAAGAAAAACAAAATTCTTATGAATAATATCCTAAGTAATTATGGAAATGTTTTACATGATTGTCCATTTATATGTCAGATTACTTACCATTTCAGAAAGAGAGACAGGGAGGGAAGAAAAATACAATCTGAAACTCAAAACTTAAAAAACGTTTAAAATTGTTTTACTATGTAGTTGAAGAGGACAGCTAGGTAATGCAGTGCATAGAGCATCGACCCTGGAATCAGAAGGACCCAAGTTCAAACCTGGCTGCAGACACTTAACACTACTTATATGACCCTAGGCAAGTCAGTTAACTGCAGTTACCTTAAAAAAGGAAGAAGAAAGGAGGGAGGGAAAGAGTGAAAGAGGGAAGAGAGAGAGAGGAAGAGACAGAGACAACGAGAGAAAGAAAAGAAACATGTACCTCAGGGACATACTGGCCCTAGAATCAGGAGGAGCAGAGTTTAAATCTGGCCTCGGACACTTAACTTAAAACTGTGTGATCCTGTACTTGATCCTGATTGCCTCAACAAAACATGTAATTGGGGGGGAAATGAAACATTATTTTAAAAAACACGCTAGTCAATCAAAACAAATTCCCATATTAGCCATATCCAAAAATGGATGTTTCAAGATAAAGACCTCAAAGGAGATATGATACTAATTTATAAAAATCATTAATTTTGTGGATAGTATAAAGATTAACAGTCACCCTAATTTAAAAGATACTTCTTAAAGCCTGAAAAGCATAAAAATAAACATTACACTCACTCTTATTTTCATGAACCTGTAGTCTCATGTGGGTTTTTACTTGCACCATTGTTAATCAGGACCCATTCACACTTTTATCGGGTGTGATTATTATCCACATCCTCTACCCACTGTGCTCTTCTAGCCTTCGTGTTTTTGTGGCCATTTATCCGTTCTCTCTTCCTCTTGCTAAATGTCTCGGACATCTCCCTCTCTAGTCATTAATAGCGTTTAGAAACGCCTTCTGTGGAGGATCTTTGTTGGTGATGAGCACTGGAGCATCTCTGCTGACTGGTCTCCCCACTATTTCTTGGTTCACTCATTTCAGTTCTTCTCATAAGGTTTTCCAGGATTCACAGCTTATGGATCCTTTATGGGAGGATATTGATGTTAAAACATATGGGCAAGGAATGACTATTTTCTTAAGTGTAATCTTGTGCAGGACTCTCCAATTCCTATTCCATTGTGGGCCTATTTTATGCTTCAACTGCAAGGTAGTAACTTAAACAGCAACCTATTCAAGGTATAAGAATTGATAAAACGAAATGGGCTAACTTTGTCATAATCAATACCATCTTATACCAGGGCTTCTTACATTTTTCCTACTTACAACAACCCTTCTTTGCCTAAAAATTTTTTACATGACCTAGAATATAGGTATACAAATCAAACATTTACTGATAATCACAATTTCATGACCCTGACATTCAATTATGACATCCCACATGGAGTCGTGTAGTTTAAGATTATATATTATGAAGTATATTAGGAAACATATAGAACTCTTTACCCTATGCAGTTACAGAGGCTGAAAAATAAATGCTAAATGAGCATTTAATTGAATCAACTAAGACTCTTTTAGGCATAACTCCCAGAGAAAAACTGTGCTGGGATGGACTGTATCCCGAGTGACTGTCCACTTATATCCCAGGGGCCTTGTCTCTTTTCACAGAAACATTTGTAAGTAAAACAGCAACCAGGGTAAGAAACAAGGTAGCAGAAATGACTTATTTCCTACCACACAGGAACCTCCGAAGTATTGATGTAAACATATTAAAATCACTGTGCCAGCACTTGGCTGCCAAATAGTCCAAGTTGCTAGTTTATAGGGTTTCCTTCTTGGTCCTTAAGTTCTACTTTTCCTTCTGTCTCCCACAGCATTGTGGTATTTGCAGAAATGGTTTCTTTCCCCTCGTGAAACATTGGTCAGAAAGAAAATCCAAACTCAGCTGGGTGGTGTAGATTTGCAGTAGTAGATACTGTAGTTTGAATAATTCGCTTCTTCAGAAGAAAACCTTTTTTTTTTCCTTTCCTTTCAGACTCTTTGTTTTTCTGTCCAAATGAAGACTGACAGTTTGCCTAAAAAGAATTTGATAAAATACATAATGAATGCAGGTTCCCATTATATATTACCCAAAGCCCTTAAAACATTTTCCTGTGCACTGCTTTGTTTCTTCTGACATTACTCAATGTTATCTACTTGGACTAAGAATAAGATAACCCAATATTACTAGAATTCTTGGTTTTTCTTCTTGTAATAGAACACTATCTGTGGGCAAAACTTAGATGTTATATAGGACTGTCTAGTTGCAACCAGGGCAAATAACTGACAAACACCCCTGGGGTTCTCTCTGCTTTCTTTTCCTAATCATCCAAAGCAGTGAACCCCTCCCCTCAAAAAAAACTGACCACATTTAAACAATTGCTCTGCATTTACCGTCTCCTCCATCTATCTGTTCCAAACCATAAATGGGAGATTGATCCTAGAAGCCTAAAAGCTAAATGGCGTATAGAGGTAAGGATGAAAAGCAACTGCTGAAACACATCATTCTAGTTACAGTGTCTCTGAGGATTCTGCACTGTAATAGGTGGTTTCTACATGGTGAAGAAACAGTGTTTCATCTCACTTTAATCACTATCAGTCAACTCCAAAGTGAACAAATATCTGACAAAGCAGGTAAAGTCTGAAGGAACTCTGATTACCAAGTCAGCTGCATTCTCCAGGAGCTATTTACGTCAGCACCACTCTAGATATGGTCTTCTCACAAACACTAGCAAAATTCACTGGAAATTGATAGAAATTCAAATTTTAGTCTCTAAATCAATGTTCTTTTCTCTATTCATATGAGCAAAAGATAGCAATACTTGGGGATCTGTACCATTTGGGGCAGTTGCAATCATACAAAACAGGTTACTTGCAGGAAATAAAAACTCTGCATCACTTACTTACCCTAATTCCCCAGGTCAGCAGGTAAGTGGAAATGTGTTACTGTAATCCAAACTTAGGGTTATTAATAATTTGTGAATCTTTTGCCAGATGGCATGAAGTTATTAGTATGTCTCTTGCTGCAACCTGAGAATATTCACAAATATTTGTAGCATGGCAATGAAGAGAATTGCCTTTACAAAAACATCTAGTGTTAACTTTGAACTATCATATAATATATTAGAAATGGAGTTAAATGTTTATCATAATGATTTCATTTTACATTTTGATATTCTTTCAAGAGCATGTGAGTACAGTAAAGAACAGAAGCATAGTTGAATGAAGTGCTTCTAAAACAGCAAGGAAACAATCACATTCCTGAAGTGGTCAAAATACATTTTCCAAAAAAACAAAGTAAACTCATATGCATTTTTGTTGCATTCAGTTCAACAGACTGATATAACTCAATTAACAAGGAAAAAAAAAAAACTTGCACCAAAGGATTCTTAAGCTTTATATTAACAACCAATCTACTTTTAAATATATATTTATCAAAGGCTGAGAGACCAAGAACTGTCTTTCTACCCTACTGGCACCAAGTTCCAGATGAGACCAGATAACAAAAGAAAGTAAGAGAAGTCGGGGAATAGCAAAAAGAGGTGGAGAGGGCAGGCAATCTGGATGTTTACTTTTTGTGGCCTGTTATTTAAATAACCCGTTTTCAATTTCAATTACTAAAGTTTGGAGGGCTAAAATTTGGACCCTGAAATTCAAAGGAATTTTCAATTCTTTACCATGTAATGGAAAGGCCACAATGGCAGCCCTCTCAACTGAGAACTATCAAAGTTGTTTGCATGAGGGAAGGAGCATGCTGCTTAGTTGTAAGTACCCTGGTCTGAAGAACACATAGGGAATCCAGAACTTACATTCCTTATCACTGGCAGCTGACTGACCAGCAGTAAACTGGGATAGTAATGTCCACATTAGAAAATAAGCAAATAGCAAACCTCTCAAAGTCTAACCTTATGAAATTGGTGGGTAGAAAACATAGTCACCCCAGGATGGCTAAATGGTATGGAGACATGGTCCCCAAGAACATTGGGCAAGAAGTGACTGAAACCATTCACTGAAAATAAGCAAAATGATCCAAAATGTATTAAGTCTGATCATTCTCCATGTTATTCCTAAAGGAGAAGGTCATTTTTACTATCGTGGTCAAGTTGAAGATTCAGCAACTGCAGAGATTTCCAGGTCACAGGTATGTAAAATTCACTACGTGTTCAACTCCTGCAGCCTTTGCTAAAGTTGTACAATTTATAAAGATGATAGTTAATTGGACAAGAAGAAACTGACACTAAATGTTTTTAAATGCATAGCTTTTAGAATTTAGAATTCAAACTAGTGAAATAAAGTTTAATTTTGGAAACTTTGTAACTTCATTAGGCAGCCACTTTTCTGTTCCACACAATAACCCTGGAACAAAATGTAGACTAGGGCTGGCTTTGATGTGCTTACCAAAGCTCCTTGCACTTAAAAAAAAAAAATTTACTGGGATCTGATCACTATGTTACCAGTTTGTCTCAGACGGAAGTCCGATAGGATGGAGTCAAGATTGAAGAGTAGCAAGATGATGTACCATGAGTTCAGATCATTCCCAACACCTCCAAAAAAGATCTAGGAAATGAACCAGACCAAATTCTGATCAGGAAACCTAAGTCATTTTTCCAGCCCAAGTCAGCATGGAGTCAGAGCACAGCCAGTATTGGGTAGAGAAGGAACTGCAGAAGGAAGCTCCTTGTCAGAGGAAGAATAGGTCCCAGATGCAGCAAAGAGGAGCCTAAAACTTGAGCATGGATGTAAAAGCAGGTACAACTGGCAGCTCTGTTGCTTATTACCTCATTCTAGGTCCAAGACTAAATGAAGGAGGACATGGTATGGGTAGGAATGACATTCATTTGCAGGATTATTTGCAGACCTAGGTTGTGTATTGTCTCATATTCTGGAATACAATACTCAAGTATTATAAAAGAGACAACAGTCTGTATGTTCATTCCCTTCAGAAGTATGCAGTCTAATCCTAATATAAGATCAAAGTAAGGAAATAGGCTAAAAAGATGAGCAGACACAAAAAGAATCCCACTCTAAAAAGCTGTTATATAAGAGACAAGACACAAGTCTAGAAGAGAATGTTTTCAAAACTTCAACAAGTAAAGCTTAAAAGTTCAACCAGAACTTCTCAAAGAGATGAAATAAGTTTTTAAAAAGTCCTAAATCTGGAAAAGAAATAAGCTATGGAATAATTTGGAAAGGAAATTAATAGCTTGGCATTCTGGTGTAAAACCTTGCCCAAACTCCTTAAAAATCAGAATGAACCAAATAAAAGCTATTCCTTGGACACGTACAATACACTCCTATATTCTGATTCATTGTTTTCATCCATTATCCCCCATGCCTGGAATGCTCTCCCTTCTCACGTCTGTCTCCTGATTTCCTTCAAATATTAACTAAAGTTCCACTTTCAGCAGAAAGTTCTTTAGTTCATTTTAGTGCTTTCTGAAATGAACATTAATTTATGCTAGTTTAACCTTTTTGATAAGTAGTCTTTTGCATTTTGTCTCCCCAATTAGAGTTCCTTAAAAGCAGGGACTATTTTCCTTTTCTTTGAATCACCAACAATTAGCACAGTGCCAAGCAGGTAGTAGATAACAAATTCGAGTTGACCAGAAATAATGAAAACAAATTTATGAAAACTAAGAAAATATGTTATCTTAGCAAAAACTGATTATGTAAAAGATATAATTTAAAAAACAGAATACCTGAAAGCCATAATACTCCCTTCCCAATTCAAGATAACACAAAAGAGAACTGGGAAGTAGAATCCATCAATCCCCACTTGGAACCCCAAAATAATGAATCCCAGGAATATCTTTATAGACAGAATCCAATTTCTAGGTCAATGAAAAAGGCAACTTCGAAAGACTTAGGTACTGCATTCTAATCATCGTAGTCACCAAACATGGTTCAACAGGACTCACCTGTGTTTTGTTTAATTATGTATGTTCATAATAGGAGTGAGTTTTTCTTTATGTCTTTTTCTGGGGAGGGAAAGAATTATGCTAATTGGAAAAAAATTTAAACAAAAATTAAGTTGAAAGCCAAGCTCAGTAAAACCACTGTCTTTGTTGGCTACAAAAATATTTCACAAGTTCAAGGTTATTAGTAGTATTGGGAGCTTTAAGACTGTCATGCACATTTGAGAGGTTGCTCATTCTGATTGTTAACTATTTCTTACCTGTTTGCCCAGCTTGCCACTTCTGCAGGAGGCAGATAGGGGTGCAAACAACAGGGAACTTTTAACCCTAGCTGATGATCTGGACTTCTGGCCCTTGCCTATTTCTGATTTCATCTTTCCAAGTTGCCTGTGGTTTTCAACAGTTTGTCTAATCAAGAGTCACTGGTAGAGTGGGATGAAGTGACTAGAGTGCTGGGCCACGAGCCAGAAAGACTCAAGTTCCAATGTGGCCTTGAACACTTAAAACTGAGTGACCCTAGCCAAGTCAATCAATCTTTGCTTCCTCAGTTTTAAGATAGGGACAGGAGCACCTCCTTCCCAGATCTGTGGAGAGGAAAAAATGAGATACATGTAGAGTGCTTAGACTAGTGCCTGGATGTGACAGATTACTTAATAAATACTTGGTCTCTTCCTTCATTCCTCCTTATCAGGTGCATTGAAAAGGGATTTCAGTGTCCTCCCTTTCCCGAAGCAATCAAAAATAGTTGATAGAGGGCTGGCCTCAGTACCTTCAGAGACATGTCAAGTTCTGTCTGACTGTGGGCAAATCACTGAATGTGTGCCCTCTGACTCTAAATTAGAGGAGCTCCCAATTAAGGTTCCTATGGTGGATACCCTTCCAGTTTCCCATGTGGTTGAAATTAAGATCCAAATCCAAGTTATCCAATCTATTACCTAATCTATTTCCAATAAACCTTATTTCTGAATTAATTTTCACTCAGTTGGAGAATTTCAGAATGATGAAATAAGATGCCACTTTGTAGCTGTAGTTTCATAGTGGCAAAAAACATACACGTAGTCCTTAGAACTGAGTAATGAAAATATTATCAACAATGGAGGAAAACAGCCTGTGTTTTAATTCAGGTATGGCAGTGGATTCGTCACAGAGCTAAATTAGAAGATGATGAGAGAATGGTGGTGTCAAGGAGTCTCGTTCACAACTTAGTCAAGGAAACGAAGAATGAACTACAAGACTTTTACTGTCAATCTGAAAGGTCAGTCTTACTCATTGAAATTTGTGAAGTCCACTGATCTCAAATGTAAGAAAAGGCAACTCACTGATTTTATGCATCTTTCAAAGAAAGCACAATATCCTACCTTTCTGTCTCTTTCCAGAGCAAAACAGCTGCTGCACACTGCAACTGAAATATTCCTGGAAATTGTTCAGAAAAAAGATTTCCCTGAATTCATCACAACCTACTTAAACCTGGACCATACTTTCCTGGTATCATCTTCCTACAATCATAGCTTTCATTCCACAGCTGTAGTTGCTATTCATAGTACAGTGCAAACCAAATCTAGGCTGTGAAGAACCAGTGTTTTACAAAGCCAGCAAGAGTCATCACTGACACAGAGTAATTCTTCCCTCACTATTTGAAACAGTAAACTTTTCCCCACTTTTTTACTTTCTCCTCTGGCTTGTACCAATAGGTACTTTTAAAATGTTTGAGTTACCTACCCTAAAATAAAATCTAACTCTCTCTTGAACTGTTTGATAGGGGCTTAGGGTTTTTTTTTTTGTTTGTTTGTTTGTTTGTTTTTTAAAGATTAGGTGAGACAGTAATGGCTGACTTGTAAAGGAAAATAGTCAGTACATAGATCAGTAATCCATGTAGGTTAAAATGATATTGACCTTCAGAAACTTCACCAGTTCCCAGCAATAAACTAAGCTGTTCAGTATGGATTCAAACTATTTTTTTCCCTTCTTGCTTTCCTGAACCCAATTTCTCATTGTTCCCACCCCGTCCTAAAATGTCAGGTCATTCCAAATATATGAGTGAGCCAAATGTGATGAATTAATTACCACCCCTCAAAGCAAAGTGACACATATAGGATTTAAATTACAATGTTTTAGGGGTAGTGTCTGAATGTAAAATGAAGTCAAGGTTCTCAGACCCTAAACAATTTATGCACTTTATCAAGTAAACCTGAAAGAGAATATAAGATTTATTCAATTGTTCCAGTAAAGATTGAGTTGGATTACAATATACACATTAGGAATTTATCTCTTAAAGGGTGGTATCTGCAGTAAGAGTTATGAGTAGTCATGGTCATTCTAAGACAATCTACAGCCATTTTTACAGTCAAGACAATAGATGAATTTCAATTCAATATACAATAGAGTTTAAACATAATTCACACACCCCACCCCCCATCATATGGCTGGTGCCTCCTCAAGCACCTCATCTGCGGCAGAGGTAGCACACCAGTTCTCACAACATGGAGAACTTAAGTTGCCAGAGGAGAAGTTTTTTCTTTTTTCTTTTTTTTTTTTTTTTTAAACAATAATACATTGCCATCTTTCAAGATGTTCCTGAGACTGGGCCAGGTAATAAAATAAAAACAAAAAATGGGATTCGGTTTGTACTTTTTATACCATTAAGATGTGGTTTGTAAGTACTTAATAATGGACTAGGAAAAAGTTGGTTTTTAGCCCAACAGACAGTTCATTTGACAAGAATTAGGTCAAAGTCTTCCTGAAAAATCCCTCCTCAGAACTGACTTTCTATAAACTAAAAGTACCACAAAATGTCAAGTGTATATACAGTCTATTCATTTTTACTCAACCTTGTTATTTGCTCAGATACTGCAAAGGCCATTAATGAGAGACTGTGGAGCCTAAGGCTAGTTCTCATTGTTTCATAGGTTTAGCATATTAAGGCTCATTTTCTCAATCAAAACCATTTACATAGCAGGCTTCAGTTTTCCCTTAATTAAGATTGGTGAATTAAGTTCACAGTACTAGCTGCCACCCTAGCCTTTGTTGAGATAGATTATAATTCCAAGCAGTACTACTTTTGCATCTAGGGATTTCCCTGACACCAGTACTTCATATATACTACATAAAGCTTCCGTTTGCACCAGCATTAACATATCAATGTTATAACTGTACAACACATTACATTACCTCTGATTTGCACCTGTGTCTGTTTCCATCTGTGTATATTCACAGAAGCCCAATACCTATTAGTTGAAATATTCACACAACTGTTTTTCAAAACATTTTATTGCATCATATTTGGTACCTTATGTTTGACAACAAAAAGGAAATTACATCTGTAACTGCAGGAATAAGAAGCTGGTCTGTTATTGAAAAAAAATCTTGGGCCCTTTAAAAGTTACAAAGTCTTGGGCTTGCCTGAAACAACTGAGCAAGAAATATATTCTTAGAAATGTAGGGCTTCAAGTATTACAAACCTGTGACACTGTGGAAAAATTCCAGAGGTATCTAAACTGCAGCACTTTTTTATTTTTTCTGCATAACGTGAACAAGGCCTGCTGAGGTTTTTAACTATTAGTCTCTTGATCAGTCATAGAATGGTAGTAAGGAGTTCTGCTCTTTACCTTCAAGCCATGATGGTTCTCTTTTCACTTTGGGGTGAAAAATTCAGACTTCCTTTTCAATTAGTTGGTGCCACATCACAGTGCATTTGGTTCTTGCATTACAGTTTTTATTAAGTTTGGCCAAAACAATGCTGAAAGGCTTGCCCCAGGACAGCAATGTTAACTTTTTTTTTTTTCAAGTTTTTAATTAAAACTGAGATTGTTCTAACTGGTTCCTTCAGTTAAAAAACTGTGGTACAAGAACACCAAACTGATCATGTACAGTGAATTTTGGAGACACAACAAGCTTATTGAACACCCTATGTTTCTTAATAATTCTGCTTGGTATCTATTTGTCCCATTCGCTACAACATCAAGCATCTGTTGTAGATGTATCTGTAATTAGTGATTCACATTGCATACTTCCTATGGTCAGATCAACCCCATATCAAAACCAGTCAGATGCTAAAGCCCCAACAACTCTTTGTGCTCAGTGAAAGAATCCAGTGCTAAAACAGCATTTATGCTGTCTGAGATATAGTAATCTCACAAGACAAATTTAAAGTAATATTTCTGCCACACACCTGCTTTGTTAGCTATAACAGCCTCCAGATTTCATATAAATTAGTTTAAAAACGTGGGTGGGTAGGTAGGTATAGGATAAGGTATTTTTTTCTCAATTTTAGCAGCTTTTAATTTTAAAGAAACTGAACCTATATCCTGTAATATGTTAGATATTTTATATATATACTTTTTCAGCAGGATAAAAAAAAAACATAAAACACTATTTGAAGGCTAAACGTTGACTCCTTCCATTCTGTGTAAGTTAGAGCAATGCAGCAGGTGCGTGACAAAAATATTATACACTAGATATGGTCCAAAGTCGTTTCATTCGCTTAAGGGGCTCAAATTTCGTTGGCCAGTTCTTCAGTTTCTGCAGAACTATCTCCATTTATCGTGATCTTGGTATCTTCCTCATACCCAGGAGGCATGAAAGCCAGAGCGTAGGGGAAAAGCTTATGGCAATTTGCTCGATAAGTTTCAGCAGCTTCTTTACAGTCTCCAAGGCTCCCGTCACACAAGGCTCCCAAAGCCTCCATGCATGTCTAAGAGAGAAGGAGAAAGGGTTAATTTGCAATGTAAAAAAAACCACAAAGTTTCTTTTTTGTATTTATGAAATGCTTCATTAAGTTAATATATTTCCAGAATCACTGAGAAAAGTTTGCACATTAAGAAAAAGTACACTTAATCCCTCACCCAGCAGCATTCCAGAGTTACAAAATATTCCATATCTCCTTGATTAGAGCTAAATTTAAAGCAAAATTTTGAGTATCTCTAGCATCTTTCCATGCCTTTCTCATGTCAACTAATGCATTTTTTTATTGAAGTTACTTGGAACTGCAGTACAAAGCCAACTACTTTTTAATCATTCAACATTTTACCCAAATAAAAAAATGAAAACAAAAATACACTTTTTAATATATAATAATAACTTTTAAAAAGATATATGACTTTCTAAAAGTAATATGTAACAAAATTAAACCAACACATGGATATTACAAAGCAGTTGTTTATTGTAGAGTCCTCATTTTACAGGCGGCAAAATTCACCACTCACAATTCAAATCCCTAAGGATAACCTATTCATATTGATTTGCATTTTCTAATCTTTTCCTTCTTTAAAAGACTGGCCAGATCAGTTTTCTTTTGTTCCTTTTCCTTCCTGTGGAAATGTCTAAAATTTATGGTTTTGTTACAAGAAAGCTCAGCTAATCTGTAATACAGGATTTCAAAATGTAGGGTTTTTTATGCCCTAGTAATACTTTCAGTCACAGATGCCCAAGCTTCATCTTGTTTTCTTAAACATTACTTTACACTTTAGCCTTTTCTTACATGACCTCTCTCTGTGTAGGCTTTTTAGCTTTTGCTGGGTCCTAACCTTTCAACCTTAATCTACAAATTTTTTTCCCCACATTATCACAGCAATTTAATTACTGCAAACCAGAACTGCTTCCCTCTCTACCAATCTCCTCTTAAATAAAACAGTAATTCTTCAGTGATTCTATAAACTTCTCTGAGCATGTTTCTCTGTAAACTGAGAAGCCTTAGCTTCTCGTCACACGATACATGACAGTCTTTTTGTGTGAACTTGTGAACACATGATAAATGTGGAAAATTAACAATAAGGCTTACTTAATATACTCTGCCTTGCCTTTCTTATACATGTCACTTTAAAAAACATTTTTTATCAATAATGGCTCTTACTCAACTCAATAAAGCAAGAATATAAATTGCAATTCAATTATTTGTGAAATTAAAAGATATTTTCACCTACAAAATGGGTACTTTTGAATTGGTGAAGACAGGGCATGGTCTACAAGAATAAAGTGTTAAGCAAGATTAATAACTGCTAAAACTTCTTTATCCCTTGCATATGTAACAAAAAATTCAATAAACAAATGAAAATGTGCAAATAACAGGACATTCAAAAAGAAAAGAACATTCTTTAAAGAGCTTTAAAGAGAGAATGAAAAATCTTTACCTGGAGGTTCCTATTAGTTAGTGATTCATCAAGTGTTGTTGCCAACTCTACTGCTCGCTTCTGACTAGAGGGATCCAAATAATATACCATTTTGGCAGCTAAATGAGACCAAAAAAAAAAAAATCTTAGGGTTTTATCAGGTGAAAACAATCTTCCAGCTCCCACAACTGAAGGAGTCAAGATATTACATCATAACAAAAGCCAGGACATAGTAAATTTTTTAAAATTTTATTTAATCATCTTATGATTATTTAAAAAGTAAAAATTTTCTGTCACAATATAAAAGCTGGGGGCAGCTAGGTGATGCAATAGACAGAGCACCAGCCCTGAAGTCAAGACCCAAGTTCAAATCTGATCTCAGACGCTTAGTACTTCCTAGCTGTGTGACCCGGGGCAAGTCACTTAACCCCAACTGCCTCAGAAATATATATATATATATATATATATATATATATATATATAAAGCTGATAACTCAACTGCATATTAAAATACACAAAGGCAAACAAAACCTTTTCAACCAGGGACACTAAGAAAGTCAAAGACTCAAACAGTGCTCCAGCACTTTCCAGCCAATGGGTAAGATCCAGAGATAGCTCTAAGTGCACATAGAACCTTGTCCTACACTACTTCAGTTGTGACTGTCAGCACCATTGTCGGGAACTTTCCCTGCTACTAAAACCTGATAAGAAAGGATAAGAACCCATGTACACAAAAATAAATAGACTTAAGCACTGTTACAAAAGCTTTAACTTAATATGGACCGTGGACAAATTTACATTAATACTTGATTATTTTAAGCATCTGACCTCAAAAACTTAGTATCCCATTCTAAATCTGTGAGAGAAATTTGGTAGGAAACATTCAAAAAGTTCCATTCCTATTAGATGAGGCCTCTCCCTATATATCCTTCAACTAGGTAGTCAGTTCACAAACTTACAAACTTACAGGTAGCAATGAGTCCAAATAAGAATGAAAATGATTTAAATTTACCTGATAACCTGTGTGGCAATGAATCAGAATTCCTCTTCAGAAAAGTTTCATTAAAGTTCTTTGGGTTGGTTGCTCCAAAAAGCCGGTTCATCTCTTGTTTTAATACTGTCCTCACTGCATCCGGCAGGTCTTTGCTTTCAGACCCTGCTAAGCAAACAAACAAACGTTCTCTGAGCGGTGCAAACTGGGGGACAGCCTGTAGGGACGCTACTTACTGGTTCTAATGGAAAACAGTTTGACCTGAAGAATAAATGTTTAGTGAGATTTACTCACTGTGAGGATTTATGATTCTGTCTGAGTAGCAACTCCCTCCACCAAGCAATCTGCCTAAAATTTACAGCCGTAAGGAGCTTGTCTGAGATTCCCAGAGAGCTTGGCTAAGTTTTTATGCAGCTCAGGGTCACCCAGCCCAGACCACAGTATCAAACAATGCCCTGCCTGATGTTTTCCCCAATGTTATTTTTTCTTCTGTATGCATTCAGGAAAGCCTAGAAAGCAGGCTGCCAGTACTAGAACATTAGGCCCCAAGCAAACTGCATGGGCAACATGGCAGATAAATCCTATGGAGGGGCTTAGGAGAGTCAAACAGATGATGAATATCACAGGATATGCACCAAGTCAAGTCAGCAACTCTACCCACTTGGTCACATTGCTACATACTTATGTCATACAGATACATTTAAAGAACCCACACTAGAGCTATTTTTAAAAATCACATAAGAGGTTAATATAAGGCCTTGAAGACTCAAAAGTACAACCTCCTTTTAATATTAAGTTCACTGATCATTTGTCTTAAACTACTGCTCAATCAGAATCATTTCCCAGGTCAATCTAGATTCTTTCCATTGTCTGTTTAAATGAATTGTAGTGTAAGTTTTAACACTGGAGGAGACCAAAAGAGCAGATGTTCTTAAAATTCCTCATTTTCAAATTAAAAAAACAAAACAAAAAAGACCGAGTTAAATAATCTGCTCAAGACCCAGTCTCTTAGGATAAAATTCCTGATAAGCCAAGAGAGTCAGGTATACAAAAAGTGACATGTCTTCTTCTAGTCAAAACCATCCTTCAATTAACTTGTGAATCTACTACACAGAAGGAGTCTTATATGGAGAAAGCAACCCTCAAAGAAAATAGACCAGTGACATATCTGATAGACAGCATCACAACTAAGAAAATCAAGGTTCATCCTTCCTCTCTATAATCCCTGGCTGCTTAACCTCCACAAAGAAAATTAAAAAGATATTAAAACTAAACTTCAAGGTATAAAAACCCTGTTCTCAGGATTAATAATGGCATCACTATATAATTAGCTGTACATGCTGACGTTAGGAGATATTCTCTTAGGAAATGTTGCTATAAATTATATTTAAAGAATCATCCATGATTTGTAATATAACAGTGAGCAAGTTAATTGTTCTGCAAGTGAGAAAGAATCATATTTTTTTTTAACCATGGTACCTTGTAAGTTAGTTTTGTACATTTAAATTGTGTTTTGCAAAATTTGGGAAGAGTTTTCTTACCACAAATTCCTACCCCAAGAAAATCACAAGTCTGTGAGGTACCCTACCCCAAATCTTACCTCTAGAATAAAAATATTAAATGACAAGGAAAGCTGAATTGTATGCACACAACTTTATATAGTGGTTTAAGATTTGCCAAGCATTTTACATATATTACATTGTTAGATTATCATAACAATTCTGAGAGATACTATCTCCATTTTTTAAAATAAGAAAACTGATACAAGAGTGATTTGCCTAAAATCACATACCTATTAAACACCTGACACAGGAAATATACAAAACAGAAATGGAGGAAAAACAAAAAGAGAGAGATGCAAGAAAAGTTGTTCCTATTTAACCCAAGGGTACTCAGATTATCAACAACTCAGTATATCAAGACTGAGTTGCTCTGGCAAACCTTAATATGAGCTTCTCCAAATTTATGTAGGCTGATTTTCAGGACAGAAATAGGTACTGTATCTTTGGGTCAACATATACAATCTTTTTAAAATGTTAGAATCATTTTGAGAACCATGGATTACTTATAAAACATGTTGAGGCAATGGAAGAGGATTTTTGATGAAAGTTTGATGAAAGTTTAAAAACAAAACAGTGACCAATTGATTTTTTAAAATTACGTCAAAATTCAATTAATGTCTTGAATCTTGCCCTGTAGCAACTTTTTATTGTTGCTGCTTCTTCCAAATTTGATCATAGCCACTGGTTTGTCTAATTACAAAGATCTAATTACAGTGCTACCTCAGCATCCTATCCAATTTCTTTGTAGTGGATTCTATTCAATACTGATCCTTTTCAAAGTTTCACCATAGTTCTGCTAATTGAAGGTTTTTATTTCTCTCCTGTCATAGTTTTCTTGGCCTCTTTATAAATACTACCTTTAGCCAAAAGCTTTTTTTCCAGAAAACAGTTCTTTACTTCAGCAAAATCAATTCACACATGGATATTTTAGGTTTTGTCCTTTTTTAGTGATGTCTAATCAAGTCTTCTGGATTTTTCAGATTCTTTCCATTTCACTTCAAAAATCAGCATAAGATTTCCAAAGCCTCTCCCAGCACAATTAATATTTTCCTGCATTAAGAATTACAATTGATAAAGCATTTGAGCACTTAAAGTATGTTTGAAAGTTTTGTCTCAAATTTAAATCTATGATGTGTAATTTTGGGATGCAAATTCCAGGAACTTTCCATAAAATTTGTTATACCAAATCAGATTCTCAAAGCTGTAGCTCCAATTCCCTGTAGCCTGTAAATAATCTTGACTTCAAGAATAAGTTACCAAAGCTCTTCTGGCAAATGGTAAGTTCTTCTGTTTTGTCTCAAAACTGGGCATGGAAGTACCTTCTTGTGAATAATCAATTTCACACAAGCTCTGCCCTCTCTGAATCTTTTGCCTCTAAATGCTTCATGATACATCAAACTGATACAGGTGCTTCACAATACCACAGTTTCTTTTAAATTCAAGGCATGTTGCTAATGGCTCTCATAGTATTCGTTTCTACATCAATTTTTCCAACTGCAAACAAATAAAGCCATAAATGGGTCAGTTTGCTATCAGTGCTACCCTGCATTTTATTATAGTATTAACTAAAGTAAAATCCCATTATAACACATAACAATATATGGATAGGTCCATATACTCGAAGAAATGATCTACACCTATATGGTACTTGAATGTCAACAAACATTGATTCTATTTCTGTGTGTCAATTGTGAGGAAACAAAAACAAAAACAAAAACAAAACAAAACAAAACAAAAAAAAAGCCAAAGTATAATTCTCAATAGTTTCTACTCTTTCAGGGAAACAAACGTACAGATACATATAAAACAGAAACAAGTTATTTTTGTGGAGGTGGGGGGAGAAGGGGAAGAGAGAAATACTATTATATTATATGTTATGTTATGTTATGTTATGTTATGTTATGTTATGTTATGTTATGTTATGTTATGTTATAAATAAGGATACTTTACAGCTAAGTGGGAAATCAAGAAAAGTCCCCTATAAAATGTGGCAAGAGAGAAAAGTCCTGAAGGAAACTAGGGATTCCAAACCATGGAGGTGAGGAGGGAATACATTCCAAACATGTAGGATAACTGGTATGAAGACACAGATAAGTTCACCAATTTGACCAGACAAACAAAATGGATGCATACTTGGTTAATATACGTTTAAGATAGAAAAGGACCTACAATGCAAAAATATTTATAGCAGCCCTTTTCATGGTAGCATTGAGAAATTGAGGACATGCCCTTTGATTAAGGAATGGTTGAACAAGCTGTGGTATATGAATATAATGGAATACTACTATACAATAAGAAATGATGAAAAAATTAATTTCAGAAAAATCTGGAAAGACTTGGACAAACTAAAATGAGCAGAACTAGGAAAATATTGTACACTCCAACAGCAACATTATGTGATCATCAGCTAGGACAGACTTGGCTCTTCTCAGCAACCCAAGTCTTGATCCAAGACATGTATCCACATCCAGATAAAGAACGAATAGATTCTGAATGCACATGGAAGCATATTTTTTTCACTTACTCTCTTTTTCATTTTTTTCCTTTTGATTTGTTTCTTTTACAACTGTGACTAATATGGAAACAGATTTTATATGATAACACATGTATAACACATCAAATTGTCTGTCTTTTTAGGAATAGAAAAGAGGAGGAAGGAAAATTTGGAACTCAAAATCTTGTAAAAATGAATGTTTAAAATTGTGCTGATATGTAATTGGAGGAAGAAAAATAATACTTTTCTTTAAAGATCCCTTTAAGGGTTTGGATGGATAAGAATGGTTCTTTGCCATTACTTGAACTTCCTTTGCCCAAGTTTTTATCACATCTTCCTCAAGATAACATTCTTTATGACATTTCCTATTTGGCCATCATTATCATGTTGAAGCTTTACAACAGCCTGGCCTACTATTGAAGAGTAAATACATTCTTTGGTGGGTAACACTTAACTAGAAAGCATCTGACTTTGCAGATGGGTAAGACGATAACTTCTTCTGGTTGTACTAATAATGGTTCTTTAATTTGATCACTTCTCAGCATGTAGATTACTGGAGTATGACATGAAGCACACAACTAACAAAAATTTCACTACAGTTTGCATTTCCCTACGGAATTCACTGTACTAAGGGGCAAGCTAAGGTAAATAACTTTCAAATTCTTTTACAAACAAATAAACCAAAAAAAAAAAAAAAAATAGTGCAAAGAATAGACTTTCTCCCTAATCAATTTCCTTAAATGATGGATTGTCATTTCATAAATCAAATAAATGTAATTATATACTGATTTCATAAGGCTTTTAATTTGATTCTCATTTATAAAAATATATGTCACATTAGAGGAATATAACTGAAGAGCTGCATTACATTAAGTAAAAATTAACTGTTCCAAGTCATTTCAGAGGGCAGAAACGTAATATATATTAAGCTGTGGCTCACAAGCTTCAGTATTTGTGTAGAGAGAGATCAGTGAATTTGGGATCAAAGGACCTTTGGTCAAATCCTGGCCCACTGGCTACTTCTATGCTTATCAGCAAAATTCACTTATTCTCTTTTTACTTGCAAATCAGTAGTTCTCAAAGTGTGGTTCTGTAGGTCCTAAGATCTTTCTTAGAGATCCAAGACATTAAAACCATTTTCATAATAATACAAAGGTATTATTTGCTATTAAAATACTCTTTTCCCAAGACATTATTTCAATCAAAATATCACTAATACAGGGCAGCTAGGTGGCATTGTACCGGCCCTGAAGTCAGAAGGACATAAGTTCAAATCTGGCCTCAGCCCTTAACACTTCCTAGCTGTGTGATCCTGGGCAAGTCACTAAACCCCAACTGCTTCAGCAAATAAAATATATATCACCAATAGGTTGAATGCAAAAGCAGGTAAAAACCCAGATGTCTTCTATTAAGCCAGAAATTTACAAAAATATGTACAATAATGCCATTCTTAAAACTAATTTTCCCCCATTTTGGAAAAGTAATTTTTAACTTCATAAGAAATGTTAATTATGTTAATATGTAAGTGATCTTGGATATTATTTTTTAAATGAATTAGTATATAACCAAATACTGCTCTTTGGAATCCTCAATAATTTGTAAGAGTGTGAAAATTCTATGATCAAAAATGTTTTAAGAATTTTTGAGCTAGATAATCATAACAATGCTTTTGAGCTCTAAATCAATACTGTTAGGCTGAGTTCCAAAATTTGTATCTGTAATTTGGAATAAGAAATATTGATTAAATTTACAATAATGAATTGGGGCTCCTACAGCTCATACACAAAATGACTAACAAAATATACATTTATTTTACGCATAGATTAATAAAGATTTGTTTTTTATAAAGTAAGAAGTTGCATGCTGTCAATTGTGATCAGTATATTATATGTTCAAAAAAACTGTAGAAAGATGTTACACAGGGAAACTGATATGCCAAAACGTTTTTTAAAATTAAAATTTTTTTTAAAGCTAACATTCACAAGGAACCAAAATACCCCTTTTTGCTGCAGAAAGGACAAAAATTTGGAATTAATTGCAAATTAAAACAAATAACCACATGTAACACTCATTTAAAAGGCAAACCAGGAAAAGAAATGCATAAATAAAACAGCAAACAAAGGACCCGTGGTTTTCCTGGCTTTGTAACTTATCCTGCCGTTATATTTAGTACACAAAGCTAATTTCTGATATGTTAGATATTGCAACTTAGTAAAATAAGGAGCTACAGAAATAAGAGATGTGATCTAAGGAAGGAAAATGTGGGATCTATGATTCCTAGCATAGAATTATTATCCGAAAGAATTGAAAAAAAAAAAAGTCTAAATAAACTAAGCGTTCAAGCACCTAAAATTGTATGTATGTTGGGCTCTATGGAGGAGGGAATAAGAGTTTTATTTGCCTGCTTTTATACAGTACCAATAATTCTTCCTTTTCGCTGAGGTTGTTTCAAATCCTTATCTTTGAGGCATATGAGGAACAAAAATTTTAAGTCAGCTCTGGAATCTACATTGCAAAGTACAAGTTAACTCTGCTTTATGCACATATCCATTTAAAGATATCTTTCTGTGATAAATTGAAATCTCTCTAGCACGGTGCTCGCTAATCTTTTTCCAGGTATATAAAAGATGTTGCGTAATGTATACAGCAGTGAATTTGAAATTAAAGAACATTTATTAAATCTCTCCTAAGGAGGAATTTCTTTATATATACCTTGTTCCATTCTTCTAACAACACTTTACAAAACAAACATTAAGGGGAAATTTTGCCTGAAAATCAAATCATGTTTTACATACATTAAGGGGATGGATTATTTAATAACCAGTGATCTTTTTATAATGAGAATTTATCCCTTAATGTATTTACATTGTAAGTTTATTTGCCTAATGTATTTACACTACACATTTACATTGTCACATTCAAGTTTTTGGCAACAATTTACATTCAACTGATTACAATGAAGTCAAAATGTTTTTGTTTTATGAAGATAATAGTGCATATTTATTATTATAAGAATCACTGACTACTTTCACTGACTGAATTCTGTTTCATAAAGCATTTCCATATGTCTTTTTCAGCTGATGAATTCTACCGATTACCTGAAGCAATAACATAGCTAAAGTTAATGCTTAAGAATTCTAATCTTCACTTCAGCTAGCATTTTGCCTGTGTCAATGCATAGTCTATATGCATTTATACTTTCCATAACTCCTGCAAGAAAAATTAGTCAAATGAACAAGACACATAATCTTTATATATTTAATAAAAGCACACACATACCTAAATATACCAGAGTTTATTCGTGTTTTAATGGGAAACTGCACAAATATTCTGGAATTTAACATGATTTTTATTGGATCTTGGGACCAAAATTTTTCCATGGCTCAAAAATTTAACAGTAAAATTTGGTGCAAAAATAAACATCAATTACTGTTTACTGCTATATACCTTTTCAGAAATACAATGACCTAGTAATAAAACATGTATGTGTAAAATATTTAGGCAAGGAATCCCACTTGACTAAAACTTAACTTCTTTTAAGGTCACTTCAAATACTATCTTTCTGATTCCACTTCACAACTCACTCCCTCCAAACAAACAAAATGAACAAATAACAGAATTAATCATTTTGGTTCAAAGGACTATTAGAAGTCATACATGACAAGTTCCTACAACAGCAGGAATTTCCAATGTAATTACATAACATTCTTTACAAGTTATCCAACTTTTATTTGCAGACTTCTAATACTAAAAAATTCACTACTTAATAAGGCAGCTCAATCCATTTGGAGGATAGCACTGTCAGAATGTTTTCCTTATATTAAAATTTAAAGTTCAGTTATTTTTTTTAAATAAAATTTAAAATACCATTCATAGTTGGGGAAATTTCAATGTTAACTTGACAAAAATTCTTTAGTGGTTTTGTTATTTGGTAGATTTTTTTTTTAATTTCCTTCATTTTAAATGTTGTATTCATTTAAATCTAATAAGAGATTACTAACTGTAAACTGTTTCTAAATCCTGAAAACTAAAATTCAACTCCCTTTTGTCATCTTAAAAAAAAAAAAAAAAAGAAAAGAAACCTAGTGAATTAAAACATGTCTACAAAATAACTCTTGACCTGACATTTAAGAATAGCACACTGCTGTATATAGAATGTTAAACTAGGAATAGGGACACCTAGGTTTGAATCCCAGCTCTGATAATTATGAACAGTATAACTATAATCATATCATGTAACCTCAACGTATCTCAGTCTCCCTATCTGTAAAATGAAGAAGTTGAACTAGGCAACCTCTAAGGTTTCTTCTAGCTTAAAAAAATTTTTTTATGATTCAAACACCAAAACAACCGTGTTTTAAATATTATATTTGCTTTTTGTGAACATTGATTTCAAAGGTTTACTTTGATGAAATTTTATTAAAGTAGTTAAATGATTCTTCAAATATTATTTTATTCCCGATAATACTGGTACTAAGTTATTAACCAACTTCCTAAAAATTCAGATTTATCAAACAAATAGATCGGAGAACAACTATGATATACATCTTCCAAAAGGATTCTATGCTAAAACAAAATCACCATAGCACCTTGAAATAATAAATTTCTCTAAAATAGGAATAAGAACTTTTAATGCATTAATGTGCCCTTTAGGCAATCAGGTGAAGCCAATCTAATCCTTCTCAAAATCATGTTTTTAAATGTATAACATATTTAGGATTACAAAGGAAACCAATAACATTGAGGGTGTCATCAAAAATATTTTTAAAGCAAGTTTAATATTTAAAATAATACTCTCTAAAAAAGCTTGAATTTATGTATCGATTTCATGCATAATTCAGTGCCATATATAGAGTAAGATGCTCAAATACTTCATCTGAACACATTTCTGATCAAACATAACTTAATTTTAAAATGTAGCTATTAGACATAAATGACGAACATTGCTCTTCCTCCAATTACTATTCAATTATTATTCCATATAATATATAAGAATGTACATTATAATTAAATTATTCAATACCTTGAGGCTTTTTCACAAAGCCTCATTTACATTATTAACCAGGAAAATTGCTGTAAAAATTATCTCTCTTAAGGAGTTAAAACCTATCACATACCAGCACTGAAGAGGCGAATCATACACTCATGAAGCCAAGGATGACTGGAATCAATAGCAAATGCCCTCTTTACTGATTGTAGCATCAAAAGAAACTTTTCTATAAAAGAAAAAAATTAGAAGACATTAAAAAATGTTTTACAGATGTCCTCAACTCTGTTCTGTTGTAATGAAATTACATTTTTATTACAGCATATTATTTGAATCAAATGATACCTCTCATCTATAATGCAAACTAAATTAAAAGGAAACGAGGAACATCAAATGGTATTTCAGTAAGTATGGAAATTTATTCACTATCAGGATTCAGCAATAAGTGAATTACTCTGAATATAGAGTTATATTTCATTACAAAAGTTTTGGTAAAGAAATAGTAAAGCTTTTTGTAATGCTGGGGAAAATAATCAGGAAAAGCTTATGTGCTTGAAACTCAGTTGCCATGTAAAAACATGATCTTCCTTCTAATCCTTCTCACTACTTAAGTCATGGACAGGTCCAAAACTGAGCTGTCTTTTCAAAGATTTATCAGCACTGACTCTGTTTTTGATATTCTAATAGACTGCTCCAGCATCAAGATTTTCGGAGTATCTTTTTCTTCTACAAACCAGAGAGGCTACATTATAGAGATGAGGAAACCATGTACATAAGGAACAATCTTTCTATTTTTTATATAAATAAGTATAATGTCTTTTGTTTTCAGTATTCAAACTTTCAGGTTCTTCAACTTTACCACTTTTATGCAAGTTGGTGAGTTAGTGAAAAACTGCTACTCAGGCTAACAAAGTTCTGAAATGTTTTTTCTGTAGCTCCCATTGGACCCAAAGTTCTCAATAATATCTATGCAGAGGGAAGAGTTCTTCTATTCTACATTCAAAGATTACATAATCCTAGTATTAAATGCCATAGACTCTTAAAATCTGAAGAACTTTTCATCCCAACATTAGAGATATAGGAATAATTTTTAGGAAGCAGGGAACTAGTCTGAATGAGCTCTAAGGAATAGCTCAAGCGCCTATGATTTGCTTGTTCAAAATCTTGTTGTTAAAACAAAACTTATAGAAAATGACTGGTAGACATGTAAGGTATAAATAAGGGCCAGATAGTATAACATGATCTAAGAAAACCACTTCCCATAAAAGAATTCTAAAAGAATAGTAGCCTGTCTGGGATTCAGTCCTTATCTACAAAATGCAAGGATTCAACCTACATATCCTCAGAGGTCTTTCAAGCTCTAGAACTATGGACTCCAACAGCCTGAAAGGATTTCCAATTTAATTCCCTGCCATACTTTAAAACAAGATTCTTTATTCCTCAATTCCTAATTAAAACTGGTAATTATCATTGACTTCTCCCCACTCTCACACTTTACATCCAGGCAAGATTAAAAAAAATCTTCCTTCACACTTTGTGAGAAATATGCACTATTTCTATTCCCATTGCCACAAACCCTAATTCATGCCATAACCTCAAATATGGAATACTCCATTATATTCTACCTAATTTAATACATATTCCCAGTCAAAATTTTTATTGGCTACCTTTCTAATTAGTTTCTAATTAATCATTATTATTCTAAATTAATCACACTATGCCACCAACCTAAGTGTTCATTACCCAAAACATATGTTGTGCTTCTTCATGCTAGTACCATTCCTAGAAATTCCCTGCGTTATGTTTCTGTTAATAAGAATACTCTAAACATCTAACATAAATGCTATTTCTCTAGGAAGGATAACCTGATTGCCTATTCTGATGACCTACATTTTCTCTGAAATCCTACAACACTTCCTTTGGATTGCTCAAATGGGAATTTATTAAGTTCTCTTATCCTTAGTATCTACTCTCGGGTCTTATTCACAATAGGTATGATTAACTATGCTAGAATATATCATACCTGTCAGGAGATTTTATCATGAATGACTTATGTAGTTATCATTCATCTCAGAATATACTTTCATCACTTACCTTTCCTAAAGTAAATCTCAAAGGCAAAAAGATGGGTCTCTATCTTGTTTTTTACTAAGTTCTTCAATGGTGTTAAAAATTTAATAGCTTCTTCCAATGGAGCTTCAACCTAAAAATGAATGAATGAATAAAGAAGGGAGGAAGAGAGGGAGGGAGGGAGGGACGGAGAGAAAGAGAGAAAGGGAGAGAGTGTCATACCAATAATTTAATAACTCTGATCACTCTTAACAACTCTTGACTGCATATTTGAACATTGTGTTCAACTTATTTATAATGCTTAATTTATTGAAGTGGCTTTAGATAATATTCTTTTTAGACACATTTTATTAGTCAGGTACTTCTTACCAAAAGTCTGTCTATTCATCTAAAATTCCTTTTTGTCTAACAGGATAACAAATTATAATATTCAAGGATAAATTCTTAGGACTGTGTGATGGTCAATTCATAACCTGATGAAATTTCTTAGTATATGAATCAAAATGGCATGGGATTAAGAATTTTGCAATCAAAAGCAAAAATTTACAAAGAACAAGGGACATGGGCAGCTAAATGATACAGTGGATAGAGCACCAGCTCACAGTCAGGAGGCCTTGTGTTCAAATCTGGCCTCAGACACTCAACACTTCTTAGCTATGTCAACCTGGACCAGTCGCTTAAACCCAATTGCCTCAGCAAAAATAAATAATAAACAAACAAATAAATAAGGGACTTTAAATTTCATGGGAGCTTTAAAAGAGTTGATGATAATGAGAACATAAGTGTATGAACTAGAGAGGGGGAAATCAGTCTTTAGTGCACCTGAAAAACACAGGATGAAGAATTTCTCTACTATCCATTATAACCATCCATATGTTCAGTTCCATAATCCCATTTCTAAATATATATCGCATTTGAATACTCTATGGAGACTCTTGAAAAGATGTGCTAAAAATAAAAATTTTAATTCCTCATAAGTCAAAAAGTGAGGGACTATGGGTATGGAACACTGCAAAAAATGCTCATCTTTCATGATTGTTGGTTAGTTCTGCTGAACTTTCTCCTATTCTTCTTAGTTTTAAGTAATGGATTACTGGGAGGCGAAGGGGAGAATATTGGGAAATGAAGGCAATTTAAAAGCAAAAGAAATCAATTTAAAAAAAAAAAAAGTTACTGGAGGGAATTATTTTGAAATTATTTCAAAATTAATTTCCAGGTCCTGACATAATATTACTATGGTAAACTTTAAGAGAACATATTTATATTAATAAATTGATTCTTTGAATGTTTGGGGAAATGTAGAGGGATAGTGGAGAAGTGAAAGAGGAACAAAAGGAAAGAGGAAATAAAAGGAAAGGGAAGGAAAAGGGTGAGAGAGAAAAGGGGAATAGGAAAGAAAACAGGGGAGAACAGAAGAGAGAAAAAGGAAAGGAAGAAAAAGGGAAAGATAGGGAGAATATGGTATAGGAAAATATCTGAGAGCTGTCTTAAGCCTCAGTACACAGACTTAAGTTCAGAAAGCCTTAATTAAGTTGCCAGATCAAAGACTAGTTTAGAATAGCTTTTTTAAAAACATCAGCAATGAGACCTAATACATGTACAATAAGACTTCTGTTTGTGTTCATGAATCTGTTATGGAAAACATAAGGAAACAGTCCTTGAGTTTAAAAAGTAAAGATTACGTAAAGGGTGTTTATCAATAGATTAAAAAGTTACCAATGAACAAACAGCCAACTTGAGTTTAACAATTTTATACATTTCCCACTTAAGTGGGAACTTAAGACTACTTCAGACTAGTCTATGTTCAGATCACTAGATATTATTCAAGTTTTAAATTTGAAATATGGAAAGAAGATAAAAAGAAATGGGGATACAGAAGCAGAATAAAAATGAAAAGTAATTTCTAGATTTCAAAATTTCTAATAATGTTGGCTAAAGAAGAGTTAATCTTCCATCCAATTATGCTTAAGACTCCTAACAAGTACCTTGGCCAGTTTCTCAGGGATAAGTTCTTCTTTTGGACCTCCAATTTCCTCATCATCATCATCCTTCTTCTTCTTCTGATTTCTCTGTTGCTTCTCTTTCTCCGCATTCTTTTTCTCTTCTTCAAGTTGAGCTTTCTTTTGGGCTCTTCTTTGTTTATTGCGTAATTTCTTTAGCTCTTTGTCTGACATGTTTGCTACAAGTATAAAATTTTTAAATGATTATGACTCTTTTTTGAAATTTTGGCATCCTAATATTATTTCAATTAGCACCACCATTCTCTCAAAAAGTGTTTCATGGAAAAAGAGGACACAAACACACACATACACATACACAACACATTTTAAGTGAAGATAGATTTTTTTTTTAATTTTGAATTTCATTAATGTATCTCTCACACATGAGCTGGCAATCACGAACAAATATTTGAAAGGCCATCCTATTCAAAATTACAAGCAATAAATTATTTATTTGTAATATTAACATTTGATGAAGTATCTCAAAATTTTAAAATGTTTCACTATGAAAATTCAAAAACAAAGGAGAAGAACAATCCAAACTGCCTTTACTTTCATGTTTTCTTTCTTCCCAATCAAACATTAAATAACAATGAAAAGTAACCTCAAAACAAGTAAAAAGTCACAGACAAAAAAATAATTATGGAAAGAGGTACATTTTCAATTTATTAGTAGTTTCTATTTAATGGCTGAAGATAATTAAAATTGTCTTAAGATTGTATAATGATTTATAATGTACACATCTAAGAAAAATAAATCAAGAATCAAAGTAATTCATGGGCAACAAATGTTGGCAATCTTCTATTCAATGACTGAAGATAATTAAAATTCTCTTAACAAGACTATATAGTGATTTATAATGTACACATCTAAGTAAAATAAATCAAGAATCAAGGTAATTCATTCCTTGCTGGCAATCTTCCCACATGAAAACTGCAGCCTTAATTGGATAATTATTTCAGTTTTCTGCTTTTCATATACAGAAAAAGACATCAACTCCAGATCATAAAAGTTAGTTAATCACACCTGTTTATTTTGCAGATGAAAAAAATGAGGCTTAGAGGTGAGGTGATTTGTCTAAATTAAGAAAGCTAATGAGAGTGCAGGAGTTGTAGCGTGGGTCTACTCATGAGTCCCAAGCCATGTTCTCTCAACTACACCATGCTGATACTTTTGTTAATTTTTACTTCTTGATTCATTAGGATGCTGATTCAATTAAAAAAGAATTGGGTAATTAATGACATGCCATTTATAATAGACAATTTTAAATTGGCAGTGTAAATTGTCTCAACTTATATTTTTTTCACCTTATACTGGCTTACTCATTTATCACAAAAATAACTTTACTCAGAACCTACATATACAATGATAAAGTAAGCCAGCCATTTACCAAGAAGTTTCACGATACCAACTAAGTCAACTTTATGTCACGATACTTAAAATAATGACTTTAAAAGTGTTCCTTAGTTAAGAGAAATCCTCAGCTCCAAAAAGAGAAAATAACTCCATACTCTGCTGTGTTAAGGGATTTTTCTGTGCTCACGTAGGTGTTCAAAAATAGACTTGTTGCCAAAGTTTAGTAGTAGCTATCTCATTTCCCTAAGGATATAACCTCCCTGGCATAGAGTGATAGGTTTGGGCTTGATGGCACTGAAAATAATAAACAAAATACACACCTAAATCCTAAAATCTGAAAAATTAGAATCAATTTAAAACATCAAGAAATTCAGCACTCTACAATAAGAAAAAGCAATTTAAATTTCAAGATATGTGTTTTCAGTGCTCTCTACAAGATCATTACTATCCACTAATGTAATGGTTTCAAAACTTTTCCAAGGATTCTTCCTAAAACAGTAAATGTGAATTATTTAGATATTAAAAATATGTATATGGGATTGATATTCAATTTGAAAATAAGGCTAACATCTTTTTGTTCCAAAATTTACCTATCATCTATCTCAGGGTATTCTATGATTCACAGATCTCCAGACCTTCCAAAATTCCATCATTGGTGTTTTTCATTATTATATTTCAAATTTTAAAGTGTTTCATAGTCAGATTACTTTAGAAAACAATCTAAACCTTCACAAAATGAATTCTATGATTTGCATTCAATAACGGACGACAAGATTAGAGGTTGTCTGAGTGTGTGCATATGCTATACATGAAAGATAGCAGGAAAAAAATTGGCAATGGCTACTTTAAATCAATCTCTGTGTGTTTCTTGTGAGGTAACACTAGTTGTGGACAGAGAACAAGACTGCGAACCATAATGACCAAGGACAAATCCTGTCTCAGATCTTTGCAGACTCTGGACAACTCTCTCATGTTCTCAAGTATGAGAGAGGAAGGAAAGGTGCTGAACTGAATTGACAGGAGCCCCTAGAACCTCCCTATGCTGTATCTAGTTCACATTTTTTCCTTAGATAAGCTCAGAACAGAATTCAACATCACTAAGGATAAATCTCATTTAATGGATAGAAGAGCCAATGGCCCAAGAGTGAAAGGAGTTGCCCACTGACCCTTAGCCAGACAAGGTCAATATCGGGCTCAGAGCCCAGGTCTCCTGATAACTAGCTTATTATTCTTCTGATTATTTCAGGTTGCCTTCTCAGCAATTTCAAAATTGACACAGATCAACTTTGCAAAACTATGCTTATTTCTATAACCTCTGTTCAAAACTAGCCAAAAAATTAAAACTGCAGTCAATTCTCAATGACCCAAACCCCATTTTACCGATGCTACTGACACAGCTTCCCGCTGAAAAAATGCACCAGCATAAAAGACCAGTCTTAAAAGAATAGAAGCCTTTACAAGCTGTTCAAAAGCTATTCTCAAGGGTCCAGATAAAGGGACTGAATGACAACTGGGCTTTAGGGTTGATCATTACGGGGATAAAGGTTACTAGAAAGATATAGCATGCAGAAGTAGAGACAGAATTAGGTGATTCTCTCCACAAGTGAGAAAAACCATTTGCAGTGGAAAAGACCAGGCTGGGAAGAAAGAAACCCAGGACAATTTAGTCCCAGCACAAACACTAACTTGTTATAAAGAACCACATCATTTTTCTGGGCATGCAAAAAAATAAGGGCGTGAGACAACATGGTATCTAACGTCTCCTGAAGTACTAATGTGATCATCTTTTCTACACGTAAAATTATGAAATTCAAAAATACTTAGTTAATGTTACTGGTCATCATTAAAGTAAGAACTGATTCCATGAATAAGTCAGAAATAGAAGTGTAACTGAACTGTGATACATTCATTCACTTTTCAATATAATACACAAAATACAACATTTTCACTAATGGCATCCCAAAGACAAAATGTGAAACATACAAGATAGCATCTATATTAGTATGCACACAAAACAAGAGTAAACCAAAAGAAATATGAGTAATCTTATACCTGTATCAGCCTCATGTTCTTTATTCTCATCTGTTAGTGGGTTATCATGAAGTTTCAAATAGATCTCTATAGCAATCCTTGCTGCCTTGAAGTAAAACGGATGCTGTCGAAGTACATCTTCTAGTTTTAACAAGTCCACATAAGACCTAAGTGTAATCTTCCTCATACAGTACGTATGAAAGTCAAACTGGTCATCAGTGATTTCTACAAAATGCTAACATAATACAATGTTCTTTAGCAAGTATTAATGTAGGAAACAGCCGAAAATATAACAAAAACAACCTACAAAATTCTGGAATTACTTTGATTTCTTGTCATAAAAGAACTGGCAAAATGAAAGCCAAATCAAAAGTTCACAGTAACTCAAAATTTACAATCCCCAAATTGTACTGTAAAGGACATCAACCACAATAACCAAAAAACAAACCCTAAAATGTATTACACACCAGGAGTAAAATACAAAGGAAAAAAACTCCATTCATTCTGAATGAACTATAGTAGAGACACTTCTTATCTGGAAAAATGAAATAACAGTGCAACTAAGAAACTCTATAGAAATTAGAATTAGTGTTCTATGAATACTGCCACAAATACTTCAATAGAATTGAGAAAAATGGTAAGGGAAACACTGATGGAAAAGTAAATTGGTTTATTGAGCATTATTAACATTAGTATAATCTATCACCAAGCCCTCTCAAAGGAGAAAATTTGGGCAAGATTCATTTAGAGTTTATTTACCAATTAAGTACCCTCTCCTATTTCTATCCCTGTTCCAAAGAAATGAACATTCTATTTGGGGGGTAGAGGGGATAAAAAGGAGGGAAGGAAGGAGAGAGACATCACCCATACATAAGAGAAATAAATGCAAGGTAAAAACAAAGTAATTTGAAAGATGGAGGGGTTGGAGTTAGGACATACTAACAATTTAAGGGAGGAGGAAGGGGTCAGAAAAGACCTTGGGTAAGGAGTTGCAATAGAGCTAAATTCCGAAGAGGGAGGCAAGAAGAAGAGGGAAAGGAAAACATTACAAGGATCTTTCTTGGGAAGGAAGGGAGGTGCAGAAGGTGGGGAGGGACACGGATTACAAAGGCAAAAAGTAAGAGATGAAATGCAATATAATGTGGTATACAGAGAGCTAATTTGGCAAAGAGGCTGATCACAAGAAAGAAAAATAAAGTTTGGAAAAATTGTCCCGAGCCAGATTGTGAAATGATATAAATGTTCAATGGAAGAATCTGTATAAGGAGAAATAAAATTTCCTGAACAGAAGAATGATATATATAACTATATATGTGTGTATACATATATATATATATATATAGCTAGACTCATGCCTTAGAAATTATCCATTTGGCAGCTGTGTCAAGTATAGATTGGCAGTGAAATCCAAAGAAAATTACAATATATCTATGAAATCTTTTTTTTTTTTTTAAATCTAATTCTACAAGAACTAGAAAAAATATAAAAGGGACTATTAGGGGGAGAAAAAACAGTGTATGTCAAAATAAAATTTCAATGAAAAAATTTCAAGACAAATCTTTTACTTACTCTCTCAATTTCATGACATTTCTTAAGTGCTTCACCAAATTTATTCATTGCCTTATATGCCTGTGCACATTCTGTCTGGAACCACATACACTGCATTTCATTCAAATTTTCCACTGCAGATGTTCCTTCCTATTGGAATAGCACAAAATACATTAATAAACACTAATATTTTTATTGTTTCACTGAATTCTGATCAATTTTGCAAGAATCAAGTTTTTTAAAGAAGCTAATTATCCCCATATATTCAGGGCATATGCAAAACATAAGCAAAATTCTATTTCTAGCCTATACAAAAATAACTGTAGTTTTAGTAAATGTTATAAGAGCTCAAAGATTACCTACACATTTGTCACAGATGTAGAAGGATTTCTAATAACTGACCTCTCAGGCTCTTGCCAATGTTAAGACTTTAAACAAAGACTTAAGAACATAAAGAATCACAGATGTGTTTAGGAATGTAAGAGCCTACAAATAAGTAGCAATGCTTTTCTCATGTTGACTTATCTGACTTGTTTTTTTTAATAAACATAGATTTTTCTACCAATTTTTTTTAAAAAGACAGAGTATGATTGGTTCTAATAATTACACAGTACATTTGAAATCAAAGAAAAAAAATTAAAAATACAAAAGCTAATTCGGTGAAACAATTCAAAATTATAATTCTGGGATACTGAATGTCCTAAATCAAGGATGGCAAAAAAGAATAACAACTCTTCCAAATGCTCATAACTCAATGAATTGGAAAGTTTCCAATGACTTCAAAATTAATCATTTTAAGTAGTTTTAAGTTATCACTCAGCTAATGTTGCAGTAAAACTAATCAGAAAAGGTCTGAAAAGAGACTACTTTTATGATATGTATGTTTGTACATATGTATGTGTATAGACATACAGATTCTTTTAGAAACATATACTTTTCTGGAAATTAGAATTATTAAATACATTAAAAGTAAAAATAATTTTTTTTTGTTTATAAAAAAAAATTTAATGTTGCTGACTAATGACAAATCAAATTCTTCCTGATGGGATATTATTTTTGAGTGGAAAGAAAATGATTATGACAGAAATCAAAGCATGTGATAACTGATATATACAAACCCTTGTAAACTTAGAGCACATTTCTTCAGCCTCTTTAATCAGGTTGGCTTTCAGCATGTACTTGGCACATTTGGAGTTGATAAACCTGTCTGCGGTATCCAGGGCCTGAGCTTCATCCATCCACCTAGCAGCTTCCTTAATATTGCCAGCATGCTTACAAGGAAAAAGTAAATGAAACATAAGAATGACAACTTTTTAAAGGACATAACATTATTTAGCAAATGAAAATTTAACAAAAGAAAGCAAAAAAGTAGTGTAAACAAATATAAAGAAATAATTCTCCTTTGTCACTAGCAATCTCAACTGGCTAATTAGTGAAGTGTATTTTAGGTTACTTCATCACTTTGAGAATTGACTTTTAATGTCTTCTCTTTTTACAAGATATTTACAAGCTTATACTTAATAATGCTTGTATAAGCATCATTATCCCAATTTTAAACAAAAGTAAATTAAGGCTCAGAAAGGTAAAGCAATTTGTCCTTAATTTTAGAACTAGTGGAAAGAGGCTAAAGTGAAACGCAGGTTACTCAGCTCAAAATTAAATTCACTTTACATGTTCAAGAAGCATTCTTCTCTGAACAGAATGTCACCAAATATTACTTTAGGATAATCCAACATCCTAGTCACATACAGCAAGCACAAAGTAACAGCAGGCTGTGCTTAAATTTTTATTTAAGGCTTTTTATTTTCAAAACATATGCATAGTTAATTTTCAACATTCACCCCTGCAAAACCTTATGTTCCGATTTTTTTTCTAACTTCCTTTCCCCCCAACCCTTTCCCTAGATAGCAAGTAACCCAATATATGTTAAATATGTGCATTTTATATATATATTTCTAAAATTATCATGTACACACATTTTTGAACCAAAAGTAAATTCATAATAAACTGTTTTCTTTTCCCCAGCATGACAAGAAAAACAAAACAAAACAAAACAAAGTAACAGCAGGGTAATCTTAGATCTTTAGAATAGCTTTTTCTTACTCCTCTAGCCCAAACTCAGTAAGTCACGCCTTAAGGTGTGTCAGTGCCCACAAACCTGAGGAGTATCTTATAAACAAAGCTTAAGTGTTAATATTAAATATGTTCTGGATATCAAAGTTTTTACCTACAATTAAAGATACTTGTGAACTTAAAATATTATCTTGGTAATCAAACCATTTAAATTACTTTTCAGAGAAAGTTTTTTAGGCTGCTACTTTGTATCAGTCCAAGATATAATATGTAAATTATAAGAAAAAAAAAAAAAAAAAGCAAAACTGGACGGGGGACACCAGAAAAGTTAGCAACTTAGAGTTTCTACATAAGATTTTCACAGTGCATCATTTAATTTCAATTACTATGAAGTATGACAACATGAAATTCACAGTCACACAAATACTTGGCCTAAAAACAACTTTGTCAAGGGACAGGAATAAGCAAGTTTATTTAAGCACATAATTTCATATGATCCTTATAACAAGTCTGCCTGGGAGGTAAGTATTATTATTGTGGAAACTGAGACAAAGGGCATTAAATAGTTTGTCCAGGATCACATTAGTCTATGTGATGACCATCTGGGACTGGATCTGAAATTAGGGTTTCTGACTCCAGGTCCATCTCTCGATCTACTGTAATATCTAGCCACTTTAAGAAAATACATCATTTAAAACTGAACATATCAAATTAAACTCAACATTCCAAAAAATAGCTATTCCTCATCTGAAATTCTGTTGAGTTCACGGCCATTCCCACAGACACCCTGGTCATTAATTTCAATGTCTTTTTCCACTCTCATTCCAACATCTAATCAGCTGCCAAATTTTGTCATTTCTGTCTCCCTTATATGTCTCTCCCTTTTTCAGATCTCATTTTATAGATGAAGAAATTAAGCCACAAGGAGGTATTTTATACATAGTTACATGGCTATTACATTGTAGAGGTAAAATTTAAACTAAAACTTTTGGACTCTAAAATTGATGCTCTTTCAATCTGAAGTTGAATCCTTTAACTGTCTTCTGTTAGTCCTTGATCAACCAGTCAATGAAGGGGCACTGTCTAATTATTAGTATTCAAGTATTATTAGTACCAGAAAATGGAGGACATTTAAATGCCAAAAACAAACAAAACCATACAACTATGTTCCTCAGTCACCAAATGTGACATTCTAATAACATTACTAGGCTTCTGGTCTTTCTGTCAAGATGGATGCCTAAATGGAAGACAAGTCATCGAGCTCCCATTTACTGTTAGTTCACAACAGATTGAATAATTATCTGGCAATTCAATTAGAAATAACTGATTCTTTCCACCCCAGAAATGCAGTCAACTCCAAGTCTCTTGTATGGCCAAAGGTAGTCAGGGACACATGTATTTACAAGGTTTTATATTTAAAAGAAGAGCAGAGGGCTCTCTTGAGAAGTCCAACTGAGTAGAGAGGAAGCCAGTGACCCACACAATGCTGATTTGTGAGAAGCTAGAGAGCTCCTTAGGAAGTGAAGTTCAGAGTAAGACCTAGGGAAAAGGTCTTTTAAGGAAGTCTGATGACCCAAAATTGCAATGCAACACTGAGCCTGGCCCTGAAAAAAGGTCCCAATTTAGGAACTGAATTAAGTGTAAAAAGAAAAACTACAATCCAAAGGCAAAAAATAATTGCAAATCTAATACTATTAAAACTCCAAAGAAAAAAGGAAAAAATATGTTCCCATGGGACTAAGAGACTATCTAGAAAAAAATGAAAAGAGTTAAAGATCTTAAATAGAAAGAAACTTGGTATTTTAGAAGAAAATGTAGTAAACCTTACTCAAGAAATGAAATCTGTGAAAACTAGAATGGCTCCAAAATCAGAACAATGACATTATGATAAAGCAAATATAAAACAAAATTGAACAGCTAAAAAAATAGAAGAAAATGTAAACTATCTCATATGAAAAATTGACCTGGAAAACAAGTCACAAGTAATTTTAAAATTTCTGGACTGATTGCAAACCATGATTTCACATTAAAAAAAAAAAAAAAAAAAAAAAAAGGACCTAGACACTGTATTCAAGAAATAATGAATGAAAACTGCCCAAATATAGCAGAATCAGAAAGCAAAGATAGAAAATTCAAAAAGTACAGTCCCCAAAATATCAGTTAAAATTCAAAGCTCTGAAAAATATTCTGCAAAACAGAAGGAAAAAAAAACGTTTTCAAGTACCAAGAAATCACTGTATCATACAAGATCTGATAGCTTTCTCATACAATCCAGTAGCAATCTTGTAATAATATTACATTCTAAAAGGCAAAAGATACAGGTTTACAACAAAGAACTTATCCTTTAAATTGAATATAATTCTACAGGGTAGAAAAATGTACTTTTTTCAAAATTGAAGACTTACAAGCATTTCTTAAGAAAACACTAGAGCCGAATTGGAATTTTGAAATACAAACACCAGAGGCCAGAGAACCCTTATTTGAGCAAGTGAAAGAAACTACATAATAATAAGGGATAAAGAAACTAAGTATCCCTTCATAATCTTACGGTCTTCAAAAAATACTGTGACTAAATTAAAACAACCAAAAAAAGAAAAAAGATCCTAAAAGTCTGCCTACCTTCTAAGGGTTTAAAGAGATAAGAGAATAGGGGCAGCGAGGTGACACAGTGGATAGAGCATCAGCCCTGAAGTCAGGAAGACCTGACTTCAAATCTGGCCTCAGACACTTAACACTTCCTAGCTTTGTGACCTTGGGCAAGTAACTTAACCCCAATTGCCTCAGCAAAAAAAAAGAGAGAGAGAAATAAGAGCATAAAATGAGGACTACACTAGCATAGAATGAACAAAAGAACTATTTCTCACAAGAAAAATATACAAACATGGAACAAGAGAATATGAACATTAGATAAACCTCATTCTAATTTCCTGAGATAGAGACAATATTTAAAAGGAGGCTAATACTGTGGAAGACATAGTCACAAGTAAAACAAAAGTCCTCATTCTAAATAGAGGATTAAAAGAGAAAACTTGAAGGTGGGGAAGGAAGGAGGGAGTAAAAGCAACTAGAATCTAAAGAAATACTTTTGATTGCCTCTTAGACAATTGGGGCAATGACTGCATAAATTGCACAAAATGAAAGCAAAGGAATGGAATGGAATATCATTGTGCCTTAAAAACCAAAACAGACCATTTCCAGGAATAATGGCAAGTATGAACTGACAGACTGAAATGAGCATAACCTGGAAAAAATAACATGGCAAAAGAAAACCAGAACCCTGAACAAATCAATGACTGAGCATGTCTCCAGAGGACTTAGGAGGAAGCATATAACCTAACTCTTGACAGAGAGAAAAATGGGACACAAAAGGCAGAGACATCCAATTTTGGACATAGCTACTCTGTGTATTTACTTTATTTGGCTATGCTTATTTCTTACAAGGATTTTGTGCGGAGGTTTTTTCCTGAGGTGGGACAGAGAGGCTTTCTTTCAATTAAATAAGTGGGGATAAGGGACTATCCTCGGGAGAACTAGTAGTAGTAATAATGTGAAAAAAGGGGGGAGAGGGATGAAACGGTTTTTAATGCAGAGAAAAGAACAAAAGGAAGGAATGAAGCACAGATAAGCTGGGCAAGTCTAAAATATAACATGCAGAATGTCTGTCTCTGATGTGCATGCGTGCGTGCGTGTATGTGTATGTGTGTGGGGGTGTATAGACACACACACACACACACACACATACATACACACAGAGTAGTGTAAACTAGTGACTTATGATTTCATGTAGAATCTGTTTTTAATCAAGTAAAAAATTTTTTTAAGTCTTAGAGCTTATAACATTTGGAAAAGAATGATGGCAAAAATTAATTTTACCTTATAAATTTTAGCTTTCACAAGAAAGAGTTCTATCAATGTAGGTGTACTTTCTATAGCAGCATTTATATATTCCAAAGCAATAGATGGCTGCCCAATTTTGTCATAATGCTGTGCCAAATAGTACTGGACCCAAAGTAATGTGGTAGGAGGCTCTTCCTTGCCATCATCTAAAGGGAAAAACAGAACATATCAACATTTCCCTACATGCATTAAACTGTAGTTCAAACTTGTATAACATCACCTACATAAATATACTTTTTCTACACAAATTAAAAGCAACTTCATAGATCACATAGCTAATGTGTCAGGCAGGACCTTAAGTCTTCCCAACTGAGACCAACGGTGCTTTCCTAAGAAGGATTGCTTTGAGGATGAGCTAAGACACTGAGAGGTTAACTCAGTCACAGAGCCAGTGAACTAGAAACTGAAGCTAGGCGTTCCCAGCTTCCAGTTTAGCACTCCATTTATTAAACCATACCAAACTTCATTAAGAAAAAAAATTATAAAAGAATAAATAAATTACTTAACTTTACTTTTTTTCTTTACTAAATAAAGTTGTATGTGCCATCTAAATGCATTACCAATGACAGCCATTCTGTACTTAGTATTTAATAGTTTGTTAACTATTAAAATCTATTAAAAACAAAAATCTTAGCACTTACCAATGGGGTTAAATAACCGACAGCTTTTTAGAGAAGTTTCATAGCCTACTACTAACTCTTCTATGATTGCCACCTAGAGGACCAAACACACACAAAAATTACAGCATAAAACCATATTTAACAGTACAAAACTCTGCGATATATGATTGCTTTTTCCTAGGTAGCATGTATGTGTGTGTGTGTGTGTGTGTGTGTGTGTGTATGTATGTATGTATACACAGTCCAAAATATGATCAAATCAAATGACCATTTCAAACAGGCAATTCTATTTCATATTTTATAAGCTCCTAACCACAGGTGTATAGGTACTGAATACCTGAATCCTTAATTATGTAACTATCACTGGGTAAATAACATCAATAAGGCCACGCTTGTAGTCAATGATTTTCTTCTATAAAAGCATCCCTGCCCTCATGATATTACAGAAGACATTTGACGAAGATTATGGTGGTCACCTTGCTTGTGATTTCCAGGATCAGAATATGATTATAAGCAGAAAACAGTTACATTAAAATGTACAGTCAAAGAAAACATAATCATGGCAGTAGTTTGTTATCTCCAACAAGTAACAATAGCATGTAACAATTAGCATGAGCTCCTTCACATGCAACAGTACTACTCACTGATTTCAAGGTGTCAATTAATAAATGGTTCAGTCTTGATTCTAAGTTTTATATTATTTTTAATATAGTCATTGCTTGATATTTATTTTCTAGACCATCTAAACTCTTCCTTCCTTCATCCAAATAAATACCAGGATGATGACAAAATCACTGAGTTAGGAGGAAAATAGGGGCTAATCATTTATTTGGAGAGTGTCAAAAAAGACACAAGAGCCGAATCTCTTTATAAATACCAAATGAAATGTAAATGATTTCTGGAATGATCGTAGTTTTAAATTATAGAAACTTTATTAGAAGTCAAAATTTGCTTTTAAAAACTCCATAGATAATGGCTAAAAAAGGAAATTTCTGTTTATATATATGTTTATATGTAACAGTCAATAACTACATTAACAAAAGGAGAATACTGGTAAATTGCCATATAAAAGAGTGAGGTTTAAGAAATAATGGCATAAAAAAGTATTAATCATCTCTCCTGGCACATATACACACCTACACCCATATATGTAACAGAAAACAGTGCATATGAATCCAAAATGGATCAAATACCAAGAGAAACAGAAGAAAAGAGTAAAAAATATAAGGAAAACTAAGAAGGTAAATTTAATTTTTTTCTTTTGAAAATGACTTCAAAGCAGTCATTTTAATCTTTCATTTTGAAATGATTATAAAATCATGAGATTATTGGAAAGACAAATAATCTCAACAACAAAAAAACTTCCTTAATAATGAAGCAACAATGAAACAAATCAAAGCTTAGTTTTCCCCTGAATCTTTTAGAGTTTTAAAAGTTAAAAGGAATCTCAGAATTCATCTTCTACAGTCAACTGCCCAAATCAATCATCTCATCTAAGAGATTCCTAACAGTCATCTATCTACCTAGTCTCTGCTTGGGAGGCATCTAATGACAGGGAACTCATTACCCAAATCAACCCCATTTCATTTTAAGTTATGATCTACCTCTTTCAAACTTTCCTTTCTAATATTATAAGTCATGTCCTCCTGGGCACAAGCAGGGCAATTCTAACTCCTCTTACATTTGGTAGTTCTTCAAATATAAGAAAATACCATCATGTTTCGTTAAAAAAAAAAAAAATTCGTATCAATGTAATGGCCTCTAGGTCCTACACCATTTCAATCATCTTTCTTTGGCTGCATTTAGAATAGTAAATGCAGTGGATAGAAGACTGGATAAAAATTTCCAAATAATGAATGATCAAGGCAGAGTACAGAAGGACTATTATCTTGCCTTTACTTGCCCCAGGTTCTTTTCATATGAATGTTTTAATATCTATATCCCTAAACAGTTTAATTTTTTACTGATTTCTTGGTTTTTATAGCTTCATCCATTGTTAAGACATTCTTCAGATCTTGAGTCTAAGTAATTCCTTCATGGTGATAGGCAATCCTACTAGTTTGGGGTTGTTATAACTATCATTAAGCATGACTTCTGTCCCTTCATTCAAAATAAAGGGAAATGATGACTAGCACTGGGTCAAGAGCAAAGACTATGCAATCCTACAGAGATAGTCCTTCAAGTAAAAATTATTCATTGACTGACATTCTACAGATGTGATAAGTCAAACAAGTCCAAACCCACCTAATTATACTATCATTCAACCCACATCTCTCCACTTTATTGACAAATCTTGGCAGACTTCGTCAGGTGCATTGCTGACGTGAAGGTTTACTGATGGGACTGTATTCTCTTGACCTACCAGACAAGGTACAAGAAATATCACTGATTTTTATTTCAGCCACTTTACTGAGAACAGTGTTTGGGAACCTGTTGAGAAAATTTCCTAAACAACTGGCTAACTGCTCTATGAATGACAATCAGGATAGAAAAATCAAATTATCTAGTCTTTTTAGACTATTAAGAGGGAAGAAAACCCAACCGGGAAAAGATCTAGGACAATTTCATAATAGAGTTGATAGGAATGTAAAAAAATTAAAATTTAACTATATCAATGTCTTAAAAGAAAAGCTGATTATCTGTATTTTTAATATATACAAAATTTTTTAACTTGTTTTTTATCTTACCTTGTCTTTATCTTTGTATAATGATCTCAAAGTATTAAAAACTGGTGGACAACCTTTACTGAAATTCATCCTTAGGAACTTATCCAAACATTCCTTAAACTTCTCACCTTAAGAAGAAGAAAATATTACCATTAAATTTTTTCTACCAAGACATCATGTTAAATTCATAAACATTAACTTCTAATAACTTGTGCATGGCTTAAATAAAAAATTACACACAGGAAAAAATAGCAAAATGAATAAATTACAGGTGATGGATATGTTAAGGATAAAACTACCTCATAAAAAAGGAACTTAGTATAGAATTAACAGAAAGTGACTGCATTCAAAAAACTGATTCTAAAATGACTTTTATCTGGAACCAATTAGACCACTGATTGGATAAAAAAAAAGAGAGAGAGAAAATACTACTGAAAAATGATAGGAAAAAAAAAAGATGAAAGTGTGCAAAATTATATTTCCTTGAGTCAAACCAAGTAAAACAAGCTAACTCCAAAAAAGTTAAGCTAGTCATCATTTAATCAATGTTATACAATAATGACAAAATGAATAAAAAAACAAAAAACAAACCTAGAAACTACTTCCATCAGTAAACAGTATCTCTTTGTCAAACACTAGTTCAAATATTAGCTTAAATTTATGAGTTTCAAAAATGCACAACATTTTATTTAAAAAGCAAAGAATGTATAGCATGTAAGAACAATTATCAGGATGAGATTATAAATTCATTTGCAAAAACACAATAATAAAAAAGAAAAGCAAGATTATAGGAGCACTATTTGCCCCTTTCCCCAAAAAAAGTTGAGATTAAAAAAAAAAATTTCAACGAAGATCCAGATAAGGCATATCATTTTGTTCATAGATAAAACTCAAAGAACAAGAAAAATGGAAATGCAATAAAACTGAAAGCATTTTTAAATACCTTACATTCACTAGTGAAAAAAGAAGAATCAATCACATTAGACTTCATCACCTTCATATAAAAAGTGCTATCAAAGTTAAGATGATCAAATTGAGAAGAATACCTTGGAACAGACCAAGTACATCTGAAAAGGATAAACCTGTATCTCAAGATTCTTGAAGCATTTACTGAATGCCTATTACATGTCAAGCACTGCACTACTTACTAGATATAGTAGGTGCTTTGTCTTTGTTTCCAATGACAAAAACTCTGATAATAGTCTCTGCCCACAAGGAGCTCACATTCTATCCTGAAGAGGGAAGATTCCAAAAGAATATTTTTATATCTCAGATAGGCTTTGTTTGTTTATTTTTTATGAGGAAAGAGGGGACAGAGCGCAACTGAGATCATATAAACCTAATGTGTAAATTAACATCTCTTCTAAGGTGTTAAATTCTACCTATTTATAACCATATAAAAAATACTACAAATTTTACAAAAGAGTTACAATTGATTTCCTTTGGTCACTCCTATTTTCCTTCTTTCTGCTTCTAAAAAATTTGTGCCCTTCAGCATTACACACATGTTATGTTTTTCTACCCTCACTTTATAATACTTCATATAAAGCTTTTATATGTAATTTTGTATGTCTTGTATTTATCATGACATAGAAGTATATTAATAGAAGAATATAGTTGTTTTATACATCTTATGTACAAGCTTAACAGACCACACATGTACAGTCATACAACTAAGATGTGAATGAATATACTCATTCTGCTAAAACTCTTTTGATATTTAAAATAACATTTAGCTTGCTTGGCATAGCAAAAATGCTTCACTTCCTGATGGCTCTTCTCAAATAAGCTATCTCTCACACAGTTATGACATGTAAATATGGAGATAACATTCAAATTAATAACTTTATGTTTAACATACTTTTATAAAGTTATTTATACTATGTATAAAGTAATAGTGGGGATAGAAAGATAAAAAGCCATCAGTCCTACTGTTGGGGAGTTTATAGCCAACGGAAAGAGGAAAAAGCACATAAACTGGTACTCAACTTTAAGATAATTTCTAACTCCATATATTCCTCAACCTCCTCTTGAATATGTTCACCCTCCTTTGGCTTTTAAATCCCAACTGTCATCTTAGTTCTACTCCTAACTTATTGATCTTTCCTTTACAGCTTCTACTCTTATGCACTAAGTATGGTATTCAATTTTCATTTGATTTCAATGGCTTTCTTGGCTTCAAAGACTATCTCTAAACAGACTATTCCCAAAATCTGATAGCTCTAATCTCTCATATGAACTCCTATCCCATTATAACCTGCAGTTAGTGAGACAAAGTCACCTGAATAGGTTAATAAAACCTAATGCAATGAATATGGATTAAAGACTATACATGTATTTCACATATAATCCTCTTTCTGTTCTTTATATATTGAAATGTTCACATTTCTTCATTATTTAGTACATAATAAAAAAAGAATTTTAAAGGTTTATCCAAACTATAAAAATAATCACATGTGCATACACAAGTACTTGTACCTAGAACAAATGCAACTGGAGGAGGCAAAGGAAAAAACAAAGATCAATGTACATCACATATGGAAAATTATCCATTACTTCCAGTGACCCAAAACTAGTCATTGATATAGAAAGCCAATTTTTTCAATATCAACATTCTCCTGGTAATACTATATATTACTATGCATACATACATATATATATATATAAAATCACCATAATCCCATAAAAATTAGAATTATGGGTAATCTAAAAAGAAATGAAAACTGAAATAGTGATTGTAGAAAGACAGCAGCATTTTAATGCTATCAATGGCACATATACTAGCACTTGTCAAAGATATGTAAGGTGGAAAAATAAGAGAACTAATATAATGGATATTTGCTTTCTGGAAGAAAATCTGTTCAATGTGTCAAAGGCCTACAATTTCTATCAGTAAATAGAGCTTTTAAATTAAAGAAATTATAGCTCCATTAAAGTAAGTTTATTATATTCACAGGCTAGAAAGCAGGTAAACAATCAGTAATAATTGTAAAAATCTAATTTCTTTTCCCCCTTGCAAAAATTGTCACTTACCAGATAAAAAGTTGAGTGGCAGCCTTCTTGGTACTAATCCCCTAGGATACTTAGTCCAGGCTTCCTCGTAAATTTTTAGACGTTCTAACATGTTGACTAAAGACCCCAAAAAAAAAAGAGAGAGAAACTTTCACATATAAAAATTACATAAAATAACATTCCCAGTGAAAAAAATAAATGTCTCCAAAATATATTAAACTAAATCAATGTTTAATTAAATGTTTTCCAATATTTCTCAGATACATGACAATCACTATTGGAAATTTGTACAGTATGAAAAGGATTTCTTCAATGCTAGATAGTGTTGTTCAATAATTAATAAAAGATACTTTTAGCAAGTCAGCTCTCACTTCACAGAGAACAGTAAAGAATATTAAAACTTTACCTGGTTTGAGTGACTTTTCCAAGCCTTTATAATATGCCCAATTTTCAGGATTTCTCTCTTGTAAACCTCTATATACATCAGTAGCTTCTTCCAAGCGGCACAGTTGTAACAGAAGTTCTCCTGAAAGCCAAATTAATTCAATGTATGAAGAAGCAACTTCCCTTCCAGTTAAACTTTTCCTTAAAGAGTCAATTAAAACTAGTTAACAAGTCATTTGCAGTATTCTAGTAGTTGCTAACAATTTTATGGTTTATGATTTCATAATCATGTTTTTCAACTCCCTTTAAAACAAATCAGATGCTTTTCACAATGAGGCCAAATTATTTTTTAAATAATAATTTATAAAATTGTTTACGTCTCTGAGTAACGTTCAGTGTGTCTATGCAGAGCTAGGAATTTATGTCACTTTCTGCTCAAGGACCTAAAAAGCAATTACCTATCATGAAATAAATTCTCTCTCTTTTGTTTGTTTGTTTGTTTTGTTTTGTTTTGTTTTTAATAACTTTATATTGACAGAACCCATGCCAGGGTAATTTCTTACAGCATTATCCCTTGCATTCACTTCTGTTCCGATTTTTCCTCTCCCTCCCTCCACCCCCTCTCCCAGATGGCAAGCAGTCCTTTACATGTTAAATAGGTTACAGTATATCCTAGATACAATATATGTGTGCAGAACTGAACAGTTCTTTTGTTGCACAAGGAGAATTGGATCCAGAAGGTAGAAATAACCCGGGAAGAAAAACAAAAATGCAAGCAGTTTATATTCATTTCCTAGTGTTCTTTCTTTGGGTGTAGCTGCTTTTGTCCATCCTTGATCAACTGAAACTGAATTAGCTCTTTTTATCGAAGAGATCTACTTCCATCAGAATACATCCTCAAACAGTATCGTTGTTGAGGTATATAATGATCTCCTGGTTCTGCTCATTTCACTTAGCATCAGTCATGAAATAAATTCTCAAAATCAAGGCCTTTAATTAAATGGTATCTTAGATGTCCAATAAATTCTTTTTTTTTCCCTTTTCTGATTGGTTCTCTTCCCCCCCCCATTATTTGATTTTATATTTCCCCACTTACATGTAAAAAAAAACTTTAACATTAGTTTTTAAAACTTTAAGTTCCAGATTCTCTTCCTTCTTCCTTCCCCATTCAGACTTCATTGAGAATGTAAGCAATTCAATATAGGTTATACATGTTTATTCAGGTAAAAACATTTCCAAAAGTCAGTTGTAAAAGAAAAGATAAACTAAAAGCAAAAAATTAAAAGAACAAAAACACTTCCTCAAGAAAAATAAGTAAAAACAAGTATGCTTCAATCTGAATTCAGATGCCATCAGTTCTTTTGGTACAGATAGCATTTTTTCATCATATGTCCTTCAGAGTTGTCTCAGATCATTGCATTACTGAGAATACTTATGTCATTTGTGGCTGATCACTTTACAATATTACTGTTACTTTGTACATGATACATTTCAATTTGCATTAGCTCATGATTTCTAAAAATATATCTATTCAAAAATCCTCCATTCTAACAATGGGATTCTACTTTCAAACTTTATTCAATGTATTTCTGATCATATTTTTCTTTTTTTCCCCCTTTCACCTTAGCATGTTTTTTCATGTACTTTCTACCAATGCACATTCAATATTTCTTTTAAATTCTGTGCCCAAATTCACCTTCAGTAAGGAGTCTCCCTGATCTATCAAATCTCATGTTATATACCTTAGTCAGCATTTTTTTTTTTTACATTACTAAATCTAATGGATAAAACATGTAATCAGCTACCACGCAATTATATCTGCCTGTCCAACTAAATTTTTGGTTCCTTTAGTAGTTTAATGAAACAAATGGATGATTTTTAAAGTAGAAGAAATTTATTATAGATGAAAAACTAAAACATAGAAAGATTAAATGACTTAACTAAAGTCACACAGATCGACTCATCTTTCTTTGCCTGAGTGAAAAGACTATTGTACTACTTGGGACAATACCACTTTCTTCATTTTTTTTAAACTAGACAAATGTTAAGTACCTGCCATAAATAAAGCCTATGTATTTCTATTTTTACAGTACTAAATAACATCTTAAGCTGCCTTTGGAAAGCTAAGGCATTTCATTAAAGGCCTGGTATAGAAAATGGAAGCTACTGTTATCTATATTTTACAGATGAGTATAATTGAGCCAGAGAGAAGTGAAGTGACTTGTCCAGGACCACACAGTAAATGTTTGATGTCAAATTTGAAGTCAGGTCATATAATCTGAGGTCCAGCACTCTATCCATTAAGCTAACTAGCTACAAAAGTATTCAGCTAAGAATGAGACAATCTCTGTTTGAATCCCTACTGTTTCTTACTACTATCTAACCTTAAGAGAAAATCATTTGCCTCCTATGGATCTTTTTTCTCAATTGTAAAAAGGGGAACTTAAATTAGGATAGGTCCCCAACCCGATTATGAGTTTTTTCTTATACCTCAGAACTAAATTTGTCTCTGCAAATTCTACCAAAAATTTCTATCCTAATTTGGAGTCTAGATACCTTAGACCCCAAAAAAGCAAGGCAACAGTTCTTCAAATGCTTAAACGAACAAGATTATGTGATAATCAACTATAATAAACTTGGCTCTTTTCAGCAATGAAATGATTCAGGCCAATTTCAATTAAACTTGTGATGGAGAGAGCCATCTGCATCCAGAGAAAGAACTTATGAGAACTGAATGTGGATCACAACATATTATCTTCACCTTTTGTGGTGGTGTTGTTTGCTTGCTTGTTTTTTTTTTTTCATTTTTTTCCCTTTCTGATTTGATTTTTCTTGTGCAGAATGATAAATGTGCAATTATGTTTAAAAGAATTGCACATGTTTAAACTATATTGTATAACTTGCTGTCTATGGAAGAAGAAAATGGGAAAGGAGGGAGAAAAATATGGAACACAAGGTTTTGTAGGTTTTGCAAGGTTAAATGTTGAAAACTATCTTTGCATAAAATGACAACTCTGAGATACCACTACACACCTGTCAGATTGGCTAAGATGACAGGAAAAAATAATGATGAATGCTGGAGGGGATGCGGGAAAACTGGGACACTGATGCATTGTTGGTGGAGTTGTGAACGAATCCAACCATTCTGGAGAGCAATCTGGAATTATGCCCAAAAAGTTATCAAATTGTGCATACCCTTTGATCCAGCAGTGTTTCTATTGGGCTTATATCCCAAAGAAATACTAAAGAAGGGAAAGGGACCTGTATGTGCCAAAATGTTTGTGGCAGCCCTATTTGTAGTGGCTAGAAGCTGGAAAGTGAGTGGATGCCCATCAATTGGAGAATGGCTGGGTAAATTGTGGTATGTGAATGTTATGGAATATTATTGTTCTGTAAGAAATGACCAGCAGGATGAATACAGAGAGGCCTGGCGAGACTTACATGAACTGATGGTAAATGAAATGAGGAGACCCAGGAGATCATTATACACTTCGACAACGATATTGTATGAGGATGTATTCTGATGTAAGTGGATTTCTTTGACAAAGAGACCTAACTGAGCTTCAACTGATAAATGATGGACAGAAGCAGCTACACCCAAAGAAAGAACACTGGGAAACGAATGCGAACTATCTGAATCTTTGTTTTTCTTCCCGGGTTATTTTTACCTTCTGAATCCAATTCTCCCTGTGCAACAAGAGAACTGTTCAGTTCTGCAAACATATATTATATCTAGGATATACTGCAACATATCTAACATATATAGGACTGCTTACCATCTAGGGGAGGAGGTGAAGAGAGGGAGAGGAAAAATTGGAACAGAAACGAGTGCAAGGGATAATGTTGTAAAAAAATTACCCTGGCATGGATTCTGTCAATATAAAGTTATTATAAAATAAAATAAAATATTAAAAAAAAAAGAAAAAAGAAAACTATCTTTGCATTTTGAAAAATAAAAAGCTTTTATAAAGAGGAAAAAAATGAGGGGCAGTTAGGTGGCACCATAGATAGAGGACCAGCCCTGAAGTCAGGAGGACCCAAGTTCAAATAGGGCCTCAGACACTTAACACTTCCTAACTGTGTGACCCTGGGCAAGTCACTTAACCCCAATTGCCTCAGGAAAAAAATAAATAAAAAGGAAAAATTTTAAAGAGAGAGAGAGAGAGAGAGAGAGAGAGAGAGAGAGAGAGAGAGTAAGAGACAGACAGACAAAAGGACAGACATAGAGAGAAGCAGAGACAGAGACAGGCTATTTTTCTCCACTTCAGATTTATTGTGGTTATACATCAATCCAGAATATATGTACTAGGAAACATATCTTCTGAATATAATCGATCTTTTATAATATCACTTCCTCTTTTTTTTTTAAATCACATGCTACATGCATTTATATTTTACAAAAATGTTAAGTTAATTACCAGAAAATATTAATTTTCCATGCACTTAAGGACTGCAGACAATGAACTATCTCTTCCACTTCTCATCTTTCCCACACCCCTCCTTCATTTGTTTCTTCTGTATCGTGAAAAGCACATCTACAGGGGTATGAAAGGTTAAGTCCCCATGACTATTATTAAAGGCTTCTCCATAGACATTAACAAAGTTGCCAATTAGTATTAATTGTTGCAATAGTTTCTTTGATTTAAAAAAAAATTACTCAGTTACAATTTTACCAAAGTTGTAAATATGTATATTAGAGTGAGCATGTATCTCTTTCAAAAAAAATATTTTTTTTAATGATGGCTGCTACAACTGAATATAATACTCCAGAGGTGAATGAATATGGAGCACAAGGGGACTCTAATCTCCCTGATCTTGGACATTAGATGTCTGATTGTAGCTATATATTGGATTTAGCAATATTAGAATATTAGATTTAGTAATACAACAGCTGCCATATCCTGCTGTTGACTTATAATGAAGTTGGAGGCCATTAAAACTCTGACAAATTTTTTTCATATGAACAGCTTTCTAAGAAGCTAATTTTATTAACCACTGTGTAAGACCTTACATTTATCCTCATGTTGTTATGCTGAACCACTCTGCATATTCTGTTGGAGTTAAAGGTCAAAAATAATCATGTTTATTCTACAAATGGATTCACATATTTCTTGCCCTATGGTCCAAGGATCTTTGGCCAACAAGTTGAAAAACATTGAAGTAGGTAATTAATAAGGCTTTCTCATTGTCCCTGAGACCTAAAATCTTCTACATGAGGGAAGAGGATGGGGAGAGGAATTTTTAAACCAAAAAAGAATCTTTGGAAACTTATCATGCTTGTAAGTAGAGGAGAACAGGCATCCTTGTATTGAGCAAGAGAGCAACTTAGTACTTATAAAATACAAGACTTTTTATGATATAAAATACAAGACTGTTTTTATGAGATTAAGAGAAGCAAAATGACTTGCCTTCATCCACCTTTAACCACTAGCCCTTTAATTAAACTCTACTGGCACATTTTCCCAAATACCCTACTTCCTCACTTTGTAATACCTGAGGTGTGATTTTCTGATTCTAGCTAATAAACCAAACTCATAGTACTTTTGAGAATGCAGTGGATTGAAGAATTCTAATAAACCTTAGAGTAAGGAAGAATGGAGATTTAGATCCCTTGTAATTTTCTTCATTGTGGCTTGTAAAGAATCAAATGTTTATAAAATAAAAATAAAACAACATATTTATGTTACACTTTTTACTTTAAATACATCAGCAATAATTAACACCTTAGATTGATAATGGTCATTTCAGGAATTTAGTTAGTGAATAATTAATAATTACCAATGATTATTTTGGTAGCTCATTATTTCTCTAATATTTTCATTTTAGTACTACTTTACAAGCTTTACTTCATATAACCCGAACATGCCTATGGGGTAGGCTGGGATGATATTAGCCTTAATTTTACAGTGTAGCTAAGTGGTACTCAGAGAAATTACATAACTCACTGAAAGTTCCTGAGGTAAGAGTCAAATGTCCCATTTCCCACCCAATGCTCTTTCCCACAAGTCTGAGATGGTCTCAGCCAATCTTTGTAGGGGATGCACTGACTCAGAGAGGGAAACTGTGTGTTTTATCCCTGGCCTTCCTGGAGAGTTCCTCGATCATCTACTTAGGCTCCCTTGATTAATATCAACTATAAAACCAGCAAGCCCCAATAGTGCCTCATACTGAAACACTATCTTGTTATTTGACAAAATCTACTAAGAAAATCAGAAAGTAATCTGGCAGAAATTATGTTTAGAACAATATTTCACCCCATGTATTTAATCTTGAGATTGATCTAGATATAAACATGATCTAGATTTAAAAGATCACATCCTAAACAAATCAGGTGAACAAAGAAGAAATTATCTTTCATATCTAAGGATGAGGAAAAGTTCATTGACAAATATGAGTTAAGATCACAGAGGATGCAATAGACAAGTATTCTGATTATATAAAACTGAAAACATAATAGTATAAAGTCCAATTCAAGTAATATAAGAGGAGAAACCATTAACTTAGGGGAAAATCTTGGCACCAAGTTTCTGTGATAAGTCTCATTTCTAAGATATATAATAAAGAACTCATTAAAATTCATAATATTTTTAAACATATATTATTTTAACTTAAAAATTCCTTTTCCCTAGTTAATAAATCACAGCGAGACCTTTGCAAAATGTTTTGTTTTTTAAAAAAAGTCATCTATTGATGTATGCATCAAAAAAAATTAGGAATACTTTTTTTCTCTGTATATTCTATTTTGACTCTCTCTGATTTAGGACTATGTTTTTGTCATAGAAATTAACTGCTCTTTCACTGTTAGATAAAATTCAATTGCAAATCCATCTGCTCTGGAGAGGTGATGGACTTAAGATGCAGAATAAGACACACACTGTCAGACACAGGAAATGTAAGAATTTGTTTTTCTTAAGTAAGCATATGCATTAAAAGAGTTTTGTTTTTCTTTCTTTTTTTCCCCTTCCCAATAAGGAGAGAACAGAGAGAAAAAAAGAAAGAAGAAATGAAAGAAAAAAAGAAAAAAGAAGAGTATCACTGAAGTATAATTTCTAAATTATGCAAAAAAAAAAAAAAAAAACAGAAGGCCAAAATAGCAAAAGAGCTTTGAAAACTAAAAACTGAACTTCTTAAAATTACTGTAACTTGTTAAAGCTGTAAGAGAGATTTATAGTTTCACATGATCATCCTTTTTGTTTAATATATCTATCAAATACCTGTCTTAACTTGGTGTTTACATTCAGAATAAATTTTTTTAGTCATTTACAAAATTTTCATAATACTTTTGAGAATGCAGTGGATTGAAAAACTTAAGTACTTTTACTCGATCTTTAACCACTTTCAAAATCTAAAACATTAATTTTCCTGTTGTTAAAAAAACTAAATAAATTATATGTAATTGTCATCAGCCATCAATTAACTGTTTTTAACCCCCTTTTCTCACTATAAATATTAAAGGAAATGACATTTTGAAGAGATTACCTTTGGTTTCTTCGACAGCAAGCTTATCACATATCTGCTTTTCATAAGTGCCAAGGTGTTCCAAGGCTTCTCTATAGAGCCCTGCTTCCCGCAAGACTTGATTTTGATACAAAAGAAGCTCACTATATTCATAATCCACTTTATCAGGAGATGTCTGCAGCAAATGGAACAATATTAATATTTTATCATAGTTTTTTTTTCAAATCAAAAAGTTTCTACATCCACAAAATACACAGAAAAATAAAAGGATAACACTTTAGATTAACAGATTTTCTTTTTTATACTTCAAGAATTTATAATTTCATTGGTAAGAACTCCCCCTACCAAAACGGATGACAAGTCCTCAAAAATTCCTATACTCTAGTTTCTAAGACGTGTTGTGACCAAAAGCTATTCACCTCTCAGCCAAATCAGCATTTTGATGTTCTCCAAATTTATCTAGAGTGGTATTCGAACATCAGATCCCAATACCGGGTGTATAGCAAAGCTTTTTAAACTGGTATAAAGGAGGGGGAATTTATACTTTGCTAACATGACTTTCAGCAGCTAAGGGTCACCTTTATGCCACAATGAGGCACCCAGACAGAACTACTTAATGAATTGAATTCATAAAAGTGATAAAATCCATGCAGTATTTAAAGTGATAAAATTTTAGACACAATAACAAAATTTCAACATCAGGCTTATAAAATTTTAATCCTAATATATTACCTGCTGTGTTTTCCTAAATTCTTCTAAAATTTTTGCTGCCATTTCATAATCTTCTAATAAATGGTATGCAATAGCATAGCCAATCCATGAGGCTCTTTGTGCAGGTCGAAGTTGAAGTAACTGATACCTCGTTTCCTGAAAAAGTTTTACCAATATATTTCCTGTTGTTATTCTGATACTTAAAAGTACTATATTATATAATACATTAAGTTAAGTTGGCAGCAAATAAACTGGGGTTTTATAAACAAAAGACAAGCAGTAAGGAGTAAAAGACAAACCATGATTTGGTGGATGTATTAAGAGCTAAAGAAAAAGCAACATTTAAGAATTACATATAACAATCAAATTGCATAGGTTTGTTTTCATTAAAAAAATTTTAAATGTACTCACACTAAAATAAAAAAAATTCTGAATACAAAAATATAGTTTCACATTAAATAGAATATCCAATCTTGATTCCTAGACTAACCCTTCTCAATAAAAAGTAAAATGGTCAAAGTTAGTGTCAACAGAAATACATGCAAGAAATTGCAGTTTCCAAAAAAACTTCTGAAGGTTTGTGGCAAATGGATATTTTATTTCAATAATGAAGAACTACCTCTAATCAGAAGGGTTTCAATTACAGAAGGAAATCTGTAAATTACAGATTTCAATGTAAAAACAAGACTATCAAAAATATTTGAGAACAGCAATTTCATCAAAAGAAATATGAAAATTTTAGCTTTTAGGATTAACTTGTTAATGAAAAGAATTCTAAAACTATAAAGAGTGTAGGAAATAAATGCAATATCTATATACTGTCAACAAATTGATGACATTACTGTCAATTTGATATTTTGAGACAATACACAGTCAATTTTATGTAACTGATCAGATGCAACCTTCTGAAGTAACCCACAGTTGCCTTTAACATCAAATAAACTATTACAGTGGAATAAAGATGATAAAGAGATCAAAATAAAAAGAATTCAAATTTCTCTTTCACAGAAAATAAATAACAATGAATTACAATGGGTGCAATGGGTGCAGCATTATTCTGTCCTAAAAATACTCTCTACACTTACTTTTCTGTATACTTACCCTATAACCCTCAAGGTCCCTCATCTGAATCTGTAATAAAGAGAGGTCCCTTAAGATCTGAAGATTGTCTTTATCCCATTTTAGTGCATTTCTGTAACACTTGATAGCTTCATCATACTTCTTGTCTGACCTTTGCAGAAGACCATAAACATGCCAACCTAAAGGAATTAGTTAAGGCCACTACAGAACTTAAAAGTGAAGAGGACATTCTTAAAACTACACTTTGTAAGAAGCTATATAAACTAGAGTAAATTATGTATATGAGCTCTCAAATAATATAGCTAACATTTATATAATGTTTTAAAATTTGCATTACATACTCCTCACAACCAGCCTGTGAAGTAAATAATCTATAGTCAATATTAATTTTCCCTATTTTACAAATGAGGAAACTAAGACCAAGTAAAGTTTTAAATTACTTTCTCATAGTCACACAGGTAAATATATCTGAGGAAGGACTGAAATCTAGATATTATCTTTTTACTTAAAGTAAGTGTTCTTTCCATTACACTATGCTATATAAATCTATTAGTCAAATAGTTGTTTACAATAACAAGAATGACCCTAATATAGCTATGATAAATCAATGAGCTACATTAATAACAAAGCAAAATCTACTTAATATTTATTAGAAAAGGATTATCCTTTATGCTTTTTGTGTATCCCATGGCATAAAACACAAAGGTAGTTTAAATAATAAAAATTTAATGATATTTTCTCTTCTTTCCTCACTCCTTTTATGTGATTTTTGAATTTTTCTCTATGTAGCTGATCACACCTGCTGATCATAATAAACATAATAATTTAGTAATCAACACATAATGGCATCATTGATTTAGTGTGGGAAGAACTTCCATATTTACTATATGGGATGCCAAAATAGCATACACCTATAAATTTTTACAGAGTAGAAATGAAGATAGAGGAGCTAATATTACTACATGACTAAAAATGTGGGATTTCCTCATTAAAACCCATGTCAAAAAGGATACACACATGGCTTTTCAAATCGTTTCTTAAGCCTCTACGAACCAGTTCATATGCCTCTTCTTTTTTTCCCAAGCAGTTCAATGTTAGTCCCTTCATGGCCAGAGTTTCTAAAGATTTAATGAAGATGAAAAAAAGAAAAAAAAAAAAAAATGACGTCAACATAGCCAAAAGACAATTGTGAAAGCATTTAGGAACTGATATGCAATGAATCAAAGGAGGGGAAGATTCTAAAGTTGCAGGGGGAAGGAACGGGACTCAAAACATGTTTACAGCTAACACACACACACACACACACACACACACACACACACACACACACACACACCCCAAAAGAAAAGAAAAAGAAGGAAAAGAAAAGAAAGTGACCAAGAAAACATTTAACAATTACCAAACCACATATCTACTCTCCCATCTACAGAAGCTCTTTATTGTGTCAGCTATACATAAATCAAATCAAGGGTCCCCCAATGAAGCTATTAGTAGGGAACAAGCAAGCTTTTATACAAGTGATATTCAACAACAGATCCATAATCATATCATTACCACTTTACAAGTGGCTGAAAAATGTAGATTCCACTGAGCTTGTTGATTTTGGAAAAAAAAAAAAAAAAAAACAAGAACATTTGATTTGGTAAAGGAAAAGAATGATATTTAAAACTCTCACTCCAATCATTCAAGATTCTCCGAAATACATGACAGAAATAACTCTAGTTAAAAATCTCCTGATCATAAACAGCAGGAGAAGGGGAAAAAATTAGTAATAAAAAGTTGTATGATTGCCATGGTGGGAGAGAAGATTGTCTATTGCAGAGTTCAAACTGAATAGTTTTTTTGTGTGGATGGTGAGATCTTCCAGATGCTATTGTTCAGATGACAAATGTGTCTGTTGCATGAAAATCTTGAAACAAATATTTCTGAGCCTCCTGGAAAAGAAATCTAAAACAACTAAAAAGAGTTTTGCTTGACTATCCACACTTATAAGATTAAGTGGATAAAGAATGTCTACTGCTCAGATTATGACATAATTTGACTGGAAATCTATAGTTTATCCATCAATATGTATAAGGGAGATAGACAATATTCATGGATTTTGAGTTGGGTCTGGAACCAAATAGGAGAAGAGTAAAATGGCTTCACTTAGAAAAATTACATGTCTTCCTTAATGACTTCAAATTTCCCATGGAAACAAATACCCATGTTAAATACTGACATATCACTGCTGCTATGTGGCATCCAGACATGCAATACAACATTCTTCAGAGAATTAGAAATTAATGCTAAATAGACTATGGCAGATGTGTATGATTGTTTTGAGCAGACAGCAACATATAACCAACAAAAGAACTTAAAATAAGAATAGTACTAAAATATACCATCAAGGAAATTTACAATAGGAAGAGAAGACACGCTGTTAAGAGCAAGCAATGAAAAGAGGATATCCAGAGTGATCCACTGGTACCTTGATGACTGAAGAAAGCTAGGAATGCTTTCATCTCCTGTGACGAACTTACAGAAGGACATGCACAAGAAGAGTACAAGGTATTTAGGCATGAAGGGGCTGTGATCTGCATCCCTGGAGGAACTCACAGATCTACTTGAACATGAGAGACTACTCAAGTAGTCTCTTAATCTTAGCACAGTTTTAAGCTTTAGGGCTTAAGACTTCTGGGACATCCTGTGTATAAAGTATAAATGACAAATGCTAAAATTTAAGAAGGAGTTCAGGAAACATGGGGAAGATATCAAGTGCATGCAGAACTAAAATCAAAATACAGAGGAAAGTAATCAATGTGATTTTAGTTATGTAGAAATAGAATGAGACTGGCACATGCTAATAGAATCAATGATACAAAGGTGGCCCTCTGGTCCATTCACTCTAATCCCCTAATTTTACAGATGAGAAAACTGAATCTCAGGGTGTTAAACTGTAGCCAGTTATTATCTTTACATGTCTCCTGCTGGGGGGACGGGAGGGGTTTAACAGATTCTACATCAATGGCCTGGAAACCAGTAACTTAGTAAACTATAAATTAACATCATCTATATTGTACTGAATTTTTTTTTTTTGGTCATACATGTTCCAATTACATTTTAACCTATTTTGGAGCAGTAGGTACTTGTACCTGCAAGTCTTACATTTCTCGTCTACACAGTTGACAAGTATTAATTATCATATGTGGTAATATCTACTGAGAAAAGACCATGTAATCTCACAGAATTATTATGATTGGGGTTCATATTGCAAAACTATTGTATACATAAAACATTTTTATAAAATGAAGCCCCATGGCATGTCAGTCTTAACTTCTGAAATGTATCTAGGATCATCCTATCTTTAACACATAATTTTGCTCCAAAGCCAGTGTTATGCTGATATCCTGGTGCAGAGATCCCTGGGGTCCACAAGATTAAAACTAATTTCATAATAATATTAAGACATTTTAATTTCTAATGAAATAAATATTATTAGATACAACCTCCATAAAAGTTCTGGGATTTGAAAGGGAGATGCTCAATAATTTAAGAGAGTAAAGAGGTTCTAATACCAAAAAGTTTAAGAACTTTTATCAAATGTATAGAGTTACATATACAATTGTCTTTAAATGTGTAGGTGTACCAACTCATAGCTAAATCTTACTTGAATTCAACTCAATACAACAAGTATTTATTGAAAGTGTCAAGTTTAAGTACTCTTTAGATACTAGGGATACAAGAAGTCATTGGGTCTCAGATAGATGGAGAACCCACCCCATCTAGAAGTGGCCCGATCCACTTCCTTTTAGATAGTTCCAATCATTAGCATACCAAACCTACTCATTTCACTTTCTGGAGACAAAAAGAACAAATCTAGTTATCTCTTCCACAAGACATTCAAATATTTAAACACACTTATCAGGACTCACTAGTTTCATCAAAGGACCATTTTATAATGGACCTTTTTAAGATCCAGGATTGCCTCCTCTGGTGCTTTTCAATTTATCAATACCCTTCTTAATTGTGGTGCCTGAAACAGAAAACAATACTCCAAAGGAATTTGGATATGGGCAAAGAATATATATGTTCATATTCTTTTTCTTAGAAGCTATGCTTCCCTTAATGTAGGTCTGAGGCTGCCATTAGTTTTTGGCTGCTAGTTTTCTGACTCAATGAGATTGTAATCTACTCAAAATCCTAAATTATTTTTAGATCTCTCCTTTTCCCACTTCATAATGTGAAATTAATTTTCTAAGCCCAACTGCAAAACTTTAGAATTTCATTTTTGTAGAATCTATTTAATAGTTAAGTCCACCAATACATTCATATATGAATCTATGCATTACATTAGTAATGTGTGTCAAAAACAAATTTTAAAATAATGAAATAAAGAAATTTTAACTATTTTATTTATTAACACAAGTCCTTTTCACTCACTCTAAAATTTTTTCTCATTAAAATGTTTTTAGTGAAAACAATGTGATTTTGCTTTATTAATTTAGAAAATCATGATTTAAAATCCTGTTATACAACAATTATAATGTGTTCTTTTAAATTCTTTCTTTTAATGACTTTCAAAAACTAGGGGCAAGGAGAACCTCACAAAGATCTCATCTACAAAGGTTTTTGTTTGAAGCTCAGAGTAAATTTTTATTTTCATCTTTAAAAAATTTTTAAAGTGTGCAGATAAAGAGTTTTGATAGGTGACATACATTATTTTTGGTATTCAAATGTCATGTGGCTTCAAACCATAATTAATGTCTAAAGACACTGTACATTTAAGTTACGTTTCATTGTTAATGGTAATAAAGGGGAAGGGGGGAAAAAAAGATAATTGTTGCCAAGATTATGGGAGTACAAGCACATTGATACACAATTGTTGGAACTATGAATTGGTCCAACATTCTAGAAAGCAATTTGGAATGATGACCAAAACCATATCTAAGATATGCATATAAAATGTGCACATCTTTTGAGTCAGCAATACCATTACTATTCTTATACCCCAAAAAAGAACAAAGAAGAAAAAGATGTATATGTATAAAAATATTTATACCTATTCTTTTGTTATAACCAAGAACTGGAAACTAATGGCATGCCCATCAATTGAAGGATGGTTGAACAAATGAGAAAATGAATGTGATAGAATATTAGAATTGATAAGAGAGATTACTTCAGAGAAACTGGGAAGAACTATATAAAATGATGAGAAGTAAATTGAGCAGAAAGAGGGGAGCATTTTATATCAAAACAATCTTGTAAAGAAACAACTTTGACAGACACAAGTTTGATCAATGCAGTGATATACTATGACTCCAAAAGACTAATGAGGAAACATGATAACAAATTCTGAAAGAGAATAATGGATCCAAGGTACAAAATAAGACATACATTTTTCAGACACTATCAATGAGGGAATTTGTTTTGCTTGACCACACATGTTAAAAAAAGGTTGTTTTCCTCTTTGCCCAATTTCCTTCCTTGCCCCCTTCCTTTAAAATACAAGGTGAGAAGAAAAGGGAATAGAGCAAGGATCCCCCACCCCCGCAAAAAAGGGGAAGGGGGGAATTGTTGTATATGGAACTGATGCAGAGTGAAATAAGCAGATTCAAGAAAACAATATACACAGTAAACTACAGCAATCTAAAGAACAAATCATAAAATCAAATGTAAATTTAATGAAATTATAAAGATAAAATGGGACTCAAATGAAGGGATATGAGAAAATAAATACCCCCAAACCACCCTTTCAGAGAGGTCTACAGATGTTATATATTGCACATATTCAGACTTTTTCAAGTATTACTCAATTGTGTTCTTTTCTTTTCCCTCTCCAAAAAAATCCTACTTGGCATATGGGACCAGCTTCCTGGAAGGTGCAAAAGGAGGAATAAATGGGATATTATAATAATGTCAGAACCAAAAATGTCAATTAAAAAGTTTTTTTGTTAAAAAGGGAAGAAAATCATAAACAAGCTAGGCAGTTTTACAAATTTTATATTTATATTTTTTAAAAAAACTTAATTATTAAGATTTGCAATTTCATGTATAAATTTTTTCTCTTTTACTAAGCATATAGAAATGCTTATTTTATTTTATGTCTAAAAGTTCAGGAAAAGAAATATACACACAAAATTCCTCCTCCCCACTTTTACCTATTAGTTTTCTTCCTCATAAGGTCTACTTATCTAGTCAAACAACCATGTTTTCATTTTGAAGTCTCAGCTAGGTAAAAATCTCCTCTTTTTCAGTGCCTAAATTTGGGGCATATATCTTCAGATTTTTAGGGTTAAGGGTTTTATCAATGGTTCCTTTCTTGGGTTCTGTCTCCTATAAACTGAAGCTCTCAACTACTAATCTACTATCACCTAAACAATTTCCTCCCTAACATTTTTCATTTAAAGACCTCATTAAATTTCAAAGATATTAAGCAACTGCATCCTTCCCAACCTTTGTTAGATGTACTCTATCTTTGGTCAGGAATTTGACATCCCCTATATCATAGTCTAAATCCCAATTTCAGACACTATCTTTTTAACCAAATCATTTCTAAGATCAATCTTTCTCTTCAGGATCCTTTGCCTTCAGTTGGTAACAGTAAGGAAAATACAACATTTACCTATGTAATTTATAATAGGGCAACCTCTCCCCACCAAAAAGAAAGGAAAAGGGGGGGGGGGGAGAGGAGGGGGGATTTTGCATATGATTTATGTGAACTAATGCTGGGGGAAATGAGCAGAATCAAAAAAACCCAAAACACATATTAAAACAATATAAATAACACACCCCCAAAAATCAAAAGTTAATAGAATGAAATTATAAAAATCAAGACCTCATAACTTTTGATAACACTTTAGGTTTTTTCTGGCATGATTCCTCATGAATCATTATTTTACACATATCGGGAGGCTCTCTTTGTGGGATATATAACTAGGGAATACAATGAACTTCTCAACTGTAGTTGTCAGATCACCAAATAGCCTCCTCAATAAGCAAGGATTCACCCACTTTTTTTTGTGGCTCAAATTCTTTAATATTTAATATTCTGTGGTCTGTTGCACAAGTGAATAAAATACTGTAGTATTTAATTGCCTTAAGATAAGGTCATTCTTTACAGACTTAGGAAATCATTCTTAGGATAGCTTCTACAACAAACAGGATGACATTTATGCTATGATGACACATAATCAGTAGGATGAACATGTCATATTCCCACATAATTTTGATCTCTTCTACTATCATCCACTTGTCTTTCTCAGACCATTACTGTATATTCCCTTCACCTAACAATAATACTTTTACTCTATATGTTCTTAACAAGAGTCAAATCTTTCTCCCATCTCAGATCCTTCTTTTTTTGCAATTAAGCTTAGATTATATTACTATTAGGAAAATGTCTCTGTCCCCAATATTCTAGAATGTAGAGAAGTAATTATGAGGTATTTTCACCTTTTCCTGCAGAGAGGAGATCAGCCTACATTTACTTAGAACACAGATAAAGAGCCTGATGGAGATTTTCAAACTTGGTTATTGACTGTTTTTTGAGACTTGTGAGCCATAATAACTCTTAAAAATAAAATAAAATAATAACCTGATAATCCCACTCAGCTACTTTTCCCTGGCCTCTAAAACTCACAGCTATATCCCAGCTGTGTAAGTAAGAAAGCAAAAGCAGAAATACAATGGCAACAGCAATATAAACAGAAAAGCACAAAAAAGGGAAACTGGATACTTTCTAATATGGCCCAATCCTGGTCTCAATGAAGAGCTAAGAAAATATATTTCCCTCAACTTGTTGTAGAGTCAGGGAAATATGGGTAATAAATACTACATATGCTATCAACTACAACTGAAAAAGCAAAAGGTTTTACCAAACAATTATTTTCCCCTCTTTTTTTTTTTTAAACCATCTTTCTTATAAGGAATGATTCTCTGGATCTGGTAAAGGGACAGATCATAACAATATAAAAGCAAAAAGTATTAGTAACAGTAATACTAACTCCACACGTATCAAATTAATTTCTCTTTTGATGAGAAATTATTAAATGTCTTCCATTAAAGCCTGCTTTTTAAATCCAACCAACAGGGGAAAAAATTTTATATAAGCAAAATTTCAAACCAAACCCAGAATATTTTACTGAGAGAATTACTTCTCACCAAAATATATTAAAACAAGTAAGTCCCAAAATGAAAAGAAGCATTTTATGAAACAAAATCTAAAAGATATAAAATAATTTGTATGTTCTGATGGTTTCATATGGCAAAAATAAAAGTAAAGAAGTAAGGGGGTAATAACTGAAGAAATCATTCTTTGCAAAGATGAAGAATTTGGGGATTAATACCAATTACAATCCATCAGATAAAATTAAAAACAAAAGTAGTATAAAAAAGCAACAAGATTATTTTACTAAATAAATTAGTGGTCAAAAGAAAATTCTGGCTATCCAATCTTTGGCAGAAAATAACACTGGACCAAACTATAAGTTTCACAACAACACTATTAATAAATTATAACCAAGGCCCACCTTAAATTGCAGGATGGTGACTGTTTCCTCTGACTGTCCCTAGCCAATGGGAAGGTAGACTGACGAAGTCACACAATGGCAGCAAAGAAGGCAGAGAATTACTAAATAAGGCAATATTCCTGAGTCAGATTTTCATAAATCTATATTACTGGATGGATAAAACAAATTCATTCCCTAATTCTGCCAATGCTAAGTTTAAATTCTGCTAAGTGAAGTATGTTCCTGAACAATAATAAATACTTATTATCTAAAAGTATATTACATTAAATAAGTTTTAAACTTCAACATAAAATAGCTATTATCCAGAATTTTTTAAAAAATATTTAAACTCACCTCCATGCTCTGCAAATTTGGGATTTGAGAGGATTTGTTTACAAAACTTCAATCCATTTCTGTATTGTTTGTGTTCATAGCATCTCTGTTGATAAAAAAATATATATATTAGAAAAGAAGTTTAGCAATAATTGCAAAATACTCTTTTCGGTACATTAAGAAGTCACAGACAATAGAGAGCCTTTCTTGTAGCTGGGAAAAAAGGATTCAAGTCCTGCCTCTGCCACATCTTAACTGTGTGATTGTGGGTGACTCACTTATTGTATCAGTGCCCCCAGGAATTTTCTAACTAAAAAGTTCTGACAAATGGCAGCTCTTCATTATTAGAAGATGTTTCTACAACACGAGTATCTTACATAGATATTATCACATCAGATGCCCAATGCCACTACCTGCTCAACAAATATGAATAAATAAAACTGATCACTATAATTTTATAGAAACACTCAAAATCATGGGCTGTATCCTTGAATTAAAAACAATTAACTTTAGTAAAGGAGGATCTAAAACAGACTCATATAAATATCAGCTTTTGTGTACATTACCAATAAAACCCAAGAGGAAGAACTAGAAGCAGCGATTAAATGCAAATAACTACAAAAATGTATAAAATATGTGGAAGTCCATTTACCAAATACACAATGCAAGATCTAAAGGAAAACTACAAGACACTTTAAAAAATACAGACTTAAATAGATATTAATTGCTCATACTTGTGTCATGACAATATAAAAAAATAAGAATACACCCAAATTAACATATATTCAGTATCATGCCAAACCATCAAATGGCTACTTTATAGAAATAGAAAAAAATAACAATTCATTTGGCAGTTGAAAAATTTCAAGAATCTCAAGAGAAATCAGGAAGAAAAAAAAACAAGAGGAGTAAAAAAAAAAAAAGGTCTAGCAGTACCAGAAAAATCAAACCATATTACTAAGTAGTCATTATCAAACTACTTGGTACTGATTGAGAAGGAGAAAAGTTTATCAGTGGAACAGAGTGATAAAAGATACACAGAAACAAAGTAATGGAGTATTCAATAATCCTAAGGACCTTATTTACTGCATTAAGAATTTACTACTTAAAAACTGCTGGGAAAACTGGAAAGCTGTCATAACACTGTACACAATGACAAATTTCAAATAGATATACGCCTTTCATATAAAAGGTCATATCATAAATTAGAGGAACAAAGGAGGAGATGCCTTCTACAAGATAAATATCAAATAGTTCTTGACCAAAAAGAAAGGATAAAGATGACCAAAGGGGAAAAAAATAATTTTGAATACATAAAATTTAAGTTTTTACATTAGAAAAATCCATTCAGTTTGAACTAAAAAGCAAACAATTATTCAAGAGGAAAAATAAATCTTTGTAGTAAATTCTTCTGATAACTATATGGTACCTAAAATTTCTAAAGAACTGATTCCAATATATAATAGAACAAGAGTCATTCTCTATAAAAGCCAAAATGCAAACGAGTAATTCTCAAAATCCTCTAAGGCTCCACTTCACATTTATCATATTGAAAAAGACAACAAAATAGGAAAATGGTAATTGTTGGAAATGTGCCCAGAAGAAATTTACATTTTTGAAAAAGGAAATATAGAGAGTGTTAAATAAAGGCCAAGTAATTTTGGAAATGTGACTGAAGGACATCAGGAACTAGGATTTGAGGGGGATGTTTCTTCAAACTAAAAAGATCTGGCTGTAATAATGTCCCTGTAACTCAGATGTACAAAAATATTTATTGCAGCACTTTATTGTAACAAAGAACTAGTAATGGCTGAACATATCATATTTGAATGTAATGGAATTTTGCAACAAAAAAATGAGAAAATGCGATGGATTCAGAGAATCAAGGAAAGACTTATGTGAAGTAATAGAAAAAGAAATTAGTAGAACCAGAACAATTTATACAGTGACTACACAGTTGTTAGAAAAAACAATTTTGAACCATTCAAGAACTCTGATCAACGTGATAACCAAAGACAACAAAATCATATTTCTCATCTCTTGATTGAGGTGATCGGGCTAAAATTGCAGAATGAGAGCAAATGTATTAATTTATTTTATTTAAATGCAACTTTATTATAAAGGGGAAAGTGGGAAACAAAGGAAGGAAAGAGGAAGGGAAAGGAGACCATTAATGAAACATTTTTAAAATGCAGAGATGAAAGAAAGTAAGAGCCAGGGAAGAAACAAACAAGGAGTTTTAGAACTAATATGTTAAATTTGTTATACCACTAAAAAATTCAATTATTTGTAATAAAGATTCACAGTTTTATACATAATTCCTTTTTTTCTATTCTTCATATGAAAATGTGATATTTATTGATTTTTGCCAATATCGTGTTTTATAATAATCAATAAAAATAATACAAAGTTCATAAAGAGCAAACACAAGTCAATTTAGTATTGTGATGAATATACTTTTAAAACTATAAATAACAATTCAGTTTCCCATGCAACCTTTTTTATTCATTGTATCCTGAAATGTTTGTATTACTCATACGATATATATAAGCTGAGGGAAGGAATAAACATTGATAGATGGCAAAGAGAAAGTTGAGCTATTCATCAATGTGTATAAGTGTAAAAAAATTCAATGATACGTCAAAAAGCAAGAAAAGTAATAGTTCTTTCTCTGACCTGACTGTTAGGTGGTATATCAAAAGATTTAAATAGATATTAATTGCTCATACTTATGTCATGACAATATAAAAAAATCTTGCTTAAAATTTCAGCTCACTTCCAGGAAAAGGAGCAAAGATAAATTAGGAGCTATATGCAAAAAATTAACATCATCTGGAATTATATGCCAGGATGAAATTATATTAGAAAATTCCAATGAACACCAACATTTTTGAAAACCTTCTGTGGAATGAAATACTGTTACAAGTGGTTAGAAATCACATTTTCTCTAGTCTCTTCCCACTCCAAACTATCCTCCACAGACCTGCCAAGGTAATTTTCCTAAAGCACAAATTTGACCATGTTACAAATCATGAATGAAAATTGACCAGATTTCTAACAAAAGGGCAAAATGAAGAAGAGAATCTAATGAGTATCATCTAAAAAGAAAACTTCTAGGAATGCTATAGCCAAACCTTCCATAACAGAGGAAAAAAAATACTATAAATAGCTGGAACGAGTGCAAGTAATAGATGGAAAGAGTGCAAGTACTGAATCACAGTTTCTATTATAAATGAGTGTAGCTACTGAAATGCTATAGTCCAAATAGCAAAAGATATAAACTTACAACCAAGAATAACTTGGGGGGAGGGGAGAATGACCTTTAACTGAACAATTTTCAAGCATTCCTGAAATGTTGGCTCTTTTGTCGTTTTAAACAAGAGTCAAGAGAAATCTATAAAGGCAAAATTATTTGAAGTGACTGTATGATGATGAAAAGCCAATATTCTAATAGGAATAATTCTAATTCTAATAAAAAACCAACTATCCCTTCAGTATTTTAATGTCTTCAAAAGATAAGAGTGAGCTAAGAAAAACCGAATCTGAAAGTGAATTGTTTTTCTTCTGGGGGTTTAAAGAGGGGAATAATCAGGAAGAGTAAAATGAAGAAAAGGAAAAAGTGAGGGAAGAACTTATCTCAGAGTATTCCAATCAGAGTACCTAAGGAGTCTATAGAAAAAAGAAAGGGAAAAAGGGTATCACTTAAACCTTACTTTAATCTGAAATAGTCAAAACAAGATAGAATACAGACAAATTCATGCAGATTGATGTAAAAATGGATTCCACTAAACAAAATAGAAGGAAATTAGGTGAGTGGAAAGAGAGTAATAAGACAGGGTGGAGTGCAGAAAATAATGGTAATGGGGGAGTGAAAAAGTAAAGAAAAGGGGAATTAGAAACTATGGTTATAATCTGGGTAGGAGAAAAGAGGGGAAGTAGAGTAGAAGCAGATTGCATCAAGCACAGTTCAAGTTTCTAAGTACACTCTTCTCTTACCAGAGGCAAAAAAAAAAAAAAAAAAAAAAAAAAAAAAAAAAAAAAAAAAACACTTTGAGAAAGTATGAGATGTAGGATAAACTACTATTAACTATTAAAATGAATGGGATGAATTTACTCACAAAATGGAAGAGGTTAAATGGATCAGAAAGCAGAGTATAGCATATATCATTTTATTATCCTTTACTTCATTACACTTGAAGATACTGCATTTTTATAAACTGAAAATTTCTGGTAATCCTAAATCAAGTAAGTCTATCAGGATCATTTTTCCAACAGCATGTGTTCACATCATGTTTCTGTCACGTTTTGGTAATACCAACAATATTTCAAACTTTTTCATTATTATTATACCTATTATAGAGATCTGTGATAAAGGATCTTTGATATTAAATTGTTTTGGGGTATTAAAGACTTGTATCCATATAAGATGTAAATTTAATTTAAAAAAATGTCATGTGTTCTGACTGTTCCACCAATTGGATATTTCTCCATCTCTTTCCCTTCTCCTTGGTTCTCCCCCTTCCCTGAGACTCAACAATATTGAAAGAATATTACATAAACTTTGTGGATAAAGCAGCAGTAGGGTTTGAGAAAATACTTCCAATTTTGAAAGATGGTCTACTGTGGGCAAAATGCTATCAAACAGCATCACACACTACAGAGAAATCTTTCACAAAAGTATCAATCCATGCAGCAAACTTCATAGTGGTCTTATTTTAAGAAATTGCTATAGTCACCCCAACTTCTTCAGTCACTACTATCCTGTCTGGATCAGTCAGCAGACATCAACATCAAGTCAAAACGCTTGACTAGCAAAAAAGATTATGATTTGCTAAAGGTTCAGGTGTTTATAAGCACATTTTGGCAATAAAAATTTTTTAATTAAGATATACACTTTTTAGACATAGTATTATTGCACACTTAAAAGACTACAATGTAGTGTAAGCATAACATTTACATGTAATAGAAACCAAAACCAAAAAATTCATTTTACTCTTTTATTGTAATATTTTCTTAACTGTGGTAGTTTGCAACCAAATCCACAATATCTCCAAGTTATGCCTGTGCAATATGTTGTTTATAGAATAACACACTTAATATAATTATTCAAACAAAATTAAACTAAGTGTATAAGCATAATCTATAAATGCTTCAGCTGAACTAAAAAAAAAAAAAAAAAAGCACAACCCCAGATGAGGAAATAGTAAAAATAGATTTAATTTTAAAAAGTAGAATTATATTAAGCTTAAAAACACTATATACAATGAACTAATATACATATTTAACATATTCATCAAATGACTTATTACCTAAATATTTAGCATGAATAGAATTTTTAAAAAGTTAGACACAATATCTGACAATTACTGAACAGAAATGCAAAGGGCCATACATATCTCTCAGTATTGTATGGCACCTTAGCAAAAAGAGTAAGAGAGAAAAATAGAGACAAACAGGCATGTATTAGGGCCATAAAAAGTTTACACACACACACACACACACACACACACACAAAACAGAAATATCAAATTACATCTTTTATTGGCCATAAGGCAATAAAAGGCCACTGAAGAAAGGATTAAAAAGTAATTGAAGATTATATAATTTAATCCTAAAAAAACTGGTGGCTCTGGAACTTGCATTATAATTACTTATATATACACAGTATATCTTATTCTACTACTAAGCTGTAAGATTCTGAAGACAGGGCTAATTTCATTTTTATCTTTATAAGCTGATTCCTCATCTTTAAATTGGGAATCACAATACTTGCATGACCTCACAGGTTGTTGTGAGGGAAGCTATTTAACATACTTCAATGTACTTCAATGATCCATAATTTTGTCCATGTGAGGTCTCCTTCTTTGCCTCAGCTGACAATTTCCATGAGTTTCTATGATGGAAAGAAAAAATGCATCATTTGGTGATCAACCTTTAGATGGTAAGTTTCTCTAAACTTACCTTGACTGGTTCTCTGACAGCAGAGCCCATCCCTGGATACAGACTCAAAAAAGCCTCTCTGGTGGTAGGTTCTACAAGAACTTGTGCTTCATTAACACAGCTTTTTAAGAACCAAGAATCACCTCCAAACAACTATGCAACATTGGAATACATCAATAGAGAAAGATACGTATAAATTTGAGTTACTACTAACCGTGGCACAGTGCATTGCACGTGGCATGCATTAAGTAAATGCCTGCTAAACTGAAATAAGAGTCAGGACAAGGCGACTAAAATCTGACTTTATAAGAAATGACTGTGGATGGCAAGTGAGGCATCACAGAAATTCAAAGTTGGAAAGGAACTCAAAAAACTATTCAACTAAGAAACAAATGAATATACTTTGCATCTCACTCCCAAAATTTAGAAAATGATTTTCAAATTTCAAAATTTTATTTTAATAACTGTCCTCATCCCAATCTGAAATGCCAACAATGAATGATATAAAATGGTTTTATATCTAAACAAGCAAAGAAAAACTTTGTATTTTAATATGAATAAAAAGAAATTCTGCTCTTTGGTTTCTTAGAGTCTCCTTTACTAATCATGCCCAGCCAACAATCCACCTCCAACAGAAAACCATAGCAGATCAGGATCCCTAAAAGAGCTGGATTGGGACTAGAGAGGCAAGTAACTCACTTCACCCCAATGGTGTCATAACTATTCCTAGCAAAATTGACATTAGCTTATTTATTTTTCTCCCACTCCCCAACCAAGGCACAAAAAAGACTTCTCCTTCTAACCCTGATCCTAACCCTAAATGCAATGAGATGAATCATTAAACACTTAAGGATTTATCAAGCTCTGTTCTAGTCCAAGATCTACTCATGGTAGAAAATGATAGTACCTTGTCCAAAATCACATGGATAACAATTGCAGGATTAGAAATTAGTCCTAGAGAGTCTCTTGATAATATTATTCTTTCCACTATGCCTTACTGGGTACCTTCATCTGAATTGGAATAAATATTCTTTATCTTATCCAAAAAAAAAAAAAAATTGTGAATAAACTGAAAAAAATATTGACTTTATATATAATGCAACAATAATTCGAAATGTGTACAATACATATATATATTTGTACAGATATATAAATACACATATTTAAATATATACACAGATGTTTGTAATATCTATATTTATACGTTTTTTAATAAAAAGGAATCAAAGGAGATATACTGCATAATTATAAGAAAATAAAGATTCTTAACTATACATACAAAGATAAAAAGTGATCATGAAAGGTAAAATGGATAATTTCAAAATTTTACAATTTCAAAACTTTGCAAGATGAAAAAACATTTGCATGAACAAAAAGAATAACCCTAAAATTTAAAGAGAAGCAATTAATACTAAAAGAATCAGATGCATCAACTGATACATTTTTTAAGACACCATAAAACTCAAAAAGACAGGTATTTCTATTTCATGACTTGTTCTACATTTCATTATCAAGAGTCCTTAGCAGGACTTTTCAAAGATTTTTCAAAAAATAAAACAAGCACATGAATAAATAAATGGAGCACGTGAGGGCATATCTTTTGACCAGATATCAAAGAAAGCAAATATTTAAACATTTTATACTTTATTGTTAAAAAAAAAAAAAGTCCCTACATTCATTTGTATTGGGTTTCTTTGCCAATTATTATTCTTTTCCATTGGAAAAAGCAATAGAATTTGTCAAATATTTATAAAACATAATAAAATAAAATTTTATTATTGCATGTATTTTTTCTAGTTATTCATATTTTCAGAATTTATAATTAGGATATCAAAATAATATAGGTTTGCTTGTCTCCTCAACTGATGCAAGCAAAGTCCAAGAGATCTTCAATGAACACATTTTAGAATAAGAAATATCTCTCATCTGAGTCACTGAATGGTAAATTTTCAGACATTGAACTTAATGATGTAAATGTTATGACTGCAATGTGTGAAACGGAGCTCATTTGATTCCAGCAACGATGAGTCCATCAGTAAAGTTTCTCATACAGCAGACAATCTAAAAGTCATTAGCAAAAGGGTTTTCAAACCCAAGTTTATGACAAAAGAGATGAAGAGCCACAATGTCTGAAAAGTAAAAATGGTTCTTTTTGGCAATGAGAGTGTAAAGTCACTTATAATAGCTAAATGTTACTCTATTTCAATTAGGCCCTATCTCATTTTAGTGAGTCAATGTTTATAAATATTCAGGAATATATAAAGGCCAATGAGTGTTAACAAGTTTGTTATATTAGACATTTTTTTAAAGTTCATTGATCTTATTGTCACATCATCAGTAAAAGAAATCCATAAAAAGCATATGAAATAGTTCCTAAGGCATGTCCTTTATTCAATAAAATTACACCACATTGTCAATTCCTAGAAGTAATCAGGTATTTTTGCTTTGATATGAAAAATGTAGGCAAGTTTCTAGCTATATTCCATGCAAGGAATGCTTTCCTTCTTTATCTCTAGACCTTCTGGCTTCTTTTAAGTCCCAACTAAAGTCCTATCTTCTAAAGAAGTTTTTCCCAACACTTCTCAATTCTCTTGTATCTCCTCTCTCAATTAGTTCCTATTTAAACTGTACATAGCTTGTTTGTGCATAATTGTTTATTTGCATGATGTCTTCTCCATTAAACTATTAGCTTCTTGAGGGCCTTTTGCCTCTTTTTGTACACTCAATTTCCCAGTTCCTAGAAAAAAGCAAGTATTTAATAATTTTTTACTAACTGACCTTATGGATTAAAAAAAGGTGCAGTGTGTCAAGTAAAGTGCATTCATATTCAATGGAAGTTTTCTTAAGTTCTAGTCTTTCTTGTATTAATTGGAGGAAAAATATCTCTATGGCAAATTTCTTATAAAGGCCTAATATTCAAAACAAAGAGGCAGCATAAAGAAAAGGCAATACAATAAGGACCCTGCCAAAAGAGACCTAGAATATATATCAGAAAAGCTTGTTTTTTTTCTCACCATCCCCAAATCTGATTTTTCTTCTACAGCATGATAACTGTGGAAATAGGTTTAGAACTGCACATGTTTAATCTACATTGAATTACCTGCTGTCTAGGGGAGGGGGGATGTGAGGATGGCCAGAGAAAAATTTGGAAGATAAAGTTTTGCAAAGATAGTTTTTTGAAAACTATCTTTGCATGTATTTTGAAAAATAAAAAGCTATTTATTAACATATGGATGGATGGATGTACATAGATACATATGTATGTATGTATTAGACCAAAGCCTAACAGCTCAACATCAGGAAACAGAAAGGGCTATAGAATGGTGGAGGAGCATGAAATGGTGCAGGAGCATGCTCAAAGGGAGCATTCTTATTCCTTAGGGCAAAAAGGCCTAGACCTAAACAGACTACCCCAAGACTCAAGGCTAGACACCACAAAAGGAACAGGTGCTGTCAGCTTTGTCATCCATAACTCAGTTTCAGATCATAAATCAAGAGCTGAATGAAAAAAGGAACTGTAGACCAAGCTGATGTTCTCAAGTAGAGAGCAGTGGAATGTTTTGGGCAATAGATCCCAGTTCAGATGCCAGTATCTGAGTTGCAGCTTCTAGTCTAATCTGATTCCCAGATTAAAAAGAATCTTGACATTTTGTCACTCTCAATCAACAGATTTTCCAACTAGTTGAAAAATACTCCAGCAACTCTACTACTGATCAGACCCAAATCCAGAGATCAGGAGCTTCCAGAGCTCAGACTAGGAGGAAGCACTTAGATTTTGCCCTGGATTAGACCACTTAAGAGCACTGAAAGCTAGCAGGTCCCCAGACTGAATTGCTCCTGAGATCCTACAATAATATAATACTTCAAGAAATGCCAGTAAAAGGAATCAGCTGAAACATTCCCTCAAGATATGCATAGAGTCTAGGTCTAATATGAAATCACAAAGTAGACTGACTGAGAAAAAACAAAAAGAATCCCACCACAAGAAACTATTATGGTGACAGGAATATTCATGACACAAACCAAAAAGAAGAGAATGATTTCAAAACATCTATAATCTTAACATTTCCTGGCTATGTGACCCTGGGCAACTCACTTAATTCCAACTGCTTCAGCAACAGTCAATCAATCAATCGAAAAAATAAATCTATAAGCAAAGCCTTAAAACAAAATATAACTCAGGCATAAATTCAACTAGAATTCCTAAAATATATGAAGAGTTTCTTTTCTTTTTGAGCATTAATTTTTTTTAATTAACAAAGTAAAAGTGCTAGAAAGAATATTGGAAATGAAATGAGAAATATGGAAGAAAAAAATTGAAAATAAAATTAACAGCCTAGAATAAGAGGTTCAAAACCATGCCCAATCAACAAATTCTCTGGAGATTTTCATGGGCCAAAAAGAAGCCAATTACTTCATGAGACAAGAAATAATGAAACAAAGTCAAAAGGCTGGGGAAAAAAAAGAACTATAAATTATTATTAGCAAAAAAACAAACAAAAAAACTGATCTAGAAAGTAAATCAAGGAAAAAAAGAAATGTAAAAATCATTAGATAGCCTGGATATCATAATTATAAAGAAAAAACCCAACTCCTAGATTTTCTATTTCAAAACATCTTTAAGGAAAACTGCTCATGGTCTTAGAATCAAAAAGCAAATTGAAAATAGAAAGAATCCATCATTTACCTCCTGAAAGAAACTCCAAAATGAAACGTTTCAGGCATATTTCAGGTACATAACCAAAATTCAGAAATTCCAGGTCAAAAGAAAAACAATGCAAGTAATCAGAAACAAAGAATTTAGGTATCAAGGAGCCACAGGCAAGAACATACATAATCCAGCAAACACCACTGTAAAGGAGCAAAAAAATTTGGAATAAAATATTACAAAAGATAAAGGATATAGCTTTATCACCAAGAATAACAACCAGTAAAAGGGAACATAATCATATAAGGGGGGGGAGGGGGGAGGGAATGGATGTTTTATGAAATAGGTAACTTCCAAATATTACTAATAATTTTACACAAAAATGTGTAGAAATTCTGAAGTTTAAACAGAGGCATTAAAAGATAAGCATCAATGAAAAATGATAACGAACTAAACAGAGATAAACTACTTACATTCTAATAGGGAGAGATGTGTCCCTTTTAACTTGTGTCCCTCTGAACCCTATCATCATTATGAGTCATGACAGGCCTGGGCAAGGCCTGGAAGTAGCTCTATTATGTCTTGATGATCTGACAAATGGAAAGAGGAATACATTTGCAGGGGAAGGATAAGCGCTAGGGGGAGGTTAGGAAAAATTATGTCATATAATCTGTGCACACCCAAATATCTGTACACAAATGAGGGAAGAGGGCCCAGGGATGGGACACTTGCTGACACTTGAATCTCACTTTCATCCAAACTAGTCAAAGGAGGAAAATATACACACAAAGTTGGGTACACTGGGTGAAATACACTTCACTCAACCCAACATGGAAATCAGAGTAAAAGAGGAAAAGAAAAGGGAAAGGAGGAGTGTATATTAGAGGAGGAACTATTCCTAAGTTTACAAAACTTTGTTATATGGCAAAAAAAATGGAAATTTGGGGGAATGTCCATAAACCGAAACAATTGAACAAGTTACAGCACATAAATATGGTAGACTACTACTGTGCTAAAAGCAATATTGAAAGAAGTGGCTTTGGAGAAACCTAGGAAGGCCAATATAAACTGATAAAAGAGTCTAGTGAGGAGAAGCAAGAGAATAACTGAGAACAACATGATCAAAACAAACAAACGTGAAAGACTTAAAAATTTTGATTAGTGTTACGAATAAACAAGATTCTAAATGACTAATAATGAAAGAAGCTATCACCGTTCTGATAGTAGAAGTGAAAGATTCAAAAATACAAAATAAGACATTTTTTGTACATGAACAATGGGAAAATTTGTTTTGCTTGAAAATATATTGTTTGTAACAAGGATTTTGTTCTTTTACTCTCAATTTGGGGAGAGGAAGGATTGGGATGGTAGGAAGAGTCCAGATTTATGCTGAATGAACAAAAAAATATTCCCTGAAAAAAAATAGAAGATGATAGCAGAATGAATTAGGAAACAGAATCCAATATATTATTTACAAGAAACATACTTGAAGCATTGGGAGCTGGAAGAAACTCTATTTTACTTTAGCTGAAGTTAAAAAAAAAAAAAAAAAAGGCAAGGGGAGCAAGATTTCAGACAAGCTAATTGCAAAAATAGACTTAATTAAAAAAGATAAATGGGAAAAATACATTTTTCTGAAAAATGCTACAGACAATAAATATCAACATAAAACATAAAGTTAAGCAAGAAATAGATGGTAAAACTATGGTTGGGAATTTCAATAATCTCAGATGTAAATAAATCTTTAAAAAAAATCTGATTGGTATTTTAGAAAAGTTATATATGAGACATGATTATTACAGAATGAAAACAAAAAAGAAATACACATATTTTTCTCAATTGTGCATGACAACTTACAAAAATTGACCATGTATTAAAACATAAAAAAACACCTCACAAATGCAGAAAAACAGAAATAGTAAGCATGTATTTTATGAATCAAAATGCAATGAAAATTGTATTCCATAAAGGGTCACTGAAGATTAATCAGAGGCTAAATAACTTAATCCTAAAAATAAAAAGGTAAATTCAAGAACAAATCACAGAAAAAAAAATTTCATTAGAAATAATGACAATAAGACAACATATTGGATTTGCAGCTTAAGAGAAAATATTTATCTTTAAACATTTTTGTCAATAAAAGAACAGATCAAAGAAATGGAGATGCCACTAAAACAATTTAAAAACCAATAGATTAATAAACACCAATTAAACAACAAAAATAAATATCCTGATATGTCAAAGAACATTTGAACAAAATTGGAAACAAAAATAACACTGAAATAATAGATGAAATAAGGGGTTATGGGAGAGGAAGGTAGCAAATAATAAAACAAACAAAAAATGGTCATTATCAAATATGAAAAAGACAAACAAATGAAGAATAAGGGAAATGATAAACTATTTTGCCCAATTATATTACAACAAAAATGATAATATAAATTAGGTGGATGAATATTTACAAAAATATAAAATATTCAGGTAAACAGAATATACAGAGGGCTTAAATCTAAGAAAAAATAAATCAAACAAACCATAAATGAGTTCACAAAGCAGGATTTGAGAGGGGAAGAGACAAGAGGATGAATTTACTAGTTACTGAATTTTAAAAGCAGAATTAACTGCAATAACAAAAGCTATTTAGAAAAATAGAAATGGAGCCCTACCAAGTTATCTGTATATTACAAATGATTTTGGTATCTAAACCAGGGAAATCAAAACAGAAAGTTAACTACAGATCAACATTTCAAATGATTACTGATAAAAACACACTTAAATAAAATATTAGCAAGAGACAACAATGTATGACCAAATTCAATCTATACCAGGAATCCAGGGCTGGTTCAATATTAGAAAAGATGCCAAGAAAAAAAAAACAATCGTATGATCATATCAATAGATGCAGAAAATGCTTATCCTGTAATAAAGATTCATCCTAAAAAAAAAAAAAAAAAAAAAACAGGGGCAGCTAGGTGGCACGGTGGATGGCGCACCAGCCCTGAAGTCAGGAGGACCTGAGTTCAATTCTAGTCTCAGATACTTAACACCTAGCTGAGTGACACTGGACAAGTCACTCAATCCCAATTGCCTCAGCAAAAACCAAACAAAACCTAGACCAGAGGTGAAGCTGAATTGTTCAACCATTATGAAAAGCAACTGGAAATCAGGTCCACAAATTTACTAAATTATAACTTTGTACTAAACTAAACTTTGATCAAACAATAACCTTACTGAATCTATACTCTAAAAAAATTAAAGAAATAAGAAAAGTACTTTCCTAGGTACAAAAATATTTATAGATTCATTCTTGTACTGGCAATTATTAAAGTCAGTCTCAAAAATAATTTGGAACTATACCCCAAAAGTTACTAAACTATACCTCTGAGTCAATGATACCACAACTATACCCCAAAAATTACTAAACTATACTTCTGAGTCAATGATACCACTAGGTACTGATTGATTGATAACCTAGATCTATGCTCCAAAGAAATCTAACACATAATAGCATCTATAATGTAGAAAAATATTTATATTAGTTCTTTTTGTGGTGGCAAAGAATTGGAAACTAAAGGAATATCCATTAATTAGCTGACAGCTGAAGAAAAATATGGCTTATGAGTGTGACAGAATATTACTCTACTGTAAGAAAAGATTACTGTAAAAAATGTTTTCAGAGAAACCTATAAAGACTGATATGGAATAAAGTAAGCAGAACCAGAAAAACAATTCACATTAACAACAATACTAAAAAAATTTTTTGAAAGATTCAAGAGTTCTAACCTATGCAATAACCAGTAAGATTCCAGAAGATTCATGGTAAAACCTGTTACCCAGATTTTTCTGAAAGAGAAGCATTAGCCTCAGGGTGAAGATTTGAGACACAATTTTTTGGACAAGACCTATGTATATCTTTTGCTTGACAATGAGTATTTGAGAAAAGAAGAAACAAAATATCTTTGCCACAAAGTGGGAAGTTGTGCTTGGGAAGAAAGAATAGAGGTCTCATTTGAAAAATAAAATAAAATTAAGATTAAAAGTAAAACAAAGTTGCTAGCTAATCTAGATGATCTTTAAGGTTCCTTTCTGAACTGTTGGATTCTACTGGATAGTCTTTTTCACAAAATTTAGATATAAGAGGTTAATAAAATTCACAAATGGGGTAGCTAGGTGGTGCAGTGGATGGAAAGCCAGCCCTGGAGTCAGGAGGACCTGAGTTCAAATCCAGCCTCAAACATTTAACACATCCTTACTGTGTGACCCTGGGAAAGTCACTTAACCCCAATTGCCTCCGGGAAAAAAAACAAAATCCACAAATGACCAAAAATCGCTTTTATATCCCTAACTATTTGAAGACTTCAAATTAGGAAAAAATACTCTCTCAAGCAGTCTGTTTCTGATTGCAGAATTTTAATTGTTAGGAAGTTTTGTTTTACATTGAGGAATATATTAAATTCCCAAAATAAATTTGATCTTCTATAAAATCTATTTCTGCTTTCTGGGGACTAGCAATAAATAAATAAATAAATAAATCTCTTCTACACAAAAATGATTCAAATGTATGAAGATAACTGAAAATCTTTATTATGAACCTACCTCTAACCTCCTGCAAAATATCCTAGTTCCCTTCAAAAGATGAATTTATGCTCCTATGGTCATGCTATTCAATCCTTTCACCATTCTCACAGTCCTCTTGTGGAAATACTCAAGGGTTATCTGTATCATTCATAAAAAAAATACCAAAAACTGAATACCATTCCTTCTGGACACTATGCATTCCTTAATTTATCCTAGTATGTTAGCTTTTTCAGCCGCCACATAAAAAAATGCTGTCTCATATATTGATTGTAACAACTAAAATCTTCAGATCAACTGTCAATCTATCCTCCCTATTCCATATGTTCAATAAAAAAAAAAAAATCCAAGGAAAGAATTTTGCATTTATCCTATCACACTTCACTTTTATTAGATTAGATTCATTGTCATCCAATAAGTTGGCTATGTCTCTTAAATTCAAAGTAATTGTCGATTATACAATCTGTATATGTTACCATTCAAGTGAAAGCAAACAGATACCTGTGGCAGTCCACTAGAGTTCTCCCTACAAGGCAAAATGTATTAATGACAACTGTGTGGATGGGGTTTTTCAATCAGTTTTAAATCCATTTAACTGTTCTTGCAAGCTTATTTGAAGCACAGTGGATATTTTAATAAATTTAAATTATTGTAGTTATAAATGTTAATTTCAAACACCCTTCATTGAAGCTTTAAAATCTCTGCTGACATAACTCTAAACACATAGGTAACTTCTCCAACTCCTTCTGAAGGGAACAAAAATCTACATTTAATTTCATTTTAAAGATAAAAGGAACCAATAAAACAATTTTACTCAACTAAAAAAAAAAAAAAAAGTGTTAAGCATTCCAACTTAGATTCTGCCTAAAAACAAATGTAAGATTCCAGAGCTGAAATTTTAGAGATAGATTAAAGTAGTCTGACTTACTAAGGTGCTTAAGCCAAACAAAAGTCAAGTGACTTGCTCAGAGTCACAGAGCTAAAAAGGTTTTATACCCTGGTTTTCCCTGACTCAAAGCCTTGTGCCTTTATCCATTTTATCTTACTGGTAGTACACAAGTCAAAAATTCACAATGCCTGGGAAATGAGTGTGGACCACAATACAGCATTTACACTCTTTCTGTTATCGTTTACTTATATTTTTGTTTTTCTACCCAGGTTATTTTTACCTTCTTTCTAAATAGGATTTTTCTTGTGTAGCAAGACAACTGTATAAATATGTATACATATATTGTATTTAACATATACTGTAACATAGTTAACATATATGGGACTACCTGCTTATCTAGGGGAGGGAGTGGAGAGATGGAGAGGAAAAGTTAGAACAGAAGTTTTAACAAAGGTCAATGTTGAAAAAATTACCATGCATATGTTTTGAAAATAAAAAGCTATAATAAAAATAAATAAATTTATTTATTTAAAAAAAAATTCACAATGCACTGTGCTACGTTCAATGCCATTTAAGTAGGGGGAATGTAGGTGGCAAACTAGCAAGGGTACTGTGGAAAAGAAAAATTACTTCTAAAACCTAAAAATTAATCTATTGTGTATAAATATGAGATTTTAATCATTCTAAATATGACTATATATACCTCCATACTTTAAATAGATTTGTGATCTAATCCATGTATATCATTCCCTCCATATCTCAGGCATGCTGTCTTCTAAAGATCTTTCACAAAAGAGTGATTCAAATTCCTAAGAACTTTCTTCCAGACTTACTGGGACCTATTCTCCCTTTCCTCTCTACTAATTCATTTGGTGATCTCATCAACTCCCGTGGATTTAATTACCTTCTCTATGCTGATGATTCTCAAGTCACCTCTTACAGACCTCCAATTTCACAATCTCCAATTGTCTTTCAGATACCTCAAACTGGAAGTCCAATAGATATGTTAAACTCAATATGTCCAAAACTAGACTTCCCCCAAAGTCTTCCTCTATACCTTCCTTGTTGTTTTAAAGCGCAACACCATCCTCTGCAGTCCCTTAGGCTCACAACCTAGAAGCCAGACTGGACTCTTTATTATCTCTTAGCCACCACCAAGTTGTTGCCAAGGCCTGTTGATTTCACTTTTGCTACAGTTCTCAAATACATACCCTTCTCTCACCTGACTGTTTATCAGCTCACACCTTGATTACACTGCAATAGTTTCTGATAGGTCTGCCTGCTTCAAGTCTCTTCCCAGTGCAATCCATTCTCCATTCAACCAGCAAAGTGATTCTTCTAAAGCCCTTCTCCCACCAAGCTACCACATTACTCAATAAACTGTAGTGGCTCCCCATTACCTCCAGGATCAATTACAAAGGGCCTTCAAAGCCCTTCATAACCAGCTTCCTTCTCTTCCCCATTCTAACCTTATATCTTTACCTACCCCAAGATATACTCTTGGATCCAGTGACACTGGCCTCTCTGCTGTTCCTCAAACAAGATACTCCATCCCTTGGCTCTGGACATTTTCTCTAGCTATATTCCATGCAAGGAATGCTTTCCTTCCTCATCTCTAGACCTTCTAGTATCTTTTAAGTTTCAACTAAAGTCCCATCTTCTAAAGAAATCTTTCCCAACCCTACTTGATTCCTGTGCCTCCTCTTCTTAATTAGTTTCTATTTGTCCTGTATATAGATTGTACGTAATTATTTGCTTGCATGTTGTCTCCGCCATTAGATTGGGAGCTCCTTGAGGACTTCTTTTTGTATCCAGAGAGTTTAGCATAGTGTTTGACTTGTAGTAGGCACTTAATAAGTGCTTACTGACTGACCTTATATATTCCATGGATACCAAAGAAACATACAGGCTGTTGATGCTATATAATTGGATCTCTCTTTTTATTAAGTGCTCAATACTTTGGGCATTCCAAGGATCCAAATATTATCATTTGATTTAGAAAAAAATAAAGTGTAAACATAGAGTAAAATCTAAATCTCACCACATTTCATGTCATCACATACTATATTGTAGCAGACTAAGCAGACTAAAGGAACTTTTCCAAAGGAAAGTAAATTATTATTAACTCACAATTCAATTGGCATAACTTGGAATAACTTATAAAAATCACAAAAACATTGAGTTTTTAAGAATGATTTTATTTTCAAGAGATAAAGTAAACATGACAATGGTTTTTCATTCAAAAAGTTCCAGAACAAACACAGAATACAGCAATTTCTTATAGATTTTAACTAATTTCAATTGCTAAAACAAAGTGACCAAAAGAGCCTAAAAATCTCCTTTATCAGCATATACCTGAATTACTTGCCAAGCAGACAGAAATGGAGGTCACAGGCTCTTCACACTGGTTATAATATAAACTTATTTGAAAAAGCTTACAAAGAACTGCCTGCCAAGATGGCTACATGAAGGAAGGGAGTCTTTCCAACTCCCACACACACCTACTTCAGCAAAAACCTGAACTCCTACAGGAGAGAAATAACAGAAGAAATGCAACAAGTAATTACTGTAAGTGATTGCTTCTATCTAGAAATGCACAAAATACTTGCTTGTGCTGCTCATGGACAACAGTAAAGGACCAAAATAGAAAAACATACCCCTTCAGCCTTCAAGTTCTACCAGACAAGGAACATTTTCATAGCTGCCAGCTTTCTGTCTAGGTGCAGCAAAAATAGAGAGCTCCCCAAATAAAACCTCAGGGAGGAAATCCATCCAGATGGATGGGGACCCTTGGGGAACAGCAGCAACCAGTACATATCTAGCAGCTCAGAAAGCAATATCGATTAGAAAATCTCAGGAAAAGTGACCCATGTGTGCAAAAATGTTTGTAGCAACTCTTTTCGTAGTGGCAAGAAACTGGAAACTGAGTGGATGCCCATCAGTTGGAGAATGGCTGAATAAATTATGGTAATATGAATGTTATGGAATATTATTGTTCTATAAGAAACAATCAGCAGAATAATTTGAGAGAGGCCTGGAGAGACTTCCATGAACTGATGTTAAAGTGAAGTAAGTAGAACCAGGAGATCTTTGTACATGGCAACTGCAAGATTATACAATGATCAATTCTGACAGACATGGCTCTTTTCAACAGAGAGGTGATTCAGGCCAATTCAGTGGTCTTGTGATGGAGAGCATTATCTGCACCCAGAGAGAGGACTGTGGGGACTGAGTGTGGATCACAACATAGTATTTTCAACTCTTCTGTTTGCCTGCTTTTTTTCCTTTCTCTTTTTCCTTTTTGATCTATTTTTTTTTTTTGTGCAGCATAATAATTGTGGAAATATGCGTAGAAGAACTGCACATGTTTAATATATATGGGATTATCTGCTTTCTTGGGGAGGAGATGGGAAAAGGGAAGGAAAAAAATGTGAAGCACAAGGTTTTGCAAGGGTGAATGTTTAAAATTATCTTTGCCTATATTTTGAAAATAAAAAATTTTAATAATTAAATTTTTTTTTAAAATTAAGAGTGTCACCCCAGGGTTCCAACTTTCTGAGTAACCTGTTCTGAGACCATCATATAAGAAGGGCCTTGAATATATAGCACTTTGAACCTCAATACTCCAAATAGTATCTAGAAGAGACTAAGATCCACCCAAAAAATCCAGCCAGAGGATGACCCTGGCACAAAAGCCAAGTTCAGGAACTAAAGCTGTTAAAAATGAATAAACCAAAAAAGACATCAAGCAGAATAAAAAATTATCGCACATCTATAAATCGCCCTAAAGGAAAGAATAACTCCTTAACTACAATGACTCAAATGGAAAAACGAATTACTATGAGGGTTACATGAATACCTAAAGAAATTAAAACTCTGAGCTGGAAAAATAACTAGTTTGGAAGAAAAAATAATAAGCCAGAAAATTAAACATACCAAAGAGAAATTAACAACTGAGATAGCTAGAAAAATATTGGAATGAAAAATATCTAACATCAAAAATAACCAAACTGGAAAACAGGTCAAAAATAGATAATTTGAAAACAATGAATTCCCTCAAAATCTGGATTTTTAAACAAACTAAACACTATATTTTTAAAAATCATGCACAAAAACTGCTCAGGTCTTGAACAAGAGTACAAGTTCGAGATAAAAAAAATACCAAATACTGTCTACAAAGGACCTCAAAAGAAAGTCTCAGCAATGTTACAGCCAAAATTCAGAATTTCCATATCTGTTGGTAGAACATACTTATGTCTCCCCTATCCTTAAAAAATCCTTACTTGATCCACCATCCCTACTATCATAATCTTGTAACTTTCTTCTAGCTATCATTTAGACTCCCTGAAAAGGTCTTCTATGTTAAGTACCTCCATTTCCTCTTTCATTATTTTTAAACTCTGCCTTCCTACATCTTTACTTTTCTCCTGCTCTCTCCAAAGCTACTAATGATTTCAAACTGACAAATCTTTGAGGGAGGGGAGGAAGAGAGCCCACAGGAGACAATTAAGGTTAAGTGACTTGCTCAAGGGTCACATAGCGTGTGTCAAATGTCTGAGACTGGATTTGAATTCAGGTCCCTGTAACCACTTTGCCACTCAGCTGCTCTGACAGAATTAATAGCTTTCTCTCAATCCTCATCCTTCTCAACTTCTCTGCATATATCACCATTCTCATTGCCAGACTTATCTTTCTAGGTTTTCATATCACTATTCTATCCAGGTTTCCCTCTTACCTATCTGAATGAAATTTTTCAATTCTATTTGTTGGATCATCTAGGTCATAACTGCAAACCATGTGTGATCCCAGCTGTCTGTCCAGACATCTTTATATAAAATTTAGCTTCTGGATCTTCTGAGACCCCATGGATTCAATTGCCATCTTTATGATGATGATTCTCAACTCTACGTATCTGGTCCTATTTTCTCTGCTGACCTCAAGACAAGAATCTTCTAGTGCCTAATGGATATCTCAAATTACATACCTCAAAATCCATGTCACCTTGACATCCTAAACTCAACATGTACAAAAGTAAATTCATTATCTAACCCCATCCACCCCTTAAGTGCCCTCCCCCCCCCAAAAAAATACTTCCTTATTACTATTAAGGATGCCACCACCCTTCATGAGACCCAGGCTCCCAACCCAAAAGTCATCCTCAACTTCATACCCTAACCCACCCCCAGATCTGCAGTCAAATTTTATCACATCCTTGAATACACTCCCTTCTCTTCTGACACTAACACCATCCTGGTGCAGGTGTCTTAATTCCTTCATTACTGCTGGTTGGTTGCCACAAATCTTTCCCGATTCCAACCATATTCTATTCAGCAGTCAAATTAATCTTGCTAAACCCAGGTCTGACAATGTCATTCTTCCCTATTCAAATGCAATTGGCTCCCCCATTACCTGCAGGATTAAACACATAAATGCTCTGCAATTCAAAGCCCTTTCAGAGTCTATCTTCTTTCCCACCTCACCCTCATCCCAGCTTTTCCAATCTTCTTTCACCTTACATACTCTCAAATTCCAGCTAAAATCCCATGTTCTTTATTAAATCTTTTCCAATCCCCCTTAATTCTAGTACCTTCCCTCTGTTGATTATTTCCAGCTTATCCTGTATATAGCCTATCTGTACATAATTGTCTTTGCCATTAGACTATGAGCTTCTTGAGAACAGGGATTGTCTTTTGCCTTTGCATCCTTAGCATTTAGCAAAGTGGCTGGTACATAACAGGGACTTATCGAATGTCTGCTTAATAAGCATCCAGAAAGAAAAAAAAAAAAAAAAAAAAAAAAAAACAGTTCGTGTACCAAGGGACCAAAAATTCATGACCAAAAATCTTTGAAAGCTATATTTTAAAAAGCAAAAGGTTAACTGAGAATAACTTCTCCTGAAAAGTTGAATATAATCCTACAATGGAAATAACTGAACTTTTAATGGAACAGAAGGCTTTCAAGCATTTCTCATGAAAAGAGCTGAGTAAGAATTTTGAAATAGTTAAGGAAATTCTAGAAAGTAAGTTTATCTGAGCAACCAAAAAGAAATATATGATGATGCAGTACTAACACTCTAATAACAAGTATCCCTTCAGAGCCTTAGTATCTATAAAAGGCACTGAGATATTTAACTTAAGAAAAACAAGAGGTCCTAGGGGATAAACTGGTTCTGTTTTGAAAATCTGGAAAAAGAGAAAGAGAATAAAATGAATATAATAGTATAGAAAAGAGAAAAGAGTTGAAATTTACTATTCTTATAATTGGGTTATATGAGATTATACAAACATGCAAAAGTGAGATGGGCTTCAGATGACCTTCATTCTTAACTGAAACAGACCAAGAGACCAAGAAAAGTTAAATACACACAATCTGAAAAGGACAAAGGAGAACTGAACACACAGCTTGGTATAGAAATTACATTAGACTTAAAGAAGCAATCTAGGATTGAGTAAGGAAGCTGCACAAGTAAAATATGCTTCCTATTTCCAAAGGAAGTATGAGAAGGAAAAGCAGCAAAGAATGAGAATCTAATGACCATGGAGTAAGAAAGGACTGAACAAAACATGTGAATATTTTGATATGTGAAAGATATGTGAAAGGAATGAAATGGAATATAAGTGATTTCAGAGAATCCTGAATAAATTGAACTAATGAAGAGAGAAGTGATCAGACCAGGAGAACAATTTAAATTTATACAAACTCTTTTCAAAGACTAAAGAACTCTGACTACTGCAATCATTAACCAAGTTTCTCTAGGAGCTATGATAATGTTACCCAACCCCTGAAAGAGAGGTGAAAAACTCAAGATACAGACACATAGCTTTTTGATCATCACCACTACATGAATTTATTTTTTTTTTTTTGCTTTACTGTGCTTACTTATTATTTTACTCTATTTTTTAACTATGGGGTGCAGGCTAAGGATGAGGGGAATGATAAGGGACTAAAGAGCTTACCAATAATAATATCCCTGATCCTCCCAAAAAAGAGGTCTACTCCACCAAAATTCAGAAGAAAGCACAGCTAAGCAAGAAGCTTGTTTTAAAGTAATACGTATAATTTATTATATATAATTTTTAAAAATAAATGCTATAAAATGGAAATTCAGTTTCAAACCCAATCTTGTTTTCTATTATGTTTATAGAAGCACTCATTTTTGTTTCAAAAGTAAAAATACTGATTTATAAAAACTATCTATAGAATCTTGTTCACTGAACAATCCTTTGATCATAAACATAAGGCAAAACCTAAAATATAGAACTGCAAAGGAGTATGTTAATAAGACAGAAAAAAAGTAAAAGAAGGTATGGTCTTCCAGATATTTATGTTTTAGAATAGTGGTTTCTAAATAAAGCCTTAAGACACTACAGAGATCAGTCAACTATCTACAAAGAAAAAGAATCAGGTGGATAAAGAATATCTATTGTTTGGCTTACAATATATATCCAACCTATAAATTTGTTCTTCTGTATACATAGGTGAGGCAGACTGAATAGGGGTTAAAGTTAAATTGGAAAATGAACTGGGCTTACCTAAAGAAACTGTAATGTTCCTTTAATGATAGTCAATGATCTTGAATCATAGGTCTATCTTTCTGATACTGATATTCTACTAGTAGTGTTGGATGGATATAATATGTCAAATATAAAGGTCTTTCAAGAAGTGAAAATCAGTATTAGGCTGATAGTAACAAAGGGGTACTTGTGCAATATTTAACAAATAAGGAACTTGGAAGAACTTGAATAAAAAATGTCATTAGCAAAATATGTGATCAAAACAGGCTAGTCATGTAATGACAAGAGATAATAGATAAACAATCCAAGCGCTCCACTAAGATCCTTGAAATGTCAGAAGACAAGAAGCTCCAGCATATTGGGTGGATCCTGTGAAACCAACTCATAAGAAGACATGGATAAGAGTTGCACAGACCATGAAGGTTTGAAGAGACTGTAATCTGAATCCTTAGAAGAAACATCCAAACAAATGAAAACATATATCCACCTAAATATAAAGGAGGCTCCTAGAATAGACATGTACCTTAATGAGAGACGGGAGTCTGTGATAGAAAGAAGCGACCTACCTAGGAATTCCAAAGGAGCTGAAGACATGCTTACTACAAGGGGGACTGATTGTGATCAGCTTTTCCAAGCCCTTCCTGAGTTTAAAAGATAGATAAACTCCCTTCTATATTCCTACAGTTATTATATCTTCTATTTAATTAATGTCCAGCTTAAGTCTAACCTCTTCCTTGAATCCTCCCAGTTTTAATACACAATCAAATCTTCCCCTATTTCCTGAAAGTCAAACATTAATTAAGCACCTACTATGTGCCAATTATTTATACTGAGTGGCAGGGATACACTTATGAAAAAGAAACACAGTCCATGCCCTCAAAAAGGTTACAATCTAACAGACAAAAGAAAGAGAAGTTATCATGGGAGCATGGAGATTCAATCCAAGCTGACGGGAAATGAAGAGTTGACTGATTTAGGACCTCTCTTTAAATGGAAGCTGTGGAGATGATTTCCTTTTCCTTCCCTCCAGCCCTTCAATCAGAGGGTACTGAGAAGATGTAAATACTATGCAATATTGAAAAATGATGAGTTTCCTAGAGATGAGGTTTCCTGCAGGCAGGATTGTCATGGAGTCCAGTCCTAGAGAGTGCAGCTAGTTGGAAATAAGCACTTAAAGGCTATATAAAAGAATAGGGAAATCTTAATCTATAGAGAGAGGATAGATGAGGAAAAAGAAAGAAAAAAGATCCAGGACAGCCTGAGATGTGGCTATGATTACAGAACAATATTTATCTACTTTTGTGACTTGATATTTCTGTAATAAAGAGAATGCTTTCCCATATATTTTACTATCACTCCAGATGTAAATTCCTTACTCCTAAATTCTAGAAACTCCTTTATCTTACTTTTTGCCTTTACCTACCCTCCAAATCTAAGTGGGCTTCAGTCCTCCCTTGGATTGCTGGTTATTGGGAAGGACTTAGGACAATTAACATTTCTTACAAGACAGTTCTTTACCCAGATTCGGGGCACTTGGCATGCATGAACGGCAAGTGCAAATCAATTTGAATTTCAGATGGTAAGGAAGTTGTAAGTATTAAAGGGGTATCACTGCTGGCTCCTCTTCAATCTGTCCAACAAGCTAGCATTAAGGCCTTCAGAACTTCTGCCTAAGTTCTCCCCTATCATCCTTTGCACCCAGATGCAGATTTATTTCCAAAGGATTTTTCTACAAAAGGCTGTCACACTTTCATTGTGTGTCTATCTGTTTGTTTGTTTGTTTGGGGGGGGGGGGGGAGAGGGAGGAAGGAGGGGGAGAATGCTGATAAAGGAAAAACCAGTAGAGGCAACACCTTCTACCAACAAAATATAAGTTCTTCAACTTTTAGCCTTGCCTGGCGACCTGAAGTTTTGCTAGCCCAGAGTCACAATATGTATAAGAAACTGCATTTGCATGCTAGTTTTGCTAATACTCAGATCAGCTCCCTATTTATTATGCCATTCTTTCTCTTTCCCAAAAGATTTAATATGGACATCATTGTATACTTTTGTCTATATTCCCAACTAGATTATACACTCCATGAAGGACAGGAAAAAGAATTGTCCTATCTGTATCCCCTTTGTATCAAAGGTTAAATTGTGTTCACTATCAACTGAATACCAAATATATTTCATTATAATTTATTTTAAAATATTACAGCAAACCATAAAAATTCAACAAAAATAATTCAATTTCTTATTTTGAAAGAATGTGCAATTCTATAATCTACAGTTCCTTTCTTCTATATTTTTTAAATTTTAGACCGCTAAAAATAGATCATAGTATTGAAAATGAAATTTTTTGTGAATAAAGTGAAAAATATAGTCAATTTAGCTTAATACATAAAGATTTTCACTAAATACTTCTTGTTGATTGAGTAAATGCTTAATTCTTATTTAAAGCGTTTTTTTTTTTTTTTAAAGATTTGAAATGTTTAACAATCAAACTTTCTAGACAAAATAACATTTAAGCTAAAGGTCACTTTTCACTGATAAATTTTAAAATCCAAATCAACTAAATATACTATTGTATACATTCAAGTTCAATTCCAATGCCTCATAATGGGGTGAAGGTAACCCTAAGTTCTTGAAAGTTAGCGTAAGCAAAGCACAAGTTAGGACAGGTCTTGCACCAAACTGGAAAAGTTTCAAGGATGGTCTCTTTCTATTTTGCTTCCAACCAAAAACCAGCCTAATTAAGCTCAACTATGACCCTCACCACAAGACTGACCACTAGATGATTTTTTTTTTGGCCAAAACAACTTCTGGTGTTAGTTTATTTAAAGAAAGGAATTGGAAAGTATACAGGTGGAGAGGATTGCCCACTAGTCTTTAACTTTAAAAAGTTAAAGTAATTATTCATTCACTAAGCAATTAAAGAAATATCTATTGGTTAACACAATTTATGAAAAATTGTGATCTCTCATTATTGTTTTTATCTTTTAAAATATTTAAGAATACAAATAAAATTCTATTAAAAGTTCTATTATAGACAGAACCAGTTCCCAAGAACTACACAACTCGTACAGAACTGGGATTTTGTTGTAGACTACTGTAAAATAACTTAGTTATCTCGAGCTTTTGTAAATCTGTGGTAGGTTATAACAGTGCTTAATCTATACAATATGATCAACTGTGTTGGTTCTCTCTCCAAGGGCAAAAAAAATTTGCATAAGGGGTTTACTTTCACTATCTGTAGTACACTAAGAACTATATTCCTTTTACCTGAATTAAAAAAAATTTTCCTCATGCTTTTCCTGTCATTTAATGATTAGTATTAAATAATCTCTCACTAATTGTTTTTAGACCTTTTTAAAATGAAATTTCCCCCCCAAATGGGCTAAAATCCAACTAAGTCTTAAAGATTAAGTCTTTAAAAAACAAACACTTAAGTTTTCTTTCCACATAGGAAACTTTAGATTACTATAATTTATCAACTTTTATTTAATATCAAACTAAGAGAAAATTTTTATCCTTTCTTTTGTGTGTAATCAGTTACAGAATTTATATATTTTGAGCTGTTTCATTGAAGTATTTACAAGTTTTGCCCCAGAAAGGATTTCACTCCACTTTTTATTTAATTTAAAAGCAAGTTTAAATGTGCAGATAATCCTTATCATTGATAGCTACTTAATAAATGACTTCTTTCTCAGAAATGGAAGGGTCCTTACAGATCATTTCTTGCTTCTAGTCCAGCATCCTAATTTCAGTGAGGAAACCAAAGCTCAGAAAGTGAGAAATAACTGCTCAAGGTGACAGATAGCAAGAAACAGTTTTTTTTTTTTTAAATCAAGTACTCCAAACTCCACTACACTTATCTCTACACCAAATCTACCAGATTTGACTAGAGAAAATACCTGTCAATATGATACAATGTAAAATACAAAAAAGTATGCTAAGCACATTGTCAACAGAAGTAAACTTAAAATATTTCTAACTCAATTGTTCTTCAATAACTAACAACAGCAAGTTGCACCCAAAATAAACAATATTCAGAATTCTGAAGATACAACTTAGAAAATATGATTTTTATTTACAAAAAAATTATAAAATCCTCTTATACTCAAAGAAAAAATTGCTTATAAAATTTCTTGTCAAAATGTAAATAAGTTTTTTTCCTCACTGGACAAATAATATCAGGGTGACAGAAAGATATCTCTACAGAGACATCTCATTTAACTTATGATTCAACTCTCAACTATTCTTCATGTCAGAATTAGAACAAAAAAGAAGAGTTCACATCTCTCACAAAAGCACACTATTTAATAATCCAGGTCCAACTTTAATAAAATTCACTGCATGAACCCTAATTCTGGAAATCTTCACCAGTGATGTAGAAATTGATCTCCTCATTTAAAAAGAAAAGTATACACATATTTTATCTTAAAACTTCAGTCTGATATTTAAAAATCCATTATTTTCCCTATTTAAGTTAAATTATGAACAAATATCAATTTGGCAACAGTATTTTACTACAAGGCCCAGTTTTCTTCCTATACTGAAAAAGTCTGGTCTACCTAAAATGCCTATGAATTGACAAACTTGAATCCACTTTGAAAAGTTGAGACTACCAGAATACACCATTCCCCTAATAATCACCTTTTCTTTATTCTCAATGGAGAATAATTTTTTTTACAGATTTCTACTATTTAGTAATTAAAACACCTAACAGGTTTCTGTTTAGCCATTTATATTTTCCTTGGAAAACCTTATAAATACAGCCAGGGAGATATGAGTTCAGTTATGCCCTGACACAAATTGGAAGATATAACCTCTCCATGCTTTAAGCATCTAAGACTATGTAAGTAAGTCACTGACCTGAATTGGTAAAAAGTTTCCTCTAATGAGAGTTTTCTATATCCAAACAACCACAAATCTAATAATCCCTATTCCTCTTCTCACGGACACTATATCAAAATATCAATCTAGAGTCTAGATTCTAAAGTTCTTTCTTAGTAGTATTTAACTACAACTTGTTTTTACATACCACAGTATTTCAGATGTGTGAATCATTTAAGTGTTAATCAAAGTTGACACTCGGCAAATGACTGAATTTGATATTTAAGCTCCAGTTACATTTAAAAAGGGAAGAAAACTACTAATAACTCTGATCTACTCCGATGGTATCAAAGATTAAGATAACTGGGAAATTGGAAGCAGATTTCCCAGTTTTTCTACACAAACTTGATCTGTGTACAAATACATAGCACTGACACACCAAACTGATGACTTGGTTTACCAGTCCTGACTTACGGAAAATAATTTGCATTGTACTACTACTTTTCAAAGTCAAAACCTAAGAAGTGAATTCTTATTCAAAGTTAAGGTTTTCTTACGGAGCAACTTAGGATTGGTTATTGTGAAATCCTTTCGTGGATAAAGTAAAGTGTCTGGGCACAGCAAGGGCAGGATCTCTATTCCACGCACACTACAAGCCAGGTGAAAACGTGCTACAATGTAGTCCTGGCACTGTAGCTACACATCTACTACTCAAGACCTACCCACCGCCAGACACACTCATTGAGAAATACAAAGGCTTCCGCGCGGCGACTAGCCCCCCAAAGTCGGAGGCGACGGACCGTGCCCAGAGCTCAGTCCCCAGCTTCGCAGCCGCCACCGCCGGCTGCGATCTGGCCGCACACGCGTCTCATTCACAAGAAAAAGTCAATCTTACAACTCAAAGCTGCAAACTTTTTTTTCCTTCCTCCCGGACCGCCCCCTCCCGCCAGGCCCCACCTGGTCTCCACCTCCCGGGAAAGAGGACGGCGGAGCCGGGGCGCACAAATGCCGGCCCCCGGCCCGGGAAGCGGGAAGCGGGCGCCGCCGGGACGCGGCGGCCCGAGGGGGGCCTGCGGCGGCCGGCCGGCACGGGGACACGCTCCCGGGATGGCCACGGGGCCCCGCGGCGGGCCAGGGCGCAGGGCGCTCGCAATGAATGAGGCGCCCGACACGGGACCCCCGCGCCCCCCGTCCGGGCCGCCCGCCGGGGCCTAGGCGGGACGCGGGCAGGGCCGCAGGGCGGCCGGGGCGCGAGGCACGGACGCGAGGGGCGCGCGCGGGCCGGGGCGCGGCGACCGCCGGGCGGCCGAGCGGGAATCGCGGCGGAGCCCGGGCGCGGGGGCTGCACTCACCAGAATCCGCTTGAAGAGCGCGTTCTCCTTGGGCGGGAGGCTCACGGCCGGCATCGTCCCGGCTCCTCCCGCGGCTCCCGCCGCTGCCGCCCGGCTTCGGTCGGGTCTGTCTGGGGCGCTGTGGGGGTGTGTGTGTGTGTCCGCCGCCGTCCCCCGGCTGCTTCCTCAGCCCGAGCGCCCGCCGCCGCTGCCGCCGCGCTGTGGCGCCCGCCCGCCCGCCGGCCTGGCTCCCTCTCCGCCGCCGCTTTTCTCTTCCTTTGCCTGTTCCTGCTGCCGCCGCCGCCGCCGCCTCCCCCCGGCGGGTCCCCGTCGGCGGTTCACGTGGTAACTGAACAGACCGACAGAGGTAGCCAAAATGGCGGACGCGGAGGGCTTTCCCACCCGGGTCACACCTCGTATTGCGCAGGCGCCGTGACCTCCTTTCCCTTCTCGTCCCCTCCCCTTCCTATCCTTCGTAGTCCTCGCCTCTAGTCCCGCCCAGAGCCTCTGGGAAAGGGTGGGTGAACTGCTGAGGCCGGGGAACCGACTGGGGCGGGGCTTGCCTGCCCTTCTTCCTCTAAGTGCAGAACTGTCCCACTACTCGCCTGGCTAACCCGAATGTCGGGCCTCAAACTGGGGTGCTGGGGACGGAGATGGGGTGTGCCTCCCACTCCGAAAGTCTAAAGGTCTCTCGGGGGTGGTCCTCTGCTGGCGCGGCGGGTTGCGGGAAGAGCCCAGAATGTCCCGGCGGAACAACCCCGAGGACGCCGCTGTCCCCTGCTGCGCCGCGGAGCTGCGCCTAGTTGGCCATTCCGCCTCCCTGGTTGGGGTGCGCTGGACTTGCGGGACACATCTAACTACTTCATAAAGCTAGAGACAGTCTTCTGGGTTAAGAGGTGGCCAGAACTTCTAGGAGAAAATTAAAATGGTGAGAGGGGACGGGATTTGAATGGCCAAATGAACTATGGCACAGGAATGTAAGCAAATAGTGTTCGGTCAGAAAATAGGAATAGGAGGAGCTCAGAGAAAATGGGGCTGTGGAGTAAAGTCATAAAGATTGAGGATTGTTCCCTCATTTTAGCCCTCACATCAACCCAGTAAGGTGGGTGCTGTTACGAGCCCCTCCAATCCTTAGAGCTATTTATGTAGTTCTTTGATTAGGGTCACACAAGTTATCTGAATTAAGATTGGAACTCGGGATTGTCTCCCAGCCCATCACCCCATCCTGTAGAGCACGTAGCTAAGAAAATGAAATGACAAGCAGGAACCAGAGAAATAAGAGACACTGACTACCCGTATAAATGAAAGGATGAAGTAGATTTCCGAGTGACTGAAAAAACATTAATGCTTTCAGAGTGGAGATAAAGAAACATCTACCTCTAAGTGGGCAGAATGTTGCATAGACAGATAATATCACTGTATCTTTTTTTTCTTCACTGTTTCTTTGTTACAAGGTTTGATTCAGGGTAGGAAAGAGGAAAGAAAAATTACTATGATGTAAGAATGAAAAATAGTAATAAAACTTATTTTAAAAAAACTATAACATTGAATTTTATGAGAATGGCTATTGTAAAAGATACGAAAAATAACTTTATTAGGAAGAGTTTCTAAAATATAAGGTCCAGGGTAATTTCTTTTTTGCCTTTATATATCTCCAGAGTCTGGCATAGGATCTAATAAATTTGTTGATTTGAAGAAGTGACTTCAGAGAGCATGGTGTTATAGAAAGTTTGAAACTCCAAATCATGCAGTCCTATCTCTATGACCTAGGAGTTCTTGAAATCAAATAATATAGCCTGAAATTTTAAAGTACAAAGAAATGTCTTTATTTACAATTTAGTCACATGTTTTATCAAGTATATCAGATTTCAAACCTTCAAGCTTAAGTATTGGAAGGTAATTTTTTTTTTGCATTGACACCTTTATTTCCATTGAAAAATAGCTCACCAGTGCAAGCTTTTGGCAAAAAAAAAAAAAAAAAAGTTTGTTAACCTGTGAACCTTAGTACCAGATTAAAATTGAACACCTGCACAGGCTAACCATTTATGTAGTTTGGCAAATTTGATTTTGTTTCTATGACAAAGAGATAAATAGTCTCCAAGCCTCAAAGTAAAAGATTTCTGGACTCTATATTTGTCCAGATAACATCACAGTTAAAATGCATACAAGTTTATTTAAGCAGATAGCATCGGTCTAGTCACACAGTCTAGTGGCTTTGATAGCCTGAGCTCAACAATAAAATACCTTCTGAAAGCTGGAGATTCAAATTAACCTCAGTTATACTGAATGGCATTCTTCTATCCAGGTATTCACAGAAAACATAATTATTTTGATTATCCCATGCCATTGTTTGATGCTACTGGGTGAAATACGAATGTTAACTGTTACATTTTTGCACTCCTGTTGTGCAAACTTGTTTTTTTCCCCATCTCAAAAAAGATTTTAAACACAATTATTTCATTTGCAAATTCTTCATTTAATTCTGGGAATAGATTAAATGCTCAGAAATATATACTATTTCATTTAGTAATACCTTCACTAAGAACTAAGGTTTTTTTTTTTTTTTTTTTTTTTTTTTTTTTTTTTTTTAAGTATCACAAACACCATAGAACCTAGATGTAGGGGAAATAATTAGCCTTAGTTATGTTAGCATGAAAAGTAGACATAAAATTTAAACATCATGGAGATTATATCAAAGCTAGGTAACCCAAATGGAGATAATGACTACACTTAAAAGTAATGACAACACTTTACAAAAAGCTCATTAAAACTTTCCTCCCAGTAGCTCTTTGGAATGGCAAAAGCATTATCTCCATTGTACAGAGATGAATAGAAACAGTAGAATATATTGTGTACTATGCTGGGCTTGAAACTCAAGAAAATCTATGTATAAATTCTACCTCTGATACTTAATGGTCTTATAATCCTAGGCAAGTTAATTCCCTCATCAGGAGTTCTCAAACTTTTTAAATAGGGGGCCAGTTCACTGTCCTCAGACTGTTGGAGGGCCGGACTGTAGTAAAAACAAAAGCTTTGTTTTGTGGGCCTCTAAATAAACTTCATATCCCTGGGTGAGGGGGTAATTGTCCTCAGCTGCCCCATCTGGCCTGCAAGCCATAGTCTGAGGTCCCCTGCAGGACTTCTCTGTCATCAGTGGGTTATCAGTGGAGGGATTTCCCCCCATATTAGGAGTTCCCCACTCTGATGAAATTGAAGCTCCTTCTGAATAGTGAAGAGCAGATGATAACTAATAACTTATAGTGCCTGCTATGTGCCAGGTGCTTGTTTAACAGAACTTGTCCAAGATCGCACAGCTAGCTTCTCTGAAGCTGATTTGGAACTTAGGTCTTCCTGACTATCCTAGAGCTTTTATTCTCTATACCACTTAGTGACCTAAGATAGGAAACATATTCAAGAAAAGTGTATAATTTGGATGTGGTCACATAGCTAATAAATGAGGATTTAACTGAGGTCCCCAGCTCCAAGTTTTTCATTTCCATTAGAAAATCTAGAATTGAGAGTCCTTAGAAAATATCTAGCCTTATTTTCTATTTTTGCAAATGAAAACACTAAGGCCCAGAGAGATCATAAAAGCCAGCATTCAAACCCACATCTTAACTCCAAAGTTCTTTTCACTATGGCATACTGCCTTCTAGTTTTAATTTAAATTGTCATTTTAGATCTGGTTTCTAATTTTTGGCATCAGTGTATTTTCAAGCATAACTTTCTATTCAAGTAGCCTCCAACTTATGGAAATTTTGCATTACTCCATCAATTTCTCAAAATCTATAGTAAGAAGATGGAAACTCTAGTAAAAAAATAAAATAAATGAGGGCAGTAAGGGGTGACTTTTACTAGCAGCCTCAAGGCAATTAATAATTTGCTTGTTAAGCTTGAATACTCTGACACATGGCTTCTGTTTAAACCTGTTAGATAGTGAATAGGGACTGTGTTGTGGCATGCTTCCTTCCAAATGAGGCCATAGGAAGGATATATACACTAACTTGCTGAGAAGACAAAATTATAATTTGAGAGCTAGTCACTGACTCAGTAAATTGGTGGCTGGTTTGCTTACTTGAGCTTAAGACCTAGGGGCCCAAACCCATTGCAAAACTATAAAGTGACTCATGTGTCATCAATCCATTGGGTAGGCAGTTTTATATACAGATAAACCAGAAAATCTACTACGGTCCTAATTGTTTAACTTTGTGGTCAGCAATTCAAACAAAGTTGAAGTAGACCACTAACATATAATTTATATTTCCTGGACTAAAGGAAAAATAGAAAGGAAAAAAGATTTTAGTATATTGATTTTATTGATATTAACAAATTTAATAGGCAAAAGTCACTATGATAAAAGAGAAAATATAATGGAAATTGAAGTAGGGATACCTGAGTCTGTGGAAGGACCCACTGACAAGTCATTTCAATTAATCAGTCAACAAACTTTGGGGTCCTCAAATTTTTTTAATAGGGGACCAGTTCACTATCTCTCAGACAGTTGGAGGGCCGGACTATAGTAAAAACAAAAACTTTGTTTTGTGGGCCTTTAAATAAAGAAACTTCATAGCCCTAGGTGAGGAGGATAAAGGTCCTCAGCTGTCCCATCTGGCCGGTGCACTGTAGTTTGAGGACCCCATTGCCTTTCAGAAAGGCAATTTAGGAGCTTAAATAGCTACAGGAGTTAACATTATTATTACTTTATGCAGAATAGTAGAAAGTATAATACAAAAAAGTTTTACATGAAAAACAACACAGCAGGACCTGATGAACAAAGCCGCCGTTTTAGGATCAAGTAGAATTATTTCATAGATTCATAGATTCAGCCTTGGGAGGGATCTTAGAGATCATCTACTTAAACACTCTCATTTTACATCTGAGGAATCTGGAGTTCTGAAAGATTAAGAAATTTTCTCTGGGTATTGGAAGGGAATATAAAGATCATCTAGTCCAAGGGTTCTTAACCCGAGGTTCCAGGTCCCCGAGGATTCTTCAATCAAATCAATAACTGGTCCCGCTTAAATGCTGCAGATACGAAAGTCACAAGACAGTCCCTGTTCTCAAGGGGAATCCAATAGGGGAAACGACGTAAACAAATATATACAAAGCAATATCTGCATAGAATAGGAAATAGTCAAAAGAGGGAAGGCATTAGAATTAAGAGGGGTTGGGGAAGGCTTCCAGTAAAAAGTGGGAGCGTAGTTGGCAAAGAAAACCTGCAAATAAATAGTTGGGGGAGGAGAGTATTCCAGGATTGGGGAATAATCAGAGAAAAAGTCTGTAAATCAAAGAGCAGTCTTGTTGCCAGATAAAGTCCAACGTTCTCAGGGAACATTGATTTTCACTCATCTTCAACCGAAATGTAGCATTTCTTTCAACCGTTTAAAAACACCCTTCTGAAAAGGGGTCCATAAAGTTAACCTATAAGGCAGCCAGGTGGCGCCTGAAGTCAGATCTGAATTCAAATCCAAACCCAAAGGCTTCCTAGCTGTGTGACCTTGGACAAGCCCCTTCAATTCTGCCTGCCTCAGTTTCCTTCTCCATAAAATGTAGATAGCAACAGTAAAGGTCGTTGGGAGGAACAAATGAGATATCTGCAAAGAACTCAGCACAGAAGCCCGGTACGTAAGTAGGCTGTCCTTTCTTCCCCAATGTGCCAAAAGTTAAGAACCCCTCATTTAGTCCACCCAAGGATGAGGTGGATGTACAATCTAACCCAAACGTCCAGAGGCCGCATGGCGTAAGGATAGTGTGAGGCTGGGCCAAAGGGAAGTTACTCTTTTCCTGTTTTTCACCCTTGAGCCGGGACCGATAAACCGAAGCGGAAAGGGCGGTAGGGCGGGACCGGGGTGGAGCCTGCAACAGCTAGCGTCACGAAGCCCCGCCTCCAGCTCAGCCCGAGAATGGGCGGGGCTTTACCGGGATCACGTGCAGGAGGTGGGGCTCCAGGACGACGCGCGGATCAAGATGGCACCGTCCCTAAGGCAGCTGCCGCAATTGTCCCGGCTCCTCCCCGGGACCCAGCTTCCACGCCACAGTGAGTTTCCCCGCGGCCGCGACGGCTTCCCCCAGACCCGCTCCTCTCCTGATCCGGGGGGAGGGGAGGGAGCGAGCGTGAGAAGGACGGAGGCGCGGCTAGCCCGTGACTCGGACCCGGCCTTGTCCATGACCTTCGGCCTGAGTCTCGTGAAGCCCACCACACACCCCTCCGCCGCGCCCTTCTACTACGGCTATCCCAAATCCCACCCATCCACTCTTCATACTTATCGATTAACCTCAGTCTCCGTTCTCCATTCCCTGGAAAAAGGGGCCATAGTTGTCATTAACACCAGTTCTCATTTGCATAGCACTTGCAAAGTCCATGATCTTGTTATTCTTCCTTTGCAGACGGGAAAACTGAGGTTAAACGACATGCCAGGGTCATCCCGCAACTGTGCATCTAAAGCTGAGGGGAACCTCCCATCTTTTAGCCGTTAAAGCTAGCCCCTATGTGATGCTGCGACTTTTAAGTGCCTGCTGAGTGCATCAACGCCAAAGGCTCCCCTTGGGTGCTTCAGACAGGATCTGTTCCCCTGGCAGGAGGGCCCTTGTGGTTTGCAAAGTGCTTCTCTACACCCATGCTGAGGATCTGCTGTTTTATTTAATGATATTTTACAAATAAGCAAACACACCCAGAGTAGGGAGTGGATAGAACAGCCGAGGCTGGAATCAGAAAGGCCTGAGTTCAAGTGCAGTCTCAAACCCTTATCCGCTGAACCCTAACCCTAACCCGGGCGAGTCATTTACGCTTCATTTGTGTCTTATTACGTTCAGTTATTAGGAGCAAGCGCTACAGAAAAGTGAGCTGTTAGTGTTGTCCGCGAGGAGGCGCCGTGTGCACCGAACGCCGGGCGGGGGGTCAGGAAGCCTAAATTCAGTCTCAGCCCTTTACTAGCTGTCATTTTGAACGAGTCCTTTACACTTATTTGTTTCACTTTATTCGTCTATCAAAGGCTTAGTCGGCCAGCTCTACAGAAAAGTGAGCTGCTGTTATTGGTCGTGAGGGGGCACCATGGTACATCCAGCCCTGGGCCTGGGGTCAGAAAGGCTCCTCTGAGTCAGCCCAGCTGGGCAAGTCGCAGTCCCCTGCTTGCCTCAGTTTCCTCATCTTTCAAACGGGCTGGAGAAGAAAATGACAAACTGCTCTGCTATCTTTGACAAGAAAACACCGATCGGGGTCAGGCAGACACAGACAAAACAATAAAAATCATTTGTCAGGAATTAGAGAGGAGAGTAGCTTTCATTCAGCCCTCCTAGACCTTCTTTCACTTTTGCATTCACAATTCTATCTCTGTGCCATAATGAATGCCTTCCTTAACCTTGCCTCATTAGATCCCTAGATTTACTAAAGGCTTGTCTCATACATCCTTTCTGCTACATCAGGCTTTTCCTAATCTCCAGCAGTTACTAGTGTGCTTCCCTGTTTTTCTCTGAATTTATTTGGGATAGTTTTACTGGATAAGTCCCTTCATCTCTTAGTGCACACAGACTACTTTCTAAAACTGATTTACTGAGCAGATGCTGATTTGTCTTGGTAGAAGGAGTTTCTCTACATAGGTAAAATCATGGATCTGTTTCTTCCACCAAAATATTTTTAATTTAAGGACAATTTATTTTTTCCCCGATATGATATAAGCTTCTCGAGGGCAGGGATTGCTTTGGTTTTGTCTTTGTGTTCCCAGTGTTTATACTTGTGCTGAATATATCAGGCACTTAATAGATGCTTCAGAAGTAAATTGAGGAATAAGACACCTTCACAGACTTTTTTTTTATTTTATTCTTCTTTTTTTGGCTGAGGCATTTGGGGTTAAGTGACTTGTCCAGGGTCACCCAGCCAGGAAGTGTTAAGTGTCTGAGGCCAAATTTGAACTCAGGTCCTCCTGACTTCAGGGCTGGTGCTCTGTCCACTACCCCACCCACACAGATTTTAAAATACACTGTTATACATAAATGCTTTAGAAGATGTAAGACAAATAGATACGTTCACAAGATTAGAAAGTTCCTAAATGTAAAGCCAGACTACATGAACTACTGAGGTTTGACAAACCTAATGCTTTGTATCATTACTCATTGCCAATCTCCCACATCCATTCTGTTCTTAACATAGTCTAAATGGACTCATGAAAGGAAATATGCCTTTTTGCCGTGAAAAAAGATTGCCTGGAAAGATTGTCAGCTAGTTATATTAGTTATAAATAAGTCATCAATAACATTTGAAAATGCATATTTGTTTTCTATTTCAGCTTTGGTTCGTTCAGCATTTTATGTTCGGAACAATATAAATGACAAGCCCAACTGGCTGAAAGTAATACTAACCTTGGGCACTACTGCAGGCCTGTGGGCTTTGTAAGTATTCCCTTCTACAGAGAAGCAAGTTAGTCAATACGGGATGCTCCATAGTAGTGGAGCATAAGAGTTGTGTCAGAAGGAAAGTTGCTGGTTGACAGACATGTGTAAATAATAGAATTTCAATAGAAATTCAGAAAATTTCAGGAAGGAACTTCAGGAACCATCTGATCAAAACTGTATTTCAAAAAGAATTTCCTTTATGACATAGCTTACAAGTGGTCATGTAGCTTTTGCTTTACTTTTGGTAAAGGAGAATACTTTACCCCAAAAAAACAGCTTGTTCTGCTTTTCAATAGCTCTGTTAGAAAGTTTTCATATCCAAGCCTATTTGTAGCTTCTGCCCATTCCAACTAGTTCTGCCCCTTGTGGCTAAGCAGAGAATAAGTCTTACCCTTCTTAAAAGTGACCTTCCTTCAGATGTTTAAAGATAATTGTCTTTCCTACTTCACCTCTAAGACTTCTCTACTTCTTAAACTGATCATCATCTGTCATCAACTTTATCCTAATTGACCTCTGGACCCAGTGTGGCTCATCAGTGCCTTTCTAAAATGTAGTGATCAGGACAGAGTAGGGCAAGACTCTCACCTCCTTCCTGGAAGCTGTGCCTCTTGTTGACCCCAAAGATCTTAATTAACTTTCTTGACTTTCATGTTATACCACTGACCCATGTTGAATTTAAAATTCAATAATACCCACAGATCATTTTTTTTTTCAAATAAACTATATAGCCATGCTTCCCCTGTCTTGTAGCTTTGAAAGTGATATTTTGAACTCAAATTTAAAATGACTGATTGAGTGTTATATATGTTTAGTGTAGAATAGTTTCCTTCCTAAAAGGGAAGATATAAAGCCTGAGGAATGATTTTGTAATATAAAGTCTAGACAGTGAGGAAAATTCCCAAAGTGGAAATACAAAGACTCTTTTTATATTCCTGGCAATATCCTGGAAAGGGAAAAGAATAGGTGTAGGAAAAGTGATCCTTTTCAGTATTTCTTGCATATCAGAATTGTGTTAACCTTATCAGCTGGCATCTCTTCCAGACTTACTGTTTTCTCTTTATTCTGCCTTTTGTTAGCCTTACTGCCCCCTAGACATCCAGTGGCTGCAGAAAAAAGCAAAAACAGTTAACAGGATATAGAAATGAAATTCCATGATTACAACTCTATAGTGGATCTTCTTTCAGATTATACCCTCTCACCATGGGTATCCTTCAGGTTTTAGCCTAAAAAATTAATCCATTGTGTGAAAACATTCCTATTTATAATTCAAGAATTTAAATCATCCCCAATATAATTACAGATACCCCCATACTTTAATAGAGTTGTTATTCCCTCCATAAATGTACATCATAACTAATGTATGTTTTTTATCTGTGTTGTCCCTGCCTTCCAAAGGTCTTCCAAAGAGGATCCAATTCAAAGTCCTAGGAACTTCCTTCTTGACCTACAGAGTTTTGTCCTTTGTGCTCTTCTTCCTCTGTACTATTTCACAGAGTGATCTTATCAGCTCCCATAAATTGAATTACTATCTCTATACTTATGATTTTCAAATCTGTCTATTCTGCCCCAAACTCTCTGCTCACTTCATCTCACATTTATCTCTAGCTGCTTTTCAAACACTTTTAACTGTTGTCCGTTAGGCATCTTCAAGTCAATATTTCAAAAACTGAACTCATTATCTTTCCTCTTAAATTTGTCCACACCTTGACACCCCCCATTCCACCTTCCCCTTACTGTGGAGACAACACCATCCTCCCAGTCCCTCAGACTCACTACCTAGGAGTTATCCTCTCAGCTTCCATATCCAGTGTGCTGATAAGGTCTTTTGATTACACCTTTGCAGCAGCTTCAAATACACCTCTTTTTCCCTCTGACACTGCTCCCACTCTGGTGCAGGCCCTCATCACCTCACACTTGCATTATTGTAATAGGCTACTGGTAGGTCTGTCTGCCTCAAGTCTCTCCTCAACACACACATATACCTCTGTACTCCTTACTCAGTTAAATCTAGTGACTCCTTCCAGTGACTCCTTTTGGCCATCAGGATTCAGAGCCTTTCTGATCTGGCCCCCTCCCGCTATCCTAGTCTTCTCACATCTTACTCCCTAACATACTCTTCAGTCTACTGACACCTGGCTGTTCTATGAACAAGACACTTCACTGCTGACTGTAGATACTTTCTCTGGCTGTCCCTCATGCCTGGAATACTCTCCTTCCTCTGCTCCCAATATTGATCTCCTTGGCTTCTTTTAAGACAAAACTAAAATCCCTTCTTTTACTGGAAGCCATCAATTTTCTTAATTCCAGTACCTTCCTTCTCTTAATTATCCCCATTTGATTTCTTCTTTGTAATTATCTCACTTTATATATATTTGCTTGCATCTTGTTTTCTCCATGAGATGGTAAGCTCCTTGAGGGCAGGGACTATATTTTACCAACTTTTTTTTGTATCTACACCATTTAGCATATTGTTTATCACCTAGTAGGTGCTTAATAATTATTTATTGATTGATTATGGACCTTAAAATTAGATTGCTGTAATCAGCATGTTTGTGATAAATACATGGCTAGAGATTACAATTGCAGTTGAAAGGATCTCAAAATAGGACAAGCAAATAAGAACTTCTCTAGTGACATAGAAAAAAATTTTTAATTGAATCTTTTTATTTTCAAAACATATGCAAGGATAATTTTTCACCACTGACCCTTGCAAAATCCTGTGTTCCAATTTCCCCTCTTCCCCACACTCCATCTCCCAGATGATATAGAAATTTTTTAAAAAGCGCAACCTAGTACATATTGGGGCTTCGTTCTTCCCTTTTCTTTCTCTAAATTCTTATCTTTTTTATCTTGTCTTGAGTTTTCTCAGAGTAGTTGAGAAAGAGAGCAGAGGGAGTTGAAGTCTACTTAAAGAAGGATAAAATTATGAATTTGTGCTTTTTAATATTTGTTTATAATAGGACTTTATTTTATTTGAGTAATAGAAGGAATCTATCAATTTGTTTCATCTCAGTTTTAGTTAACAGTATTTGGTTTACAAAAATGGCACACAGACAAAAATTGGAGAAAGATAATAACTGGAACACGACAGGGGAACAAAAGTGTCAAGTCAAAGCAGATGGGTGATCACATAATTCTGATAGAGGTAGCAACATATATTTTTTAACAGGGCATGAGTTGTCTTTCATGACAAGAACTCAGAAGTTTAGAAACATCAACTCTCTATTCTCTGTTCTAATCAGTTACAGATATAGCATTTGTTAACTGATCAAAATACATCTTGCAGTATTATTTCCATGCATTTCAACTCATGGGATAGATGAACTGATTTTATAATATAAAGTAAAATTTCTTTTTATGGAGCAGCTAGATGCTGCAGTGCCTAGAGCACCATTTGTGTGACCCTAGGAAAGTCACTTAACCCCAATTACCTCATTACCACCATCACCACCACCACCACTCCCAAAAAAAGAAAGAATTTCCTTTTATTTATCCTGAATTGAATCTTTCAGCTTCAAAAGATACCTTTTAAAATTCTCTTGTACCAAAATTTTTTAAATAAGTGCTCTGTTCATCCTGGCCATATCATGCATAATTCAAAAATAAATCCTAATTATTTTAGTCTAACATGATCCTGAAAAATATAATTCTTGATAGATTTCTCCTTTGAAATTTCTCAGGGAAACACCTCTCAGCAAAGAGGTGATAGATCACAGGTATGGAATGAATAAAGCTTACATCTTCAGATATAGCCAATATTTTGGTTTGTTTTCGCTTGATTGTATTTATTGGTTTCAAGAGTAAGGGACATAAGGGAACCATTAAGAAGCAAAAAAGAAAAAAAGGTGATGTGTAAACTGTTTTTCTGTTTTTAAATATTGCTGTCTTCTAGCTTCTCCAACAACATAAAGAAGATATGTTAGAATATGAAAGAAGAAAAGGACTAGAATAAATTATTTGAATTTACTTCTTTTCTGCTTGTAAGTACATAGTTTATAAATTAAAGAAATTTTTGCCACTTTCTCTATAAAACTATAGTCACAGTTTCTCTTCTTGTTGTTTCATTAACATTTAGATCATGTTGTTTTCTTTATAAAATGCTACTTTAATACTTCTTCAAGGTGCGAGAGTGAACTGTGTTCTTTGGTGATAAAGCACCCATTTTAGAGGTCTTCTATGTGTACCATTGCAGGAACAATCTAGCTAAGTTTGAACATATTCCCCTCTAGGCTGGCTAGAGGGTGATGAATATTTTAGTCTCAAAAATCATCTACCAATTTTCAGAAGGACTGTATTCAAATCTTTGAAGTATTGATATTTGTCCAAACTTTTTAAATTGTAGTGCTCACTTCTTTTTTGGGGTATTTACAAAATTTTTTTTTTTTTATCATTGCTACTGTACAAGATCATACAATTATTAAATATCAGAAACAGTTTTAGATTCTAGGTCCTCTAACTTCAAATCCAGTGAGTGATTATATTTCCCCTATACCATGCATGCTCTCTCATGCACTCCCACACAAGTACTTCTACATATACAAAAAGCTATCCCTTACACAAACATCTATTCATCACTCATTATGTGGAAAGTATTATGATGGGCCCTGGGCCCTGGGAGCCCATTTTACCAAGGTAAAAAAAGAAACAATCACTATCCTCTAGAGGGACAGTTTTTGTTTTCATCTTTGTATCTCCAGAGTCGTTAAGCATCCTTATACATAATTTACTCTGCAGGCTAGAGCTGTGATTTCATTACTACAGGAATGAGGAGAAGGAAGCTCCCTTTACCAGTATACAAGTACAGCTTCAACTTACAGGTTCCAAGACATGCTTCCAGCACTAAGATTTGAAATGTCTTGCCCAGAATATGTCCGAAGCAGCATTAAGCCCCGTGGTTTTTTGACTTAGAATCTCCATCCACTGGGCCGTGCGATCTCAATAATCTTTTCTTAAATTTGTATCATTTAGTATATGATTACTGCCCTGTTGTACCTATATGGGAAAATATAATTTAAATTACTAATGAGCCAAAACCATAGCTGACTTTTTAAAGATGATCAATACTCAAGCAGAAAACATTAACTTTAAAGCAACTTAGATGATGACTTTGTGAATTTCTGTATCTTTAAGGTTTAAGTTTTGTTTTCCAAATCAGGTTCTTTTTGTCTTACCACTCAGTTTCCTTTTCTTTCTACCAGTACTTCTTCTTAAACTTTAAAGACTAGAAATAATGAGTTACTATCTACTTAGCAATAAATATACACTAATTATTCTCTCCCTGCCCAGAATTATAGTTTGGGAGTGGGTAGGGTTTGAGACAGCAGTAGAAAGAAAATTAAAATATAGTACCTGATCTCAAATAATTTCTAATTCTAGTTATAACAGAAGAAACCATTCAACTCAGTAGCAAGCCATGAGGGCACAATGAAGTTACCAGAAAACATAAGTTAAAATAGTATACAACCAATTATACACCATATTGTTGATTAGAGAGTACAAAGAAAGAGTGGGTCCAAATGAGTTGAGGAATCTTTCTTTGAGAAGGCAAGTCTTATGCCATGATGGAGAAAGTGATGAATTATTTTTTATTATGCATATTTAATATAGATGTGATTATATCTGTTTCTGCACATAATGAGTTTAGTCATATACAGTCATAGACATAGAAAACATAGATAAGGTGACACATATATCAAAAACAGGAAGTAGAATTAGAATCAGACTCTGAATTTCAGTATCCTAGATCAATTTACAAACTCAAATAGAAATATTGTCCTCTAATTCATATGTAAGGGTATATACATATATACATACAATATGCAACTTGCATATTGACTTAGTTTTTTAATATAATATCTGTTTTTATTGGTTTGTTTTGTTTAATATTTCCCTGTTGCCCTAGTTTGGGTAGCCCTTTGAAGAGTTGTGGTCCACATATGGTGTGTTGACTCTCTTGACTTACACTATCATTGTTATTTTACCATGAAAAAGGTTTGACTAATTAAAGAATACTGTTCCACTGAGTATGATCACACCATAATATTTTCACTTCTTTTGTTTGCTTGAATTTTATTTTTTCTCATTTTTTTCCTTTTTGATCTGATTTTTCTTGTGCAGCAAGATAATTATATAAATACTTATGCCTATATTTTATTTACATCTATTTTTAACATATATTGGATTACATAGGGGGGTGGAAGAAAAGAGGAGGGAATTTGGAATACAAGGTTTTGCAAGGGTCAGTGATGAGAAATTATTCTTGAATATGTTTTGAAAATAAAAAACTTAAAGAAGAAATTAATTAATGGGGGGAGGAGAGAATATTGTTCCAGACTAATACTCTTTCTTTTTTTTCTTCCATGATTTTAGGTGCATTATAAGAAGTGATGACAACCAGTTTATCTGTCCATTGAATGATATATCTGAAAAACAACTTATGTTAGGATTTCTCTACAGTATCACAGAATGTACAAATAAAAACTTATCTGAAAAAAGGATGTCTGCCCACTTTTCAAGTTATATCTGTCCTATCAACTTATAGAAAAGAAGTGGTATTTAATCCACTTGTGCAGATGAGAGGGATCTTATTTATACTTGAAAAGCATTAACAGAAATAAGCAAATTAAGAAATTCAGTAAAGACTAAAAATAAGACCCACTGCTTGAAATTGAATACTGGTAGTTAATATTTTCTAGCGCTTATCCTTCATCATCAGATAACAGGTTTGCCATGACAGGGGTAATTCAAAAAGTTGGTGGCAATTTTCTCCTAGCTAGTAGTTTCAATATCATTCTGCCAAGCTGTTTTTTTCCCTCTTATGTGAGATTTTATTTCAGATTCAGAATGTTAATTATTTAACAATTTAGTAAATTGGAAAGACAGTGATTCTTCTAGTAAATCAGAAAAAGTCTATTTTCTTCTACCATAGCCATTTGGAGTCACAAAAAATGTAAAGCTGAGTACTTAATCTAGCGTCCCATCTCTATTCTTTGGAAGTTTAATGATTTACCTTGGAATTCCTATCCTTTCTTCACTGTTTCAGGTGCTTAATGCAACCTGTTAGGGCTTCTTTTGGATCTGTTTTATAGTCTCATATATAAAAAATATAATTTATTTGGTGAATAAATTGGTAGGGACTTGAGGGGATGCCGAAATGATTAAGGTGGTCCTTTCCCTTGAAGAGTTTAGCATCCACTAGGATGAGTAAGGTTTGCCTAAGTAATTATGACACCAAATAGAAACTAAAATTATCTGAAAAATACAAGGGAAATCACAAGAAAGAAGAATGTAAAGAAGGAAGACTCAGAAAAAGCACTTATCAGTGAAAATATGTCAAGCCTGATTTATCCTGAGCACCCTTACTTTTAGATCAAAAGAAGAAAAAAATCTGCTTATTATAATTTGTCATGCCCTTTCATTTATTTGGACCTGAAGTAATTTTAGTATGCCCCATTTCTTTTCCTAAAGAGACCTAAAGCTAGTACCCAAAAGAACTTTATATCTAGTAGCTTTATTTCTTTTTTTTTTTTAATAACTTTTTATTGACAGAACCCATGCCAGGGTAATTTTTTACAGCATTATCCCTTGCACTCACTTCTGTTCCCATTTTTCCCCTCCCTCCATCCCCTCCCCCAGATGGCAAGTAGTCCTTTACATGTTAAATAGGTTACAGTATATCCTAGGTACGATATATGTGTGCAGAACCGAACAGTTTTCTTGTTGCACAGGGAGAATTGGATTCAGAAGGTATAAATAACCCAGGAAGAAAAAAATGCAATAAGTTTATATTCATTTCCCAGTGTCCTTTCTTTGGGTGTAGCTGCTTCTGTCCATCCTTGATCAATTGAAACTGAATTAACTCTTTATCAAAGAGATCCACTTCCATCAGAATACATCCTCAAACAGTATCGTTGTTGAAGTATATAATGATCTCCTGATTCTGCTCATTTCACTTATAGTAGCTTTATTTCTAAACTCTACAGAAAAACTACTTGTTAAGAATAGCAATCAATGTTATCATTTTAAACTAAGAAACATTTTTTAACTTTGGTCATTATTCTCTGTCCTCCCAGGAAGGGGGGCGGAGAGGAGAAGTCACAAGGTAATGCCAATTACCTTGCCAATTAATAGTGCTCATTTTTTTAACTGATGATAATTGTTTTTCTTGTTAGTCCTATTTAGTGTAGATATGGAAGTTAAACATTTCTAAGGACCTGGTCATTTAACAAATGTTTATTTAAAAAAAAAAAAAAAAGCAAATCTAATTATAAAGCAATGAAAGCTTTAGCTTTCTTTAGGGTGTAACCTAAAACATACATTATTTTTCCTCCTAAATTGTGGTGTAGATGAAACCCCATTTCAGTTAGCTTCTGAAAGGACAGCTAGGTGGCAAAGTGGATAAAGCACCAGCCCTAAAGTCAGGAGGACCTGAGTTCAAATATGGCCTCAGACACTACTTCCTAGCTGTGTGACCCTGGACAAGTCACTTAATCCCAATTGCCTCAGCAAAAAAAAAGTTTATGAAATATTCAATTAAATTTGAGCACAGTAGAAATAAAGTGATTTGAATGGAAATGGGGAGTACTTTTTCTCTCTGGAATTGAAATTTGGTATTTTAACATCTTTATTTCTTTTCATCAAAATAACAGGGTGTCCTGAAAGTTTTATTGCAATCTGAAGCTGTTAAAGCTTAAGCCCTTTATTTGTGGTAGAAAGATCTTGATTAGAATCTTCTGTTATTCTTAGCATTTGCCCATTGTTATTTGTATCTTCTGTTATTTTCTACTTTGTTATACTTAATACATTGATAGCCAAAATTTTATACAGTCTGATCTTTGAGGAGACAATGATTATCTAACCGTAGAAAGAGCACTACTTCCAGAGCCAGAAAACGAAAACCTGAGTTAAAATCCTGCCTCTTTCATTTGTTCCCTTTGTGCTCAAGTATGAGTCATTCAACCTTGCTAGCCCTCAGTATTCAAATCTGCAAAATAGGTGGGAGGTCCATGATACTGTGAAGGGAAACTCATTTCCAGAAAGACAAGTAATTTCTGGCTTGCTAACAGATCTTTGCTCTTTATTTTTTTAGAAAACCACTTTTTCATTTAAGTACCATTTGTGCTATCGAAAACAAGTCCTTTAAATCAATTTGAAAGGACAGTATATTGTCATCATAGCCGCCAATATGGTCCCGATCAGGCAAAGGTTAACTCGCCAGTTATGTCACCATGTCATCTCTGCCTGTATTCCTAGCCAGTCAAGAAAGCATGTCAGGGATGTGCTCAAGGTCAGTGTTAGGTGCAACATGATAATGATTGTTGCTCAAGCCGGCTGTTGTTTCAAAAGCATGCATGGTAATGAACTTTATTTTGAAAATTATCTTGCAAGGGATAATGTCGTGTAAAAATTATCCTGTCATGGATTCTGCCAATACAAAGTTATTATTAAATAAAATTAAATTAAAAAAAAAAAAGAAAATTATCTAATAGTGAAAGACAAAAATGAACAGAAATGGCATCTCCCAGAGTGAACTACTAATTCAAATTTATATTGTTTTGAGAAATATTTACTGTAGATATAATTTTTAATCAGTTTACCACCATACTGTAAACAAATTTCCAATTTAGGTTTGTATAGCCTCTTCACCAAGGCAGAATTATTCTGGGTCACACAAAGGGAACAAATGTAAGAGGCAGGATTTTAACTCAGGTTTTCGTTTCTCCTTACTAAAATTTAACTATTTTTGTCTCTAGATCCTTGTAAGTTTTTAAATACTTATGATAAAAACAAATTTGTTTCCCATTTGAAATTGAGAACTGATGCCATTTGTATATTGTACATTTTTGTACAACAATGATCCCCCAATGAACTACTCTTTCCATCATGGCTGTATTCCAAATGCCATTAGTCAAGCAACAATCATTTATTAAACTGTATGCCAGACATTGTGCAAGGTGATAGCAATAAATAATTTAATTAATGCTTTGGTAATAAAAAGGACAAACTTTTGAGAAGCTAATGTGTCACATAGAGTTTTTGTTTCCTTGCAGCTTTTTTAATTAGAGAGAATTTTTTTTTAAAACTACAGGCAAGGATAAAATACTATCTTGTGCCAGTAAACATGAAAGTGGAAGCAAGTAAGTACCTTAGTGAGAAAAATTAGTTTTACTAATGGGAATAGCACCTACTTCACAGAGTTGTTGTAAAGATAACATTAGATAATTATAAAATACCTGGTACATAATAAGTACCATAAAAATATTAGCTATTTTTATTGGTGATTTAGAGTATTCTTTCATAAAAGTTATTTACAATTTGCAATCTTTTGAGTGAGTACTTTTGAGAATTTATCTCCTTGGGAATGACTCTCCCATCTTAAGTATACAAATGAAAGAATCTACAAGTATAAATTTTGGATACGAAAGCCATACCTGAGAATTCTGAGAGAAAAAAAAAATTCCCCCATTCAACCACTTCCTTCTTAAATCCATATGCATTAATTTTATTTGTCTGGAAGCTTATTTTCCCCTTCCATTTTTCACTGATTACCATGAACCTGTGACATAGCATATTGTCTGACAGGTCTAAACGGTCACCTAGGAAACCCTTATAGATAAGCCATGGGTCCCTCAACTGGGCCTCTTTAAGTGGGATCTGCATTGGAATAAAGTGCAATTTCATGCTTATTTAGCCTCTGACCTACTCTCCCTACCTCAGGCTGAGGTGAAGGGCATTGAATGCCTGAACAGATTCCAAGAAGCAGAAATTGAGAGGCAAAGTATCTTAGGAATGGAAGAGAAACCTAGCGAAAAGACCCAGACACTGTCCTCCAGATCCAAAGAAAATTGTACAAGTCAGTCAACCATATGATCTGCTACCTTTAACTAAAATGTTTCCCTGACAACCTGGCCAAGTTTCAAAGATGGAATTTATTTCATTATGGCAAGAATAATTAAACTTCAGCAGCAAGAAAGATAGAGATTTTGCTAACCTGCCTTGGCAGCTAATCCTCCAAACCCCCAAAGCCCCATTGGAATGGATGTTTGGCAGTTTCCAGGAGAGTGCACATAGTATACAATCACGCTCCATCAGGGATCAGGACCTGGGTTCAAATCTTAACATTAATCCTTGCTCTCTGTTTGACCTAGGACAAATGACCTAACGATAAGCCTTCTTTGGCCTCAGTTTCCCTTTCTATATAATGAAAAGCTTGTACCAGAGGACATCGGAGATTCTTTCCAGCTCTAGCTCTCTAATTCCTAGTCTAGTATTTGAAGAACTTCAGACTTTTCTTGGCAAGTGTGGTTAAAGGCTGCACTTTTACTCCTTGATCAACTATCTAGCTGCCCAGGTTGAAATTTTAGTCTCTGCTGACTTTGCTGAATTTTTTATTTTCAAGAATGCTAGAAAGCTAATTCTGATTAGAGTTTTACATTATGGTTGTATGTAATAATTAGGTTCAGAAATTGAAGACTGTGCATTTATTCTATATACTAAACTTAATATTAAATAATATCTGGGCAAAATAATATACTAGGTGTCGGGGGGGGGGGATAGAAATGAATCAGGAAATCCCTACTTCAAGTAGTTTAGAATCTAGTAATTTAGAAAGTCATATAGAGGGACAGCTGAGTGATAAATTATCCATTGATGGCACTGGCACTAGAGTTAGGAGAACCTGAGCTCAATCTGGTATCAGACACTTTCTAAGTATGTGACTCCCAGTTGCCTTCCCTTCCTTCCCCCAAAAGAAAGAAAAGCACGAAGAGGTAAGTATGAATAGCCATATTTACTATCTCTAAACTAATATCATTGAAAGCATAAATTACTGTGATTACTGCATTCAAACTAGGCTGAAATCTTTAAAGGCATAAATGAGGATACTTAAACAAACTATGCTGAAATCATGGAAGGGTTAAATTGCTCTATTATTTATGTGCTATTGTTATTTACTATATTCAGCTAAGCCAAAATTACTGAAGGGATAAATCACTCTATTTACTGCATCATACCCATGTTGAAATCATTGAAGGCATAAATGCCCTATTTCCCATGCCTAAACTATATCAAAATCTTTGTAGGCATAAATTATGGTGTTTAATCGAACTATGCCAAAATCACTAAAGGCATAAATTACCTTATTCAAACAACTATGAAATCATCGAAGTCATAAATTATCATATTTACTCAAACTGCACTGCAAAAATAGGCAGAAATCACGAGAGGAACAAATTGCTATGTTTATTGAAACTGTTAAAATAATTCCAACCTAAAATAATAGATTTGGGACTGGACCAGACCTTAGAGAGTTACAACCCCCTCATTTTATTGATGAGAAAACCAAGGCACAGTTTGCCTAGAGTGACACAGATGGTAAGTGTGCAAGCATGAGAATTTGAACTCAGGTCTTCTTAACTCTAAATCCTATGCTGTATCTTCTACACTCTTCTGCTCTAAGCCATAAATGATCATATAATTGGATATAGTTCAATATATCCAAACTATATTGAAACATCAAGGCAGGATGCTAAATGTGATGCTCGCAGTGTTAGCATTTCCTATTGATGGAGAATTTTTATTTGACTTGTTCAGAGCAAGAGCGGGTATAACTGGATTTTTTCTCCCCTGGATACAACTGGAATTTTAGAATTGTAGATAGAATGAAATCTCTCTCCCAACCCATGATGTCATGGGCGTTCTGACTCCCTCTACAAATGTAAGTGCTTCTTGTGCCACTTTAAGTGTTGGGAAGAATTGCCTGGGATCACTGAAATGTTTAGGGACTTGAATCTGATCACCTAGTCAACAGGTGTCGGAATTGGAGCTTGAATGCAGATTTTTACGGGTTCTGAATCCAGTTCTCTATCCATTTTGCAAATTGTCTCTTGCCTGGAACGAAAGCACTTACTACATACTTGTAATTGAATAATTTAAGTAGAACGCTCCCCAATGTGACATGCGTTTGGTTTGGATCTAACAACTCCCTCATGCCAAGTCCTTAGTGGCCCTCTTCAGGATTTTTTAGATATGGGGATGAGGAAAGATCCGGAAGATTTAAATTATATGCGACAAGAGATAGGCTATTTTCCAGTCCCTTCTCTTGGATGCTGACACCCTGAAAACTGCCTAGTCTACTCTGAAGAGTGGAAAGTAACCAGAATTAACTCGCATGGACAGTGCGCCCGCGGCGTGGCTTTTAATTGGCTTGGAACCAGTCCTAACAGAGGCCCTTGGGAGGGCAGAACAACAATTCTCTCCAGTTTCTTACTCTAAGCTCCTAGTTCCACTGAGAAGGGGGCTGGACCGCCGGTGGCGGTAAGTCCGGGCTCCTCCTGGGGGCGGGACCTGGCAATCCACCGTCTCGTGTGGTTCCCCGAGCGGGGCGCTGCTCGGCACTGTGAGACTGGGGTGCGGGACCGGTACCATGTATCTCCGCAGGGCTGTTGGGAAGACTCTGACCTTACCCCTGAGGACCCCTCCTTCCAGCCCCCCACTGCTTTGGAAGCACGGTAAGTGCGCGCGGAGCGGCCCCAGGGCGCGGGGAGCCTCGACTAGCCAGGTCGCTGGGAGCTGTCCGACGCGCAAGCTGGGTATGTGGAGATAGATGGACCGACTCAGGGCGCAGGACACCGTGCATCCCGGGAAGATTAGCGATGGTATCCCCCGGACACGTAGGATCCCCTCCTTTTCTATCGGATCTTGCGAACGGAAACGGGAGAAAGTTGCCCCAGGATTTGAGGACGCCCCAGTCCCGCACAGCAAAGCTGCGCTCAAAATTTGGAGACGGTCAGAAGTAGACTCAGTTTCTTTCCTCCACTTATGCCGCAAGATTTGCCTCTGAAATAAGGAGTCAGAGGCAGATGTGGGGAGATAATATAGGATCATAGATTTGGAGCTAGAAAGCGTCTAATCCAACCTCCTAGTTTTACAAATGGGGAAATCGATGTACCAAGAGACCTACGGCCACAGAGCTATTAAATTATAGACGGGATTCCAGGTCAGGGCCTCTATCTCCAAATCCAGAGCTCTGGTTACTAAGGGGGAAGGGATGTTTCCGTAAAAGCCCAAGGATGCAACACTCAGTTTCTAATGGTATCTGCTAGCATTATTTGCCAGAAAAAGGAGAGATTGCGAACTCTTTCCCTCTTTGAACTCTTTAGTGGCCCATGGATGACAGTATAGATTTAGTGCTGGAAGGGATTTTTAAAAATCATCTTCCTTTCAGAGGGGAGAATAATGAAGGCTCAATGAGGGGTTCTGGGATGTCAGAGCTAGCTGTCTGGGCGCCTTTGGATTATGAGTATCTTATGTAACTGCCCTAAGCTAATCACAGTGTTGTACTGGAGAGTGCTGAACCAGGATTCCAGAGAGGTGACTGAGTTCTGCCTATGATATTTTGTGACAATAGTCATCATTTAAATTCTGTAGCTGTAAAATGAGGTTAATAATGATTATAGTAGAATTCTTTTGAAGCCCAAATAAGTTAGTGTGCCTTGAAAGGCTGTATAAATGCCAGCTCTTATTATGTTTGTGTAGCTGCCATTAATTAGAAGCCATTTCTGGTCAGCTATTCTGCTTTGGCAAACTTTATCTGCAATTATTTAATGGAGGGAATTTTAGATTTGGTCAGAGGACCTTGATTTGAATTTCTGTCACTGGCTAAATGTATAATCTTGAGCAAGTCACTCGTTCCACCTTAATTTATTGTTCATTAGAACAAACTCTAAAATCTGAAATAGGTTTTAAAAAAATTTGTTAGGTCATTTGGCAGAGGAGAGCTGGAAAGGATATGTAGCTCTGAAAGGTTTACATTTATATAGGATTAGATAAAGGCACCCACTTGGGGACCTTACAAAAACAGCAAGCAATTTTGATAAGAGAGAAACTTGAAAGGTAAATGGAGATAGATATGAGTAATTATAAATGTTCAGTAAAATCTGTGTGAAGCCAAAACACAAGCTTGCGTGGACCTATCCCAAATCCTAGGTGTGGTAACCCAAAACAAGAATGCTTTGGGAGATCCAGGACTGGAGAAACCCAAAATACCTTGGAACCATCTCCACTATTCCTAGATAGAATTACTAGGGTTAGGGGAGCTTCTGTGTACAGACAACCTTTATTCACATGGGACTGAACTTAAACAGTATAATAATCTATCCTGAACAATGTAACAAATCACTTTTTCTTCATCTGTAAAATGAAGGAATTGGACAAAGTAGCCTCATACATGCATCTGTTATCTGTTATCCAGGCTCAGATAAAAGGGATCCTCTATTCCAACCTTCATGGAAAGAGTAATGGATTTGGAGCAGGAGGACTGGCTTTGAATCCTGATCGCCATTTTCTAGACCATTTACAATCTGTGTAATCTTAACAAGTCCCTTAACTATTTTGGGTGGAGCTCAGTTTTTTTTCCTTTAGAAAAATAATTGAGATGAAGTAGATAGATTTGAAAATTCTTTAGTGCCTTAGATCTTAGGTGATTCTAAGATCCTATTTAATTAACCAATCTCCTAGATATCCTGTAACTGTCTCCGTGAATCACTGAGAGCAGCTTCTTGTATACCAACATTCTTGGCTTTTGAGAGGATCATATCCTTATTTCTTGTTAACTCTAACATTAAGGTTTCCCCACCCTTTGTTAAGATATCTATAAAGAAAGGAGATGAAGGAAAAAGAGGCATACTGGTGATGATGGTGATGATGAGTTGGGTAACGCTATCCACAGCTGTTGTACAAAAAGGACTTTCTGGCAGGAAATTTTTGTTTTCTTATGTGTCACATATGATTAGAGCATTCACTGCCTGACTGCAGGCCAAGGTTAGGGAAAGGTTATCTCTTGTAGCCACAGAAACCAGAAAACTGTGACCTTGTTTAAAAATCCACAATTCTGGTGGAGGGAAGGAAAAGATAGAAAGATGAATAGAGGGTCCAGGTGCTTCCTTTTGAGCTCTTTGTTTATTTACTTCATTCATTCAAAAATAATTCATTAGGTATCTGCTAGGCACTGTGCTGAGCATCTACAAGGTATCAGGATACTTGTAAAGACAGAAAGGAAACAGTTGTGAATACAAGGCAAGAGAAATGGAGAGGGAGAAAGAGGACAAAAAGGAAAGAAGGGAAAAAAGAGAGAAAGAAGATGGAGGAGGAGGAGAGAGAGAGAGAGGCAGAGGCAGAGACAAAGAAAGGATGGATGGAGAAAGAAACAGAGAGAGGAGGAAAGAAAGAGAGAAAGAACAGGAGGATTAAGGGGGAAAGAAGAGAGAGAGAGAGAGAGAGAGAGAGAGAGAGAGAGAGAGAGAGAGAGAGAGAGAAAGAGAGAGAGAGAGAGAGAAAAGGGAGAGACAGTCATTCAGATGGACAGAGAACCTGAAAATATAAATACGGATAAGTACTTAACTTTAGGATGGGTTTCAAATAACAATTTTGTAAAATTGTAAAATTGTAAAAATTTGTTTTAAGCATGTCCTCCCAACTTTCAGTTACAAATGACCACCCTGCATAGGCAAAAAAAAAAAAAAAAAAAAAAAAAAACCCTCAGGATTTTTCTATAGTCCCACACTTATTTTATGTCTATACAAAAGAACTTCAATCAACTAACTGAGCAACTTTTTTCATTAAAGAGATTCCTATTGACTAATATCTCTGGTTAGACTGTAGGTTCTCATTTTTTAAGTTAAGGAAATTAAAGTATAAAATTAAGTAAAACTTATCAGTTAAATTAACTAAATAATTTGTTTCCTTTATTTGGGGATGTAAATTATTTAAATTAATCTAACTAAGAGCATAGCTTCTTTCACTATAAAAACTTATTTTCTTTTCATTTCTTAGTAAGAGGTTTTTCTTTCATGAAAATTAATCAATGCTAATGTCCTTGCCTAAAAAACAAGAATAATATGGACATATTGGAGGTGATTTTTCTTAAATTTAATTATTTATTTAATAGTTTTTCCCAGTTTCATTCAAAACAATTTTTTTACATTTGTTTTTAAGATTTTTGAGTTCTAGGTTCTCTCCCTTATTCCCACCCACAATTAAGAAACCACATATGAAATTATGCATGACATTTCCATAAAAGTCGTTATGAAAGAATACATGGATCTTCTATCCTAATGAAAATAAAAACCCTCAAGAAAAATAAAGTTAAAGAGAGAGAGAGAGAGAGAGAGAGAGAGAGAGAGAGAAAGAGAGAGAGAGAGAGAGAGAGAGAGAGAGACAAAGAGAGAGAGAAAGAGAGAGAGAGAGAGAATCTGTATTCGATTTGTATTCAGTCACAATCAGTTCATCAGTTCTTTCTCTGGGTATGGATAGGATTTTTCATTATAAGTCCATCAGAGTAGGTGTGGATGATTGTATTAATGAGAATAACAAAGTCATTTACAGCTGGTTATCCCAGAACATTGCTATTATTTTGTATATAGTATATTTCACTTTGTTCATGGAGGACTTTCCAAGTTTTTTTTTCCCCCTGAGAGCATCCTGCTCTTCATTTCTCAGAGAACAATAATATTTGGAAGTGCTCCTAAGAGATATTCCATCATTGTCTCAAAGTCTTTTATACAAGCTGTCTGCACTCCATCCTCACCTCAACCCTTGGATCCCTTTTTCGTTAGTTGAGCTCAAATTGTACCTTCTACAAAAGACCCTTCCTAATTTACTCAAGTGGGAGTTCCTTCTGAAATTACTCTGCATTTATTTCATCTTTGTGTATTTACAGATATGTTGTGTTCCCCCCACATACACTCTCCCACTTCATCCTCAGTAAGTCAGTAATTCCTTGGGTTCAAGGATTGTTAAATTTTTAATTTTATAACCCCAGCACCTAGTATATCATAGTATTTAATGTTCATTGAATTGAAAAACCCTATATAAAGAGACCAAAACTATAAAGCAGCACCATATATCCTCAATTTAATAATAAAGGTTTTATTTACAACAGCCATGGTCTTCTCATCCTTCTGAGAATTATAAATTCAAAAGGAAACAGTGCAAAGAAAGAGCACCATTCTGAGTAAAGAAAAAAAGAAAAGAGGTAGTGGAAGGCTATTTAGAGCATCTCTGGAGCCTGGGAAGGATCCCCTGGTAGGATCAGATTCTTGACCAGATACTCATGGGAATCAGGTCCTAGACTAGGATTCAGTCTTTAGTCAAAACTTTATTTCTTTAAAGCAATACTAATAACATACATAATGACTATGACTGTAAGGAAGAATGAAAATAACCCTAAGAGCAATAAAATCTGGGGAAAAAATACATAAAAGAAAAAAAGATTAAAAAACTCCAAAGCAAACAAGCTATAAAATTTTTAAAAATTATAAACAAGATAATCAATTAGACACTTTCCTCAGACCCCTATAACTTTTGTCTCAAATACAAAACAATTATAGTTGAATCTACAAGATAAAAAGAGAGAGAGAGAGAGAGCACTAATCTTTAAAATGATCCTCCTGGACCCCTCCCCACCTAGCCTCCACTTGTGGCATGAATCATAAAAACCTATCTTTGACTTATGGCTAGGGTCCAAGTACTGGGATCTCTTCTTGTTTCACAGACTTTGTCTATACAGCTCACTCATTCCTATCTTCTATTAGTAACAAACTGCAGATATTGATTCTTCTCAGTCACATGAGGAGTTGAGAGAAGAGAAGTGGATAATCATCAGATTTGGATTGGATATGGCCCCTTGGTTGGCAACCAAGAGATTTTGCCTGTAACACTTTCTTTTTTTCTTTTTTAATAACTTTTTATTGATAGAACCCATGCCAGGGTAATTTTTTACAGCATTATCCCTTGTGCTCACTTCTGTTCTGATTTTTCCCCTCCCTCCCTCCACCCCCTCCCCCAGGTGGCAAGCAGTCCTTTACATGTTGAATGGGTTACAGTATATCCTAGATACAATATATGTGTGCAGAACCGAACAGTTTTCTTGTTGCACAGGGAGAACTGGATTCAGAAGGCATAAATAACCCGGGAAGAAAAACAAAAATGCAAGCAGTTTATATTCATTTCCCAGTGTTCTTTCTTTGGGTGTAGCTGCTTCTGTCCATCCTTGATCAATTGAAACTGAATTAGCTCTCTTTATCGAAGAGATCCACTTCCATCAAAATACATCCTCAAACAGTGTCGTTGTTGAGGTATATAATGATCTCCTGATTCTGCTCATTTCACTCAGCATCAGTTCATGTAAGTCTCGCCAGTCCTCTCTGTACACATCCTGCTGGTCATTCCTTACAGAACAATAATATTCCATAACGTTCATATACCACAATTTACTCAACCATTCTCCAACTGATGCGGGCATCCATTCATTTTCCACCTGTAACACTTTCAACATCTTCTCTCTAGATTGCAAAAAGGCACTTCCATTGACACAGCCCATGAAGGACAGGAGGAAACAAAAGAGGGCCTGGAGCAAAGGCTAGAAACATAGACAAAACTGTACTTAGGCCTGCAGGAATGAGTACTGAAACCTAACTTAATGCAATCATAGGGTATATGAATTTAGAGTTAGAAGGGACTTTGGAGGTCACCAGGTATAATCAGTTCATTTTACAAATGAGTCTGTCCCTCCATACATTCATAATGGTAAAAATCTAGCCCAGTGAATATTATTAAATCCTTCACCATAAGAGAAGGCTGAAATAGCTTTGAAGTCCAATCCTAGGGTTGTAGCCAGTAGCCAAGGGAAGTATGAAAGAAAATCATTAATGAATGGGAAATATAAAGAGAACGAACATGTTGAAAAATTGATATTTTCAAGAAGAAAACTTCAGAAGAAATACAAACAAATCAATAGAAACCATCCTAAAACTAGAAAGATAAGTGTCATGTTCTTAAAGAGTTTATGAATTTAAAGTATTAAAGTGAATATTTGTTACTATTATTATTAAATCTCTTTCAAGTTATAGAGAAAGAGACAGACAAACAAGGATTACAAAGCTGTCTTAACACATATTACAAGACAGAAGAAAGAGGACCAGTATCTGATTAAATATAAAACTGTGAATCCCAAGAAAACATATAACAATACAAAATTCTAGAAGGATTCAAAAGAAGCATTAAATTTATAATATAAGAAATTAGTCCTGAGATATAGAGTACACAGATTATCTAGAAAAAGCAACAACCCTATGCTTCAAATTCCAAGTTCAAATGGAATAATTCTAATGACAAACAACAAATTCAGCAAGCAGCCAAGAGAAAGACTTTTTAATGTAAAGGAAAGGAAATTTGAATAATACAAGATTATTCTGTATCTCCCTCCCACAGAATGCAGAAAGGAATGGAATATTACTGTTCCAAAAGAGTTCAATCAGTAACTCCAAATGACATACAAACATAGACCTAGTTAACAATTTTTAAAAAGAGGAGTGTTCTACAAAAAGAAGCATTCCTGCAAAAGAATTCTTGCAAAAACAAAAAATTTAAAAACCAAAACATAGGGGCAGCCAGGTAGACCAGGAGTAGAGCAATGGCCATGTAGTCAAGAGAAACTGAATTCAAATCCAACCTCAGACATGTTCTAGCTGTATGACCCTAGGCAAGTCATTTAACCCTTATTTCCTCAAAAAAGAAAATTAAAATAGACCATAGATGTGAATAGAATATTTGACTTGCAAAACAACAGAACCACATAATAGGTAAATAAGTACAATTACCAAGAAAATATTAATTAATGAAGTTAATATTCTCTCAACTAGAAGAAGGATTGTAAGGCAATAGAAGCCTAGCAGAAGAAATGGATTGAAACTAGGAAATGAAAGGAAAATCTCAAACTAGTTTGAGGGGGAGATTTCACTGAAGAGTATTCCCATGTGGAAAGATACATACATATGCCTGCAATGAGAATTGGTGACCTCATGATAAGTTTCATCGGGGTGGAATTAATATATCAACAGATGACCTATTTTTTTTTTTGAGGGCACCTCTATGTGTTCATTTTCTGACCCAGGAAAGCCCCAAGGGGCAACTGGCACCAAAAGCTTTTAGGGCCCCAGTGTTTACAGAGCTGAGTAGTCAATGGAAAGAAGAGCAGAGGGATAGATTTGGACTGCATAATTTAGGACATGTTCATTTCTACCTTGGAGAACTGCTTCTTTCCATATCGTTTCCCTAACAAAATGTTACTTCTGTAAATGAAGAAAAACAAGGGGAAAAATCATGAGAAAAATCAATTAAAGGCAATAGTATAAAAATTAGTTAGGAGGAAGATCAAACTGATTGTTCAGAAGCTTTCACTGCATGATGAATTTAATGAGATTTTAAAAAGAAGAAAAAGATGTATAGACCACAAATCAGAAAATAACATTTCCAAATAAATAGGAAAGGAAGATAATTAATAAATACAACAAAAAAAAGTCTTAGAAAAAGGACATAGAAAAAAGAAAATTAGTAAACATAAGAATTTTGGAGAAGAGTAGAGGCAATTTAAAATTTTTGTTTTATTTCTTTTTTTTATTTAACAAGTGTTTATTCTCTCTCCCTTCCCTATCCCATGCTCTCATTATATGATTGTATGTATCTGTAATAAGTCTGTTTCAGTTTTATTATCAGTGAAATGGAGAAGATGAACTTTATGACCTCTAATGTCACTTAGATCTCCAAAAAAACCTGTTTTTCTTTAAAACATGCTTACTTCCATTGATCCATAGAAGTAATGGATTTTTTTTCTTTATATTTTATATATATTACATATTTATATACTTTACATATTAAATTTCTGTTATGATCCATATGTAAGATTGACTGAAAAAAATCCACATTTTTTATACCTAATGTAAAAACAACTGAATCCTATAGCTACTAAAATCCATTATATGTTAGTGGATTTTAAAAGATAACACTAAAATATTTATGTATTCAAATGGCATGTGCTTTTCCCTGCTTTTTATAGTCCCTTTCCCTGACAAGGGAAGCTGTGGAATTGAGCTTCCCTTCTTTCTATTGATTTTTTTTTTTAGTTTTATTAGAATTATTTTGTTTTATAAACATTTTGCTTCTTTGTTAAATATAGACCTGTTTATACTGAAATGAAACTATGTTTCAAATAAACATCTGTACTTATCTTTAAATAAAGTAATTAGTAGTACAGGAGAAATGAGTTAATTTTTTAGTGTATCCTTTAATGTAATTATTTTTAAATTGTCCATTGTGGTGGAAATAGCATATATATTTTTTTTTTTAACACAGCATCCCTTCGACAGATGTCATCTAAGAGAGTCCCTGGATTAGCTGGGTCAAACATGATATACTATCTCTTTGTTGGAGTCACTTTTAGTGCTGGCGGATATTATGTAAGTGATTTTATAACTACAATATTCATGGATCATATGGTGATGACCTATATTATGCAAAGCTATGGGATGTTTGGGAAACACATGTCTTTGTTTATCCAATGTTTGGCCAATTCCATATACTATAAAATTGTGATCTTCATGATCCCAAATGTTAATTTTGGTGAATGCTTAACATGAATATAGGTGAATGAAAGCAGCCTATATGTATGAAATGAAGGAAACTTTGTGTCAGGAAAAATCGCCTTACTGCTTCAGTTACTCATTGCATACAGATTGATTTAAACAATATGACAGCAGTAATTTGACCAATTACTTGAAGCATTGTAAATGTGCATTTTTCTAGATGACAATCTGTGAGTCAGGATTGTAGATGAATCAGAAAATGTTTGTATGCTTCGGCCTCAACATGATTTATTAATTTGAATTGTAGCTCCCTTATTTTTATTACTTTATTTCACTTGATAGAATATATCTTCCTTTGAGAAGCAATTTGGAAAGATTACTAGTTTTGATGTCAAAAAACCTGGGTTTGAATCCAGAATCTGCAAGTTTGCACCCGTATGATCTTGAGCAAGTCTGAGTCTTATTCCCCCTATGAAAAATGAGATAGGGACGAGGTGATGTCTAAGGTGCTTTCCAGCTCTGAATCTATGCACATTATGATTCCTTCCAGCTTCATTTCTTATGACCTGCTCATTATTTTATCAAAGGGTGAGAAATGTGGTACAGAAGTTAGAAAGCTGGTCTTCAAGTCAGGAATGTTTGAATTCAAATCTTACCTCTGACCCATCTTAGATATGACTGTGTGCAAAACACTTCGCCTCCCAGAGTCTCAATTATCTCTTTGAGACCAGAAGCTATGACATATTTAACCCTTATCTGCTTGGTGAGGGCAAGGGAAAGGGAGGGAGAAAAATTTAGAACACAAAGTTTTACAATAACAAATGTTGAAAACTATCTTTACATGTATTTGGGGAAATGAAATACTATGGAAAAAAGAAAACTACCTTTACTTGGAAAAATAAAATGCTATTGAAGAAAAAAATAAACATACTAAAAACCAAAACAAATGAAATCAAAGTAAGCTTTAAAAAAAAAAAAAAGACCATAAAGATACAAATTGTTGATCAGTGGAAGGAGTTTTCACCCAGGAGTTCTCTGCCCCTTCCCTTCCCCTCAGGCCAAAAAAAAAAAAAAAAAAAAAAAGGCAATGTATTTCATTTTCTTTTTAGTTCTAAAAAGAAACCGGTACCAAATTATATTCCATTTTTCATGATTAAATCTAGGGAATTATATCACTGGAACTCAGCATCCTCATTCTAAGAACTCTGGGAATTAAATACAGATATACATTTGTTTTCAGGCTTATCGGACAGTCACATCAGACCAGTCTCGGTACATAGAACGTATCAATACCATGCAAGCGAAAAGTACTATGAAGGAATCACCAGAGATGCTGCAACATCCAGGTAGTGCTTTCTTCCTTTTCATCTATTTTGACACGCAAAATATTCTATTTTTAATGCTTGTACATTGGACAATTTGCCATTGCTTTCCATTCCCAAGGAAATACAGAATCTGAGACTGACAGATGGTGTTCATTCAACAAGGAAAAGATCATTTAAAACCTAATAATATATATTTGGGATGACAAAATCTGATGAATGAAAATCCTTTTAGTTTGGTCCTAGGTCTGAATTCCAGCTCTGCCACTTATTAACTTGGACAAGTCATGTTATTTGGGCCTTAGTTTCCTTATCTATAAAATGAGGGGGTTGAACTGGATGACCTCTAAGGTCCTTCCAGCTCTGGGGCTATAATGTTACTAAGCCTACATTGCTGACCAGCTGCTTTGATTCCTTTGTGTTTGGAGGTATTATCTATTATCTTTTCAGAGTTCTGGCTTCATTCAGTCCATGGAATCCGAGGCATTCATATCTGTCTAACTCAGCAGTTTGAGATAAAGAAACAAAGTTGTAGGATTTTGTTTTGTTTTATTTTATCACAAAAGTCAATTTCATTCCAATATTGTCTTTGTTTGTGTTTCTGACCAGAATCCACTAGATTACATATTCATTTGAATGTTTGGGGTTGAATGGCACTTCTTCAACCTGATTGATTTGGGGAAATGCCATCTTAAGAACAGATGACATTTTTTGTTGAAAATTTCAATTGCATCCTAAAAGAATTTGTATTTGGTTCCTATGAATTTGAACATGTTTTACATTCCCTTGTCTGTTTTTCTGTTACTTTCCCCCAGTAGAAGGTAACCGAGGGAAGAGAAGAAGGAGAACTTTTTTTTCTTTATATTCCAATACCTAGCTTAGTTCCCAACATATAGCAGAGAGCAGGTGCTTAATTACTATTTGTTTAATTCAATTAATGATTAATATTTAATTTAACCAATTCAATTAGTCAAGCAAGTTAATAATTAATTTAATTGACGATAAGTCAAAAAGTTTATTAAGTGCCTACTATGTGCCAGGACCTGTGCTGAACAGTGGCAATGCAAAGACAAGAGTAAGATACTATAGAATAGGTGCCTTGTATTAATTCCTTTACTTTCATTAAGTTTTTATTCCAGTTTGATAATGATACTCTTATTAAACTGTGAAGTGCTATACAAATACAAGGTATTATTATCAAGAAAGGAAAGGGGGGAGAATGAATGTTAATGAATGAAGAGCATTCATGAAGTATTGCAAAGCACTGTGCTAGGAAATATGGGAATCACACTTTTCTTTCCTATACTCTGCACAGTGATGTAATGAGCTACCTAGATAATAATAATAATAGCAGTTGATATTTACACAGTTTCCCAAAAGACTTAGTGCTAAGTTTTTTAGATGTGTTTTTTCCAATTACATGTATAATATATTTTTACCATGTTTAACATATATTGGATTATTTGCCATCTTGGGAAAGAGGTGGGAGAGAAAGGGAGAGGGAAATTGGAACACAAGATTTTGCAGAGGTCAATGATGAAAATTTATCCTTGCATATGTTTTGAAAATAAAAAGCTTCAATAAAAATGAATTTAAAAAAACAATTACAAGTATAGCCTTTTTGAGTCATTTTAAATAAGATTTTGAGTTCTGAATTTTTCTCTCCCTCCCTTCTTCCTTCCTCCCTAAGCCAATAAAGAATTTGATATATTATATATGTGCAATCATGTCAAACATATTCCATATTAGTCATGTTATGAAACAAAAAACAGAACAAAAAGAGCAAAAAAAAATTAGTGAAGTTTTAAGGATAAATCTTTAAACTTTCTGTAGCTTAGATTTAGATAAATCTTCCAGTTATGAAACAAAAAACAGAACAAAAAGAGCAAAAAAAAAAAAAATTAGTGAAGTTTTAAGGATAAATCTTTAAATTTTCTGTAGCTTAGATTTAGATAAATCTTCCAGTTAAATAAGTCTAAAGCTTAAAAGTCTTCTGGATCACTGTATAGAAATTAAGATTTGTAAAGTGCTTTATCTCTATTACCTCATTTGATCCCACCACAACTCTGTGTGGTAAGAATTACCTCATTTTACAGATGAGGAAACTGAGGTTCAGGAAAGTTAGGTGGTTTGTCAATAGAATTCCATAGCTAGTGTTTCCCCCCCCCCCAATTTCATGTCCAAGGCTCTTTTCACAAAACTACATAAAATGAAGTCCCATATACTTGTAAAGAACCTACTATGTGGAAGGAATCTTGGTATAAAGACAAAGAATAGTCCCTTTTTCAAGTTATTTATAGTCTATTATAAGTTTTAGTCTACTATATAGAATAATAAACTATGATAATATTACCACTAGAGAAGTACAAAGTCATACGAAATAATTTTGAGAGGGAGAAAGCAATGATAATATCATGAGGCATCAGGAAAATAACTGTTGTAGGAGATCGCAGTTGAGCTGTGTTTTAAGAGAAGCTAAGTTTTCTGCAACGGAAAGGAGCAGAGGGCATGCATGGGGAGGGAACGGGGTGCAGACACCCCCTGTGCAAAAAGCAGAGAAGAAGTAGTTAGAATGCTCATTTTGGAGGTCCCTTTTAATTTGGAAATTTCGTAAATTAAAATGATCCTGTTTTAATAACAGTGGCTTTTTTTTTTTTTTGTCTTCTGCCTTTGCAGAACATAAGCAATAGGTTTTTATCACCAAATATTACTTTGAAAAATACTTATAATGAAAGTGGACAGTTTGGATTTTTATTTTTCTGCTGTCATTTCTTTTTTTTCTTTTTTAAGTCTTTTAATGAAATGAATTTCAACAGATGAGGAGCTAAAGGCCACAGAAACCAATGAAGTGTGTTCAGAAGCCCCTAATGAAGCTGATTTGGCAGCGGTTGAAGAAATTCCCGATGTGGAAGATGCAGCTCCGGAGGAGACTCCCCCAGTCAGTGCCGGAGCTGGTACAGAGGACTCTCCGACGGTCAGCGTCGGAGCTGGCGCAGAGGAGACCCCGGCAGACAGCGTCGAAGCTGGCTCGGAGGAGGATCAGGGAGTCAGTGCTGAAGCTCATCCAGAGTTGCTAAGTGAAGCTGCTAAGGTCAGTACGGAATCAGGGCCAGAGGTCACAGATGCAGCTGTGCTGGAAGCGGCCGAGGCTAGCTCCAAAGCTCCTGAGCCGGAGAAAGCTTCGGCTGGAGATACTGAACTGGAGGAAGAAAATAAATCTCCCGCTGAAGCTGAAACCCACGCAGATGCTGAATTAGAGGAAGAAGCCCCTCAGCAGGCTTGAAGCTGTCCCGGCCCAAAGCGTAACCTAATCTCCTTTTGCTACTTAAAAAAAAGCCTCTAGCTCAAGAAAGGTGTCAGAAGGGGGGTGAAAGTTCTGTGTCAATTCCACAAAAATTACTGATCATTCAAGGTTACTTTCTCAACACTTTGATATGGATTCATTTGATAGGTTTGGGGAATGCTTTTGTAAATATCCTAGGAAATTTCTCCTCTGAGATTAGAAAGTGAGGAAAGCTCGGTAGATTTGGAGAGATCTTGAGGAAATCTGCTTTACTGGTCATTTTTTTTTCTTTTTAAAATTCCAAATGATTACACTTAGCACACTAGCTACACAACCCCAAATTTTTTAAAATTTGAACTTTTAAATCCTTTTCAGTCATGTGGCTCTTAAATATGAAATCAAGTCAGTGAAATCAGTGACCATTTTTATTGTTTCCAAATTTATTCAACTAAGTTATATTCAGCTGGAACTTGCATGTTTTATACTCCTGGTGAGATTAGAGCTGTATCTATTCTCATTATCTCATTCCAACCTAAATTATTCTACCCTATTTCCTGTCTTCAACTCATCTCTCTAATTTCTTTCTCTGTGTTAAATAGGACAGCTGGAAATGTTTCTTCCCCTTCCCTCCCTCCCCCCCCCCCCACCCCCCAGTCCAAATATACTACTGCAGATTTGAGACTGGTGACTCTCATGGTTTGGTCTAAAACTAAAGATAACTTTCCTAAAAGACAGCCATGTAGTTGGCTGTAAGACAATTACATTCCTCACTCAAACTCATTTTGATTTTTACGTGTGTGACTTGAACTATTGAGTGAAGGTTCCTATTATCTCTAAAAATAAATTGTTAGAATATCTAAATAATGAAAGAAAGTAGAATCTCTTTTAATGTTGTTCTTCAATTCAAATTCAAGCAGCTCTTATTAAATACCCAGAATGTACAAGACACCGTATGCTGAGCAATTCACCCTGTGAAGAGGAAAGATGGAGGAATTAATAGAAATAATATAATGGAAAGATTTGGAAGATCAGAATCTAAATCTGACCCTGGCATGTAGTATCTGTTTGACCATAGGCATAATCTCTCTGATTCTCAGTATTCTCCTCTTTAAAAGGAGAGGAGTTAGCTTAGATGTCCCTAAGATTGATTCCAAAGCTTACAGTATTGTAACTCTTCAGATAGTTGAAAGATCTCCTTTCCTATTTAAAATAATGAATCACTTTCTCCACTGCCTTCAGGAGTATGCCAGCACCACCATTTCTTTCCTCTTCTCCAGGAGAAAGAAGGAGAAATAACCTCTCTCTCAGACATTCCTTCCACTCTATTTTTCCTTTTGCTCTGGGGTCACATAAGGAAGAGGGAAGAGTAATTCCTCTATAGTTGGTGGCCTGCACAGCTTGTGGTATACATTTCACAGAATCCCAGAAGTGGAAAAACCCCGATTCTACCCTAACCCTCAAATGAATAAAAATTCACTTGATAATATCCCATACCAAATGGTAATACAACTTTTGCATACAAACTTAAAATCACAACTCTAGAGTTAGAAGGAACTCTTAGAGATCAATCATCCAGACCTGGGATTCTTAACCAATGGAGCCCTTTGGCAATCTGATAAAGCCTATGACCACTTCTCAGAATTTTTTAAATAAATAAAACAAAATATACAGGATTAGAAATTAAACTAATTATATTAAAGTACAATTATCTTTCTATCTGTGTGTCTATTTATCTCTGCTTCTAGAAAACAAAGTATAGATCTTAGAGTCTGAAGATTCCTCTTCCTGAGTTCAAACCTGTTCCTGAGACACTAGCTGTGTGACCCTGGCCAATTCATTTCATTGTTTTTCTGTTTTCTCCTTTATAAAATGAATTGAAGAAAGAAATAGCAAATTATTCCGGTATCTTTGCCAAGAAAACCCTAAATGCGGTTATGAAGAATCAGACATGACTGAAAAATGACTAAACAACATATACATACATATGCATGTATATACTCTCTCTATATATATACACATATGTATGTATGTATGTATGAATGAATGAATGTGAATGTATGTTTATGGATTCAAGGTTTAAACCCTCTACTTTACAACTTGTTATCCTTCCTAGTGGAAGTGAGAGTTGGGGTGGGGAAATAAATCAAATATTTGTATGCTCTAGGCTTGCTCTGGGCAAGCTTTGGAAGTATGCCCCGTGGGTGTTACTGTCTAGTGAAGGCTTAGAGCTTTCACTATTATACTTGTGATTTCACTTATCACAAAATAAAATACCTATGTGCTGAGGAAAGTGGAATTTTCCAGTGTTAAAAACATAGGCTTAAAAAAAGTCATATATTTTGTCCTCTTCAGTGTCATGCCCTAGGCAACTGTTAACCTCACCTTCCTCTGATTCCAGTTAGTTTATGGTGGAGAGACTTGGTCAAATTTGAAAGAACAAAGTTGAAGCCACAAATTTCATCCAGTTTTTAGCTCTTCAAATTAACAATGATCAAATGAAATGATATCTATAAAATATGGCTCAAAATCTTAAGGCATTATGTAAATGTCATCTATTCCTTTTCTAAGTCTTACAATAGAATCTAGTATCCTTTGTCCAGAAGAATTGAAGGGCTGAGTTCCATAAAGATAAGTAACTTGTCCAGATATAGCAAGAACTCACGTCTCCAGACTATTTCATGCCTCTGCCGCCACATGCAAACACTGTGCTAAATGATTTCCAATTGTTTAGATTAGGAAAATATAATCTTCTTTGTACAACATCTGAAAATTGATTAGTTTCCCATAGAAGGAACATCAGCAACTCTCTGAAGTATATTCTTTTTAATACTATATCAACCTAAAAGGGTTTTATTTCTTTCAAAAAATGATTTATTTGAGAATTATTCACTAAACACTATTAAATATGAATACAATGAACTCTATTTTTCAATGCTACACATTTGTGTGACATTGATTTGAATTAACTTTTGGTATGAATCTGTGTCTTTCATAGAAGTATATCTGTTGTATTAGCAAAAATTTATGGACTAAAATAACATGTATTTTTCCTCTTCCTCTAAATAACACAGGAGTGCAGATTTGTACATTATTGCCACTCTTTCTTAAAGAGAGATAAGACTCATTAATTTAGACTATACTACCAGCACCTGTGCTAATTAGAATTTGCAATAATTAGAATTCAACTGTGATGAATTTTGCCTTTTGCTCATTAGTACCTCTTCTTTAAAATAAGAAAGATGAACTCAGGACTTAGAACTAGCTTGAAGAGCCAGTTGTTAATTTTTTAAATAGTGATCATTCATACTTTGGAAATTGGCAAATGCTACAAACCAGGACTTGATTCATTGTTTTATTGGGTTTTAAACTTACAAAAGGGACAGAAAAAGTATTACAAATGTAAATTAAACTTCGTGTGTCCTGCAAAAATCTCCTACCACCAAGAACTGGTTATTAAGCACTTACCAATAAATGCCTGGTAGATGATCTCTTAAGTACCTTTCACCTTTAATACTCTATTAAAAACACCATTTCATGAAAAAAAATGCCCTTTTAGTAAGCAAATTAATAACAATTAACTCACAAGAAGGAGAACAAACTGCTTTTTAGGGTTGTAATCATTAATTGTGTGAACATAGATACTGTTGATTACAGAAGAGTCTTATTCACTAATAAACAAGCTTGCAGGATCTCCTTTTGGAAACATGCTAATAATTACTTCAAGTTATCCTGTGTGTTTGAAGGAAATAAAGTTCATTTCTTTAAAAGTATGTAACTCAAGTTGGCATTTGTTCTAATTATTCACATTACTAAGGTTTTATGACATTCTAATATTTGTTAACTTTGAGATAAAATATTTTGGTCAATTTTTGGATACCAAAGAAAGTTTCCATAATCCTTTTCAGAGTAAAAAGATGTATGATATACAAACAGTTGTTTGATCTAATCGTTGGTTGATGAACTAAGATCCATACATATAATACATAGGTTACTATTTTTTTAACATCATTTTATTTTTTTCTCAATTGTATGTCAAGACAACTTTTAGCATCAATTTTTACAAGATTTTTAGTTCTAAATGCTTCTCCTTCTCTCCCTTCTCCCCTTCTACCTAAGATGGTAGATATTTGATACAGGTTACATATGTGCTATTATGTAAAACATATTTCTATATTAGTCACAGTTATGAAAGAAAAAAAACATTAAAAGGAAAAAAAGTGAAAAAAAATGGGTTACCTTGTTACACATGGATTGATTTTAGAGCATAAAAATATAATAATGTATATTTAGTATTAAAACTCTATACTAAACATTATTGAGAGTTTATTTAAAGATCAGGACTTTGGAGTGACTCAGGGTCATTATTAAATACATCAATTATCATTATATTGGCAAACAACCATTGCTATTTGTAGACAACTAAGACTGCTTTACTCTAAAGAAAGTTAATCTTTAGAATTTAGAGAAACATGGAAAGACTTGTTTTAACTTATTCAGGATATTTTAACTATTCAAGGAGGTAATATGTACAATATCTTAATAATGTAGAAGAAATCAACACTACAAATGCCCAGATTACAAATGAAATTTTGACCCCAAGGACACCAACGATGAAACACTTTTCCCTTTTCTCATTAGAGAGATTGTAGACTTACAGGTACCAAGTGTCGCATACACAAATGCAGTCAATATGACAGTTTATTTTACTTAACTCTTTTTTTTTATCATTAGGTTTGGGGGGGAAGGAGGGGAATAATAGGGAAGTGCCTGAGGTGTAAAAAAATGAATAGAATCAATTACTGGGGGGGGAGGGGAATCTTACTTTTACAATGCACAAAATAGTGTTTCTTTATTTTGAAAAAATATTCATGGAATGATCTCTTTCATTAGGATAGTCAACTTCAGAAAGGAAAAAAAAAATAAATATCCTGTATCCCTGGTAAGAAGAGAAAGAACTGAGTAGGGATAGAATGGAAAAGGATACAAAGTAGAGAACTCAACTATCATATTCCTGAAGGGAATTCAATCTAGTTGCAAAGTCTGGAACCTATTTAGAAGCTGTTTTGAAAACCAATTATGTTCTTATCAACTTCCTGGAGTAGAATTGTTAAAGATGGGGTAGGGAGGTCAGTTTACAGCCAAGTAACAAACTTTCCCCTTTCCTGAGCTTTCCCAATTCACATGTAATAATATTGGTCCAAATTATATTGTGCTCTAGAAAAAAAGTACAGCCATATATACATTCATTTTATTTTTCCATCTGATACTAAGAATGCTAATGGGCCATTTTGCCCCAAACACATTACTTTTGTCAAAACTTGGTTAACTTCATAAGAAGGAAAAACTGAACAACTGTTATGGCCAAAGTCAAAGATGGCTATTCTCAGAAGAACTTATTGAACTTGTGATGTCTGGCTGGTGAGAGGCTATCATGGTAACCAGCAGGCCTTGTTTGGCATTACAAAGGTGATTGGGGAGATCAGTCCCCTCCACCAACTAAACCTGTTAACTCAGTAAAAAATGCTGTGCTTCCTTTGTTGTATAAATAAAGTAACACACACACACACACACACACACACACACACACACACTTATGTGTCTTTAATTTACTTTAATTCACTAATACATCAAGAATACAAGCTCCATAGCCTATGATCTTTAATGAAGGTAAGGAATGATTGCCTTGTCTCCTCTCTTCCCATGGTCCCATCAGGGTATTTTACAAAAATGACATTTAAACTACATGATACGTATGTATTTTGTTGAAGGGGCAACTTGGTATAGTAGAAAGAATGATAAATTCAGAGATAGAGAATTTAGATTTAAATCCCATTTTCAGTGATTATTATCTGTGGGATTATCAGTAAATTATTTAACCTGGGAGGGGAAAGCATAGAGACATAGAGATGGAGCTCACATTTATATAGAGCTTTAAAATTTTCAAAGCACTGTTATCTCATAATAACTTATCATCCCCAATAAAAAATGAGGAAACTGAGGCTGAGAGAAGTCAAGTGACTTGTCCAGGATCACATAACTAATAAGTGTCTGAGGCAGGATTCAAACTGAGGTCTTCCTGATTCCATCTGATCACCCTTCTGCTCCTACCTTCTATCTTCCTCTACTCAAAGTGACATTGAGATGGGATAGGAAGGTATCTCCCAGATTCCCATACCATTCCATCTTTTAGCAGGAGGAGCCTAGGACAGAGAACTCTTTCAGACTGCTGCCTATCAATTATTCTGGGTTATTGTATTGACCATTCAGATAACTAGAGGGTACCAGTTATCAGTACATATCATCTATGAGCTGGTGCAATGGATAGGGTGCTAAGCTTGGAGTCAGAAAGGCTCATCTTCCTTAATTCAAATACAAGCAGCATAATCCTGGGCTAGTCACTTCATCCTGTTTGCCTTGGTTTCCTCATGTGTAAAATGAAGGAAATGGCAAACTACTGCAGTATCTCTTCCAAAAAAATCCCAACTGGGGTCCCCAACAGTCAGAAATGACTGAACAACAACAATAGTTACGAAACACATTGATACCAAAAATAGCAGGAAGCTAAAGACATGTTACATAATGTAATAGCCTGTAAGGCAGATGGCAGAGTATTATTATCCCTAGTTCAAAAATGAAGAAACCTCAGCACACAAAAGTTGTGATTTATCTAAGTTCACGCAATTAATAAATGCTACTTCTCGGAATTCAACCCAGGTCATTCCTGACTCCAGTTTTAGCATTTTCTCTTATACCACATTGAGAAGTTATTTATTTCTCTTACCACTGAATTTTTTGCTATAGAATTCAGAGCAAATAAAATTAGATCTCATTTTAAGAAGGAAACAATATATGTGCATATGTGTGTATGTAATATGTGTGTATGTGTAAAAGGGAGGAAAACTATGATAAAAAAGGTAATATCATAGAGTCAATTTTTGTGTCAGTGGGAAACCAGAGATAGCCTCAAGCTGATAATTTCTCATTATCTGGACTTTTTCATTTTCATTCATGAATAAGCATTTACAAATAGATGCCACAAGTTAACAGACTCATATGAGGTAGGGGTTTAGTCTCATTACTTTAGAGTCACACTATGTCTTGACTATCCTTCACCTTTTAGGCATAGATAAAACCAATAAAAACCACTTGCATTTAGAAATATTTCTGTAAAATTCAATAGACTTTCAACAGGCATTATCTCAAGGTCACCCAGAGGGATTGACTTGATGTACTGTCACTTCTTTGTATAGATGCTCGTCATTGGATCTCCCTCATCTTAATTTTGAGCCTAGAGTTTTGATACACCCAGCCTGGTCCATCCGCAACTTTACTGCATTTATTATAATTATGCTTCTGCTTCATTTCTCTTGATATGTCTGCTCCTAGAAACCCTACTTAAGTTTTACAGAATCATAGGATTCAGGAGCTATATTTTCTGTTTTTGCCATGTTTGACTAGAAACCTATTTCACAACATCTCCAATAGCGAGCACTTTGAATTTTTATTTTAATATCATCTCTAATGAGAGAGGCCCCACTACTTCTAGATATCAGTCCATTCTACCTTCATATAATTTTAAAAATTAGGAAGTTCAAGTAATTCAACAGACCCGTGTCCCTCAACTTACAAGTCTTTTCTTTCAGGCTAACCACACTCAGCTATCTCGACAGTTCTCATACGATATAGTCTTTCATATCTTAGACATTTACTATTTGATCATGGACAGCTAGATGGCACCATAGTGCATAGAATGTCTGACCTAGAATCAAGAAGACATATTCCTGAATTCAAATTTGACCTCAGAACTAACTGTAATTCTGGGTAAGTTACTTAAACCTGCCTCACTTTCCTCATCTGTAAAATGAGGGATTTGGAGATGATCTTCCAGTTCTAGATTGATGATGATGATGATGAGATGAAATGTAGTTGAAATTTAAATGTTATTTTAACCAGGGAAAGAAATTAATTATTGTACCATCTTAAAAGTTTGGGATAATTTTGTTTTTCTTTGGGGTTGAAGAGGAAGCAAATTCAATATTTCAATTATAAGTTATTCCAAGACCAATACTAGAGCACCTATAAAGTATTTAAAGAAGCTTGGTTATGCTTGCACTAATACTTTCTATGACAAATATTCATAAAGTATCAAAATAAAAAAAATTCATGTACTTTTATCCACATTATGAGACTAAGGTTCACTAAATAGCACCATTACTGTCCTTTGTATGTGGTTTAAAAAATTATTTTTCCTTCATCGAAAAAAGAAAAATAAACCATTAGAAAATAATTTCTATAAAGTCCCATTTGTTTCATGGAACTACTATAATGAGTATATTAAACTTATCTTCTTTCTTTTCTTTGCTTGTAAGTTTTGTAAAATGAATCAATATTTTGGAATTATGAAAGTCAATTTTTTTTCATTCTTAGAAGGAAAAAAATTTCAAATAACTTCCTGATTATAACAACACAAAATTTCAAGTACTTTTATACATTAGTTTTTTATAATTTTACTTAAAATTTTTTTGTTGATTTAGTTGTCTTCACACCAGAATAGTTTTCTATCTCAACCTTAGACTAAGACCTCCCTTTCCACAAAGAAAAACAATGAAGCAAAAAAAAAAAAAAAAATCCAGTACAGACGTTTTCTCTGACATCTACCATGTTTTATCCTAGTGGTCCTTCATCCCTTTGCTGTGGGGCCATCAGTGAGTGACATGAAGAAGTGCCACAACATGAAGGTGACACTGTTCTTAAAGACTATTCCAGCAGAGCCTAAACTCCAGATTATTTTGTCAAACTGGTAATCCCAAAATTCAGTGCCTGAGGAATAGTCTTGCTAAGCAAGGTTGGAGAAGTTCACTCAGAAGGGTGGTCACTAAATAGTGAATTTTTTTTTCTGTTTGCACCAACTCATGAAACTACCTACTATGGTTTGGGGGGTTCAAAATAAGTGTCAGTTAATTTTCAGATGAAGAAATTACAATCATTTCTAGGCATATGAAAAACATGCTCTAAATCAAAATAAGTGTCAATTTCAGATGAAGAAATTAAAACCATTTCTAATCATATGAAAAAATGCTCTCAATCACCATTGATCAGAGAAATGCAAATTAAAACATCTCTGAGGTACCACTACATATCTCTCAGATTGACTAAGATGACAGGAAAAGATAATGATGAATGTTAGAGGGAATCTGGGAAAAGTGGTACACTGATACATTATTGATGGATTTTTGAACTCATCCAACCATTCTGGAGAGTAATTTGGAACTATGCCCAAAGGTCTATCAAACTGTGCATATCCTTTGATCCAACAGTGTCCCTACTAAGTCTGTATTCCAAAGAGATCATAAAAAAGGGGAAAAGACCCACATGTGCAAAAAATGTTTGTAGCAGCCTTTTTTTGTAGTGGCAAGGATCTGTAGAGGCTCATCACTTGGAGAATGGCTGAATAAGTTATGGCATATGAATGTTATGGAATATTGTGTGTGTGTGTGTGTGTGTGTGTATAAAAGGAAACAATCAGCAGGATGATTTTAGAAAGACCTGAAGAGACTTGCATGAAATTATGCTAAGTGAAGTCAGTAGAATCAAGAGAACGTTATACACAACAAAATTATGTGATGATCAATTCTGATGGACAGGCTCTTTTCAACAATGAGGTGTTTCAAGCCAATTCCAATGGTCTTGTGATGGAGAGAACCATCTGCATCCTGAAAGAGGTCTATGGGGTCTGGGTGTGGAACACAACATAGTATTGTTACCTTTTTTGTTGCTGTTTGCTTGCTTTTTGTTTTCTTTCTCATTTTTTTATCTGATTTTTCTTATGCAGCATGATAATTGTGGAAATATGTATAGAAGAATTGTTATTTGCTGTGTAGGAGAGGGGTGGTGGGAAAGGAAGGAGAAAAAAATTGGAACACCAGGTTTTAGAAGAGTGAATGTTGAAAATTATCTTTGCATATATTTTAAAAATAAAAAGCTATTATTTACAATTTTTAAAAAATTTAAAATATCAGTTACAGAAAGATCCCCTCTGATGAAATCATATCACTTTGAAGTATGAAGAGTAGATTTCATGTCTACTAGTAAAAACCAACTAGGTTGTTACAAAGTGAGAACTGATTCTTAATGTCCTATAGTCATGAGATAATTGACTGAATCAGCAAGACAATGATATATTTTTATTCAAAAAACAATTTTAAATTTCATTTTAAAATATTAAAAATTAATGGAATTGAGATCTCCTTTTAATAGTATTTTATTTTTCCAAATACATGTAAAGATAGTTTTCAACATTCATTTTTGTAAAACTTTGTGTTCCAAATTTTTCTCCCTTCCTCCTTTACTTCTCCCCTCCATAAGACAGCACACAATCTAATACAGGTTAAATATTTCTTTTAAACATTCTCTTAACATTCTTTTAAATTCTTTTAAAACATATTTCCATATTTGTCATGTTGTATAAGAAAAATCAAATCAAAAGAAAAAAATATGAGAAAGAAAAAAAAAAACACAAGCAAACAAACAATACAAAGGTGAAAATACTATGCTTTCACAGTTCTCTCTCTGGATGCAGATGCCCAAGTCTATTGGAATTGCCTTGAATTACCACATTGTTGAAGAGAGCCAAGTCCATCATAGTTGAGATGATCTCTCTCTTTTTAAAAAAAGTTGCTGTCACTTTCCAAGTACTATCATTATAGAGCACTAGCTTTTAAGTCAGAGGACCTGCTCTGACTTAAATTTAAATTATTAAAATTATTAAATTATTTATATTAATTTATATAATTTATAATATATATTATAATATATAAATTAATTTATATAAATATTAAATTAAATTATTTAAAATATTAAATTTTGTCTTTGTTATTTACAATCTCTATAACCTTGAACAGATCACTTAGTTTACTCATCTGTAAAAGGGTTGGATTAGCTGTCTTCAAAAATCCCTTCCCATGCTAAATCTATGGTTCTGTGATCTATGAACTCATACCACACCTGCCATTAGGAATCTTCCTTGCAGCTAAGGAGCACAGTTAAGCAAAGTAAAACTACCCACTGACCAAATATGGTGATGGATTCAACACCTCCTCCCTGTCATTCAGCCTCTCTCTGGAGGTGGGTTTCATCATCAGTCCTCATAAAGTCATGACTATTTACTCCACTGATCAGACCTCTTATGTCTTGCAATATTATTTGCCATTACAATACTGTAGTCATCTGTAGAGGGCTGGAAGGATTGCAGAGGGCTGGAACCCTGAAAAGGTATACTTGAATCTAAGACAGCAGTAGGTACCTACTCAATGTGAGATAATGGTTCTATAGACATATACTTAGATGATATGGTGATGGGATGGCTCTCCTCACGATTGGCCCCTGCTGAATGTGTTGTGGTGAGGTAATGGGAGGGAAGGACTGGAGGGCTGAGGGAGAGAGTCAGTCTCTCTGCTACAGCTTGCTTAGCAGGGAAGGCTTCAGGCTCCAGACTCCAGAATCCATCATCGATCTTTGATGAGCCATGGTGCAGCTTGCCTGCCTCCTTCACTTCTCCTAAAGACCAAGGACTTTGACTGATCCTGACTCTGACTGATCTGGAGGCCCTCCAGAGAGCTAGCTTGGACATATAGTCATCATGTAAATTTTCTCCTAATTCTGTTTACTTCCCTTTGTATCATATGTATCTTAAAATTTTCTCTGAATTATTCATATTTGCCTTTTTTTAATCCATGACATTCAAATCCTTCTATTTGTTTAATCATTCACATTTTAATTATTAACGTGATTTAAAACAATAACAACAGCAGCATACATCTGGAGTTTCCATGCCACAAAACAGCTACAGTTACATTAAATTTTCTGTAAAGAAATCACACTGCTCAGGACTCCTGCATTATCACAATGATGCTGATATGTGACTCAGGATAATTTCTGGACTCTTACAATTGGTTTGGGGTCCTTTCTATATTTTAAGAAGAAACACTTTTGGCAGAGTCAGGAATAATATACCCTATTGTTAAGGAATTAAGAAGCTAAGACTTTTTGAACCTCAGCTCTCTAGCTTCCCCAGGCTTTTCCAGAGAGGGTAGTTGTCAAAGTCAATTTCTCAAATTCGAAGAGATTTTTTTTTTTTTAGCAACTTATGAAATGGGGGAATCAGCCTACACACACACACACACACACACACACACACACACACACACACCCTCCTTCACTATCTCCTAATAGAATGATGATTGTTTTCAGACCTCCTGGTATTGTGAACATGTAGTAATGCTTCTTTCTTAAGTGTATTGCTGATCTAATTGGGTCTCTTATTTGGCTGCCCATTTTCTGTTTTCAGGAAATTGTACTGTTAAAGGTGCATTACCCAGAATTTGCTTAAGTACCTCAGAGCCCCTTACCTGACCTATAGATCCCTTCAAAAATATGTCGAATGTGAGAATGAGGGTGGAAGGAGGAACATCTTTTTGTTCCAGAGTACCCTGGGAAGCATTTTCTCTTGTAGCTGTATGTATTCCTGGGGTATCCAGTGGACATGAGAACTGTAGCTGCAGGCAGATTCCAGCTCAATCAGGCTGCCATCTCAGATTATTTTAGCTTCATTATGCCTGAAGAGAATTTCTTCACAAGTGTTTGAACATGACATTTCCTATCAGAGTGAGTGGCTTTCTCTTAAGTTAGAAACTAGTCAGAGAAATTATTCAATCAAAATTTCATACGGCCCATAAACAACATACAACAACAAAAATCCCCACAATCTTAGAGTTTTCCTTGAAAATAATTCTAGAACAAAACCTACTAGGGAAAACCTGGAACCTACTGAACACTCAGAAGAAATTCTTTATAAATACATTTTTTGATTAATGTTTTCTCACTTCAAAAGATTTTCATGGAGGAAAGTTTTAACAGGCGAGGCAACATGATCTAAAGACAAAAAGATGTAGCATCGAGCTCTATCCCTGAATTCTGGCTGTTTGACCATAGTCAAGTCAATTATTTCCCTCAATGCTTTAGGAAGCTTTCTAATTTAAATTTATTGATGACTTGCCGATCTCCTTCAGGGGAGGGGCTTTCCATTATCTGGAATTCCCCATACTGCTAAAAATCTCTTTTTAAAAACCAGGTTTAAAAAAAAATCCATACAAATGATGGCTCCCCAGACTTCCTCTGGCTCTGTGATCTCGTTCATTTTAGTGGTTTCAATCACGATTTTCCATTTCCTATTTCTTTCTAAATCTCAATCTCCCCATTTCCTCATAACTCAGTATTAATTGGAAGCAGAATGGTGCATGGTTTTTGGAGTTTGTTTCTTAAATCAGAACAAAAAATTGGGTATCATCAGAAATTCTAGTGTTTGGATGCTACTTATCTAGCCAGGTGCTTTTGTCTTGGGCTTCATTTAATTTGTGGATGCTTAAGACATGACAATTGTATGCTGAACATTGGTCCCAGAATGTTTCTTTAAGGTCAAAGAATTAAAAATATATAGTTCTTCTGGATAAAGAAAAAAATTATCCCAGCTTTGTGTTCTCCTCCCCACCTCCACTCTAACACTCAACTCCTTTAGGACCAGAGGGAGAGAATAGTACTTTGTCAGTCACAGGCAGGCTGGAACTAGCTTAATGCTCAAACTAAATCCCTATTGGGAAAGAGAAAAGGCAGCATTTACCTTCCAGAGACAGACTGCAGCTGACCTGAAAACCTGAAACCCCAAAGGGCCTGGCAAGGAGCCATATACATTCTGAACATCACAAGTACATTTGGTGATAACTTTGCTTCCTGGATTTCCTTTGTTCTCTATAGCCAATAAATTCCTAAATTTCTTCTTCCAAATAGCTCATAAGACATGAACAACTTGGAATAGTGGATAGAGAGCCAGGCTTAAAAAGACTGAATTCAAATCTTATATCTTAATAGATACTAACTGTGTGATCCTGGGCAAGTAACTCTCCCTCTCAGGGTCCCCAAGTAATCTTCTAAGATTATAAAACTGTCGGTGCCTTCCCTCTGAGATTATTTTATAATGTACAGTTATCCCTTTCACATTGCAAAGGTTAGGGGTTAGCCTCTATGATCTGAAAAATCCGCTTTTGTATCAGAAAAGTCTGAACTATTGTGGTATTAAAAGATAAAAAAATGTTGATGTTATATAATACCATACATGTATTTTATGCATTTCTGAGCTTCTAAGCTTTTTCTGTGTCATTTGCTGGCATTCACATTTATTATATTCCAAGAACTGTGCTAAGCAATGGGAGATAAAAGAAAAATCAAATGTGAACTGATTTTTGCAGCTTTCACAAAACCCCTCCCAAATTTCCATTTTGTTTTTTATGCTGACCCCCAATGTATCAAAATTGTGATGGGAAAAATGCCAGTGAGGAAAGAACAATTGTAGTTACAATTTTTTTGCATGTTGTCTCCTCCATTAAAATATAAACTTTTGAGTATAGGGAGCATATTTTTGCTTTTCTTTAATGGTATTTTTCTCCAATAAGAAGAAAAATTTTAGCACTTTTTTTTTACAAGATTTTGAGTTTCAAATTTTTCTCTCTCTTTTCCTTCTCTCCTCTCTTCTGAAGATGGTATGCAGTTTGATATAGTTTGTACATGTGCTATCATGCAAAACATATTTCCATATTAGCCACAGTTGTGGAAGAAGAAACAGATCAAGAGAGGGAAAAAAGCATGAGAAAAATAAGATGTGAAAAAATATACTTTGATTTACATTCAGAATCTATTAGTTCTCTATCTTGTTAATTGTGTTTGTGTATGTGTGTGTAAGAGTCTTTTGTACTTGTCTTATACCATTGTATCTTAGATGAGAACGGAGTCATTCATAGCTGATCATCAAGCAATGTTGCTGATACTATGTAAACAATGTTTTTCTCATTCTGCTCTTTTGATTTTGCATCAGTTTGAATGAGTCTTTCCAAGTTTGTTTTTTGAAATCTGCCCGTTCATCATTTCTTTTTGCACCATAGTATTCCATTATCTTCACACACCACAGCTAATTCAGCCATTCCCTAATTGATAGGCATCCCCTCAATGTCCACTATTTTGCAACCATGAAAAGAGCTGCTACAAATATTTTTTGCACATGTGGGTCCTTTTCTCTTTTTATGATCCCTTTGGGATACAGACTTAGTAGTGGTATTGCTGGGTCAAAGTTGTATGCCCAGTTTGGTTGCCCTTTGGACACAGTTCCAAATTGCTCTCTAGAATGGTTCAATCAATTCACATTTTACTTTTCTTTTATATGTGCTTAGCACAATGCCTGGAATATAGTAAGTGTTTAATAAATACTGTTGCTGGGTTTTTTTGCCTTCCTTCTCCAAGAGGACCATGACTTCAAGGAGGAGATTCTGTGACATGCATATAAATTGGATTTAAGTGAAGGAACTGCTAATTGTTGACTAGAAAGGTGTTAATCTGCCACGGAAGAGGGAGTTTCTCAATCTGGGAGTTCCCCCAATCAGTGAAATCACAGATCTAGACTTTCTCCCTAAAAGCTCACAGGTCTGCCTTCCTTGTAATTCCTACCAGAGAAAAAGAAAGAGAAAGAGTTTGTTTTGGCTCTGATGATCCCTAACATTGGACTTCCACAGTATTTTCTGTACCAATCTTCCTGCCTTTGACTCCTTGCTCTTTTGGCTACCCCCAAACATGTGTGGGAGATGTGTTCATTTTCTTCCAAAGTTATTTCTTGGGCACTGTGCTATTTCTGTGGCTCCATGATCACATCAATCTGGACCTTCTCTCTAATGTCACAGATTGCTACCCATACATAGCTTCTTTTTTTTTTTTTTTCCTGAGGCAATTAGGGTTAAGTGACTTGCCCAGGGTCACACAGTTAGGAAGTGTTAAGTGTTTGAGGTCAAATTTGAACTCAGATCCTCCTGAGTCAGAGCTGATGCTCTATCCACTGTGCCACATAGCTGCTTGCATCGATAACTTCTTATTCTTTGTAGGTTTTGTCATATAGCAGCATAGGTTTATAACTGGAAGGGGCTTTTCAACCATCTCATTTTATAGCTGAGTTCATTGAGATTTAAGGAAATAAAATAATTTCCTCAAGGTCTCATAAGTCATTAGTGGCAATACTGGAATTTAAATTCTAGATCTTTGATTCTAGATCTTGTTCATCTAATCTTTCTACTTCTTAAAAAAAAGTTTTAGATCTTTTCAAAAATCTTGTATCACATATAGAGAGAATTGACTCTAATTTATAAGAAATCAAGCCATTCTCCAATTGATAAATGGTCAAAGGATATGAACAGACAATTCTCAGACGAAGAAATTGAAACTATTTCTAGCCATATGAAAAGATGCTCCAAGTATTATTAATCAGAGAAATGCAAATTAAGATAACTCTGAGATACCACTACACACCTGTCAGATTGGCTAGAATGACAGGAAAAGATAATGCAGAAGGTTGGGGGGGATGTGGGAAAACAGGGACACTGATACATTGTTGGTGGAACTGTGAACACATCCAGCCATTCTGGAGAGCAATTTGGAACTATGCTCAAAAAGTTATCAAACTGTGCATACCCTTTGATCCAGCAGTGTTTCTACTGGGCTTATATCCCAGAGAGATACTAAAGAAGGAAAAGGGATCTGTATGTGCCAAAATGTTTGTGGCAGCCCTGTTTGTAGTGGCCAGAAACTGGAAAATGAATGGATGCCCATCAATTGGAGAATGGTTGGGGTAAATTGTGATATATGAATGTTATGGAATATTAAGGAATGATCAGCAGGATGATTTCAGAAAGGCCTGGAGAGACTTACATGAACTGATGCTGAGTGAAATGAACAGGGCCAGGACATCATTATATACTTCAACAACAATACTATATGATGATCAATTCTGATGGACATGGCCATCTTCAGCAATGAGATGAACCAAAGCAGTTCTAATGGAGCAATAATGAACTGAACCAGTTACACCCAGTGAAAGAACTCTGGGAGATGACTAAGAACCACTACATAGAATTCCCAATCCCTCTATTTTTGTCCACCTGCATTTTTGATTTCCCTCACAGGCTAATTGTACAATATTTCAGAGTCTGATTCTTTTTTGTGCAGCAAAATAACGGTTTGGACATGTAAATTTATTTCGTATTTGATTTATACTTTAACATATTTAACATGTATTGGTCATCCTGCCATCTAGGGGAGGGGATGGGGGGAAGGAGGGGAAAAATTGGAACAAAAAGTTTGGCAATTGTCAATGCTGTAAAATTACCCATGCATATAACTTGTAAATAAAAAGCTATTAAAAATTTTTAAAAAAGAAAGTAAATTGGATCAACCTGATTGTATCTTTGTACCACTCTCAATACAGAAATAATGTATTAACTATAGAAAGCAAAAACTAATTCCATCATAACACACTACAGTGGTAATAGCCAAAGAGCGTGCTAATAAATGTTAAACTCTCCCAAAATTGTACAAAAAAAAATTGTATCACAATTATTTCTGTTTTCTACTCTATTCCCACTCCACTCTTAGCATTAAAAATGCCCTGGTTATAAAGGATAGCAGTTAAGCAAAAATAGTGTTTACAGAGTACACATCTAAGAATATCTGCCACATGCTATCTCTAAGCTTCCCTGACTCTTTGATGAGAGAAAGGGAGGTGTATTTTATGATCTCCTTTGAGATTTTCCAAATGTGTTGTAGGCCTTCTGGATATTTTCAATATTTCATCACAAAACTAGTAGCATGTTACCATTTCTTCTTGTTTTTTGTTTTGTTTTTGCATGGCATTTGGAGTTAGTTAAATAGCTTGTCCAGGGTCACATAACTAGCAAGTGTCAAGTGTCTGATTTGAACTCAGGGCCTCCTGGACTCCAGGACTGGAGTCCACTCTGCCACCTAGCTGCCTCCACCATTTGTTTTTGCCTCATGATTGACTCAGCTTCTTTTCCCATCAGAAGAGTTCTTGATGATGTTTCTTGTGCCATATTTCATGCACCACTCATCATCGATCATATATATTAGCTTACGTTTTCCCACCATTTGTTTTTCCATTGATCTCTGGAGCACTTCCATTTTTAATTTTCCTAAAAGCAGTGTCCCATAACTCACATATAGTGTGATTTCTTCCTGAGAAAGTCTGTAGAGAAAAAAGTCAGTCTGTTAGATATTTCTACTTTCACTATTAAGCCCTACTCAAATGCTTCTTGTTGTTTACTATTCTTTTTTTTTTGTATCATTTTTTTATTATAGCTTTTTATTTACAAGATATATGCATGGGTAATTTTTCAGCATTGACAGTTGCAAATCCTTTTGTTCCAACTTTTTTCCCTCCTTCCCATCACCCCTTCCCCCAGATGGCAGGTAGACCAATACATATTAAATATGTTAAAGTATAAGTTAAATACAATATATGTATACATGTCCATACAATTATTTTGCTGTATAAAAAGAGTCAGACTTTGAAATAGTGTACAATTAGCCTGTGAAGGAAATCAAAAATGCAGGCGGACAAAAATAGAGGAATTGGGAATTCTATGTAGTGGTTCATAATCATCTCCCAGAGTTCTTTCACTGGGTGTAGCTGGTTCATGTTTACTATTCTTTTGCCCATACTCACCTTTGTGGTTGTGCAAATCCTTTTGATCAATCCCCTCCCCCAACCATCACATTGCCTCAACTTCTTGCTGTTTTTTTAGCAAATTTTGTATGTTTTAAACAAGTTCTTATCTTCCTATCACCCCTTTTCATCTCTTCATTCCTTTTAAAGTCAGCTAAACATACTCACTCTTTGAATGTTCAGAATAAACCAATGACTTGACCTGGTTTGCTCCTTAATGAAGCAGAGCATAATAGGTCTCTTGATGCATGATGCAACAACAGAGGCAAAGCTCATCTCTGCACATGTGGACAGTACATTGTGAGTATATTATAAAGTCACCCAATTGTACTAGTTAGTATGTGACGCCAATTAGGTCAGTATGGCCAAGGTTGTGGGGCAGATCCTGGTAGTCTTCAATTTGTTTTGTTTTGTTTCATAGTCAAAGATTGTTCCCCTGGCCACAGTTAAGCTATCCAGCAAATGTGTGACACTGGTCACAAGGAGTTCTGCCTGAGAGTTCGGATGGTGCATTTTGGGTTAGTCATCACTACTAATGGAAAGCAATTCCAAAAATATGCCCTACTATTATTTTATAGTTTACATGTATGTGGTACTTTGTGGTTTTAAAAGTGCTTAATAAATTATCGCATTTATTCATCACAATAACTCCCTGCAGCAGAGACTATTATCCCCATTTTAAAGATGAGGAAATTGAGTTTCAGAAACTGACCTAACATCATTGTTATTGGTCCTTCATTTTCAAAGAGGACATGTGACATCCTAGTGATGTTACAATTGCCTTTGAATTAGATTTAAATGAAGCAGAGTTGCACAAAATCATCAACCTTCCTCTCTCTTCCAGAGGTAATGGAGTCCAGTAACAAAACAAAAATCAAGATAACTAGCAATGGACAGGGATGCAGTGGATGACTTTGGCATTTCTGACGTCTGATCAGGCTCTAAGTACTCCATAGTACCTGCTTCAACTGTCTTCATGGATGTTGGAACAAATTGTTCTCATCTACCCCGTCCCACATTGGAAAGTCTTTTGTTGTTGTTGTTGAGGCAATTGGGATTAAGTGACTTGTGCAGGATCACACAGCTAGGAGGTGTTAAGTGTCTGAGGCTGGATTTGAACTCAATTCTGACTCCAGGGTGGATGCTTCCAGGGGTCCTCAAACTTTTTAAATAGGGGGCCAGTTCACTATACTTCAGATTGTTGGAGGGCCGGACTATAGTAAAAACAAAAACTTTGTTTTGTGGGCCTTTAAATAAAGAAACTTCATAGCCCTGGGTGAGGGGGATAAACGTCCTCAGTTGCTGCATCTGGCTTGTGGGCGTAGTTTGAGGACCCCTGCTACACTCCACCCCCTAGCTGTTCCCTTCACATTGGAAAATCTGATATGCTTTCAGGTGGACACTGATGGGTTGCCCTGAGTCTGGTTTAGTCCATCAGCCAAGATGGTTTTCCCGGGGTATGGCTACTATATTACTACAACTTCTTGGAGCCACAAGTGAGAGTTGGTGAAGGCGGCCACCAAAGGTCGATGAGCAGATCTGAAAAAAAGGGCTCGTCCTCCCTTCATGCCCCAAATATCTCATAGGAGTTAAATGTCTAAAGTGGCTTTGAAACTTAAGTGTTACTGATTCCACATTCAGCGCTTTACCCATAGTGTTGCCCCTGTTTTTATAGATGCTAGATCAGTAGCATATGAAGGATTTCATTCTCCCTGGATTAGTATGGTCCATTGTACATCTCTTTAGTCTGTAAATGACACAAGAGCAAAGTCTTATTAAATATATCCCAAGCATCTGACAGGGGTCCTCAAACTACGGCTGTGGGCCAGATGCAGCAGCTGAGGATGATTATTCCCCTCACCCAGGGTTATGAAGTTTATTTATTTAAAGGCCCACAAAACAAACTTTTTGTTTTTTTCTCTCATCCCACCCTCCAACAGTCTGAGGGACAGTGAACTGACCCCCTATTTTAAAAATTTGAGGACCCCTGATGGGACAATGCTATGACCCAGAAGTCAAGGTTATTCAACTATGTGCTGTGACTAATGTAGCTTTACTATAGATTTATAAATTATTGACCTGCTCCTCCTAATCTTCTTTGGAATGGGACCAGCAGCTGCACCTGCCATAAATGGGGGTGGAAATGATTTCATAGTCGACCTGAAACTGCCAAAGCCTGGGAGAAAGAGTCAGAATTAGAAGGTTCCTGCACAGGAAGTAGCCAAAAGCAGAAGTGTAAACAGAGTTTGAGGACCTAGCAAAGAAACATGCCCCATGTGTGAGGTTCAGAACCAGGAAAACAAACAGGGTCTGAATTCCGCAGGGAGTCCACACAATTTATACAACTCCATGTCCTGATGGTTGATGGACACCCTGTTTTCCAGATTCTCCTAACTTGGATCTCCTAACAGTGATTTTTAAGTGAAATAGCTTTCTGAACAGAGTGTACACTTGTTCATTCTGTTAGTACTTGGTGCTTGAACATAAGATTTAGAGGTGGAACAGCCCTAGATAATCTAACCTCCTCATTGGACAGATGAGGCCAAATAAATCATCTAAAGTCATGCAATCAAAAATCATTAGAAATGGAACCCAAATCCAGGTCTTATAACTTCAAATCCAGCTCTCTTTAAATTTGTCAATTGTTGAACTTCGCTTTGCCTGAATCCAATCTCAACTCCACTTGAATCCCTCATACTCATATGGACTCCACTAGCTCAATGCATTTTTCCTTTAAAAGAAAATAGTAATTTATACCAGTTTGTCACTAACTAGTCCATTTTTTATCAGTAGAAACAAGTTCTTCTAGAAAAGCATGATGCACACAAATGTGAAGGAATTATAGGGCTTTGGGGTGGTTTTTATAGAATGGATTTTGTCCCTTTATATAGGGACAGATGTGTATCTTTAAGCCAAAAGGAAAATGCACATTGGTTTATTTCATTAAGAAGGGCCTGGACTTTAATCCTTTTTCTGCCTCAGAAGGCAGAACTAGACCATTAGAAAATGACTTTCTCATTCCTTTAGAAAGTCCTCCCTAATCAAGGTCTGTGATGTTTAGTTGATTGCTTACATGGTATTATTTTCTTTTAAGATGATTTTTGGTATTTGGATATTTAAAAAATCACAATCATCTCCCAATACTTACTCTTCCCATCCACCACAAGGAGAATAGTGAAGTAAAATAAGTATATTAATCATGTCTGGCATGCAAGCTTACAAAACATTTCACATGTGTAGCCTGAGAGATGAGAAATAAGTCATCAATCCTCTGGAATCAAGATTTGTCATGGCATTCATCTGAACTCTGATTTCTTTTAGTGTTACTTTTCTTTATAATTGTTATAGTCATTGTGTATATCATTCCCTTGGTTTTGCTTTCTTTGCCCTGTGTCAATTCATACAAATCTTCCCAAGTTTCTCTACCTTGTATTTGGCCTTCTTAAGTGTAATAAGATTCTGTTACATCTGTCCACAATAATTTGTTCAGTTATTGCCCTTTGCTTTTATTTACCTACTTTATTTTCAGGGTTTGTTTGATTTTTTTTTTTTTTACAGAATAAAATACTGTTCTGAATTTTGTAGTCATAGATTCTAAATTTACAAATCATAGATTTAAAGCTGGAAGAAAAGTTGGAATTCAATGAAATCTAATCTCTTGATTTTACAGATGAGAAAATGGAGGTTAAGGATATTAAGTGACTCATTTCACATCACAAAGGGGATAAATGTCAAAGGAACTCAAGTCTTTCCTCTGTTTTCTGCTCTATCACAGCTAGGGGTCCCAGTTGATAAAACTGGATCTGAAACCACAGTTTGATAACTTTTTGAGCACAGTTCCAAATTGCTCTCCAGAATGGTTGAATTCGTTCACAATTCCACCAACAATGCATCAGTATCCCAGTTCTCCCACATCCCTTCCAACATTCGTCATTTTCTTCTCCTGTCATTTTAGCCAATCTGAGAGGTGTGTAGTAGTATCTTAGTAGTAGAGTTGTCTTAATTTGCATTTCTCTGATCAATAGTGATTTGGAGCACCTTTTCATGTGACTAGAAATAGTTTCAATTTCTTCATCTAAAAATTGTCTGTTCATATCTTTTAACCATTTATCAACTGGAAAATGGTTCGAACTATTATAAATTTGAGTCAATTCTCTATATATTTTAGAAATGAGGTTTTTATCAGATCCTTTGGATGTAAAAATGTTTTCCCAGTTTATTGCTTCTCTTCTAATCTTATCTACATTACTTTTATTTGTACAAAAACTTTTTAACTTAATATAATCAAAATTATCTATTTTGTGATCAATAATGATCTCTAGTTCTTCTTTGGTCACAATTTCCTTCTTCCTCCACAAATCTGGGAGATAAACTATCCTATGTTCTTCTAATTTGTTTATAATATTTTTTATGTCTAGATCATGAACCGATTTCAACCTTATCTTGATATACGGTTTTAGGTGTGGATCTATGCCTACTTTCTGCCATACTAGTTTCCAAACAATCGTTTCTTTCTAAAAATTTTTTTCTTTTAAAAAAAAGTTCACTTGTATTTTATTTTTTCCAGTTATATGTAAAGACAGTTTCAACATTCAATTATGAGAGATTTTGAGTTCCAAATTTTCCTCCCTTACTCTGTTCCCTATCCCTTCCCCCAAAGGAGCAAGCAATCTTATATAGGTTATAAATGTACAATCATGTAAAACATATTTCCACATGAGTCATTTTTGTGAAAAAAAAAAAAGAAACAGAACAACAACAACAACAACAACAACAAAAAACACAGACAAACAAAAAGATATGACAGCCATTTCTAAGTATATCACTCCTCTACTCCATTCTGCTCCCAATTGAAACAAAGAAAAAACAGGTAAGCAAAAACATTAGACACAGTGACCACATCTGACAATGTATGTAACATTGCCCAATAATGGTCCCCTACCTTTATGCCCAAAGGAGGAAAGTGCATTTGGTCATTTTTTTCCCTCCAGCCCCATGCTTGGTGCCATGAATATTTAGACATATATATAGAGCCTGTTTTTGACTTCACTGTAATAATATACACAGTAGTAGTGATACAATTATCAAAGGGGATAAACATTTTCACATACTTTTCTCACATATTTCCCAATCTTAAAAAAATACTCTAGGAAAAATGTTTGGATCTTTACATCTTTCTTCATTCACAGAAAAGCTGTATATCCCTACCTGTTTTCACAGTCCCTGTACAGAGAAAACAGTTTAAAAAAAAAAAAAAAAAAGAGGCGGCAGGTTCCTTTCCAGGAAGCTGACAAGAAGTTTTGGAAGTGAGCAAAAAGGAGCTCCTTAGTCTACTGAGAATTTTGGATAAGGGAGAAAGTGAGTAGAGAACCTATGTAACTAGTACCTAGTACCTTCACTGACACAAAAGAGAAATGGATACAGCATCAGATCTGGAGTCAAGACTTCAGTTCAAATGCAGTTTTCCTTATTAGCTGTGTGCCACTAAGCAATTCACTTGAATCTCTACATGCCTCAGTTTCCTCATCTGCAAAATTAGCTTGGTTACAGTATGAAGGGTTGTTGCAAGGATCAAATGATATAATATTAACAAAGTATTTTATAAACTTTAAAGTGAATACTAGATATTGCGTATTCTTATTTATTATCATCAATAAAAGGAGCATTTAGGTACAATAGCCTAAATACAGTTAGAAAAAAATATCTATCCCGTTTGGGTTCTACTAGATTTAGTCAAAATCTATTTTTTGATATTTTTCTCTTTTATCCTTCTTGGCAAATAATAATGAAAAACTACCTTCTTCTGTGCGTTTTTAAAAATAAATGATTCCAAGCATATTCTTGAAGTAATTTCCTGTTTCATCTTAAGAAATGCAGACTATGGGGTGGGGACAGGGAGAGACATTCCTGACTTCAGGGTAAATGGTGTTTGTGGAAAGTCCTGGCTAAAAATGACATAGGGAAACTCAGAGGAAAGTGAATTTAAGATCAGATTGGGAGTTGGAAGGGATTTAAAATCATGGGTTTGATCCTCTAGGGAAGGGACTGATTCTCCGATTTCAACTCTAGACTTCTTTCAGATTAATCAATCAACATTTATTAAGTGTCTTGCTATATATCAAGGGATATTCTTGAGTACTGGAGATACAAAAAGAGGCAATAGACAGCCCCTCCCCTCAAGGAGTGTATAATCTAATGGGAGAGACAACATGCAAACAAATATCTATAAAGCAAGATATCTATAAGATAAAGAGGAAATAATTAACAGAGGGAAGGCACTAGAATTAAAAGAGGTTAGGGAAGGCTTCCAGGAAAAGAAGGGATTTTAGTTGTGACCTAAAGGAAGCCAACAAGGTCCGTAGTCAGAGATGAGTAGGAAGAGTGTCCCAAACATGCAAGACAGCCGAAGATAATTCGTAGAGCTTTTACATTTACCTGCCCAAAAGAAGTATCTGGTTCAAGGGACCAAGAGGATGATTCCAAGATAAGATAAAAAAAAGACTGAAAAAGTAGGAGGGGACTAGGTTGTGAAGGGCTTTGAATGCCAAAGAGAACATTTCCAATTTGCTCCAGGAAGCAAAGGGAGCCACTGGAGTCTATTGGGTAGGGGGTGGTGACAAGTGCTTTAGAAAATCATTTTAGTGGCTGAATTTGTTGGATTGGAATGGGAGGGAGACTAGTAGCAGGAGGATTTTCCAGCAGTTGACTCAGTAATCCAGACCCGAGAGGGATGAGGGGCTCCTCTATCAAGATATATTCCACTGTTATCATTTCAAAGACTCAATCCCACAGATTTTGATGCTCCCTCCCATGATGCCGCCCCTAATCCTATTATGTCTACCTAACCTGTGCTCTTCTCATCTGGGTCCTCCCATGAGATTCCTATAGCGTATACATCCAATATACCAAGGGTCACACTTGTGGATTTTTGATATCACAAATGAGCAACATCAAAGACTGGCCACTAAATATTGCCTGTGGGCAGTATTAGATTATCAAAGAAAAAAGTCTTGATTACATATCTATAGGAATCACTGAGTCTAGATGTCAGCCAAGTCTTTGGGAAAACCCAGCCTTGAGGAAAAGGAAGCAGGTGAACTCTATTCTGAGCAATTGTCCAATGGTTGTCCATCTTTTTTTTCTTTTTCTTTCCCCATGACCAGTCCAACACAATTATATAAGAAACTTTGAAAGATATAACAGAAGGGCAGCTAGATGATGCAGAGAGTACCAGCCCTGGAGTCAGCAGGACCTAAGTTAAAATCCAGCCTCAGACATTTACTAGCTATGTGATTCTGCGTAAGTCACTTAATCCCGATTGCCCCCCCAAATATATTGTATGTATGTATGTATGTATGTATAGAGAGAAAGAGAAACTTGTTTTTATCAATCAATAAACATTTATTGAGCAATTGCTGTATTCCAAATGCCATATTGAATACTAATAATATAAAGAAGAAAAATACAGCTGGTTCCCTTAGAAGACTATATGCTTTAATGGGGGAGATAATATATCCATAAATAGGTACATATAAGATAAATATAGAACAGATGAAAGAAAGCCTTAGAGAAGGGAGCATTGGGAGATGTTGGGATAAAAAAAGTCCCTTTTTAGGAGGTGATGAATTTTCAGCTGAATCTTAAAAGAAATGACGGATTATATAAGATAGAGGTGAGGAGAGGGGGGATTCTAAACAGAGGACAATGCAAGTGCAAAAGCACAAAGATGGGAAATGGAGTGATGTGCATAAGGAAAAACAAATAGAACAAGATAGCTAGAATATGTGAAGGAAGAAAGCATTGATGAAGCATCTTCTATGTGCTGAGCACTGTGCTAAGCCCTTTACAAATATGATCTCATCTCATCCTGGGAAGTCGTCCTATTATTAATCCCCACTTTGCAACTGAAGAAACTGAGACAGATAAAAGTTAAGTGACTTGTCCAGAGTGATTTTTTGAGATTTCATGAAAGGCTTATAGATATACGCTTGGCTGAAAGGACATTCTCAACCTCTTTCTCAAAGATGTACAACCAGGGTGAGTTTTTATTAGGACCCTATTCACCCAGTAGGGTATGAAACCACTTTAGTCCACAAGATGGGAAAGGGAAGCAGAGACGCTCCCCCTCTCATAGCTGCCTTTCCATGAGCCTGGGTATTAGAAGGGACGCAGAAAGCAGACACAAGAAGCCACCCAAAGATGCTCATACAGTTGCTAATATTTGAGAGCCTTCCCTTCCCTCCCCAAAATTGTTCTTTGCTCTGATAATCTAATATCGCCCACAAGCAATATGGTAGTGGTGACCAATCACTGACTTTGCTGGAAATCATAACGGCCCTTCCTCCTTAAATGTCATGTTACATGCTGATCAGAAGGACAAACAATTGTCCAGAATTCAGCTCACCTGCTTCCTTTTCCTCAAAGTTTACTAACTTGGCTGACATCTAAATTCTTCTTTTCCTATAAATATGTAATCAAGACATCATTAACCAAAGGCAGTTCACTATGATTTTAATAAATGATTTCCTTGCCCATTCCTTATTTCATTTAATATACCTAGAGTGCTCACATCCTACCTTCTTAATAAGGTTGCAACACAATATTTTCATGTTCTCAAGTAATAAAGTTGATGAATAGGCACACACACACGTATATTCATGCATTGATAAATTATTTATCACAGATAAGGTACATATTTATATGTATGTGCATAGAAATATATGATATATATACAAGTATGTGTGTGTGTATGTCTTTCTATAGATTAACATACCTCCCAATTTGGTCCCATGGGCCCATGGCCCACAGGAAGACCTCCTTTTAAGTAATATGCCATAATAAATAATGTATTAGACTTGGAACTGGAAAAGTCTGGATTCTGGAAAGATCTTGCCCCTCAGTTAGAAAGTATATAGCTATTAAATAGCTATATGGTTAGCCTTTACATGGTGCTTTAAGATTTGCAAAGAATGGTAAAAATATCTTCTCATTTGATCCTCACAACCATCTTGGGAGGCAACCACTATTGTTATCTTTGTTTTACAATTGGGGAAAATAAGGAAGACCAAGCTTAAATGAGACACACAGGGTCACACAGCTAGTAATTGTCCCATGTAGAATTTGAACTTGGGTCTTCCTAACTCCAAGTTCGAAACTGTGACCACTGCCCCTACTAGATGAGCCTCGGGCAACTTTTATTTTATTTTTTAAAAAACTTTTTATTGACAGAACCCATGCCAGGGTAATTTTTTACAGCATTATCCTTTGCGCTCACTTCTGTTCCAATTTTTCCCCTCCCTCCCTCCACCCCTCCCCCAGATGACAAGCAGTCCTTTACATGTTGAATAGATTACAGTATATCCTAGATACAATATACGTGTGCAGAACTGAACAGTTCTCTTGTTGCACAGGGAGAACTGGATTCAGAAGGTATAAATAACCTGGGAAAAAAAACAAAAATACAAGCAGTTTATATTAATCTCCCAGTGTTCTTTCTTTGAGGGTAGCTTCTTCTATCCATCTTTGATCAATTGAAACTGAATTAGTTCTCTTTCTCGAAGAGATCCACTTCCATCAGAATACATCCTCAAACAGTATCGTTGTTGAGGTATATAATGATCTCCTGGTCCTGCTCATTTCACTTAGCATCAGTCCATGTAAGTCTCTCCAAGCTTTTCTGTATTCATCCTGCTGGTCATTTCTTACAGAACAATAATATTCCATAACGTTCATATACCACAATTTACTCAACCATTCTCCAATTGATGGACATCCATTCATTTTCCAGTTTCTAGCCACTACAAACAGGGCTGCCACAAACATTTTGGCACATACAGGTCCCTTTCCCTTCTTTAGTATCTCTTTGGGGTATAAGCCCAGTAGAAACACTGCTGGATCAAAGGGTATGCACAGTTTGATAAATTTTTGAGCATAGTTCCAAATTGCTCTCCAGAATGGCTGGATATGTTCACAATTTCGGGCAACTTTTAAAAATGTTTTTCTAAATTGTATGTTAGTTGCAATCTGTATTAGTTAAAAGGGTTTCATTCTAATTAAATTATAAGTCCTTGTAAAAAGTTATCCAAACTTAAAAAAAAATTTTACCTGCTTCAGAAATGAGCAGATAGTTAAGGACTTTATTAGACTTTATATACCATTCTAATTGAATATCCATTTGTTAGGTTAGAATATATATATTTCATATTATGTGCATATTTTAATATATTGCTTATTATATATAACTATTATATATTTATTTATATAATTTATGTTATAGCCTTTCATATATTATATAAACATGAGAAATATATTATTTAAATATATTGTATAAATACATAACATTTACATGTTATATAAATGTATATTATAAAATATAAATATAATCAAATACATCATCTAAATATAATAATATATAAATTATAACATTTTATTTATTGTATAATTATAAATTATATAAATATATAATATATTTAAAGACAAGATACAATCCTATGTTAGGTGCCCTGTATTTTTAATAGTATTTTATTTTTTCAAATACATGCAAAGATAATTTTCAGTATTCACTTTTGAAAACCTTGGGTTTCAAATTTTCCTCTCTATCTTCCCCTCCTTTCCCCTTCTCCCTGTCCCTTTCCACCTTTCCTAGACAGCAAGCAATCCAATATAAGTTAAACGTGTGCAATTCCTCTAAACAAATTTCCATATCTATGATGCTGTAGGAGAAAAACCTGATCAAAGGGGGGAAAAACACAAGGAAGAAAAAAAAAACAACACTAATAACAAAAAGGTGAAAATACTATGCTTTGATCCACATTCAGTCTCCATGGTTCTCTCTGGATGGGATGACACTTTCCATCACAAATCTATTGGAACTGATGCCTTGTGTTTTTAATGCAGTGACCTGTTGTTGTTTTTTTAAATATATAACATCATAATTTTGAAATAAAGTCTTTAACATATTGATATTCAATATGTCAACTGACATACCCCTACTGGAAGGAAGAGAATAGATAGCACATGCCAGTGATCCAATAATTAGGGGCTGGAAGAAGCTCTTTCTAATAATGCTACCACAAACCCCACAGCCACACACACAAAAGAGAAAAGTTTAATCATGATGCATATGAGTGTAAATCAGAGGCTGGATCAATCCTGAGGAATCAGGGTTTCTCAGGAAAGCCCAAATCCAATGGACTAAGGTAGAGATGGCAAAATCAGGGGCCAGAGTGGAGCTGTTGAATTAAAGAAGTCTACACAAGACCAAGAGGCCTGATATCAAGAGTGTCAGTGAAATGACATTTTGTCTGATACAATCTGCCTTCTCTCTGGCTCTTATGATAGCAGAACATATTTCCCAATCTCGATAAGCAGAGAATTCACTGTTTGCTGGCTAAGATAATTTTTAGATATTTGTGATCTCTTTATTATGGGAACTGATTGACATCAATTAAAGTTCTATATGATTCTTTTATAATCAGTGTTGATATTTTTCCTTTTCTTCATTTCTTATTTTTGTCTTCAACATTTTATTTATGTAGATCAGGTTGGAATTGTTTTAATAAACTGATTTAGGTAATCTCAATTTTGTTATTAGGGTTTAATATTATTTTAGACATTTGTTCTAAAAAGTCATCTGCTTCAAGAATGGCTCCTATATCAGTAATGAGTCACTTTCATCCTGTTAAAATCTAAGCAATTTCATCTTTTATGTTTTTTGCAGTTTACCATGATCAATGCCTCCTAATTTTTTCTCTGAAGTCATGTGACCAAATATGAGACTTCTACAATCTACAATTTTATGGTCTCTCTTTGCTTACTCCAGAATGATAGTTTTCAATATATTTTTTTTACCTCTACCATCAAGGTATTGAATTCACAAAGCATAAAGGTATATGTGGATTTAATTTTGAGGGTCTTATTTAGTTACTTGTAGAATATCTCTGAAGAGCAGATAGGTGATACAGAGGGTAAAATGCTGGGCCTAGGATTAGTAAAGCTCATATTCCTGAATTCAGATCTGGCTTCAGTCACTTTAAATAGCTGTGTGATCATGGTTAAACTACTCAACATTGTTCATCCCAGTTTCCTCATCTGTTAAATGAGCTAGAGAAGGAAATGGCAAACCATTCCAGTATCTTTGTAAAAAAAAAAAAACTACAAATAGAATCATGTAAAGCTGGACATAAGTCAACAAGAATTTCTTTATTTTTTCAGACTCTCTGACTAATGTTGGCATTCAAAAGCTGCAATTTTTTTCATGATAGTCTTTTTGAAAACTGTAAGATGAGATGATTTCATTTCTCATAATGATGTTTCTTATAACTTTTGGATACATGATTAAAAAAATAACTGTACTAACTCATCTATTACCATCTTCAAGTTGAATCTGTTAATTATCCTTCAGTGGAGAGGCAGCTTCATTTTGACTTTTGATTCCATTTGTGTTTTTTATTTTTAAAGTTTTTATAATAGCTTATTATCATTATTATTATTTATTATAGCTTTTTATTTACAAAACATATGCATGGGTAATTTTTCAACACTGACCCTTGCAAAACCTTCTGTTCCAACTTTTCCCCTAATTTCCCCCACCCCCTCCCCTAGATGACAGTTAGACCAATATATGTTAAATATGTTAAAAATATATGTTAAATCCAATATATGTATACATATTTATATAATTATCTTGCTGCACAAGAAAAATTGGATCTAGAAAGAAAGTTAAAAAAAAAAAAAACCCAGAGAGGGAAAACAAAAATGCAAGAAATGACAATAGAAAGAGTAGAAATGCTATGCTGTGGTCTTCACTCGTTTCCCATAGTTCTTTCTCTGGGTGTAGCTGATTCTCTTCATTACTGAACAATTGGAACTGGTTTGAATCATCTCATTTTTTTTAAAATAACTTTTTATTGACAGAACATATGCATGGGTAATTTTTTGCAACATTATCCCTTGCACTCACTTCTGTTCTGACTTTTCCCTTCCCTCCCTCCACCCTCTCCCCTAGATGGCAGGCAATCTTATACATATTAAATATGTTATAGTATATCCTAGGTACAATATATGTGTGCAGAACCATACAATTCTCTTGTTGCACAAGAAGAATTGGATTCAGAAGGTAAAAATAACCCGGGAAGAAAAACAAAAATGCAAACAGTTTACATTCATTTCTCAGTGTTCTTTCTTTGGATGTAGCTGCTTCTGTCCATCATTGATCAATTGAAACTGAGTTAGATCTTCTCTCTGTAGAAGAGATCCACTTCCATCAGAATACATCCACAAACAGTATCGTTGTGAAGCGTATAATGCTCTCCTGGTTCTGCTCATTTCACTCAGCATCAGTTCATGTAAGTCTCGCCAAGCCTCTCTGTATTCATCCTGCTAGTCTTTTCTTACAGAACAATAATATTCATTCATATACCACAATTTACTCAGCCATTCTCCAATTGATGGGCATCCCTTCAATTTCCAGTTTCTTGTCACTACAAAAAGGGCTGCTACAAATATTCTTGCATATGTGGGTTCCTTTCCCTTCTTTGAGATCTCTTTGGGATATAAACCCAGTAGTAACACTGCTGGATCAGTGTGAGCATAGTTCCAAACTGCTCTCCAGAATGGTTGGATCCATTTACAACTCCACCAACAATGTCCCAGTTCTCCCATATCCTCTTCAACATTCCTCATTATCTTTTCCTGTTATTCTGGCCAATCTGACAGGTGAGTAGTGGTATTTCAAAGTTGTCTTAATTTGCATTTCTCTCATCAGTAATGATTTGGAGTACCTTTTCATATGATTAGAAATAGTTTCAATTTCTTCATCTGAAAATTATCTGTTCATATCCTTTGACCATTTACCAATTGGAGAGTAGCTTGATTTTTTATAATTTGAGTCAATTCTCTGGAAATGAGGCCTTTATTAGAACTTTTGACTGTAAAAATTTTTTCCTAGTTTATTGCTTCCTTTCTAATCTTGTCTGCATCAGTTTTGTTTGTACAAAATCTTTTTAATTTAATATAACCAACATTTTCTATTTTGTGATTAATAATGATCTCTAGTTCTTCTTTGGTCACAAATTCCTTCCTCCTCCACAAATCTGAGAGGTAAACTATCCTATGTTCTTCTAATTTATTTATAATCTCATTCTTTATGTTTAGATTATGAACCCATTTTGACCTTGTCTTCTTGTACAGTTAAGTGTGGAGTAATTGCCTAGTTTTTACCATACTAGTTTCCAGTTTTTCCAGCAGTTTTTGTCAGCTTATTATTTTTCAAAACACTTGCAAAGATAGTTTTCAGCATTTATCCTTGCAAAACCTCATGTTCCAAATTTTTCTCCCTACTTCTTCACTTCTCCCCTCTTCTAGATAGCAAGTAATTTAATATAGGTTAAACATGTGATGTTCTTCTAAACATATTTCTACATTTATCATGCTACACAAGAAAAATCAGAGATTTGATACAACTTAGTTCTTCCAGTGGTATATTTTGATGGTCAACATCCATCAATCCAACAAATATCTCACACTTAGACTATCAACAGACAAATGGATATTCATGAATGATCTGCAAATGTATGATGTTTAAGCACTATCTGCCATCTTCTCTCCCTCCCTCCCCAACCCCTTCACTCATCCACTCTATAACTATTACTGCTGAAGTAGAAGGGAACTATCCAGGATTGAGGGTCATTTTGTATTTTTCTTTGTTTTATGGGTTACCATGGCTAAAGAATTTAACCAATCAACAAGCATTTCTTGTGTGCCTACTATATAAAGACCTGTCATATATGACAAATACAAAGAGCAAACCAATTCCTACATGCAAGGAAATTTATATTCTAACAACAAGGATAACAAATACACATGTTAACAATATTCAAGTCATGTTAACAAGCATTTCCTGAGTGCTTATTATAAGCCACACACTGCTAAGCTTTGGGGCTACAAAAATAAATAAATAAAGGAAAAGAGAAGAAAAAGCTAGTCTTTCCTCTCTATGTGCTCACAGCCTAATAGTGGTGGAGATGGGGGTGTCAATATACAAACATGTACAAAATATATACAAAAATGATATCTAAAGGGTACACTGGAGATAACCTGAGAGACATGGCCCCAGCATAATGGCGGATCAGCAAAGATTTTCTGTAGAAGATGGAATTTTGGCTGAGACCTGAGGGAAGCTAGGGGATGGTCATAAGGAGAGAGAAGGCAACTAGTAAGAAAGATTGGAGTTGAGAGATAGAGGATTTTGTGTGAGGTGCAACAAAGAGTTCAGTGTCACTGGATTGCAGAGTACATGGAGGGACTAAGATACTGAAAAGATAAGAAGGTTCCAGGGTAGCTATGGCTTTTAATCCAAACAGGATTTTATTTTTTTTCTTGGAAGTAACAGAGCTACAAAAGTGGATTGAGTAGGAGAGAGAGAGTGACTTTAGTCAGTTCTGTACTTTTGGAAGATAATCTTGATGTGAATAGAGAATGAACTAAAGTGATGAGAGGCTTGAGATAGGGAAAGAAATTATCTAGGTATTATAATAGTCCAGACCCGAGGGAATGAGGGCTTGGATCAGGGCAATGGCAATGTCAAAGGACAGAATTAGAGGCCATTTGCAAATCTGCTGGATTAGATATGATGGGTTAAGGTGAGAGACACTGAAGAATTGAAGATGATATCTAAGTAGGGAAACCTAAGTCTGAGTAATTAAGAAGATAATAATATCCTCTTAATTAATGTCCAGTTCTGGATGTCCAACAAGCAGTCAAGGATGAAACACTGAAGATAGGGTGAAAGGGCTAGACAAACAGATTTGAGAATCATCTACATAGAAATGATAACTGAATCTATGGGAGTTGTTGAGATCACCAAATTAAATATTAGAGAAAGAAAATAGAAGTGGGTGCAGGACAGAGGCACTTACCATTAGTAAGTGTGATCTGCACGAAGATCCCAGCAAATGATACTGAGGAAGAATTGGGCAGGGGGGAAAGAGAACCAAGGTGGGAAAAAAAAAACAACGCAGAAATACAGAGAGAAAAAAGTATTGAGGGAAAAATAAGATGATTGGCAGTGTCAAAGACTGCAGGGATCAAGAAGGGCGAGAAAAGGCCATAAGATTTAACAATTCAGAGACTATTTATAATTTTGGAGAGAACAGTTTCAGCTAAACAATGAAGTCAGAAGCCAGATCCCAGAGAGTTAATTACAGAGTGAGAAAAAAGGAGATACTGATTGTAGATACTCTTGTAGATTGTAGAGTTTAGTCACAAAAAGGAGGAGCTATCTAGGACAACAGCTAGTGGGAATGAATGGATCAAATGGCACATTTTGAGAATGGAGCAGACATGAGCATGCTTATAGACAGTAGGGAAGTAGCCAATAGGCAGAAGGAAAATAAAGATTAATGAAAAATAGTTTTTTAAGAGGAAATCTGTTGAAGAAAATGGGATGGAATGGGATCACCTATACATAGGACAAGAAGGTGAAGAAGGGGATAATGGCAAAAGGCATTTGCGTGATGTGAAATAGGGAGGAACAGATAAAAGGAAGCTCTCAATGAGTATCCTCTTTTTTTTTTCTCCAATGAAACATGAGACAAGATTCTCAACCGAGAAGGTAGACAGGGGAGGAGAAGAGTCATAGGATGTTTAAAGAGGGAAGAAAAGTTTAGAAAACCCTCTGTAGTGAATGCTTGTACACTTGTACATATGCCCGGGTGGATGATTTGTTACAGGTTGTGGGGTGGTGGTGGTGGAGGAATATAAACGCATAGTCTATTGAGGTTAATTATAATATAATAATAACATGTCTAATGATCATTGATTAATTATGTCAATAAAATAATTGATTATAATTACTTTGCTAAGCAAAGTAATTATAATCAATTATTTTGATATCACTAAATTGGGTAGGGAGGTTTAAAAAGATTGCCTTGCTCTAGTGAGCACCCAGAGATTAGGAATTATAAATTTGTAGTAGATCCAATTGGCATTTTTTCCCCTCTTCTCTAGCTTCATTCAATATTATTTGGTTAGAAATGAAGATCAGAGTAATCAAAGATTGTGGCAAGATTAGAGATAATATGGGATGCGAGGGACTTAAGAGAAAAGGACAGTGTAGAGTTTAGTTAACTGTTTCATCAGTTAAGATCAAGGTGGGGAAAAGAATGAATTTAGCCAGTTGAGTGTTGTTGGACTGGGAAAGAACGGAGAGGTGGAGAGATTGGCTATTTCAGTGAGATAAAGAACAGGGAGAATAAATACAAAATTGTTAACCACGTGGTAATTTGGGAGGGAGGGTACTAGCATTGGAGAGAATCCTCTAAGGCTTCCTGGGGCTTGACATGGCTCTTGAAAGAAGAGAGGGACTCTGTGAGGAGGAAATGCATTCCAGGCACCCAAATTAGCCAGTTCGAAGGCATGGGATGAGTGTGGTTATGTAAAGAACAAAGGTCAGTTTTGCTAGATTAGGGTGTTGGATAGGAGAAAAAACATACAATGAGTTTGGAAGAGAGATTGTAGCCAAATTAGATAGGGATTTTAAAAGCTGAACAGAAGCAATGAGGAGCCTCTGAACTTACTGAATGGGGGAGTAACATGGTCAGAATTAATCACCAACTAGCTAACTGAGCAATGATGAGTTCCCCTGTATTTAGTAGATCTTTAGAGACCAGTAGGAATCTGTCACTGGGATACATATAATGGTAGAAGCAGCTAGAGTTTCAGTTCCGGAGCCTAACTCCACAGCCCCAGGGGCAACCTCATACTCCAATGAGACCTGTGAGTAGGACTCGTGAAGGATATTTTTTTTAATGCACATTAGACAAAATATTGATTTGTTGATGTCTGGCGCACCCTGCTGGATCTGAAGTAACCGTGGGTATAGCTTCTGACAATTCTGCACTATCCAATCACTAATAAAACATCAATATTATCAAAATAGTACAATGCCAATGAAATATTAATATTGAAGATGACCATAAATAACAGTGATGAAATATATTTTAATAACTGCTAGGAAATCTCTAATAAAATGAAAATTCTCAATGAATCACATTGTAACTCAAATGCTTAAAAAATGAAATATACATTAAATTCAGGTTTTTAGAGATTGTAAAAGATGGTCATTAGGAAAAATGCCAGTTCTTTGATTGTATGACATGGGAGACACGGGCACAGGACTCTCCAGCATGGCGTGCCCTCATCAGAGTGCTCTATGAACAAAGCAAAATTGAATTAGCTCAGAAGAAACTCGAGATGTTCAAAGTTAGAGAATCTGCCCTGAATGTTCATAGGGACTATTTGTGTTGGACTTGTGATAGAACGGTCCAAGCTTGTGTTGGTCTGGTCAGCCACAATCAACCACACCAACTTGACTGTAACATAATAATGTCATTTTGGTCTCTTCAAGAGCTACAACAAAATGGAATGCGGTGGTTGTTAACTATACTGTACTCAGGAAGAAGAAAAAGAATGGGAATGCTAAAAGAAACAGAATCTGCTTCTTATTTTGAAGGTTATTAGATATTTGAAGTTCCTCCAATCAAGATTGAGGGCTTATGGTAAACATAAACATACACACACACATGTACATATATATTCCATCTCTATTCTAATCTTCCATCTTGAGTTCATTAATAAACTCTCAGTGGAAATGGGCCTGGCAACCTTTGCTTTCATATTCTTATTGTTCTTGAAGAAGACCAGTGACAGATATCAGAAAGGTGATGTCTTGACTTGCAAGTAAATTGGATTTAAGGGAGGATTGTGTAAGGTGCGGCCTCACTTTATCCTCCACAACTATCTGGGTTCAGTGACAGAATATGGATCAGAACAACTGGCGATGATCCTGGATGCAGTGAGAGACCGTGGCAAACGTCTCAAACAAAATAGGGAATAAAAAACAATACGATGATACTACTCAGTAATTAAAAGTCTTCTATGTGAAGTCTTTTTATTTTTATTTTTTTTATTTTATTAAGAAAAATTAAATTAAATTTTTAATTATGAATGAAGAATTCATTAAGCACTTTGTGCAAAATGCTGTGTTAAGTGCTGAGGATACGAATAGAAAAGTCCATCAGTCTATGTTCTTAAGGAGCTCACATTCTAATGGGGGAGACAACCCATATGGAAGGTTTCAGCTGAAAAGCACATGAAAAAGTCTGAAGGCCATTAGAATGCAACTTAAAGCCAATGGTAACACCTCTTCTATAATGTCATTCTCACTGATAAAATTATACTCATTTCTGGTGTTGAATCAATTGAAAGGACCTAGGACACTGCTTGTCCTTCTGCGTCTTCAGGAGCTGTGGTCACAGCATCTACAGGAACATTTATCAGGCTGCATATGCACAGGATCTGCTTCTTTAAGATGATGATGGCTGAGAGCACTGGGCAAAAAGCATTTATATTCCCTAAGCTATTGAGTTCAGGGTCTTGGACTGTCTCCATTGAAGGCAGAGGGAAAATGATGGCTGAGGTGGTAGAGGGGGAAGGGATTGACTTCCCCAGCACATGCTGCCTCTTATCTCTCCCTCAGGGTACCTTGCTGTTTTATCTAGACTGACTTGCCTGCCCCATATGTGGAAGATAATAAGAATGCCTGCCCCATATGTGGAAGATAATAAGAATGCCTGCCTTCTTCTCTCTCTTTTAAGCTTTTTATTTTCAAAACATATTCATAGATAATTTTCAACATCCACCCTTGCAAAACCTTTTGTTCCAATTTTTTTCTCTCTCCCTTCCCCAAGATGGCAAGTAAACCAATATTTAACCTATTTAAAACCATAAATAACATATTTAACCTATGTGCAATTCTTCTATTTTTATTTTTATTTTCTATTTCTATTATATTTCTATTTCTATTTATAGTTTCACAATTATCATACTGCACAAGAAAAATCAGATCAAAAATGAAAAGAGAAAGTAAACAAAATGCAAATTAACAACAAAAAGAGTAAGAATGCTATATTGTGATCCATTCTCAGTCCCCACAATCCTCTCTCTGGGTGTAGATGGCTCTCTCTATCACAAGACCATTGGAACTGGCCTAAATCACCTCCTTTTTGAAAAGAGCCACATGCATCAGAATTAATAGTCTTGTTGCTATGTGTAATGATCTCCTGGTTCTACTCATTTCACTTAGCATCAGTTCATGTAAGTCTCTCCAGACCTCTCTGAAATCCTCTTGCTGATCGTTCCTTACAGAACAATAATATTCCATAACATTCATATACCCTAATTTATTCAGCTATTTGCCAACTGATGGGTATCCACTCAGTTTCTAGTTTCTAGCCACTACAAAAAGGGCTTCCACAAACATTTTTGCACATTTGGGTCCCTTTCCCTCCTTTATGATTTCCTTGGGAGACACACTTAGTAGTGGAACTGCTGATTCAAAGGATAAGCACAGATTTATAGCCCTTTGGGCATAGAATGGTTAAATCAGTTCACAATCACCAACAATGTGGTTGGTTGTGAACGAATCCAGCCATTCTGGAGAGCAATCTGGAATTATGCCCAAAAAGTTATCAAACTGTGCATACCCTTTGATCCAGCAGAGTTTCTACTGGGCTTATACCCCAAAGAGATACTAAAAAAGGGAAAGGGACCTGTATGTGCCAAAATGTTTGTAGCAGCCCTGTTTGTAGTGGCTAGAAACTGGAAAATGAATGGATGCCCATCAATTGGAGAATGGCTGGGTAAATTGTGGTATATGAATGTTATGGAATATCATTGCTCTGTAAGGAATGACCAGCAGGATGAATACAGAGAGGCTTGGAGAGACCTACATGGACTGATGCTAAGTGAGATGAGCAGAACCAGGAGATCATTATACACTTCGACAACGATATTGTATGAGGATGTATTCTGATGGAAGTGGATTTCTCTGACAAAGAGACTTAACTGAGTTTCATTGGATAAATGATGGACAGAAACAGCTACACCCAAAGAAGGAATACTGGGAAATGAATGTGAACTATTTGCATTTTTGATTTTCTTCCCGAGTTATTTTTACCTTCTGAATCCAATTCTCCCTGTGCAGCGGGAGAACTGTTCGGTTCTGCAAATATGTATTGTATCTAGGATATACTGCAACATATTTAACATATATAGGACTGCTTGCCATCTTTGGGGGGGAAAAGAGGGAGGGAGGGGAAAAAACGAAACATAAGTGATTGCAAGAGATAATGTTGTGTAAAAATTATCCTGGCATGGATTCTGTCAATACAAAGTTATTATTAAATAAAATTAAATTAAAAAAAAATCACCAACAATGTATCAGTATCCCAGTTTTCCCATATTTCCTCCAACATTCATCATTATCTTTTCCTGTCATCTTAGCCCATCTGAGAGGTGTATAGTGGGACTTCAGAATTGTCTTAATTTGCATTTCTTTGATCAATAGTGCTTTAGAGTATTTTTTCATATGACTAGAAATAGTTTTTATTTCTTCATCTGAAAATTGCCAATATCCTTTGACCATTTATCACTTGGAGAATAGCTTGAATTCTTATAAATTTGAGTCAATTCTTTATATATTTTAGAAATGACTGGTTTTTTCTTTATAGGAATTGTTTCCCACATGATGGTTGTGAAGATTACACTGGAAGCAGGACTATTATCAAATTTTAATCTAGAGACAATATGAAAAACAAATAATGTAATAATAATAACTAATTCCCATTGGATTTTAAGTTTGAAGGGAAGGCAAGAGTAGGCCACAAATATTTATCAAGTATTCCCAATTTGTCAGATATCTAATGGAAATTCAAATACAATTAAAAAAAAAAAAAGAGAGAGAGAGACATCTCCTGCCCTCAAGGAGCTTACAATCTAATGGAGAAAGAAAACACATAAAATCAAAAAGGAAGTGAAAAAGGAGGGATTGGATAGACTTGTGATCTCCAGAGAGAACAATGGAGACTGAAGGTGGATCAAAACATAGCATTATCACCTTTTTGTTATTATTGTTGTTTGTTTGCTTGCTTGTTTTTCCCCCCTCAGGTTTTTTCCCCTGTTTGATCTGATTTTTCTTGAGCAGCATGACAAATATAGAAATATGTTTAGAAGAATGCACATGTTTAATCTATATTGAATAGCTTGTTGTCTAGGGAACGAAGATAAATTTGAAACACATGGTTTTGTAAAAGAATATTGAAAACTATCTTTGCATGTATTTAGAAAGATAAAAAGCTATTATTTTTAAAAAAAAAAAATTTTCTTCACAACTTAAAAAAAACTGTCAGAGCCAAGAGGGGAATGAAAGTCACTAGCCTAACTATGCTGAAAAGCACCTTTGTTATTATTATTTCATTTGATCAACAACTACAAGTTTTCAAGATCTCATTGTAGAGGTAAAGACAGACAATTGGAGAAGTTACGTGATTTCCCCAGAGTCACGTAGCTAGTAAGCATCATAGGAAGGATTTGAATTCAGGTCTCTCCTAACTCCAAGTCCTGTGCTTTCTATGTACTACTGATGAGGTTCAAATGATGAGGCTAGTGGTAAAGAACTGGGGTGGGGAATCCCCTCTGGTCAGCATAGGTCCAATGAGAAAGAATTCACAACCGGAAAAGTCTGTGTGGCAAGACATTTATTGTTAGCACTGAGAAGCCAGCTTTGCTAGGAAGACAGACTTCTTAGTGGGTAAGATCCTGTCAGGGAAATAACAAGGATTAACACTGAGAAGAGAATATCTTCACAGTGGGCAAGAGTCTTGGCAGGCAGCTTTGCCCAGAAGAGAGCTTCCTTGGAGAGCATAATCCTGTTTTGGACTTCTTCAAAGATTTGGAGTTCAGAGTTATCTTTTATTAGCCTTATGAGGCTTGGGACTTCAATGTTGTCAGTGCCCTGGGCTTAGATCTCCAATTGAAAAGAGATCACTTATCTTGGCGTTTCCAGCCACTCAATAGGAATATCAAGATTTCCAACTGAATAAAATCATTTAACTTGGGGAGGGCATTGTCTGGGAAGGTATGCTTTTCACAGGGGAGAGCTTGAGATCCCCATCACCCTTCTTTTATAGATTAAAGGGGACACAGTTTCACCCCCATCACTACTACCAAGCAGATTGCCTTTTTTCTGTAGGTTCCTGGCATCAATGTGGGGCTCAGCATAAACATGCTGCCCTCCATCTAGCAGGGGTCCTCAAACTATGACCCCCGGGCCAGATGCTGCAGCTGAGGAAGTTTATCCCCCTCACCCAGGGCTATGAAGTTTCTTTATTTAAAGGCCCACAAAATAAAGTTTTTGTTTTTACTATAGTCGGGCCCTCCAACAGTCTAAGAGACAGTGAACTGGCCCCCTATTTAAAAAGTTTGAGGACTCTTGATAGAGCATGGAGTAAGAAATGGGAAATTCACTTTTCTGTCTTGGGTTATACCTTATACTTGAATATTTTGTTTGAAGTGACAAGTTTCCAGACCATTAAGCACATTCTTATTTAAATATAAATATCGGTGCACATTCTAAAAATTAAGTATAAATTATTGTTGGATCTTCCTGTTGTGATTATCTGTACTTTGGCTTAACATAAAGAATAACTGAGAATTTGTTATTATACCAAAAAACCACAGTGAAAACTGTATGGTATTAGAGAGGGAATTTCTTATAAATCCTACACTTATATAGTGAAACTTTGATCTTTCCCAATGCATATGCTAGCAATTCCCAGAGTGCTGCTGATTGTATCCTCCCTCTCTGGTTTCCAGGCTTCTAAAAAATTCTCCTCCAATGTTTTCAGCTTGAGCTCCTATTTGAGTTTGTTTTCTCCAATAAAGAGACCCCAGCATCATTGAACCAATTTATGTCAATTAGCTTTCACGAAGAAATATTTACTGAGAAGACACAGCAGGAAGAGATGTATAAAAATTTTCTCTTGAACACCTGAGATTTATACTCTCCCTTACCTTTGGTCCCTATGAAAAATGAGCTTAAACCTAAAATACTTTCTGCAAAGCATTTGCTCTGCTAAGTTCACTCTTGAATTTGACCAAACTGATGGGCAGGGTCCTGCCTTGCTTATAGGAACCGGCATCTTTGCTGAAGGGATCAATTCCCTCTTAGAGTGTGTCTTAGGCTGTCCTGGTAGACTGAAAACACTGGCCAGGACTTTTGTCTTTCAGACCTCTGGCACTTCATTCTCCTTCCCTCTGAAGAGGGAAACCCTCCTTATTCTTAGAAATGGATTTCTAGATAAGGGGCAGATAAGGAGTATCTCATCAACTTGAGAAGGATGATATGGCAGACTAAGGCTTTTGTAATTTAAGTCACACCTTTGTACTAAGCCTATAAAAGGGAACCTAACATCAAATTTGAGTGGAAATTGGAAGTAGGAGTGGTGGTGAGACAGGAAGGGGGCTGTATATCTAAAGAATATCCTCTCCAATCTCCCTTATCCCAGTATCTAATGGAAACCAGAGTAAGAACAGAAGAATATTGAGTGACAATGGCAGAGCTTTTCAACCAAGCAGCAACCAGAGAGAATAGAGATACCTAAGATAGCCTCCCAGATACCAGAGAGATTATTTACTAGATAGTCCTGGAATTTGCTGTAAGAGTCTGGAGCTAGATATCCCTTAGATAGCTTCAGAGATACTCCCCCTTCTTTCTCCATAATGATGGGTGGGTCTCAGAACTCCAGCCACTACTCCAGGAAATGGAATGATTCCAGCAAATGCTTGTCAAGCACTTACAGGAATTTTAGATCACAGTTATTGTGATTTTATTTTAAATAAAATTCTGTGAATAGCCCACTGTGTCCTGTGCTTTGTTATTCTTAAGATTTTTTTTTTACTGGTTTCCCGTGGTTTCTTTTCCGTGATGATCTGATACTTTTAAGGTTGATGAAAGTCTAGAAATTCATTAATTTCAAATGAATTTGGGAGATTTAGAAGAGCATAGAACATAATATTTAACCTTATACAGGATATTCATCAAGTGTGAGTAAAACTAAACTGCTATATTTGTGTGATAGATTCAGAAAAGCAGGCAGCAATTGCAAGTCTGTTTAGACTTTTCTTAGAGGATGGAAATTTATTTCTGAGAGTCCAACTGCTCTTTGATTTCTTGCAGAGGATTTGCTTAGGATACTCCAGAACCTGGTCCTTTGCCAGAGTTCCTTTTGTTTCTTTTTGCCTTTACATTTTTTTTAGAAGAGGAGGCAACTGTACTACATGGTGACAATGGAGATGGCCTTGATTTGCAAGTCTTGGATAATTACCCTTGCTCTGCATACAGTAAAGTTAGCTAAATTTCTTGACCTTTCTGGGCCTCCATTTCCTTATAGTAAAACAATCCTTAATTTAACTTGGAAACTAGATTGATTCATTTATGCAACAGACATTAACAGTGTTAATAAGCACTAAGCATTTCTCTATACAAAGATGTCTTTGAAGTCAGGTTCAAATTTTAATTCTGATATTTACTACCTGTCGGATCTTGAGCAAACCATTCCATTTCTCTGGACCTCAATTTCTTCACCTGTGGAAAACGAGAGTGTTGGACTATGATTTCTGAGGTCCTTTCCAGCTCTATGAAAATGAAATCACAATCCCTGTTCTCAAGGACATGACATTTTTTGGGAAAAGAAACAACATTTTTTGCAGGTAAGTAAATTTTTAAGAAGTAAATCTATTTGGGGGATTAGCAAGTGGGGGACGGATTCCCTCAAATCACATAAAAATGTAATATAACAATGTGATAATCTTCCTGCAACTTATATGTACAAAAATAATAAAAGCTCTTTTGCAGTGACAAAGAACTGGAAATTAAGGGGATCCTTAGCTATTGAGAAAGATGGCTGAACAATTTAGCGTATATAATACAGTTCTTTAATAAGAAGTAATGAAATGAGATGATTTAAGTGAAAACTGTGATGACTTGTTTGAAGTGATACAGAATGCAGGGAGCAGAACCAGGAGAGCAATTGATACAATATCAACAAGATTGAAAAACAAACAAACAATGGTGAAAGATTTAAGATTGTAATTGATTGTAATTAATCAATACAATGACCAGTCACAATTCCAGAGACCCAAGAATAAAACATTTCCTGTAAAATTGAGGTAGGTAATAGTTTCTGGGTGTAGAATGAAACATTTTATGGACTGTGTGGGACTGTGTGACCAGAAAAACAGAGAGTCAGAATAAGAAAAGCAAAAAGGGGTTTTATTACGATTTTACAAGAAAGGGCAACTCCTAACTTACAAGGTGTCAATTAAAGGAATGCAAAGCACAAGCTGCAAAACATAAGATTCAATAGAACAAAAGCTCTCCCTTTCCTTGACCTTTTCTCCCAGTTTCCAGGGGAGTCTAGGCTTATACTCTAAAGATGGAAAACTATCCCAGAAACAAAAGAATAAATTGTCTTTAAAAGAAATACTTCCTATTAAGAAGTGGTGGGAAACAGGAGGGGAATGTTCATTCAAGATAACCTAATACCCCGCAGCTTTTAGCTGTACCTCAACTTTCTATTGAAAACTCTCAAATCACAATTAGGGCAAAGGTAGAAGCCACATCCTTATGAGAGTTCAGTTCTTTTGTTTTGTTTTTTAATTGAAGGTAGCTGGGAGAGAATTGTTCATTAATAAGTGCTCATTAATAATTCATGAAAAAAAAGTGAAAAAAAAATTTTTTTAAGTAACAGCCAAAAGCAAGATATAATGTATAAGATGTCAGATTCTACTCACGACCATGGCATATATTCTTCTAATACAAAACTAAGCATTATGCTTTTATGTCTATATCTCTCATCCCTTTTACTTTAATATTTTGTAATTACAACTATTATTTTCAATGTATTCCTGTTGTGCTATAGTTTCCTTTTATTGTTCTGCCTCAGTTTCCCTAAATTATCCTGCCTCAATTTCCCTAATTGTTCTGCCTCAGTTCCTTGAATTGTTCTTTCTCAATTCCCCTGGTTGCAACTCCCCCCCCCCCCCAACCATTAGGACTGAGATATTTAGGTCAGGGAGCCTTGACATTCCATGGAACCATAAATTACAGATAAGTTACTTAGAGATATGCTTACATATCTCTTTTTCCAGACTTTCTGTCTCTAGTAACTACCCTACTTAATTCCCAATGTATCAGAATTTATGGTCCTACCCCCAACCTGTCAGAACCAAATCGATGGTCCTTTCCTGGAAATTCCCACTCACCAGTGTTCGGACTCCACCCCTTTCCTTTGTTTCCCCTGATCTCTAGAGCCATATAAAAATCATTGGAATCTCACATTGGATGCGAATTCTTTGAGATGAAAGTCCAATTCAGCCCTGGGGGGAATAATGGATTCTGATCTATCCCCCAGAAAATCTCTCCCTCTCAGAAACTCAAATAAAATATTAAAAACTCTCTAATCTCTATCTTGCCTCAGTTTCTCCAGCATTACATTCCCAAATTATGTTTTGTAGGATACTACATGAAGAAAAATGGCAGAAGTTGGAGAAGAATTTAGAGGTCATTTAATCTAACTCCCTTATTTTATACAGGAAAAAAAAGGACATAAGAAAGGATAGACAGTTGCCTGAAATCACAGAAGTAAAAAGCAACAGAAACAGAGTTTGATTCTAGGTCCTGCCACTTCAATGTCATCACTTTTTCCACTATAAACCAAATGGCCTCCCCAAAAGCTGTTTTTTTCAAAAGCTCAGCTGTTGCTTTATTTTGAAACAAAATATAGCTTCCCATTCATTTTGTGACAAATCAAACCTTCCATTTAAGCCTTTTATTATGCTTTGTATTTTGAAAGAATTTGCAGGAGGCCAAGTATAGTTTAAGCTTGCCATTACAATTTTAAGTCAGTTAATATAATAAAATTTACCCAAATTGTTTCACAGTATAACTTGGTCTTGAGTAAATTGTATGTCTAGAGAAACACAGTATATAATCCCTTGTGAATAGATTTTATTCTCTCTCACTATGTGTGTGATTATATAACATGGGAAGCTATCTGCAAAATGTGTCTCTTCCATATTCATGTTCTTCAAGAGGGGTTTCAGTGAGGGGGTGTCCTAAACCCTCTGGAAGATACAATTGTTAAATAAGATGATACGAATTAAGAACTTGATTTATTGCCATTTTTATTGTCTAGACTTAAGAAAATAACAGAAAATGTTAATAATGAACTTAAAAGTGTGTGCTTGTTATTAAACATTTATCAGCAAGCACATCCTAGGTTTTATCCCTATTTATGTTTATAAGTAAATTTAGTCTTCATCAATTATTCATTATTTGACATCAAACTTTTGTTATTTTTAAAAGTCTTTTTTATGTAAATATTTTCTGTTGGGCACTAAGAACATAAACTGAACCTGTCAGTGAGTTATGGAATATATTTTTTATTATTATTATTTTGTCATATAATCAACACACACAAAAAAGAAAAAGATCCAGCTTCCATTAGGTTTTGTTACAAGTCCTTGGATTTTTAGCAATTATAGCAATACCCTCTTGTTTGGTAATCTCTTTTAGGGTAAATAATTTACGATTCCTTAGTGATAGAAAGGGCAACTAGATGATGCAGTGGATAGAATGCCAGGCCTGAAGTCAGGAAAATCTGAATTCAAATATGACCTCGAACTCTTATTAACTGTGTGATCCTGGGCTAGTTACTTAGCCTTGTTTATCTGAGTTTCCTCATCTGCAGAATGAGCTAGAAAAGGAAATGGCAAACCATTTTGATATATTTGTCAATAAAACCCCAAACCAGATCACAAAAACTTGGACACTGCTGAGCAAGTGGAGGATTAGGCACCTTTTGCTGTATTTCTTATAAAGTGCCCATGCTAGAGTTTTCTTTTCACAATACTTTAATTACTATTGCAGTTTTCCTTTTTTTAAAAACCAGATTGCCTAGTTTTTTGCTATTTGGATAAGTATTTAAGATCCTTCAATCATTCTTAATCATGGAAAATGAAAAACTCAGAGAACATGTGAAGTGAGCAGAACCAGGAGAATAATGTACACTGAGTTCTTAACCTTTTTTTGTGTCATGGACTCAAGTGTATTCTAGTAAACATCTAACTACTAGCACTCTGGAAGGGGGGGAGGTGGAGATGAGGGAGAGAGAATGGATCCATGACACATTTTAAAGTTTAAGCTTCATTATATACATTTTCTCCATCTCTTTTTGAAGTCTAGACTTATACAGGAAAAAACAAAAGACATAAGAAAGGAAAGGCAGTTGTATTCTCTCCATCTCTTTTTTAAGTCTAGACAATCAACAAAACAATAAATCAATATCTGATTTATAGCATTTGCTGATTTCTGAGTTGCAAATACAATGAAAATTTAAGAATTCATGAATGGGAATGAGCTGGCTCTAGCACCATGCTGGACAGACCTCTTTAGGCAGTTTCCTGAAGTCTGTGACTATTTATCATGATAAGATTTTTATATGTATAAAATAAAATACATAGGATGACAAAAGAAATTAAATATTTGGAATACAATTCTCAAAATACTGTATTTTTAAAAACTAGTTCATAGTAAAGAAAAACAAAATTTAAAACCAGCATCATTTAGATCAATTTGGTAGCTGATTTTGCTTTCAATGAATTATTGGTGGCACATGTCTTCATCTTCACTGAGGGGTGAGGTAGGCAATGAAAAGAGCAAGCACTAACTCAGCAGTCACAATAATGTATTGTTGTTTATTTTTTAAAGCATCAATAAAAAATTTTTTAAGCCATAGACTAGGGACGTTAGACTGATTCTAAACATTTTGGAGAACAATGTGATAATATGAAAAAAAGCCAGAAACCTTTTGATTTGGTGGTTCTGTCATTAATGCTCTAGCCATTAAAGAACAATGCTGCCAAATTATATAAAATATCATAATTTATTTATAATAAAAATGAATACAATAATGAAAATTAAAAATAATTGGTGATTGGCAGAAAAAACAATGGTATCTTTGCAAGGAAATAAGAAAAGACCCATAATACAGAATGAAATCAGTAGAACCAGAATTGGAGACACACTGATTTCTAATAATTTTTTAGTTTGTTTTTGTTTTTCTTAAATAAAGAAAGAAGAAAAATTGGGCTGAAGTTGGCATACTTACCTGGAAGGGGGCACAGAATAAAAACATGTTCTTCTTTCTTTTCTTATTTAGAAACTGAAAGTAAAATTCTGCCCTTGTTTTGTATATTTCTTTGTTTTTGTGGGTTCTTATTAGGTTAATGATAATAACAATAAACATAGTTGAACTTTTGGATGTAGTTTCACTTTCTTATTAAAATAGTTAAAAGCAATATCTTGAAATTTAAACTGAGTAAAAGTGTCACCCTTTATTTAAAAAAAAAAAAAGAATTAAACAAAAAAACCTCCACTAACCCTTTCTAGAGTTGGTAATAAGTTCATGAGGTTCAAAAAGCCTTTGCAAATGCTTATTTATAAACTGCTAACAATAAGGGAGATACAGAATTTCCCAATCAAATTCTTTGCCCTAGATATTCCCTTTCTTCTCCCTGTTCCATAGACTCCCTTCCCTTGTGACTCACTATTTCCTTTATTTGTTCAAAATAGTAAATGATCATGAGCTGGCTGAGAAAAACTGTGGTAGAAGGTTTAAACAAATACTTCTATTTGAAACATCTCCATGTTGCTTACTAGCTAGTTTGCTAAGCTATCAAGTCTTAGCTCTAGCATCTTTGGGTTGAATAACTTAATGTTAGTTCATGAGCTCAGCAAGCTTTGATTTGGTAGAAGTGAGCTTTATGACTTTAGTTTTGGCAACCTTGATTTCAGACTTGGTGACTTTAGCTTTAGACTTGGTACCCTTGAGAGCAGAACTGGTGGCTTTGGGATTAGACTTTGTTCCTTTGGAGACTTTGGTATCAGACTTGGTGACTTGGGGACCCGATCTGGTGACCTTAGAGTTAGACTCAGTGATCTTGGGATCAATAGACTTAGCATTCTTTAGGTAAGTGGGCTTGGCAAATTTTAAGTCAGCAGGCTCAGAGAGCTTAATTAGGGTTCAGTACTCTTGATAATATGATGGCCCATGGCTATGATAACTTTAGAGTTGGGCATAGTCATCTTGGAACCTGGGCTTTTAGTACCAACTTTGGAACCTGACAACATTTGGCAGTGGTCTTGGGGCTATTATCTCAGATGTGACCTGTGAATTTGGTGAAGTTGAACCTTGGAACTTGGGCCTTGATGGCTTCTGCTCACACAGATTACATTTTCTTCACTTGCATTTTCTTCAGTCCTTTCTTCTTGGATTTCATGTCAAAACACATGTTTCTTAGAAATTTGGGATCAACTCCTTTCAGAGACTTCTATCTATGTGTCATAGATATCTTGATGACATTTCTGTGCCATTTTTAGGATTAGTTGTGGGAAGTATTATTCTCAGATTTGTCATCTTTCCATAGCAGCTGCCTGTACTACCAGACATTCCTGGCTGTTCTCTTAATGTTCACGAAGGTTCCCTAGGGCAGGAACATTTTGGTTTTGAAATTTAATCTTCTCTCATTCCCAACCCCTCCTCCTCCCCAATCTTCTCTCTATATATGTGCCCATTGAAGTGCCTGGCACCCAATAGGTTCTTAATAATGCTTCTTGAATTAAATTGATCCCTAAATACCAAGAAATATTTAATGAAACTGATATATATGCATAATGAAAATCATTCAATTTTACTTTTAATTTTACCAACAAACCTTTTTTCCCCTTGTTTCTTCTTTTTAAAAAAAATATAAATAAATTATAAATAAAAAATTATATAAATTATAAAATTATATAAATAAAAAATTGTGAATAAAAATTATAGTGAATTAATTCATTCTCCAGTTGATAAATGGTTTAAAAATATGAACAATTTTTCAGATGAAGAAATTAAAACCACTTCTAGTTATATGAAAAGGTACTTTAAATCACCAATGATCAAAGAAATGCAAATTAAGAAAACTCTGATATACTTCTCAGATTGACTAAGATAACAAGAAAAGATAATGATGAATGTTGGAGACATATGAGAAAAATGGATCACTGATACATTGTTGTTGGAATTGTGAACTGATTCAGCCAATCATTCTAGAGAGTAATTTGGAACTATACACAAAGGACTATCAAACTGTGCATGCCCTTTGATCCAGCAGGGTTTCTACTGGGCTCATATCCCAAAAGAGATCATAAAGGAGGGAAAGGGACCCACATGTACAAAAATGTGGTGGCAAAAAACTGGAAACTAAGTGTATGCCCATCAGTTGGAGAATGGCTGAATAGATTATGGTATATGAATGTTATGGAATATTATTGTTCTGTAAGAAATGATCAGCAGGATGATTTCAGAGAGACCTGGAGAGACTTACATGAACTGATTCTAACTAAAGTAAGCAGCATCAGGATATCGTTGTACATGGCAACAAGAAAACTCTGTGATGATCAATTCTGATGAGCCTGGCTCTTTTCAACAACAAGGTGATTCAGGCCAGTTCCAATGGTCTTATGATAAAGAGAGCCATCTACACTCAGAGAGAGGACTGTGAGGACTAAGTATGGGTCACAACATAGTATTTTCACTCTTTTTGTTGTTTGCTTGCATTTTGTTTTCTTCTTCTTTTTTTTTTTGATCTGATTTTTTTGTGCAGCATAATTGTAGAAATATGTATAGAAGAATTGCACATATTTAACATATATTGGACTACTAGGGGAGGGGTTAAGAGAAAGGGAAGGAAAAAATTTGGAACACAAAGTTTTGCAAGGGTGAATGTTGAAAATTATCTATGCATATATTTTCTTGTTTGTTTTGTTTTTTGTTTTTGATTTTTAATAGCTTTTTATTTACAAGTTATATGCATGGGTAATTTTACAGCATTGACAATTGCCAAATCTCTTGTTCCAATTTTTCCCCTCCTTCTCCCCACCCCCTTCCCCAGATGGCAGGATGCCCAATACATGTTTAATGTGTTAAAGTATAAATTAAATACAAAATAAGTATACATGTCCAAACCATTATTTTGCTGTACAAAAAGAATCGGACTCTGAAATAGTGTACAATTAGCCTGTGAAAGAAATCAAAAATGCAGGCAGGCAAAAATATAGGGATTAGGGATTCGATGTAATGGTTCTTAGTCATCTCCCAGGGTTCTTTTGCTGGGTGTAGCTAGTTCAATTCATTACTGCTCTATTGAAACTGATTTGGTTCATCTCATTGGTAAAGAGAGTCACATCCATCAGAATTGATCATCATAGAGTATTGTTGTTGAAGTATGTAATAATCTCCTGGTCCTGCTCATTTCATTCAGCATCAGTTCATGTAGGTCTCTCCAGGCTTTTCTGAGATCATCCTGTTGGTCATTTCTTACAGAACAATAATATTCCATATTATTGATATACTACAGTTTATTCAGTCATTCTCCAACTAATGGGCATCAACTCAGTTTCTGTAATGACCACATATTTAAAATCAGCTGGAGTCAGGAATTCAGGTTAAGGGGAAAATCTTCAATCTTTATTGAAGTGAAGAGGTGAAGAAGGATTGCGTTAACAGTATGGGCAGGCAGGAAGCCAGCTAGCAGAGGGGGATTGGAGGTGAAGGGCAGTCACGATAGCAATGCAAGTAGCTGTGACAAGATACCAGCCAGCACTCTCTCTTTCTGCTTCCCTTTCTACTCCCCTGCCTCTACCCACCAAAATCGTCATTTCCTATACAACACATCAGGACTTGAACAAAGAGTGGGCAGGGCCATTCTTTCTCCAAGCTTATATATTAATAGAGTATGGTCCAATTACTATTTAGCCTCACGTGCTTGGGACCTCAGTGCATCAACTCGAGCCTCAGTCCATTACAAGTTTCCAGTTTCTGGCCACTACAAATAGACCTGCCACAAACATTCTTTATGCATATGTTTTGAAAATAAAAAGCTTAATAAAAAATAAGTGATAATGAATTCAATGGCATAGTTGCCATATATTTAAAAAAATATTTCAAGTCCTTTTGTGATATTCTTTGGAGTTAAAAGTCCCCCAAGATGGAGGGTTCATAGACATAAAACAAACTCCCAATACAATTATCTTTTGCAATCAGTAGGGCTTCTTTTACCAGTTTATCTTTGTTCTCCAATTCTAAAACACTTAACTTTGTGTATGCCCCCTTTTATTCCTTGGCAATTGTGATAATTGAAAGGGGTAAAGACAAAGAAATATCAAATTTGCTACAAAAGGAAATAACTCCCCCTCCCCCTCAAACACTATGAAAGTAACTCAAGGGGACAATGCACTTAAACAAGGCTTTGTTTCATTTGCTCATTTACACATAACTACTAAGAGAATTTAGTTAATAACTGGGAATCCTCCCAGAATTGTTTTATGATTATTGGATAAGTGTACATTTCCTGGTAATGGCCTAGGCTGCATGGGTAAGAATTTGGTGAGAATACAGGTTAATCTAGAGTGAAGTGTCACATTGCTATAACCCAAAGGAAAGTTAGTCTATAAAAACATCTCCAAGATTGGGAGAAGAAAGACGGAATTTCTTTGCAGTATCATTTGCTAAGGGAATAGAACTGGAGAATCTACAAATATCAGGCTAAGGATCTTTATCCTTTCTGAAAGAAAAGAAACCATCCTCAGAAATGAAGAGTATCAAGCCAACAGAGAAATGGCCTACAAATGGCCCTACAGCAATGAATCAGCCTGATCAGGCAGCAGCTTAGCAGTAGAGTACCCAATTGTAGAACAGACTTGCTGATAGCCAGTATAGCCATATGCCCAGCACATCAGTGAACTTTGTGAGGACTGAGCAAAAAAGATTGTAGCTCCAAAGTTGTAAGTTTCCTTGGGCACATGTGATCTCTACATGTATAACTCACTGCCTTGGTACCTTAAGTATGTGCTCTCTTGTATGGAATAAAGTGAGTGAAGACCTCCCTAGGAAATATGGCTTTGAACTATCTCCAAATTGTGACTTAAGACTTTGCTATAGATAAAATGCTGCAGGTGTTTCATTGTCTTGGATGAACATTTCCTCTCCCATTTCCCCCATTTCTTAAATGAATTTAAGTACTTCTTTTAAAGGTAATGATAACAAAATTCTCTCATCCAAGAATATCTGTTTGCATAGCAGTTCTCTAGGGAAATTTAAATAACTAATATTCTTTTGCTTCTGGGATAGACTTGCATGTTTAGAGTATAAGTAAGCCTGGACTTCGCCAGACAATGGGATAAAAGGTTGAGGGAGGGACTTCTGATCAATTTAGTTTCGTGTTTTGCAGTTTGTGCTTTGCACTCCTCTACTGACACCTTGTCTGTTGGGAGTTGCCCTTTCTGGAGAGATCATAATAAAATCCCTTTTTGCCTTTTTAACCCTTTAGAGTCTTTGATTTTAATCTGGGGAAGGGTCACTGTCTCACACACATTCACACATTGAAGTTACCATTAACTGAACCACAGACATTGTATACATTGATAAGAGAACAGTTTTTGGGTGGAATTTGCATTATATGCTTGCCTTGCTTTTTGGGCAAATACTTTGTAGATATAAAATATATGTTGGGAAATGTTTAACAATTGGCTTTATAGAAAAACTAATGCATGCACAAAGCACTTTTAAGTTTATTCTATATTATTACCATTTTTTCCATCCCTTTCTTAAGTCTATAAACAATCAACAAAACAACAAACCAAGTGCAGATTTGCAGCATTTTTCAATTTCTGAAGTGTAAATGCTCACATTGAATATTTGACAATCAGCTCTCACAATCCAGGTTTATCTGGCTCCAGCACATCTCTGGCTGTGGCCCACTTTCTGAGGTACAACAATAACAGGATGCATAGCAAAGGATATCTGGGGAAGGGAGAGTGGAAACTCCAGAGGCTATACATATAATAAGTGACTAGTGTTGGTGCATGAAGAATTCTAGGAAGACGTGCACAGAGAAGAGGTGGAGTTTAAGAGGAATGGATAATCTCTTTGGGAAAGATGAACATATACAGGCACTTGTTTCTTCTCCGGTGTCTGCTCCCAAGGGACTATGAGATCTAAGGACCAAAGAGAGGATGCTGGCCATGGGACTGTGCACTGGATCAAGGGTAGAAGATAATTTTTCACATCCCTTCCTTGTACTTCATTTCTCTTGCCCTGTGCTTACAATTGGCCCCCTCTCCTATCTCAAGCAGGAACCTCTTCCTGCAGTGAAGATAAATCACTGGCTATCAGATTTTTGCCTTGTTGATCATTTCCTACTTCCACTGAGTGTTCTGTTTCCCTGCACTCTCCCACCCCTACATTTTATGTTGTAATTCAACCTCCTTGTTGCAGAAAAACTTACAAAACTTTAAAAAAATTATTTTAACAATGAGAAGGACGCTCTGAGAAAAAAAGCAGAAAGTTCTCCAAGGGCTTGTTGAGAAGAAAGATACCCCAATAAGATTAGGTCCCCCAGTCGGTGTGTGGGTTTGGTGAAAGTATTTGCACACTCAGTATCCCAAGTTAAGGGGCAAAGTTTTATTGTATTGCTTGGCAGTGGACCAAAATTCCAAAGGAGTTTTTAGCAGAGGCAGAAGTAAGAAATTACATTGCTTGACAGTGAATTTGTAGAGGGCTGAAACTCTGAATCAGATAAGAGCACTTTAGGCTACCTATTTGATGTGAGACAATGGCTCTATTAGCATATATTTGGATAATGGCTCTCCTCACCATTGGTGCTTGCTGAATGTTTGGTAGTGAGATAATCATAGTTAAGAATTGGAGGGTGGAGGAGAGAGTTAGAGGCACTTGGTGACAGGATGTGGAGGAGAGAGGCTAGAGACTCCTGACTCCAGAATCCAGGAGAGATCTCTGGCAAGCCACATGGCAGCTCGCCTTCCTTCTTCACTTCTTTCCCTAAAGACCCAGGACTTTAATTTGTCCTGACTCTGGCTGATCTAGAGACCCTCCATGAAGCTAGCCCTACTCTACGTGAACTGATTCTAGGGGAATCTAACAAAGACAGATAATTTTGTAGGAAAAAGAAACAAAGATTAGATTGATATGCTAACATTATGGTTAGAGGAACAAATGTGGAGTGGTAGAGGTGGGGTAATTCTCATCGTTGAGTTCTACAGCTTACCGACTAACAGAATTAGTATGAAATGACTGCTATTGGCCAACATTGTTTGCCATTTCCAAGGACAGGCAGCTTTAGGGTCTCATACCTCATCATCCCCCCTCAAATAGTCAAATCCCAAATTCTTTTGGAGCAAAGGGATGGAGGTCATCTTTTGGAACTGCTTCAGACTGCAAGGGGTGTAGAGCTGGCCCTGCCTAGCTGAGTCCAGATGAGGAGGGGAGACTTGATGGTGGCAGCAGCATGTAAGGGGTGTTGAATTTTAGGATTAGTTAGCCAGTGGAATTCAGTTTGGGAAATTGATGGCCTGAAGTCTGGATGATACAAAGCTCACTAGAGTAGGGGGGGAAATTATCTTAGAGAAAGTGAAGGATAACACCACCAACAAAAAAGAAAACTAGGATGAGGAAGACCTGGCTAATTATTTGAGCAGTGAAAATAAGTTTCTCAAGGGATTGGAGGGTATTCTTTCCCAAGTGAGTAGCTTGGTGTAAACCAAAAAGAAGTTCCCACTGGTTGAGACATGGAGGGTCTCAAGATCAGCCAGAGTCAGGACAAATTAAAGTCCTTGGTCTTTAGGGAAAGAAGTGAAGAAGGAAGGTGAGCTGCCATGTGGCTTGCCAGAGATCTCTCCTGGATTCTGGAGTCAGGAGACCCCACTCTGGGATATTAGCCTAAAAGTGTTTGAAACTACCCAGAAGGAGAAAGAGTATATCCCATTTCTTTAGCAAAGGCATATTCCTGGGAGCTATATGAAGGAGTGTAGAAGTTGGGAAGTTGGGGAATCAAAGGTGCCATCACAGACACCAGGGCAGCTTATTCCTTTCTCCACTTGAGGGCAATGAGTTTGGTCCTCCGAGCAGAGGTCCTGGGGAGACCGGTTTAGCCTTCAAAATATTATAAAGTTTTACAACAATATAACCTGACTTCCTTTCCCCATTTTCAAGAAAATTGGACCTATTAGTAATCCATTCATCATCTGGGTTATCAAGAGGAATGTTCCTCAAGTCAGAGTAGACAGAATCCAAAGCAGCCTCACAATTATGAGTAATGTCACCCAACTGAGCAATTTTAGGGAGCTGGATGGCAGGATTGAGAGTATGGCACACTCAAAGAGTCAAGTCAGGGGTGTCTAACAGGAGAGCCTGATATCTGGCAAACCTCCCACTATCAAGCCACTGAGATCTTTGGCTTTCAAAATGCTCTGAACCTGGTGGGGGGTTAGGACCTCCAGTGGTTGGCCTAAGACAAGTTTGAAGGCTTTCTCAATTCAAAGGCCTGTGGCAGCCATTACTCTGGATGACACTGGATGACACTGAGTCAAGCTTCTTTGTGAAAAAAGCAACAGGTCTGATATCGGGTTCTAGAGACTGAGTCTCAGGGCCTGACTCTGCCTGTCATCAACATACAGAATAAATGCAAAAAATTTCTTAATTTCTTAATTAGGCAGGGCTAACTCTGGGGCAAAAGTCAGTTTAGCTTTCAGGGTCTTAAAAGCCTTGGCCTGATCAGGGCTCCAGTCAAGAGAAAGTGTGTCACAGCCTTGAATAGAATCACAGAGGGGCTTGGCAATAATTCCAAAGTTAGGTATCCAGATTCTACAAAAATCTAGCCATGCCCAGGAAAGTACGCAGCTGTTTCTTTGAGGCAGATTCAGGGAGTGACAAGATCACTAGTTTCCTTTCCTCTGTGAGGGAACTGGCGGTGGGAGCTAATTCATGGCTCAAACAGACTGACAGTTGACATGGGTCTTAGACAAGGATATTTTGTAGCCTCAGGAGCCTAGAAAGTTTTATAGCAACAGCCAGAGAAGCCTCTCAGACTGGGCTGCAGATAATGAGACTGCCATTAAGCAGCTCTAGGTTTAAATCTTTTTGTTTAAGAAACCATAGATTTGGACAGACACTGAAACAAATACACCTGGGGGTCTGAGAAGAGGAAGTTGGATCCCCAGTTTCATTATTGTCATACCCCCAACTAGGGGGACAGGACAGGAGGAGATAATAAGAAAAGAGTGCTTGAATAACGGGTCACCAAACTGACCAAGCAGAGAGAAGGTCTAAAAATAGTTCCCTTCAATTCCCATTACCTTAAGAGGGGAGGGGCAGGTGGAGCTGGAGTACAAGGGCAGGACAGAAAATGAGGCTCTCGCAAAGTCAAAGAGAAATTCATTGGATGTACCTGCCAAAGTTACCCTGGGTTCAGCCGTCATGATGAAATAAGGGGGAACCTGGCCGAACCCCGGGCACCATCATTCCTAGTCCTGAGAAGACCAGAGAACAGGGCATTGGGGAGAAGTGGCTTGACTCCATTGTGAGCAGTCTCTCTTAGGTCTCATGTCTGGAGATTTCCTCTAAGGACAGTCTGGAGAACAATGATCCTGGCCATGGCATTTGTAGCATAAATCCACATGACTTTTGGATATAGTAGCAGCTAAAATTTGAGCCTCCTTTAATTTTTGCCTTAGCCCTCCAAGTGTTCTCCCCTGCCTCAGTTTGGTCCCTATTATTGAGAACTCTGAAAGCTATTTCCAACAGCTGTGTGTGGGGAGTTTGAGAGCCTGTGTTGGCTAACTTCAGCAACTTCCTCTGGGATAGGCTGACATAAAAGGCATGCTGAGTTCAATGGTACCCTCTGGAGAAGTGGAGTCTAAGTTAATATGTTTCTTTAGAGCCTCTACAAAACACCTCTGAAAGAGGGCAGGATTTTCCTTAGCTCCTTGGGTAACTTCCTTAAGTTTTTTTTATAATGAACCTGCTTCTTAATCCCCCTCTTTTTGCCTTCAAAGAGGCAGGTTATCTCTTTTGTCTATCTCTGCTTCCTTCCTGACCCATCCAGGGTCTGAAACTGGGACAGCAATTGCCCCAGGAGGGTATCTATCAGAGGAAGAAGAGGACTCAACTATATCATCCCCAGACTTCGGGGCTGGATCCCATATTCTCTTTTTCTCCTCTATGGTGCAGCAAGAGAAGATGATGATGTTAGCATCTCCCCAAGTAAGATCAAGTTGGAGATGGACCTAAAACCCTCAATATATCTAGTGGGATCCTCGGAATAATGGCCAAGTTTTTCCTTAATCTGGGAAAAGTCTGATGTTGAAAAAAAAACACATGCACCCTGAGGGAAAGAATCTGCTATTTCTCTCATTGGGCAGAGTTTAGAAGGGGTATTTGAATCAGGATCCTTAGGGAGAGAAAAAAGGACCCTGTTCACCATATAGGAAGGATTGAGGAGCAGGAGTTGGGAGGTTTTAAAAACCCCTTAAGAGCTGAGGATCTAGGGGAAGAGTATAACATAAGGAATATCTGGGTGTGTCTTCCTGAGCTTGAAGAAAAGAAGATAACCCAATATCTCTATCAGTGACTGCATAATAACAAAGATTCTTTTTCTAGAGTTAAACTTTCCACTTCTACAAGAGTTTTCAAAGATGGAAATCAGTCTTTATATTACTAAAAAAAAAAAAAAAACCACACACACACGCACACATACACACACATAAACAAAAACAAATATGGACTTTATTAGAATAGAAAAAAAATACTTAATCCTATGAATTGGCAAATTAACAGGAAAGAGGGTACAAGAAGAAAAAGTAACACTTAGAAGATAAAATAGAATCTTAACACAATATAGAATTAGAACTGGAAAGCATCCGATTCAATTTCTTCATCTCATGAATGAAGAAACTGCATAGAATCAGTGTTGTTAGACTTTCAAGATCATTGAATCCTAATTTTACAGATGAAGAAATTGAGTTCCAGGAAAATAAGATAATTTAAAATCCATTTACTTCCCAACAGTATCATTCCTAAGTTAATAAACCAGAAGCCCTTATTTTCCTTTTTTAAAAAATTAAATTAAAACTTTTAGGTAATACATAAGCATTCATTTTAAACATATTTCCATATGAATCATGTTGGGGAAGAAAAATCAGAACAAAAGGGAAAAACTGTGAGAACGAAAAAAAAAAAAACAAAACAGAACAAAACAAAAAAGGGTGAAAATAGTATGCTTCAATCTACATTCTGTCTTCACAGTTCTCCCTCTTGATGCATGCGGATGGCATTTTCCATCCAAAGTTTTTTGGAATTGCTTTGAATCACTGAATTGCTAAGAAGTAAGTCTATCATAGTTGATCATCAATCTTCTTGTTGTATGTGATGTTTTCCTGGTTCTACTCCCTTCCTTCAGCATCAACTCATGTGAATTTTTCCAGGCTTTTCTGAAATTAGCCTTTTATCATTTCTTATGGAACAATAGTATTACATTACATTCATATACCACAATTTATTCAGCCATTTCCCCATGGGCATGCACTCATTTTCCAATTGTTTGCCACCTTGCCACCACAAAAGGAGAAAAGCCCCACCTTTTTTTTTTTTTTCACATTTTCCAAATCCATTTCACAATTTCTAACTTAAGAAACAAATTCCCTAGATTTAATCGTACATACCATCTAGGCAATTCTTTAAGGTTTACAAAGACTTAGCATATTTTAGTCTTCACAAAAACCCTGTGAGATTAATTAACTAGTTACAGATTTTATCTTGATTTTATAGATAAGGTAAAGCCTAAAATTGAGAAGGTAGGTGACCTGCTTCTTGGGATGCAGCTAGTTAATGTCAGAGACAGGATTAGAATTTATGTTGCTATAAGGAAGAACTCAACAATTAGAACTATCCACAAGTAGAATAAGTTCTCTTGAAAAATCATATAATATCATAGATTTAGAGAGGAGTGGGACCTCAAAAGTTATATAATTTAATCTTCTCATTTTGACAGATAAGGAAACTGATCCAAAAAGATAAAGAGATAAAATATTTCATTCCCCTTTCCTAGAGATCTTCAATGAAAGTCTGGCATACATTTGCTTGGTGTGTTTAGAGCAGCAGTCTCAAACTCAAAAAGAAACTATACATGAGGATCCCTGCAAGCACAAATTGACAAAATCCCATATTAACATTATCTATGTTTGATTGCATTTTTACTTATCTTGTTAAATATTTCCCAATTACATTTTAATCTGGTTCCTCCATTTTTGGCAGTGTAGCTGGAGCCAGCTGTATTTGACACTTGTGTGAGAGTTTCCCTTGATTAAAATGACAACCAAAATTATGTCAAAAATGCATAATCAAATCTTTTATTCTCGTGTTAAAAAGTAGTTGGGTTTCAGTAAAAAAACATCTGTTTTAGGGATCTTAGAAATTTTACTGAGATTGGGCTACTTTTACAGGAAGTTTCCTGACTGCTTAGATTGTAAAACTATTAAATGTAAACAAAGGAAACAAGTACTTAAAATGTCCCTGTTGTGTGTTCATTTTCTAAATATAAAAAGAAAAGTCTGAATTAGTATGAGATGTACGATGAATTGAATAATTTTGATCTTCCATTTTCAGGCTGTACTACTTAGGCAATACTGAAGTCTTGGAATTGGAAGGGTCTTTAGAAGGACTATGTAAACTGGGACAAAAGGATCAAAAAAGCTTCCAAAAGGTCAAATCTGAATGCTTAAAAGAATCATGGTACTGATAAGAGGAAAGGGGAGGAGGAGGGAAGATGGTTCTGCAGTCAATTTGAATCATCTCTAGAACCTATTGCTACATTTTCAGTATAGCATTCACATTTTCAAAATGTAATTTTGTGAATTGGCAGGATTTAAGAAAGCAATAAACAAAGTCTTACAAAAATGAATGTTGAAAACTATCTTTACATATATTTAGGGGGGAAATGCTGTTGAAAAATTTTAAAAAGAATAATAAAAAAGGGAAATAATAGGAAAAAATGTTAATAATGTAGATTTAACTTTTAAAGCTGTATTATAAGCACAGTTATTCCTGGAGAGCCAGATGTTAAATATTTACCAGCATTTCCTTGGCAATGGGGACTTGCAGAATCACATACTCATAGAATATTAGATTCAGAAGGATTGTTCCATTGAGGTTCTCATCCAATGAAAAAGATTAAATTAAAGTGCTACATGAAACTTCAATAATAATAAATGAGGCAGCTAGGTTTCACAGTAAATAGAGTATCTGCCCTGGAGCCAGGACAACCTGAGTTCAAATCCAACCTCAAAAATTTGCTACCTATATGACCCTGGCCAAGTCACTTAACGCTGATTTTCTCTCTTCTAAAAAACCCAAACAAAAATAACAATAATAACTACTAATACACTTCTTTAAAATTTATAAAGTACCTCGTATATATTATATATCATTTAATCTTCACATCTTATGAGATAGACCTTATCATTGTAATCCCAATTTTATAGAAGAGGAAGAAAACAAATCAAAAAAGATTAAATGCCTTGGCATTTAATGCTAATAAGCATCTAAGGGAGAATTCAGAACTGAGCCTTCCTTTCTCCAGGGTCAGCTATTTTTTTTTTTTTTGTGCCACTCTTCTTCTCTTGGGTTTACTGCCTTATTATATATATATAAAACCATTACTTCTGCTTTTAGCCTCTGGGACTAAGTAGATAGCTCTTCAAATGTTTGCTTTTGTTTTTAATACATTTTATTTTATACTCATAATAAACTGAGGTAAGGTAGTAGTACAAATGTTCTTGTCATTTAATAACTATAGAAACAGAGTAAGACATAATATTCTGCTCCAAATACATGAACTTTTGTGAATTTCAGGAAGATCAATACAATCTTTGGGTAAACCTAAAGAAGATAAAACAAGAAAAAAGCTTAGCTTTTTTAAACTTCAGATTTAGCAAATAGCTGTGTACATCTTAATCAGAGCTTTGTTTAATATACAGATTGCTTTATATAAAGTCTTCATATAGTATCACAATGATTTCAATATGGAAAATTTTTATATAAAAATAGCTTTATAAACTATCAAAGAAAATATCCCCTTTAAGGTGTGTTTTTAAAAAGATGTAGAGACTAAAGTCATTTATGTTCAGAAAATTTAGGATTCCCCTCAAAAAATACATTATGAAAAGAAAGGCAATGTGGAATATTAAGTAGAAATGGCTAAAGCAGAAGATATATTTATATACATACAGTGGCTTCTAGAAAATGATTGCTGGAAAAATAATGTGAGAACTCAAACTCAAAGCAGGATATTCAAGAATTTGATATATAAAGAAAAATTTATTAAAAAAATATCTTAACTCAACAATTAAGCTCCTGTGAAATCTTTTCTTCTTCTGAACTGCACTGTTATCTTTTCCCCTTAAAATGTTTCAGTGCATTACATGAGGAAAACACCATTTATTTGTACATATGTTGAATAAATATGGCATTTTAATATTGTTTATTTTAAACTTTGTTTAAAAAAATAAAGTTAATTGTACTTTTTGATTGGGAAAAAAAAGAAACCGAGGCAGAGATATGTCTAACCATTTGCCCAAGATTATATATCTAGTAAATAATAATAATCCATATTTGTGTAATATTCATTTGGTAGTAGAACCCAGATAGTAAGCCTAACATTTCTTTCTTTCTTTTTACATGTTTCAAATTTTTTTTTATTATGAACTTAACAAATGTCACTAAACATGAATGCTTTTCCTTCATATATCTGAGAAGAGATATCATGTCTTCTGTAGACTAAACATTGTTGTTTCCTTCAAAGTATCTTTATATAGCAGATCACTTTCCTGATCTTCCTTTTCTGGATGCTCTCAGGCTCATTAATTTTTTGCCTACAATGTAGTATCCAGGACTGAACACAATATTCTGTATATGTTAAGACCAGAATTTCTCTAATACTTTCTAATCTGCCTATCTTAATGTAGTCTAACATTGCATAAATCCTTCTGGCTACCATGTCACACTGTTAATTCATGATCTTTCAGTCCATTAAATCCATTATTTTCAGATGAATTCCTACTCAGTTCTTTCCTTGCTTGCATTTTTGAAGATGATTTTTTTTGAACCTACAAATTGCGTCTTATTCAATTGTATCTAATATTCCAGCCTTTTAGATCTTTCGAGAGAGTTACTTTTGTCTCATATGCTTCTTTGTATCATATGCAAATGTAATAAGCATGTCAGCTACAGATTAACCAAATGATTGATAAAAATGTTAAATGTCACAGGACTAAGGACACTTTCTGGGACATTCTGCAAGAGAGGCTTTCTAAGCTTTTCTCAAATGATTAATGACTATTCTACATTTGGCAAGCTCCCTGTACTTTTGTTTTATCATATACCTCTTTGTTTTGTCTACAAGAATTGCATAACTTTGCAAAATACTAAGTAATTTACTTCATTCTCCTGATCTAATAGTCTAATAGTCCTTTCAAAAAGGAGATGAAATTATTGTGGGGCCTGATAAAGTTATGAACAAGTGATTCCAGGTGTTTAGCCTTTACATACTAGGCTGAAACCCCAGAACAACTGAATAGGTAATTTCAAGATAATAACATCATCATCAACAATGACAATAATAACTAACATTTATATTGCACTTTAAAGTTTGCAAAACATTTTGCAGATACCTGATTTGATCCTTTCAACAATTCTGGAAAATAGGTAGTATTATTATCCCTATTTTACAGATAAGGAAACTAATATGGAGTTTAAATAATTTGTCTAAGATCACACAACTAGTATCTGAGGCTGATTAAGATCTTTGTTAGTTATAAAATGCTTTCTTAGGAACAACACAGAACCTCAACTAACTCATTTTTATGTATCATGCAAATTAGATAGAACTTAGGAAATTTCTTGCACACATTTTGGAGGGACCAGTCCAAGGAAGGAAGGACAGTGAGAATATAATCTTCTGGGATAGTATTTAAAAGCAAAGTTTGAGAGCAATAGTCTTTCAATATTCTAATTCAAAGAATAATTCAAAGAAACTAGATCTAAACTGATTGTTTCCCTTTATGATATACTTGCTCTTGCCCTTAATTTTTCTGAGATTGTGAAGAGAGCTCAGTTTTTCGATGCTGCAGGAAACTTGTAAGGAAAACATTGTTTTTCTATCACAGAAAAAATATGGAAAACTGTCTTCTAATATTAATTATCTTCAGTCAGCCAAATGACTAATTAAGATTATATTTAGAAAGTTTTTCTTTATTTTTCGGTAAGAAATGACCAGCAGGAGGATTTCAGAAAGGCCTGGAGAGATTTACATGAATTGATGCAGAGTGAAATGAGCAGGACCAGGAGATCATTATATACTTCAAAAACAATACTATATGATGATCAATTCTGATAGACGTGGCCCTTTTCAACAATGAGATGAACCAAATCAGTTCCAATAGAGTAGTAATGAATTGAACCAACTATATCCAGAGAAAGAACTCTGAGAGATGACTATGAACCTAACAGTTATTTTGCTGTACAAAAAGAATCGGAGTTTGAAATAGTGTACTATTAGCCTGTGAAGGAAATCAAAAATGCAAGCATACAAAAAAAGAGGGAGTGGCAATGCTATGTTGTGGTTCACACTCATTTCCCATAGTTCTTTCACTGGGTGTAGCTGGTTCTCATTATTGAACAAATGGAACTGGTTTGGTTCATCTTATTGCTGGAGATGGCCACATCCAAGAGAATTGATCATAATATAGTATCGTTGTTGAAATATATAATGATCTCCTGATTCTGCTCATATCACTCATGATCAGTTCATATAAGTCTCTCCAGGCCTTTCTGAAATCTTCCTGCTGGTCATTTCTTACAGAACAATAATATTCTGTAACATTTAGATACCACAACTTATTCAGACATTCTCCAATTGATGGGCATCCATTCAATTTCTAATTTCTAGCCATTATGAAAAGGGCTGTCACAAACATTTTTGCACATACAGGTCCCTTTCCCCTTTTTAAGATCTCTTTGGGATATAGGCCCAGCAGTAACACTGTTGGATCAAAGGGTATGTACAATTTGATAATTTTTTGAGCATAGTTCCAAATTGCTCTCCAGAATGGTTGGATGCATTCACAATTCTACCAACAATGTATCAGTGTCCCAGTTTTCCCATATACCCTCCAACATTCAACATTATCTTTTCCTTTCATCCTAGCCAATCTGACAGGTATGTAGTGGTATCTCAGAGTTGTCTTAATTTGCATTTCTCTGATTAATAATGACTTGGAGCATCTTTTCATGTGGCTAGAAATAGTTTCTATTTCTTCATCTGAAAATTTTTCTGTTCATATCCTTTGACCAATTGATCAAATCAATTAGAGAATAGCTTGATGTCTTATAAAATAGAATCAATTTTCTATATATTTTGGAAATGAGACTTTTATCAGAACCTTTGATTGTGAAAATGTTTTCCCAGTTTATTGCTTCCTTTCTAATCTTGTCTGCATTAGTTTTGTTTGTACAAAAACTTTTCAATTTGATATAATCAAAATTTTCTATTTTGTAATCAATAATGATCTCTAGTTCTTCTTTGGTCATAAATTCCTTCCTCTTCCACAGGTCTGAGAGGTAAACTATCCTATGTTCTTCTAATTTATTTATAATTTCATTCTTTATGTCTAGATCATGAACCCATTTTGACCTTATCTTGGTGTAAGGTATTAAGTGTGGCTATCTGCAAATATGTAAGGTGTTAAGTGTGGCTATCTGCAAAGCTGTTTGTTACCTGTTTGTTCAGCAGAGTGTTAATAACCCTCCAGATAGGAAATAGAAAAGGAGGACAATCCTAGATCACTTTAGATTTCTGTTTCAGTGAATATTTATTGATGATGGTAAGAATAGAGACAATGACAGTTCCAATGGCCTTGTGATGCAGGGAGCATCTACACCTAGAAAGAGGACTATGGACAGAGTATAGATCACAACATAGTATTTTCACTTTTTTGGTTGTTGTTTGCTTGCACTTTGTTTTTTTTTCTCATTTTTTTTCCCTTTTTGATCTGATTTTTCTTGTGTAGTTTGATAACTATGGAAATATGCATAGAATAATTGCATACGTTTAACATAATATGGGATTACTTGTTTAGGAGAAAAAAGAAGGGAAAAAAACTGGAGCACAAGGTTTTGTAAGGGTGAATGATGAAAATTATCTATGCATATGTTTTGAAAATGAAAAGCTTTAATAGGAAAAAAAAAAGAATAAAGGCAATGAGACTGGTGCAGTGCAAACAAGAATGTTACAGAGAGCAATCAGCAAGTTTTCACCTTCTTTCTCAAGGTTAACAGCTGTAAAAATAAATGTTCTAGATATGCTTTAGGTACTGTGGGTAGTCAAGAAAACTAAAGCAATTCTATTTTGTCTATAGTTCATCTGTATTGCCTCTGAGCAGGTTTGCATTGCAGTTCCCATCCTGCTTCAGAAATAGCAAGGAGAATCCTATCTATTAAAGCAGAGTTATAAGAGAGAGCTAATCTGAAGAATCTTTCCTGTTACTAGCTAAAGCAACAGGTTCTGTCTAATCTAAGGATACCACATCCTTTATTTCTATTCTGCAAGTCCCTAGCAAACTTTCCTTTCCAATTCTTTCCACTCTTTCCAATCCAGAGGTACTCCATTCCCAATTCACCTTCTGAGGAAATTGAAATCTATATAAAGCTAAATAAAGGTATAAAAGCTTTATTCTTTTGTTCCTTCAGGGAATTGCTGCCAATGGTGGGGTAGGGGAAGGGGGGTGTTAAGAAGGTTTACCTTGCTTGTGAATTCAATAAACCCTCTTTGGTTCCTAAATTTCTGGTTCTGGATTGTTTCAGCGCACAATTTGACCCACTACATATATAGATTTACAGGGCTTCTCAAATGACCTTTTTACTTTGACTAACTTCACAAGTTCTGATGGACTTAAAAGTTTATCAGAGTTCCTGCTCTTTTCTTGGAGCTCAAATGAATTCAGAACACATTCATAATTTCCTAATTTTCCAGTTGATTTACATATTGTTCCATAACTCTTCTCAGCATAGAGTAATTAACTTTGCTATTCTTTGTCTTGAGGACTCAGTTCACAAAAAGAAGAAAGATTTAGGTTTTCTTCCCCTAAGATGTACTTTGGATTTCAGATGACCTTTTGGGGCATCGCTCCAAATATGTTCATGCTGTTTGAATGTTTCTTTTTGGTTAAGTAAATCTCTCTGCCCAGTATTTTTATGCTACATAAAAATTAGTTGAGGTTCTATGTTGTTCCTAAAAAAAAGCCTTTTAAAACTGACAAAGATCTTAACCATACTCAGATACTAGTTGTGTGATCTTGGATAAATTATTTAAATTCTGTCTTAGTTTCCTCATCTGTAAAATAGGGATAATAATAGAATCTACTTTCCAGAGTTGTTGAGAGGATCAAATAAAATATTTGCAAAGTGTTTTGCAAACTTTAAAGTGCAATATGAATGTTAGCTGTTAGTGTTGTTGTTGATGATGTTATTATCTTGAAACTACTGTACAGGAGCTCTGGGGTTTCAACCTAGTATGTAAAGGGTAAACACCTAGAATCACTTGGTCGTAACTTTATCAGACCCTATAGTAATTTCATCCCCCCCCCCCTTTTTTTTAAAGGACTACTGGACTATTACATCAGTAAAATGAAATAAATCACTATGGGGAGAAGATAAATCCATTTTGTACCAACCAGATAATGCAATTATTTCTTTGTGTTGTGTGTGTATTCAATACTCATACACATAACACAGCACCAGATAAAGATAAAAGCTAGGATTTATCTAGTGCTTTAAGATTTGCAAAACATTTTGCAAATATTATTCTCACAACCACCCTAGGAGATGGATGCTATTTTTATCTCCTTTTTCAGATGAGAAAATTGAGACAGATAGAGAGAGATTGAATGATTTGCCTCGAATCAGGCAGAGTCACCTGGGAGTAAGGTCCTTGTTTGGGTTAAAATTTGAATTCAGGTCTCTCTGACTCTGCATACATTCTTCCATCCACTGTGGTAGCCAGCTGCCTACATGTCAATATAGGCAGATATAATAAGACTTTAACTCCAGCAATTTGGGCTCCATAATACAGGATATGCATGACCTTATTTCTCTATTTCTTTACCCCATGACAAGTCATTGCATTAAAAAGGATTGTACACTAACAGAAATACTTAATCAGTAGATATATATAATTTTTATTTATTTATTGCTGAGGAAATTGAAGTGACTTCCTAGGATCACATACACAGATAGGAAGTGTTAAGTATGTGAGCTCAACTTTGAAAAGATCCTCTTGATTTCAGGACTGGTGCTCTATCCACTGCACCACTTAGCTGCCCCTTCTTAGTAGATCTTAAAAGAATTAATTAGACTTGAAGGCAACTGGTTCCTGTGTGCTGACTGTGGGTTCTCTGTGAGACTCTGTCTTTCTTTGTTTCTCTGTCTCTGTCTTTTTCCATCTCTCAGTGATTCTGTGTATCTGTCTCTCTCTCTGCTTCTCACTGTCTTTCTCTATCTCTCTGTGTGTCTGTCTGTGTCTGCCTGTCTCTGTCTCTGTCTTTTCTCTCTCTGTCTCTCTCTGTTTCTGTCTCTCTCTCTCTCTCTCTCTCTCTCTCCCTTCCTTCTCCTCCTCTCCCAACCCACTCCCCTCAACCCTTGCAGTCATAGTGGCTTCTCGAATAAGGAAAGTGTCTACGTGAGTCTGAGCCTTGACTGCGGGCCCCTGGCTACCTCATCTGTGTTTATTTACTTGAGTATATGTTATCTAACAGTAACTGGAGATGGTAATTTTTATACTTTCAGGTAATCTCAAGAGTTTGAGGGGTTGAGACCTCTTAGGTTCCACAGCTTGAGCAGGAAACCTGTTCTTTAACTATAACCTTTCATTGATTCTTCAGGCTCTCTGACTCCTGAGATAGCCACTAACTGGGCTCCCTAGACTCAACTGCCTCCCCACTTCAATCCATCCTCCATATTGCTGCTGAAGGAATTTTTTTTTAAAGATCTTAATCATTTACTCCCTTATTCAATCAATTCCAGGGTCTCCCTATTACTGCCTTTATGATAAAACATAAACTCCCATTTTTTTTTAACTCTCTTGCTTCCTTTACACTTTACATTTTATCAGCTCTCTTATAAATTATCCTCCTTTCCATAGCCTATGGTCTAACCAAAATGGGTCTTTTGTTCTTCTTCACACATAGCATTCCATGTCCTTCTTTATGACTTACATTAGGCTTCCTCTCTCTCTGGCTCATGTCTGGAATGTACTTCTTCTCTTTCAATACTCAATTCAAACATTGTCTTCTGGACAAAATTCATACTTTCCCTTCTGAAATATTTTGTATTTCCTTTGTATATACTTATGGATGTGCACCTTGTCTTCCTTGATAAAATATAAGTTTCTCAAGGGCAGAGACTTATCTTTTCTATCTTTTAAAAGGAAGCAATAAGAGAAAGAAAACAGGAAAGTAAGCACTTTAGAAATACTTATTGATTGATGTTAGCTCAAATCTAGATATTTTGCTATAGATTTTAGCTGACCAAATTATATCTCAACATTTTGTTTAACACCCCTGTCAAACCCCGCCTCCACAAAATTGATGCCTCAGTCAGTTACTATTTCCTCCTTCAACCCAAAGAAAATCTATTCAGAGAAAAAAATTGTCAGATTTAGTTAATATATTGAATGCTTTTTCTTAATTGTTTTTGTTCAAAACAAAGGATTCAGTGGTTAGGGGTTAACTCTAAGCTCTATTTCTTTCTTCTCCCTTTCTTTCACATTTTTTTTTCTTTAGCTACCCTTTTGGGAAGCACTGGAAGGTACCTAGGAATATCCAGTCTTCTTGTTCAGGTAGAAAGACAAATTCAATATTGATAGAAAGAAAAACTTGTAACAATTAGGGCTAACAGAACTATCTAAAAATTGGTCTACTTTAGCTAGTTGGATAGTTCTGAAATTAGAAATCTTCCAACAAAAGCAAATCAATACTGGATGAACATGTAGAGAGTGTAAGAATTGGATGAAGGTTTAGTTCTCACAGATTTACAAAAATTAAATTAGATAAATAGTGAGAAATGAAATTTAAATTAGAAAATTGAAACCTAAGAAATGGAAGCTAGGACGTAGAACAAGGAAATTTAAAAAAAAAATGTAATCAGGGGTGGAGATTTAGAATAAGGAACACAGTTGTAAAATGTAATTAGAGGTGGAAAACCACTTACATGTGTGTGGAGAGCAGATGTAATTATGTGGTCAGAGAAGATTTAGACTCTTGTGGGGGAGATTAAATTTTTCAGATAAGATAGTATTCAGCCAATAGGTAATCAGGAGAAGAACTGAACTAGAGGTGAGGGGTGGGAAGGGAGGATTATGCACTCTTGCTAGGTTGTGTTCTCTGGTATTTAGTCTATGATACTTTAACGAAGGGAGGATCTTTCTATTTGGTATTTTTTCAAAGGTCAAGTATTGATTCCAGTCTTTCCTATTCCATGCAATACTCATCTCTGCAGTTGTGTAATTAAAGACTTTTAACTATCTCTCACAAGATTAATGAAGTTATTTCTCATGAGGAGGACTTTTGCTTATTTATTTATTTATTATTATTAAAACTTTTAATTTTCAAAACATATGCAAGGATAATTTTTCAACATTGATCCTTGCATAACCTTATGTTCCAAATTTTCCCCTTCTTCCCCCAACTCTCCCCCCAGATGACAAGTAATCCAATATATGTTATACATGTTAAAATATATATTAAAGCCAATATAAGTAAACATATTTGTACAATTATCTTGCTGCACAAGAAAGATCAGATCAAAAAGGAAAGAAAATGAATAAGAAAACAAACTGCAAATGGAACAACAAAAAGAGTGAGGATGTTAGGTTGTGATCCACACTCAGTTTGCACATGCCTCTCTCCGGGTGTAGATGGCTCTCTTCAGCATGAGATCATTAAAACTGGTCTCAATCATCTCATTGCTGGAAAGTGTCACAGCCATCAGAATTGATCGTTGTATAATATTGTTGTTGCATGTACAATGATCTCCTGGTTCTGCTCATCTCACTTAGCATCAGTTCATGTAAGTCTCTCCAAGCCTCTCTGTATTCATCCTGCTGGTCTTTCCTTACAGAACAATAATATTCCATAACATTCATATACCATAACTTATTCAGCCATTTTCCAACTTGGTTTCTAGTTTCTTGCCACAAGGGCTGCCACAAACCATTTTTGCACATGTGGGTCCCTTTCCCTCCTTTAAGATATCTTTGGGATAGTAGAAATCCTGCTGGATCAAAGGGTATGCCCATTTTGATAATTTTTTGAGCATAGTTTCAAATTGCTTTCCAGAATGGCTAAATCCATTCATAATTCCACCAACAATGTATTAGTAGGATTTTTGTTTAGGTAGAGGTTGGACTAAATGCCTTTCGAATTCCCTTCCAATAATTATTCTTTCTCCTTCCTTCTTTCTTCTCTCTTCTCCTCTCCCTCCCTCCATCTTTGCTTTCACTTATGGCTAATGATATTGATAAGAATGATTTCGACAGGTTCAGTTTTTAATGATCAAATCAGCTCTTCCATCTAGGTCATTCCAAGCTTCAGGCATATATCTTAAACATATATTTCTGTGTTAGTTAGAACATGGTTTTTCATCCTATATTATTTTCTGATTCTAAACCTCTGCTCTAGTTTTTTTTACTCCCAAGTTGCCTTTCAATCCAAGAGTTGAAGGAGAGACACACCCTATAATCAAAGAACAATAGAAGTTTTTTTCTTGTTTCTAGCTACTGATTCCAATCTCTTACTTATCTCAAGATCTTGTATGAATCATGGCAGGTCCATGTTTGGGCCTTACTCCCCTGAAAGTGAATACTTAAAACTACATTTTTTTTTTAAACAAATAACAAGATGTATGGGCATATAGCAATATCAACATATTCTCAGTTCTTTTTTCCAATAATTCTCCAGATTCTATGCCAGAGATCTTAACCTAGCACATGTGAACTTTTTTTTTCAGTGCTCTTCCAATTTTACTTTATTTTATTAAAAAACAACTTTTTATTTTTTAAATATATGCAAAGATAGTTTTCAGCATTCAACCTTGCAAAACCTTATTTTCCAAATCTATCCTTCCCTCACAGGAAATAATCCAATATATGTTTAAAATGAAACTCTTCTATACTTATTTCTATATTTATTATGCTGTACAAAAAAAAAAAAGATCAAAAAGGGGGGAAAATGAGAAAGAAAAAAAAACAAGCAAACAACAATAAAAAAAAAAGATGAAAATATTATATTGTGATCCACATTTGGTCCCCATAGTCCTCTTTCTAGATGCAGATGGCTTTCTCCATCATAAGTCTATTGGAATTGGCCTGAATTATATCATTATTGAAAAGAGCCATGTTCATCAGAATTGATCATCTCATAATCTTGTTGTTGTGTACAATGTTCTCTTGGTTCTACTTACTTCACTTAACTTCAGTTTATATAAATCTCTCCAGGACTTTCTGAAATCATCCTGTTAATAGTTTCTTAAAGAATAATACTATTTCATAACATTCATATACTATAACTTATTCATCTATACCCCAGTTGATGAATAGCAACTCAGAATAACTGTATTTCAATGTAATTTCTTTCTATTGAAATCCTATGTACTTAATGTATTTAAAAACATTATTCAAAGAATGTAGGGGAACATAGGCTTTGTATGACTGCCAAATGTATTGATGACATCAAAAAATTAACTTCTGAACAACTTAGTTGCCTGGAATTCAGCAACATGAAGATTGTTTAAGATGATTGGTAAATGTATTAACTTTAATAGGATGGATAGAAGGAAAATTTATCTGTTTTCCTGTTATGTTAGGTTTAAGAAGAGACAGGCTTAATATCAGAACTCTGTTGGTTCAGGTTCAATGCTCAGACAAAAATGAGGTAACTTCAGTTCATTCAAGGTTTACTTAGCTTTAACATAGCCAGATTGTTTAATAAGGATATAATAGTTCACAGAAACATATTTGGTCTATAGGACATGGTATAGCCTAGGGATATTCACCAAGTCTGAAAGGCACAACCCTGCCTGCAGGAACCTTTTTACATCCTTTAGGTGACCAAAAAGCCAATTCATTACATCTAAAGATTACCAGAAATTGGGGTCAAGGGGGGCACAGCCTCAGCCTTTGCCTTACTTTAGAGAAGTATACTTGAAACAGGTATATATAACTTCATTTTCCAGATTTCTTTTTTACAACAAATACAGGGGAATTCCAAGGACTTAGAGAAGGTTGTAAGTGTCCTTGGTCAAGTTGTTCCTGTACTATATCTAATAAGGCCTGAATTTTATCGCTAGCTAAGGGCCACTGTTCTATCCACACTGGTGTATCAGTTTTCCATCAGATAGGGACAGGTAAAAGTGTTGGCAGGCTTTCAACAGGAGCTCTTTGCCTAAACAATGGAAGTACTCATTTGTAATCCTAAGTGTTGTAAAATGTCTCTTCCCCATAGATTGATGGGGATTTTTCAACTCTAAAAGAAGTAAAAACTCCTGTTTCACTTTCAAATGTCCATTTCAAAGGAGTAGCACTAACTTCAGCTGCTATTGATCCTCCTATACCAGACATGTAGGTGTCTGCCTTAATCTTTGGCTAGTGACTAAGCCAGCTGGCACCTCTAATGACTGTACGATCTGCACCAGTGTCTACCAACCGTTCCAATGGTCTGTCATTTACATAGTGAGCATAGGTTGATCAGCTGTAGCAGCTGCAGTCTAGAATATTCCTGGATTCTGTTGCTTGGAGTCAAAATCTGGGCAACTATCACCAGATTGCTTATTAGGAGTCTGTATCAAAGAGAGCCTTAATTGATCAAAGATGGACAGAAGCAGCTACACCCAGAGAAAGAACACTGGGAAATGAATATAAACTGCTTGCATTTTTGTTTTTCTTCCCGGGTTATTTCTACCTTCTGAATTCAATTCTCCCTGTGCAACAAGAAAACTGTTCAGTTCTACACACATATATTGTATCTAGGATATACTGCAATCCATTCAACATGTAAAGGACTCTTGCCATTTGGGGGAAGGGGTGGAGGGAGGGAGGGGAAAAGTCGGAACAGAAGTGAATGCAAGGGATAATGCTGTAAAAAATTACCCTGGCATGCGTTCTATCAATAAAAAGTTATTAAAAAAAAAAAAAAGGAGTCTGTATCAGTAAACCTGATGCTACTACTTCTCCTGGTTGATAAGTCACACATTGTCTGCCTGTATTAGTGACTGGGATATTATCTACACATTCCCCAGTTTCCCACATCAGTATACTTCTCCAAAGTTCCACCCTCTACATTACTTCTCCTTCCCAGCTTTCCCCCTCATCAACTCTTGGCTTTGTGCCTTTTAGGGAAACTCTAGCTTAATCCTTGTAGGGGCATGGAAGAAGACACTCTAATAGACATTGGTCCTATCACTGCTGAGTTTAGGGGGTCATATTAGATGAGAAAAATATTTCAAACTATGGTGGTAGCCTGATGGTTTTGTGTCATCTCTGGTAGTGACATTTCTGGTTTATGTTGAATTGGGAAGTAAGGAAAACCATTTTCTCAGTCTGGAGAATCATTCATTTAACATTCATTTATTAAGTGTCTGCTTTATTCCAGGTGCTGGGGATACAAAGACAGAACTGAAAATAGTCACAGTTTCATAGATGAGATGGAAGGAACATTTGAGACCATCTAGTCCCATTCCCTCATTTTACAGATGAGTAAACTGAGGTCCAAGGTCATATGGGCAGCAAGTGGCTGACCTATTATTTAAAGGTAAGTCCTTTGACTCCCATACTAGTGAACTTTCCACTATATTCTGCTACAGTTCCTGTCTCAAGGAATTAATGTTCTATTGGAGAAATGGAAAAGAAACAATAAATATGCAGTTAAGTTAACTTAAAATGCTTACAAAGTAATTTGGCAGAGGGACACTAGCAACTGGGGAAGTTTAAATGTTTCAAGTAGGAAGTGGAATTTGAGCTAAATTGTAGAGGAAGTTAAGGAGTCTAAATAGGAACAAGAGAAGGAAATGCATTTCTAACTCTGAGGAACAGCCTGTGCAAAGACAGGCAGGAGATGGCCTGTCATGTACAGGGAAAAACAAATAGGACATTTTGACTGGAATATAGGATTCAGGAGTGGAGAATAATGTGAAATCAAGAAAGGAGGAACTAGACTTTAAATGCCAAAAAGATGTATTTTATCCTAAAAGAAATAAAGAAACATTGGCACTTTTTTTTTTTTTGAGTAGGGGAGTGACATAGGAAAATAGAGCTTTAGTAATATCACTTTGGCAGCCAAGTGAAGGATGGCTTGGAGAAGTAGGTTAGAAGGAATGAATCAGAAGTCTGAAAACTAACCAGGAGACTCTTGTGACAGTGTACATGATAGAGTATTTGGGGTTTAACTAGATAGAATCTCTTCTCCTTGAGGACAGGTATAATTCCTTTTTCTCCTTGTATTCTCATGATCTAGCACATTGCTTGAAACATAGTAGGCATTTAATAAATACTTCTTTAAAATGTTATTTATTTATTTTAATTATAACATAATTATAATTAGTAGAAGTATCACTGGGTGAAAGCCATAAGCTAATTAGGGAGGTGGGAAGAAATAATCTGTCGGAACCATGGAGAAAGAAAGTTTCATGACCCAAACAAAAGATATGTTCACGGGAGGTAAACTGGATAATTTACATACAATTTAAAAGCTTTTGAACAAAACTAACGCATCTAAAGATAGAAGAAAAACAAGAAGTTTGGGGAAATCCTTGTAGTAGGTTTCTCTGAGAAAAGTCTCATTTCTAAAATATATAGAAAATTGAGGCAAATTTACAAAAATACAAGCCATTCCTCAATTGATAAATGATGAAAAAATATAAGAAATCAAATTTATAAATACCTATATAAAAATGTTCTACTTACTTCACCTAACATCAGTTCAAATAAGTCTCTCCAGAGTTTTCTGAAATCATCCCACTGATTGTTTCTTATAGAACAACAATATTCCATAACATTCACAGACCATAACCTATTCAGTCATTTTCCAACTGATGGGCATACACTCAATTTCCAGTTTCTTGCCATTATAAAAAGGGCTGCTACAAACATTTTTGCACAATGTGGGTCCTTTTCCCTCCTTTTTATGATCTCTTTGGAATACAGACCCAGTAGGGACACTGTTGGATCAAAGGGTATGTATAGTTTTATAGCCCTTTGGACATAGTTCAAAATTGCTCTCCAGAATGGTTGGATCAGTTGACAACTCCACCAACAATGTATTAGTGTCCCTGTTTTCCACATTCCCTCCAATATTTGTTATCTTTTCCTGTCACCTTAATCTGAGGGGTGTGTAGTGATACCTCAGAGTTGTCTTAATTTGCATTTTTCTGAGCAATAGTGATTTAGAACATTTTTTCATATGACTAGAAAATTGCCTGTTCATAGATGATTATATTTTCATAATATGGTTTAAGATCTGGTGTTGCTAGGTCTTCTTTATAATTTTTTAAAAATTCCCTTGATATTCTTGACTTTTTGTTTTTATGGATTAATTTTGTGACTTTTTTCCTAGATTTATTAAGTCATTCTTTAGTATTTTGACTGGCATTGTATTAAATTGGCTTGGCCTGCCCATGAAGAATTAATATTTTTCCAATTATTTATATTTGCCTTTGTATGAAAATATTTTGTAAATTGTGTTTATAAAATATTTATGTGTATGTATGTTTTGATAGAGAAATTTCCAAGTCATTTGTATTTCTGTAGTTATTTTAAATGGAATTTATCTTTTCCTACTGGGTTTTATTGGTAATATGCAGAAATACTTATGATTTGTATGGGTTTATTTTATGTCCTGAAACTTTGAAGTCAATTCTTTAATATTAGCTTTTTAGTTGAGTGTCTAGGGTTCTCTAAGCAAATTATCATTATCAGCTGCAAAAAATAATAATTTTGCTTCCTCATTGCCTATGCTTATTCATAAATGTTTGTTTATTGATTGAACTAGGGAACAGTGATGCTGTTAAAGTAGAATTAATAAGACTTGCCAGCTGCTTGGATTTTGAAGTTAAAGGAGAGAGAAATCAAGTATAAGTTTGAGATTATAAACCTAAGCAAAGGAAAGATGGAGGTACCATCATAGAATAAATGTTGATCCAAAGTAAATCGAGGGTGGAGTGAGACTCCTTAACTAAAAATCAAATATCTTCTCCTTTTGCTCCATATATATGTCACCATCCCTCTCCAGAAAATAATTTGTATATATTTTACAAGAAATTATCTATGTAATTCTTGTTTTCCCAATAAGTTGTAAACTCCCTGAATACAGGCATTGTTTTCTATATTTGTATCTCTAGGGCCTAATATGGAGCCCTATGCATAACAAGCACTTAGGTGCTTGTAATTAAGCTAATGGAAAAGTGAAGGACACTATCCCCCTCACATTTAGGACTTTATTATTTTATCCCTGGATTACAGCAATAATCTACTAACTGGTGTGTTTTTTTTTTTTTTTTTTGTAATTGGTCTCTTCCAGAGCCACTTTGAATAATCTAGATTTTCTAGTATTACTGAGTTGTGAATATGAAACTGATAGCTATAAAATGGATTAGATGAAGTTGATATAATGGTTGAGTCAATAATCATGTGTACAAAGTGGGACTATCTTGAGCTACCATTACTAAAGTTCTCTGGGCTATTTTTCATAATATCAAGACATCACAAAATCCTTCTTGGGGTAGTGGGAAAATAATTTTTTTTTTTTGGTTGTTCTGCTTCTTCTAAAAAAAGTACTTATGGGATAGTATCACTCTGCATGTGTAGTCCTAGCCCTAGCATACCCCAGTCTTACCATTTCCCAAAGCTACACAAAGAGTGTTATTCACAACTCTGCTGCCATGTCATTTAAGTGAATGCTTCAACCTCTATTGTCAAGGGGAGAAATGTGTGAACCTTTTTATTTTCAAGTGTTGTCTCTTCTTTTACAAATCAGAATCTTTTAATCTTCATATATTATGATAAATTATGAGATTCCAACCCCAAGATTAACATGAAAAATTTAAATTTCTTTTTGTCAACTTCTTATTCTGGTCATTTTATGTAGGAGGACTTAATTTATATCTCCAAGTTGAAGTAAGGTAATGTAAACAAAAAGTACAAATTTAAATATGGACACTCAGTTAAGTTTCATGTAACTGTAGTTTCTCCAAATAAGTATTTTCTGTGAATTATTACATCATTATATTAAAATACTATATTTCTTTATATGTATTTCATCCAAAAGTGTAACTTCATTTAAAAATAATTTTAAAATTATTCCTTTACAAGAGGTTCTTATCAATGCCTTCAGTAAATAATTTCAAAGAAATTTGTTTGTCTTATTTCCTAACTTTTAAAGTATTTAAGATATATTGAACTTGCTAATACATTAAATTTTTAAAAAATATTAAAACTATTATTTTAAGTAGTTTTCAATTTGCCTTTGTTATTCTGAACATCTAATAAAGTGCACAAAGGGAAACTTTAGCCACTATTTAGTCTATTCCCCATCCTATTCAGATCTCTTATCATGGCATGGAATCATGACAGAAAGATGATTGGCCTTAAAAGCTACATCAGCAAAGTTTAGCCAGTTCTGCCATGTTAGAAGGGTTTCAGGCAGCATCCCAATAATGTTGCATCTGCTGTCTAAGGATCTGAGTAGCTCAGTATACAGAAGCTAAATATGGCCTTTTTGCAATGAATTCCTACACAATGGCAACGTATGAAACAAAGAAAAATAAGGTAGCTTTTATAGTCCTTGTCTATTTCCATTTCTGTAGTGTTGCCAAAATGACACCAAAAAATTGATGTACAATATATTGGAGGAAAAAATTTAAATCTATATTGAAACCCCCCTATAAATGAAACCAGCGTTCATAGATTCTCATAGGCAAGGCAAGTAAAAGTTAGTGGAGTTGTTTCCAAAGGCAAAATGAAACATCATTTCAAGAGATATTCTCATTTTTAGTGCTCATGGTACTTGCTCCTTTGCCCCACTCCTCAAAAAAAAATTTCATCATGAAAGTATTTTTAGTCAGTCAATAAACATTTATTAAATACCTGCTATATGCCAGATACTGTGCTCAGTGCTGAGAATAAAAGGAAAGGTAAAAGACAGTCTCTGTTCTCAAGGATCTCACAAATGGGAATTTTGCATATTGTCTATACAAACAACTATATAGAAATAAATGATAAACATGAAATAATTGTGGTTCAAGCAACAGATATATGTTTTAGAAGATGAAGAAGTAGAGGAATTTTATGAAGAACTTTTCGGAGACTAGCAATTTAAATGAATATATATTTTTGATAATTGGTGACTTCAGTGCAAGCATGGGTAAGAATGATGAAAAATATGTTGGAAAATATTGCCCACAAATTAGTAAGGAGAGTCTAACACACTTATAAAGAATCAATACATTGAGAAAAGAATCAGAAGGCATGGACAGATAGTGAAGCTGGCATGATAAAAATGAACTTGTTTGTATTTTGACAGAAATGAATCCATTAGTGATTTGGGAGTTTTTTTCCTGGATCAGCTATCTATATAGTCAGGTCACTAGTTTGTTAGAACAAAGACAAAGATCACACTTAATACAAAACCAAAAAAGAGAGCAAGAAAAACCAATTATTGCTATAAATGGGAAATAGATGTAAGAAAGAACAATACTCATTGTAATAATTTTGTACAAGAGTTTAACCAATAGAAATTCCTAATTAGAAGAGCAGATCAAAAGATCCTACCAACAGAAAAGAGATCAAGTTCTCTTTTACTCACTAAGATATGGCAGCCAAAGACAGAAGAGATTTTAAGTATAAACTTGTTTATAAAATCTTATTGGAAAAGATATTGGGAAAGATGAGTAGTATCAACTCATAAGTATCACCTGAGAAATAATGGAGGGAAAATAAATTCATCAAACACTTGACAAGGTACCCAACTCCACAAAGTAATTCTGAGTAAATATACAGATGAAATTGGAAAGAAGATGACAAGCAGAAAAAAGATGGAAAAGATCTGTAAAGATTTTGCTAACAAACTCTTCTCATCATCAAAGACTGGAATTATGACAGTTGGATTCTAACATCACAACACTGGATATAATTATAAATGAAGTAGAAATATCAACAACAATTTAAAAAGATGGGAAAGTCAGCTAGACTATTTTAAATATATACAGATGAGATTACTGCTGGAAGAAACACAATTCTGAGGATAATGAGAGATCCATTTTTAAGGTCTACGAATGAGAAACTACAAATGGCACTGAAAATACTTGATTTTCATAATTTTTAAAAGAAGGTAACAATAAGTTACAGAAGTTTAACTAATATAAATTCTTAATTTGAACAGGCAGATCAAAAAAGCCTGTCAACAGAAAAGACTTGATGTCTTTACTAATTAGAAAGATATGGCAGCTAAAGACAGCAGAGGTTTTGAATGTAAACTTGGTTATAAAATCTTATCAGAAAGGATATTGGGAAATGATGAGCAGTATCAACTCATCAGTATGATATATTTTTTTTTGCACCAATGACTATCACATGCCTATAATCATACATAAATTTCATGAGAGTAATTGACATGTACATAAGATATCCTTGGTGAGGGTATTAGAAGGAAATATGCAATCTTTTGGAAATGATACAAAACAGTATACCATGTCAATTGTTATTATTATTGACTGATATATAGAAAATAACATCCCACTGTATTTGTTTGCTGGCTATAAAAAAATATAAGACATCACCTTAATGACTCTCCCCTATCTCTAGTGAATTGGAAGATTTTTATATTGACTGATTCGGTTTACTCAATTGGTTGAAACTATCTATTAACCATGAAGATTTCATGAAGAAATGTTTGTTGTAGGGTCCAGCTAGGTGGTGCAGTGGATAGAGCACCAGCCCTGAAGTCAGGAGGATCTGAGGTCAAATCTGGCCTCAGAGGGAAAAAAAAGTTTGTTGTGAAATGAAATTATTTCATCTTTATAACAGAAGAAAAATGGCAATTTACTTTGGATTTTAAAATAAAAACTATATAATATGGGATAATTGTATTGGAGGATACACTGATAGAGCACAAGGCAAAACAATTCTATAAGCTTAAGCTAAAAATGTGACCCCTTTTGAAATATGGTGTACTTCACAATCACTTGTATTCAGAAATTCAAAATCTACATATAGCTTTTTAAGTTGCTACATGAATAACCAGCTAAAAACAGCCCATTAATAGGAAGACTCTTTGTAAAATTATGAGATGGTTTGGGGGCAGAACATAGAGCACTTTTTTTATTTTTGCAAAATACCTTAACTTTCTCATAACAAAGTACTTTAAAGGATGTGTGCACTAAAAAAGAGAAAAGAAACATGATCAATCATCCAAGAAGCAACCTGATGGGAGAAAGGGATACTATTGGGGAGAGTAAAGTTGTATGCCCCTGGGACTACTGCGACCAGTGTTAGGCTTGATTACCTATCAGTTACAACCATTATATGATATTTTAAGGGGAGACAGTGCTCTAAATTCACCACGCCAGCTTACAAAAGAAGCTCAAGAGGCTTTGAGAGAAGTTGAATTGGCTTTATCCAATGTGGTTGAATGAGTCACTCAAAAACCCTTGGAAATATCAGTTTTTGCTACAAAAGAGGCACCCACAGCAGTCCTTCATCAAGGAGACAGTGTGATAGAGTGGGTGAATCTCCCGGCACAACCAGAACAAAGCCTTATTCCTTATCCAGTGCATGTGGCCAGGATTTTATTAAAGGCTATTAAGCGAGCAGTACAATTATCTTATCTGGGATAAGACCTGACAAGATATACACCTTTTATGCTAATGCACAAATTAATGTATGCTGTGAAACCATCCCAGAATAGCAAATTTTATTGGCCACAGCTCCAAATTTTATACATGGGTCTCCATTAGAGATAACCAGACTATTACATAATTGGCAGTAGATTCTTTTTTTTTTTTTTTTTTAAATAATTATAACTTTTTATTGACAGTACATATGCATGGTAATTTTTTACAACATTATCCCTTGTACTCACTTCTGTTCTGATTTTTCCCTTCCCTCCCTCCACTGCCTCCCCTAGATGGCAAGCAGTCTTATTACATGTTAAATATGTTATAGTATATCCTAGATACAATATATGTGTCCAGAATTGAACAGTTCTCTTGTTGCACAGGAAGAATTGGATTCAGAAGGTAAAACTAACCTGCGAAGAAAAACAAAAATGCAAACAGTTTACACTCATTTCCCAGTGTTCTTTCTTTGGGTGTAGCTGATTCTGTCCATCATTGATCAAATGGAACTGAATTAGATCTTCTCTTTGTCGAAGATATCTATTTCCATTAGAATACATCCTCATACGGTATTGTTGTTGAAGTGTATAATGATCTCCTGATTCTACTCAGGCAATGGATTCTTGAAGAAAAGATTTCTAAAGTTCCTTTTAAAGGATCAACTATCTTTACAGATGCAGCCAAACATAATATTTGTGCTGTATACTCTCATGACTTAACTATAAAGAGAGTAGTCAGAACTCCTTTTCAGTCCGCTCAGCAGAATGAATTGTATGTGATCATTCTAGTTCTTACTTATTATTTAGGAGACATAAATATAATATCTTATTCCGCCTATTCAGTAGGTGTGGTACAAAGAATTGTCACAGCCCAAATAAAATTTGCAGCCTCTAATATATATCAGCTCTTTAAGAAACTTCAAGAGCAAGTGAAAAAGCATCCAGATAAGATTTATATTTTGCATGTCCACTCTCATAGTGGACTCCCAGGCCCTATTTTTGATGGTAATTCAAAGGCAGATAGCCTTCTAACCATGTTGGCCAATACTCCTTTATTTCAGGAAGCCCAAGAATCTCATTTTAAATATCATCAAGCTGCTCAAGCTTTACTTTTGCAATTTGGAATAACAAGAGAGGAAGCTAGGAGCATAGTAAAATCCTGTACAGCTTGCCTTCCTTTCCATGCTCCTATACTGCCTCCGGGGAAAAACCATCATGGTTTGAGACCTAATGGAATTTGGCAAATGGACGTAACTCCTTATAAATCTTTTGGTCATCTGTCTTTTATCCATGTTGTGGTAGACACCTTTTCAGGATTCACTTTTGCAATACCAGCAGCAAAAGAGACAACCTGAGTGGTCACTGAATTCCTTATACAAGCTTTTGCAATTATGGGTGTGCCACAAGCAATAAAAACAGGTAATGGATCTGCATATACTTCTAAACATTTTGTACACTTTTGTGCACAGTGTAAGATTTTGCACACCACTGACATACCTTTTAATTCTCAAGGACAGGCAATACTAGAGAGGAGATACAGAGATATCAAGACACTCCTCCAAAAACAAAAAAAAGAGGGGAAGGCATAGGTAACCCTAGAGAACTTCTAAATTTAGCTCTTTATACAATTAACTTCTTGACTTTTGATAAAGATGCACTGGCTCCGGCAGACAGGTTTTATAACCCACCAGAAGGGCAGTGTCCAGTGTGAGCAGCTCCACTATCTTTAGATATTTCCAGGTGATGTGCAGAGTTCCAGAAAGTGGTGAATGGAAAGGACCAGATAAGTTAACTGCTTGGGGCAGATGGTTGCTTGTATCTCTACAGATGGAGAAGGAATCAGATGTATGTCAATGAGCTGTATTTGCCTTGTCCATCACATAGAGATAAAGAAGATCCTTGAAAGAAAGGAGAAGACCCAAAAACATCTGGTGATTCCATCACTGATTGTGCTCACCACCGAAAGAGCATGGCAGTTATAGCAATTGACTCATGGACATAAAAAAAATTGTTAATGAGACTAATGCAGGATTTCAAAACTCTCAGGAATTAATGGAATCCCTGAGACACAATAAGATTGTTGTAGGACTTAAAAACCCTCAGGAATCATTGGATTCTCTGAGAAATGATAAGACTGCTGCAAGACTTCAAAATCTGCAGGAATCATTGGATCCCCTGACACATGATAAGACTGTTGCAGGATTTCAAAATCTGCAGGAATCATTAGATTCCCTAACACATAATAAGACTATTGCAGCACTTCAAAAACTTGCAGGGATCATTGGATTCTCTGACACGTGAAGTAATTGGATTCTCTGAGAAATGATAAGACTGCTGCAAGACTTCAAAATCTGCAGGAATCATTGGATCCCCTGACACATGATAAGACTGTTGCAGGATTTCAAAATCTGCAGGAATCATTAGATTCCCTAACACATAATAAGACTATTGCAGCACTTCAAAAACTTGCAGGGATCATTGGATTCTCTGACACGTGAAGTAATGGACAATAGATTGGTTTTGGATTATCTCTTGGCTGCTGAAGAAGGTGTGTGATTGTTATTTATATACCCCCCTTCCAGGACTTCTCAAAATCTTTTACAATACCATGTTGATTCATATTGTTTATTATATCACTACTTACATGTACAATTCATGTTTTTTACATCACATTGAGCCTGCACCAGCTGTGGGGAGAGTCATCACTAATAGCCTATACTTTATTGCTATGTGCTTTTGTAATACTTCCCATGCTGATAGGTTTGTGTATACCTGTTTCTAGTAGGACTGTTCAGTCTAGAAACCCACTAATAATATCTGGCTTAACTCCCTATTTCCCTTTGGTGTCTTTCATCTCTCTTCCTGAGAAGTCAGGGAATATATGATCATCTCCTTTTTAGTGCTTTCACCTCCCTTCCTGAGAAATCAGGAGGTGTATGATCACCTCCTTTTTGGTGTTTTCATCCCCTTTTCTGAGAAGTCAGGGAAGGTGTGATCATCTCCTTTTTGGGGTTCTCACCTCCCTGACAAGTCAGGGAAGCTGTGAGTACCTTTGTTCTAAAACAAAAGAAAGTGGGAGATGTAGAGGTCTGAAACTTTGAAAAAAGTGTGCTTTAATCAGACAAGAGAGCACTTAAGGCTAATTACCTATTTGATGTGAGATAATGGCTCTATAGATGAGATGGTGATGTGATGGCTCTCCTCACCAGTGGTGCTTGCTGAATGTTTTGGCAGTGAGATAATCATAGGCAAGGATTGGAGGGCTGGGGGAGAGAAGTCAGAGTCACTTGGTGGCAGGACAAGGAGGAGAGAGGATGGAGATTCTGGACTCCAGAATCCAGGATACATCTTTGGCAAGCCATGTGGCAGCTTGCCTGCCTCCTTTACTTCTCCCCCTAAAGACCAAGGACTTTGATTTATCCTGATTCTGGCTGATCCTGAGATCCTCTAGGGAGCTGGTCCAGACATTATGAAAAACAACCATCCTTGTCTATATCTGTTGCTTTATCCATGTGAAGGCAAAAATAGGAAGATTTCCTTATGGCAAAGACTTACAAGCATTTCTATTTATCATGTTGTCTAGTAGTGGAATATTTGGAGCTACTTTGCAGATAATTTGTCAAGCATTGTTTCCACTGAATTCATAGCTTTACATAGAGATTCTGTGAAATCCAGCCCAAACCAATTGTAAATGTTCAGTATAAGCATTTACATCTCAGAAATGGGCAAATTTCATCTTTAAAATCTTGATTTATTATTTTATTGATTACCTCATTTTTAAAAACTAATGGTGAAAATGTCAATAATTCAGATTAAATTTTAAAATGTATATATGACATATTTCTTTCCCTAGAGAGCTTGTTAATAGATATTTACCATCAGACCCCTATTAATTATTGAATTTTTAAATTTTTGACAATTTTTGTTTTTTCTCTTTTGGCAAGTCACCAACTTGGTGTTTCAGTAACTCAAGATTAAGAATTATAGGACAGGTATTGGTCTTTATTCGTGGAAGAAGCTTTCTCATTTGGAGTTCTCTATACTCTACCTCCCCCCCCCCCCCCCCAACACAGGTTAAATCCCTAACCTCCACTTTCCCCCAAATTAGTAAATTAAAAATAATCCTTTCAATGTCATGTGATTTTTAAAGGTTTGTTCTTATTAAAGCAAGTTCTTTTCTCTTGCCAATGTATTCTGAATATACATTTTAAAGATGTAACATCAATTTTTAAGGTCTTATTTTGTAGCACAAAGGTTACTTCCTTCAAGTTTTACCGGAAATTTTACCTTCTATAGGAGATATAAAATTTAAAATTTTACTTATTTTCATTCTAGTGTCTACTCTGTTATTTTCTGTATATCCTGGATATAGCTTGCTTATACTTTATTTGCAAGCTATCTTTTCCACTAGAGTTAAGCAGAGACTTCCTTTTTCTCTTTGTATCCCTGTACTGTAAGCACTTAAATACTTATTGACTGGCAAAGCAATCAAAATGGATTTTCCATTTCCACCAGTAATACTACCTGTGAATCCTAATAGCAAATATAGCGAATCACATATTTTGGATTTGGGCTTTTTACTTTGTATTTCTACTTAAACTATTTTTGCTTTTGCTTATACTAGTTCCAGTAATTTTTTTTCGAATCAATTATGTACATATTCATTATAAAAGGTTATTTTCATTTAAAAGACAATTTAAATTTAATTCAATTTAGATTTAATTGTTGAAAATGAAAAAAGTGACAATTTATAACCAAAGTATTGGAACTTTTGATATATTTTTTAAAGGGTTTGTTATATTATACTTTAAAAAGTGAATGATAATGAAAATTGAAACAGAATCATGCTACTTTCAGTTTCTAACGATTGTTTTTTCAGCTTACTTTCTTTTCAAATATAACAGGCAAAGCAGCAACACAATCCAGCTCCTATCATGAAAGTAGTTGCAGTGACAAATCATCCTGATTCAAGATTGAATAAGGACTGACTCAAATTAGACCTTGTTTCAACCCACTAGATAAAATAATAGCTATTCTGCATTCATTGTCAGTTGGGGAGAAAGTCTCTTTTTAGTTTCATTTTTGTTGACTTTATCTGAACCTTGTTTTTACTGAAAAAAGTGGAATTGTAATTAGAAATCTCCAACAACCATGGTCTTTGCTTATCTCCCCTTATCTCCAGTTTAGAAAACTGGGTATCTTAATTTAGATCTTTCCCAACTTTTTCCCCTTTTGGCTCTTTGTAGTGTGCCACCATTATCCATTCACTCAGAGACATGGAAGATTTCTGATGTTTTCAGGTGGGCATACTGTATTTTATGAAGTTGGGAATGTTGACCACTAGATGATGGCTTTTGGGGGGGCATTGTCAATTTATGAAGATTTGTCATTAAAGAGAAAGGGTTACAATATTCAATGGAGGAGTATTCAGTGATGAAAACGAGTTTTTTTTTTTTTTTTTTTTTAAGTACTGCATTTGAAGTATTTACTAACATCTTATCAAGAATGAAGTCATTAAAGACTTTTGAGCACACCATCACCTGTTGAGAAGCAGTTTCCTGCTGAAATGGGACCTAAGAGAGAGGAGTTTGGAGCATATTTAAAAGAGGCCTCTCCTTTCTAAGGAGGTGCTAATTGTCCCATCCCCCAAGCATTGAGCTCTTGGATGTGGTGGGGTGGGGAGAGTTGATGGAATAATAATAGCTATCATTTATATTGTCTTTTAAGTTTTACAAAAACCTAAGATTTACATACATTATCTCTTTTGTTGGAGACTTTGGGGGGTGGGGGTGGGGTGGAGGGCAGTGATTTTCTCGATGCTGGGGGAACAAAGAATCTGTGTTTATGAGCACCCCAAATCGAGTTCTTTGTAAATAATAATCAGTATACTGGAGACCTCTGCTCCATATTGTGGAGGGACTAAGCCTGGTGGGATCCTATTTTGGGGGTACTCTGGTCAGTCAAGAAAGATTTAGCTTGAAGACAATGGATAGCTGTCTAAAGTGATTGAAACATTGGTGAGATTTTTCATTTTTTCCTCTTAAATATATTAGTTCTGTCCTGAGTTGGTTGCATTTTAAAGCAAGTTTTGATCCTTAGGAAACATTTGATGAACTTTCTCAAATTATCTTATTTTAATCTTTTCTAATTTATCTTTACTTGTTGACCTATTTAATCATGAATAAATGAAGACATTTAGTTTAGGTATTATGACAGAGGATTGAAAATTTAGAGTTTAGCTCTAAAATTGTCTTTCAGAGGCTTGTGTCTAAAGTACTATATTTCCAATTATGAGTGCATAGAGAGAAACAAAGAGTATATTTGTAGTATGTGTTGGAATAAGGTGACCTCCGTATATTGGTGCCAAGTTATTAACTCTAAAAAAAAATTTTAGTGTATTTTTTTCAGTTAGCAGTATCAATATTTTAGCCATCAATTTATCAGATATTTCTAAGTTGTCTAGGTATTTTTAAAGAAAACAATTTGATCAATTTTAAGAAGCATATATCAAGTTCTTACTATGTGTTAGGGAAATAAAAAATAAAAGAACAACTTCCTGCCTTAAAGAGCTTACAATTAGCTCACAGAAATTTAGAGTTTGTGACAGGCTCTCAATGATTATACTGCTGTGTTTTCTAGTAGCAAATATGATGGTAGAAGTGCATCTTTGAAAATAGAAGAGACTAAAGAGAAATCAAGTATGTGCTGTTCCACGATGGCTTACACCTTTTTTCTTTCAACATATATATATATATATATATATATATATATTTTTTTAAATTAAAGGTCTAATTAGATACATGAAGAGAAGACAGACACCAATGAATTTTCAGGCCTCAAGATTATTAAATATAGTTTACATCATTACTGGGTTAGATAATACACACACACAAAATGGAAATTTAGACCTTATAGGTTTATTTTCAGTCCAAAATTGCCATTCTTGTTTGGTAGCATTTGAAAAATACCCTTGCTGTGTACAAGATGAAAAAGCATTTGTCCATTTAATAGCACTTAAGAAAAACCTTGACAATGATAAATGGGCTTGGGAATATAAAAGTTGGCAATGTTTTTCATGAGAACTATGGCCTTTCTTACTTTAATAATTCATAGACTATTAGTTTCATAAATGTATGTTTTCTCCAGCAATGCGAGTGTCACTTCTCTCTGCCTTTATAGAACAGCTGAGGCTAAAAAATAATTATGATCTGGTGGCCATCTCTTTGAGAATGAATCTTTCCATTAGACAATTCCTCCCTAGGCCTGTACCAAGAAAATACCTTGAGTCTTGTGGGTAAAACCTTGAAGAACTCAGGGTTTATCTCCAAACAACAACATAAGGAAAAAAATAGTGCTATCACGAAAAGATCTGCTATTTCAACGTTCATATAAGGGTTATTTTTTTCTTTTCCTTAGACAACCTGTTGGGACTAGTTATTAACTCCAGTATGATTTGAACTCAGGGATTTAAAAAATTTAGTCAGAATTGGGAGGGAAGGATTGATGTAGTCCACAATTTCTCAGCGCTGCTGCTCTGGCATTAATAATGCTACCAGGGACGGAATGATAGTGGCAATTGTGAAATGCAAAAAGTGGCAGATGTGCACGATTGGGGTGGAGGAAGGAGCAGCACTTCCCCGGGGGGCCAGTCTAGTTCTAGAAGCAACCTCTGTGACAGGAGAGGGAGTTTCATTCTTTTTCTATATTTCTCTGGGTACTCTAGCTCCTCAAATCTATTTACATGTGGTTTGAATATTTGTCACTTCAGCCTAATTAACCGCACTGCCGAAGTTTGTATTCTTCCCACCACAAAGAAAAATATTCCTGATAAGGATATGCTGCAGGGGAAACCCTCACTCCCGTATTCCTTCCTTTTTCCCCCTGTATTGCCAGAAGATTAGCATTTAAAAGAACTGGACTGCTCAGTTTTGATTTTTCTTATGGCACCATGTGCAAATCAGCTCACCTTCGCAGGTTTTTGTTCACTCTGTTGGAAAGATTAAATGAGATCAAGAACCAAGTATAGAGTCTGTGTAGTGTAGTGCACTCTAAAGGAAACTTGGGGTCGGGAAATTTGACTTTGAATGTGACTCTAACGTTGGTAGGTGCCCAGGGGCGAGTCCCTCAGCTACAGTGTCACGTAGCGGGCAGTGGCCGCGAGGACCGGAGGAGCAGAGAGATGGTGACCCAGTCCTTTCACCTCAGGGCTGCAGTTCTAAGGTAATGGGTCCATTCCGAAGGCTCCCGAGTTGGGGGTGGAAAAACTCTCCGGCTTAAAAAAAAAAAAAAAAAAGCTCCTTCAGGTAACCTTTGGTGGTTGGAGTTCTGGGCCAAACAAGTTTTTTTAGATTTAAATGTGTGTGCCCGAGACACTTGGGGAAGGGGGAGAAAGGCTATAGAGTTAGGTTATTTTTCTGAGGGTTTAGGGCACCCCCAAGTCTTTTATACAAAGGTCCCTGAATGGGTAGGGGCCCCCAGCCCCGGGAGCCAGCTGGCGGCCTCGGCCCCACCGCCCCCGGCCCTAGCACTCTTCCCGGGGAAAGCGCTGTGTGGTCATTGCGCCCAGCGCTGGACAAGGGGCCATACTGCAGCCTTCTGCGGCTTCGCAGTCCGTGAGTGCTCTTAGCTCGCCATTTGCTTCTACAGATGTGGCAACTGAGGCAGGCGGGGCCGAAGTGACTTGTCCAGGGTCCCGCGGCTGCTTTTACATCCTCGTGATTTTTATTTTTGACAGTCTAGAACCCCCCCACCCCCTTACTGCTCGCACGGACGCTTCTTTTCTTATACGAGAACCACTTGGTCTGACGGCGGCGCCCCGTTCCGCCCCGACCGTCCTACACCTCTTCTTCCCGGAATCTCCAGTACACTAGAACAAAACTTTCCATTTCACATCCTTTCAGAGGCCCCGAGCGCTTTCTTAACTTTGGGCCAAGTCGGGCGCGCGCTCCTTGTGACCGCGCGTTCCCCCGGCCGCCTCCGCTCAGCTTCTGCGGATGAAGAATAGCGGGAGGCACGATGATTGGAGGGGGATGGGGGGCGAGGGCAGGCCATGCGCGCGCCCGCTCCCTTCTCCCTTCCCCCATCCTCAGTGTCCTGTCTGCACTGGCCTGCTTCGACACGTCCAGGGACTCTGGAGCAGCAGCGCCAGGCTCAAGGCGGGAGGCGGAAGACGAATGCAAACTTTAACGGCCGCGCAGCCGGGCGGTTGAATCGGTTGTAATTTCTGGGAATGGGGCGGAGCCAGCGGGGCGGGCGAGGAGGTGACGCGAAGGGAGGGAGGGGAAGGAAAGAGGAAGGGCTCGGGGAGCGTCAGGGGCGGGCTCACCACGCACGTCACCGACAGGAGGCGGGCCCTTGAAGGGCGGGGCTAACACGCGCACTCCCCTCCGGGAGGGGCGGTAGCAGGGAGGGTGAGGGAAGAGCTGGGTATTTTGCCCCCCCCATAACTGTCAAACTGCCCAAGTCTGGATCCATTCTTATAGAAGGAGATGGAAGGGATGATAATAAAGGGGGGAGAGAATTCGGGGAGTGGCGACCCGCAGGAGGCCGGGATGGAGGGGGAGGGTCGGGGTCCGGGGCAGCAGCGTAGCGCCTGGGCAGGTGCACAGTCCAAATCCCGCAAAACCCCGTCCCAACCCCAGCAACCGGGTACGAGCGTGGCCTGAGGTGTGTGTGTGTGTGTGTGTGACTAGGGACGTGCGAAGAAGAGGTCGTCCTGCCCGCGGGCCGGCGGGGTGGCCAGGGGAGTCCTAGCTCCGCGGTCCCCGGAGCAGGCGCTGGCGGGAGCCCCGGCTCGGACTCCGGGGGGGTGGTGGGAAGTTTCCGCGTGCGGGGTGCGAGGTGGGTGCCTAGACGGACGCGGGAACTTTAAGGCGGGGAAGAGTCGGGGATTCCACGCAGCTGCCGATCTGTGGGTCGGAAACAGAACCGAACAGGAGCCGCGCGGCGAGTCCGACGCGGCCGTGGCCGGTGGCCGCAGAGCGGCGCTCCCCCTCCCGCCGGGGATCTGCGTGTGTGGGGGGCGCGCGCGGGCGGACTCGTGTGTCCTGGTGGCGGCAGCAGGAGGCGGAGGGGGCGGAGCCGGGCGGGCTGCAGGGAGGGGGCCGGGCGCGGGGAGAACTCGGCGGCGGCGGGTTGGGGGACCATTGCTGCGTGCGCCGGGCTCAGTGTCGCCGCCGCCGCCGCCGCCGCCGCCGCCGCCGCCGTTGGGGGGGAGCTGTTGTGGAGCGGGCGGGCGGGGGAGCGGTTGGGAGAGAGGGAGGGAGCAGGGAGCAGGGAGGAGGCGCGCCGCTGTTTTGTCTCCTCCTCTCCCTGTGGAACTGCTCCTGCTGCCGGGGAGGCCCCGGCCGGCTCCCTTCGGACTCTTGGCCCTCGGCGACTGCGGTGGCTGCCCCTCGGCCCAGCGGGGAGGGAGCGAGGCGCGGCGGCCCTCGGCTGGGACTCGACTCGCAGGTAAGAGGGAGGAGCTGGAGGGGGGGGGCTACGGAGAGAATGGGGGCTCACGCTCCACCCTCCCCCCGCCCCGCGTCCTCCAGTGTGCTGGGCTCTGAGGCGCTGCTGGAGCGGCGGCGCTGACACCGGCCGGCCGGGGCCTGGGGCAGGCGGGGGGCCCGGCCAGGAGGGGGATGGGCAGGGGGAGAGCTGGGCTCGCGGGACTAAGGTCCCGCTCCCGCCGCCGCCGCCGCCGCCGCCGCCGCCAGGGCTTGGTCCCAGGGCAGGGCGGGAGTCAGGTTGCGGAGGAGCCCAACTCGGGGAGAGTGCGTGTGCGCGCGTGTGAGTGTGCGTGTGAGTGTGAGTGCGGGAGGGGGGGTGCGAGGGCCACGGGCAGCGCGGCTCGCGGGGAGGGACAGCCTGGCCGAGCCCACGGCCCGCTCTCGCCTTTCGCCTGGCCCAGGCCCCCGCGGCCCCCTGCGGCCGGCAGGTTGTGCGCTGCCCGGGGCGCGAGGAACCCGCGGCGGAATCTGAGAGAAATGAGCGTGCCCGGGCCCGGTGTCAGAGCTCCCTGGTGCGCCCGCTGGGGCCCGAATTTTCCTGCAAACTTGGAAGGCAAAAGGGCCGAGGGAGGGGGGCGGCTCCGGGAGCCATCCCTGGGGAAGACTTCCCGGGCCCCTCCTGTCCGGAGGCCGCGAGTCCCCCTGGGATTTGCGGGCAAAAGTGAGCATCTCTGGCCCGGCGAACTTGTACAAGCCTGGCGGCCCCGTGCCCCGGGGCATGAGCGGGTCTTCTCGGGAACTTTGTTCTGCCAACTGTGTTTTGTTCGCGTTCTGTGTTTCTCCGTCGCTTCTAGATGCTCAATTGTAATCCGGTTGGGCAGTCTCCGTAGTTCTAATCTGATTTACTTTTCTATCTCCTTACTCATGTGCACTGTCCCTAGAATCACTGAAGAAGAGTCTTAGTAACAGGCGTGGATATGTCATGTTTCTTTCATTTTTGTTGGAAATAGGTTAATTTAAAATAAAAAGTAGGAGTTGGATTGGAAACAACTAACGGTGAAATTCAGCCAAATGCTAGCATTTTAAGGAAGTTAAAATAATTCTGAGTAGCAAAAATAGGCTAGCACTTTTTGCAGTCATATTATTTGCCCTGCCTGTGAAATGGGTGACAATGTAATCTAAAGTTAAATGTATATATCATGATATATACATATCGTAAGTAGATACTATGTTGAAGGTGTGCAAAGCATTTTCTTCTGAAAAGTGTAATAGGATGATGCAAGTATTTTTTTGTTTTGTTTTGTTTTGTTTTTGTTTTGTTTTTTAACTAACGGGGAGACTGCTTGAGTGACTGGCCTGTTATTCCAAGACTGCTAGGTGTCAGAACTACTCGTTAATTGGAGATTTTCTAATTCCTAGCATCCTGAAGAGTTCAGGACTTTTTCTGTTATACTGGCTGCCAGAAATGACCCCAAACCTTTCCATCCTGAGTATGCAGGATATGTCTAGCCTTTTGATCAGTAGTTTAAGTAGATATGCCATTATTTGATAGTTTTTTCTGTTCACTGTATACTAGGCTTCCCATTTTGACTCAAAAAGAACAGCATCATTCACACTTGCCGCGTTCTTTTTGTTTAAATTTCTTTAAATTTTAATTTGCTAGAGTCATCTCATCCATGCCACTGAGATGGTTCGGAGATTCAGGGCTGCTATTGCTGTATTATGTTAGGCCCTTTGGACTCTTCTGGGTGTTGAGAACAAAGTAGTACTTTTCTGATGCTTTAATAGGGCATGTAGCAGCTATAAAATGGAAAAAAAAAAATCTGTTTCCTGGCTGAAGAATCTGTAACTTGTCCCCAAAGAATTCTATGCAGTGGAATCTGCAGATTTCTGCCCAGTTCTAAGACAGTGGGGGTTCTCTAGATGATTTAATTGCCCACTATAGCCTCTGGGAACTCTACTTTGAGGAGCAGAACTAATAATAATGTACAACTTCTTAGAAAAAGAATTCAAGTTCCTTCAGCTACTTAAGGGCTACTGTAGTCATGAATGATAAGAATGAAGGACCAAATGCTCGTCTTTCAAATGCTTCCCTAGTCTTGCAGTAGCTAAAGATTTAGAACTGAAAAAGAAATTAGAGATCACTTCATCAAACTATTTGATTTTATAAATGAGGAAGCCAAGGCCCTGAAAGAGTAAGACTTGCGGTTGATCACATACCTAAGTAGCTGGCCTGGTCCTCTGACGCCGGTGGCTATCTAGAAAATTCTATCAATTTGAGATATAAATGTGTATGTATGTTTAATAATTTATGCCATCGCAAAATTTTGCTTTTTAAAACAGAAATTTATGTAATTTGTACAATATTTTATCTTTTTAGGCTTCAGAGAGCTATAATTACATAGAAAAATGAAGTAACATTGAATGTCTTGTGTATTTGAAATAAATTTTATGTTTAAAAGATCAGTTTTGAGTAAATTGGTTTGAAATAAAAGGTTTTGAGTTCCCATATTCAAAGTTTATTCAGTGTCTGATGTTCATTCTATGTATGTTATTCACAGTAGAATAGTAAATTTTATAAGTTGAAAACAAAACTAGATTCTGTAGAAAAACAAGCTCAACAATAATAGCTGACCTAGTTTTTTAATAGTGATGTTTAGCAGTATTCTGCATAATTGAAGTAGAAGGTAGTGAGTTGCCCATCACTTGAGATATTCCAGTAGAAGTTGTTAGGCTAACTACTTGTTGATGTTATAGAGAAGGTCCTTGCTCAAATTTGGGTTGTAGTAGATGTCCAAGTCTTGAGATTTTGTTAAAATTTCACCACTTAGGCCATTCAGTGAAGTCCTTTGAAATGATTGCACAGTTATAGTATTCCTAGCTTGATTGTAGGTGAAGAGAAAAATAGGAAAATAGAGTAATAAATTTGTCATTACTGCGTTCATATAAGGTCAGAATCAACAATAGAAGTTGTGCTAAATAAATAAGATGTAGATAAATATAATAAGTTTTGTTAAATTTTAACCCAGATATTTCAGGGGCTTTTCCTTTTCTTTAAATGTATTTAGGTCTGCAAATACTAAGATACACATCTTTTTCTTTTTTGATAAAATCTACTTTATTTTTTTAAATAGCTTTTTATTTACAAGATATATGCATACGTAATTTTTCAGCATCGACAGTTGCAAATCCTTTTGTTCCAACTTTTTCCCTCTTTCCCTTCACTCCTTCCCCCCAGATGGCAGGTTGCCCAATACATGTTAAATATGTTAAAGTATAAGTTAAATACATATATGTATACATGTCCAAACAGTTAATTTGCTGTATAAGAAAAGTTGGACTTTGAAATAGTGTACAATTAGCCTGTGAAGGAAATCAAGAATGAAGGTAGACAAAAATAGAGGGATTGGAAATTCTATGTAGTGGATACACATCTTTTTCACCCCTTCTATTTCTTCTTTAAACTACTAGTCTCATAATTGTTAACTGTCTAGTACAGTATGATCAAAGTAATAGATAAGAATCTTGTTGATACCATCTTCTTTCTAAACTATGCCTTTACCCAAAATATATTAATTAGTATTTGTTTTTTATTATTATTATAGCTTTTTATTGACAAAACATATGCATGGGTAATTTTTCAACATTGACCCTTACAAACACTTCTGTTCCAACTTTTCCTCTCTTGTCCACCCCCTCCCCTAGATGGCAGGCAGTCCTATACAATTAATCAGCATTTGTTACAGAATTTTAAATCCTTCATGAGATTATAACTTTAGTTTAAAAAGTGTTCTATCCAGACAGATTTGAGGTATGAATAAGAAAATGTTTTTCTTTTGCTAATAGACTTTTGGGTAAAAAAAAAAAAAATCTCATAAATACATTTCATATGTTTTAGTATGAAATGGCTCAGTAAAATTAGCTTTTACATTTTTCACTCTAACTTAAACCTTAGTTCACATAATAGAATAGAATGTTTTTGTAAAGAGTTGAACCAATCATTTTCCTAAGTTGAGTTATATTCTAAAAGCACAGAAGAATTGGCTAAATAAAGAAAATCTATGATGAATTCCCTTTACAATTATCCTAATTAAAATACCTTTTTAAAAATGATAAGATGCAGTAGTATATAACGTTTGCAATACTTGTGCTAGCTTATATTTGTATAGCACTTTATGTTTAGGTATTGTCATTATTACTTTACAGATAATTAAACTGACAGATTCCACTAGGAATAAGTCTCAAAACTGAAATATGAACCTGAATCCTTCCAAGTTCATTACTTTTTCCTTTGTACCACAATTATTCTTTCTTTCTTTCTTTTTTTTTTTTTTTTTTTTGGTGGGGGAGGTTGTTGACAGTTTATTTTAACTTTAAAAAATACAGATAGGGTAGAGACAGCATGAAAGCATTTAAAGTGAATGAACATGTAAATTTAAAAGTGTCTGACCACAGATTCAATCCAGGCTCAGATGGAGTCTGGGAAAGGAGAGATTTTTAACTAGATACAAGTACAGGAGCAGCAGCTTTATTTTCCTTAAATTGAAGATTATTGTTTTCAAAGCATATTTTATTTTATTTATTAGAAGGACTACAATTTTTATTATTCTTTCCAATAGTATTTTATTCTTCCATAAAGATAGCTTTCAACATTCATTTTTGAAAGATTTTGAATTCTAATTTTTTTCTCCCTGTCCCCAAGACAGCAAGCAATCTGATATAAGTTATACATGTACAAACATTTTAAATACATTTCCATATCAATCATGTTATGAAAGAAAAATGAGAACAAAAGGAAAAAATCATAAAAAGAAAAAGCAAACAAAAAAGACAGTAGGTGAAAATACTATGTTTTGATCTCCACAGTTCTATCTCTGGATGCAGAAGATCCCAAGTCTAATGGAATTGTCTTGGATCAATGTGTTTCTGAGAAGAGTTCAATTTCAAGCATATTTTAAAAGAAATGAGATCTTTTAAAATTTTATAGAAAACTGGATATTTCAAAAATTTCATTACTATCTTAAAATAATTAAGTGATTCTAGGATCTTTCAGCTCTAATACTAAATTACATAACTGGCACTTACTATTCTTTAGTTGTTATTTAGTCTTGTCATTTGGGTCTGATTCTTCATGACTCCCTTTGGTACTTTCTTGGCAAAGATATTGAAGTGTTTTGCCATTTCTTTCTCCAGCTAATATTTTAGATGAGCAAATTGAGTCAAACAGGGGTAAGTGACTTGGCCAGGATCAATGGCAGCTTTTAACTCATAAAGATGAGGCTTCTAGATTCCAAATCCTTGTCCTCTATGTATTGTACCACTTGGCTTCCTTTTTTTAGTCATTAGTTCACATATTTCAGTAGCTATGAATGGCTGTGTTTGAGATGTGATGTATTTTAATATTGTAAAGAATTTCAAAACATTTCCATTTTAGTTGGAGTTTTAAAAAATTTTACATACGGAATAATAATGATATTAAAAAATAAGCACCAGGTGTATATATATATTATAGATTTCTTAAGACTTCTTGAGAAAATTAGTATCGACAGTACTCTAGGTATATTTCTGGTAAGGTTTTTATTGAGCAAATCTGTAAAGGCCTAATTATACTAGTAGACACATTTAATGTGCAGTAGAATTTCTGGAAATCATTTGTTACAACCATGTGTAAATATGTTTCAAAAAAATTGAGATACTGAACATTTTTCAGTATTATTTCACCTGCATTTACTAGTACTGCTTCTAATAACTGCTTTTAGAGTTTATCCTTATGACTGTAGTAACAAACCCAAAATACATTCATAGACACAAATTTCTTTGTAAACTATTCACTTTTCTCATACATTTCTAATCATGTTAATTGTATCTTAAACTATACACTTGGACAATTTTCCTTATTAGTTTAAAGCATGCATCTTTGTTTTTCCAAAGGTGAGAAAGCAGTGCTCCGACTGTTTTTTGCTATCCATATTTTGGATAACTTTAAAGTACTTCTGTCCCAAAGTTCCTAAGCTAACCTGTTCATTTCTTTCTCTCTTCCCTGTTCTGAAATAGAAAGAACATGGAGCAAACTTGGGACAGGGGTAATTGAACAGCAATAGATTTAGAACTTGAAAAAAAATCATTTTAGTTCATTGTATGTTGTCTTTTAATGCCTTCACATGATTTGTTTAAACTAGGCCAATGTGATTTCCTTTAGGCACTGTGCTATTTGTTTTGATTTGTGTTGTTAGATTATAATTCTCACAATTTAAAAAACAAATTCTCATCTTAGGTTTATGATTATCCTCTTGGTAATTTATCTGGTGCACTTGCTTTCATTCATTTATACTTGGTCACTGAAAAGTAAGGAAAATTAGAAGGATATGAAAAGTGATTGCTTTCTTATCTCATTTATGGAGTAAGGCCTTGGATTTTAGAACTTCACTTATAAATTGTGCTAAATAAAAACTCTTTAAGGACTGAGTTATGAAACTGATATTGGAGCTCAAATATTTTTGGACTCTTTTTTATAATGAACTTATTTACTGAGATAAACACCCAATTTAAGAAGTTTCATAAGCAATGTGTGCATAAATGGAAAAAAATAAGTTTTTCTTTGAAAAAGACAAATTATACTATATACCGTGACACTTTGAATCTCTGTTAGATAATGATCAAAATGGGTCTCTTGCACTAATTTTTAGGTTATAATTAGTAATGATACATAAATTTGATTTTAAAAAATATATCTTGTCTTTTGTCATTGCTTGTTCTGTGAAAATAGTTTTAAAATAAATCTTGAGTATACTTGTCACCAGTTTATAAAACAAATTAATTTTCCAATCTGTGCTTACTGTCTCATGATTCATTGTTGATTAATTTGAAAGTGGAAATTTTGTTTGTATATAAGTATGCAAGTCTGGTATGTTCCATTTCACTACCTCAGTAAATATTTATTCCTTTCATTATAAGTAATCTAAATGTTAAATTAAGCATTTCATATCTTTATGAACTCAAGGTAGACTTTGCATAATACCTGGCACGTAGCCAAAATGTACCTCTGTATTATTAAGAAAGTACAAATAAGTTTATACATTATGGAATATACCAATTTTATAGCATTATCTGTTGGATGCCGGCTATATTAGGATTTTGGATGAAGATTCTGAAGTAAACTTCAGTTATTTTCCCTTAATAAGTAGCACATAAAATCTTTTGTAGAACTCTTAAAGTTTTGATCAGATTTTAAAAACTTCTTATACAAATTTTCACATTTTTCAAAGAAATTGAAAATATCAAGTACCCAATTTTGGTTTTTATCTGCACATTTAGGGGCAGTGTGTATTGGTATAGTAGATGCTGATAAAGAAGCCAGGACACTTGGGTTTGAGTATCTAGCTACCTAATCTATCTGCCTCAGTTTCTTTCTCTATAAAAGGGGGATAATTATACTCGTACAGTCTCTTTCCTAGCAGTCATTATGGAGAATTTGTCATAAAACTAAAAGATTTAGAGATATTAATTATTTCCGATTATTATGGGAATTTAGGAAATTTAATTGAATGGCACTATTATTAGAATGTAAATTTTTTTTTCCTTCTGCCATCCTCCTTTGCTTTTATTAAGAAAAAATTTTAAACTTAGAACAGAAAAAGAAGATTGTATGTGCAGTTTTGGATGTTCATCACATATAGCTTGATTCTCCCTCCAATTATATAACAAATTCAACATGTTATCGTCAAAGCACTATTGCTTGTCTGCCTTTCCTGTTGACTTTATATATAGTCTCTTCTGTATATTTTAAAATTGCTTTAATGATTTTTTTTGTAACCCTGTTGCTTATCCTACCCCTCTCTTTCTTCCTGACGTTCACAGTTTAAAGAAAGAAAAATAAATCCTTGCATCAAATATGTTTAGTTAAGTAAACCAAAATTCCATATAACCATGTTTGAAAATGACTTGAGTTCATCATGTCACACTCAAAAGATGGGTAACACGTTTCATCAGCAGTCTTGGAATTGCTATTGGTCATTGCATTGAAAATTCTTTTAAGCCTTTTAAGGTTTTTTTCCCCCCTTTTTACAAGTGGACTGTCATTGCATAAATTGTTTGGGTTCTGTTCCTTTTATTCCGCTTCATTTGATATGAGTTTGTATGAAATCATTGGCCATCCCTTTTGTTATTTCTTGGGATGCAACAATATTCCATTATACACATAAACTATAATTTGTTCATCCAATCCTCAGTTATGTCCTTGGTCTCCTCTCCTTCTGTTTCTTCCAAGTGCCTGCCCCTTTGATCATCCTTTCTCTTTTAGTGCCAGTCTCTTCTTTCCTTCTGGCTACAATCCTGTAGTACTCCCCATCCTCAAGGAAGCATCTTTTGATCCTATCATCTGCTCAAGCTATTATCCTCTTTTCACTGCCAAGTTGTCTATGCTCTTGCTTTCCCTTTCTCATTTCCCATTCACTTGTCAAACCCTTGTTGTCTGACCTTCCATCTTTGGCCTTTGTGATATGGCTCTGTCATGGTTCTGTTCCTGTCATATCTCTCCTCGGTTTCTTTTGTGGTTTTGTTACCTATGTTCTACCCCATATGCATCTGTGTTCTCCAGAGCTCTGTCCTGAGTCCCTTCTCTCTATATACTTTATCTCATCTCACCAGTTTCTTCTGAATGAAATCATTACCTCTGTACAGATAACTCATAACTTATATCCAGTATTAATCTCTCCTTAGTTCAATTGCCCTTGAGACATCTTCACAAACTTTGTGTATTATAAATGAAATTACTGTCTTTTGTCCCAAGTCTCTCCTGCTTGCTACTTTTCCTATTACATTAGTCATGCTCATCTCTTCATTCTCCCTCCAGCTCCATTCTAGTTACTTGTTCAGTTTATAAACAGCACTCTTTCAGCATCTGATCTTGTATCCATTCTATTCTTTCTACTCACACTTTCACTGCCTTAGTACAGGCTTTTCTCCCCATTCCTCTTAGATGACTGTAATAGCTTCTTAGCAGCTCTTTCCAACTTCATTCTCCCCATTCCACAATCAATGTTGTCTAACGGAACAGTCACTGGCCTGGGAATGATGGTACTTGGGTTCAAATCCTTGATCCTTACCTGTATAACCTTGGGCAAATAAGAAACTTGTTCTCTATACACCTGAGATTCTTTATCTTTAAAAAAGCATTGCCTTTTGAAGGTCCCTTCCTAGCTGTAGCGCTGCGATTCTGTGATCATAACTGCCAGAATTGACTGTCTTTCCTTCCCAGGAACAACATCCCCAGGAACAAACATTCATTGTTTGTAGAATAAAGTACAAGCCTCTTTGATGGGCATTTAAAGCTTTTCAAAACTTGACTTTATTTTTCAAGATGATTACATGTTATTCACTCTCCTGCACTCTAGGCTTTGACCAATTTGATCTGTTTTCTATTTCCTATAAATGATATTCTATCTTCTGCCCCTGTTTCTTTACAATTGTTTGCTTTCCAGACTAAAATAGTCTTTCTACTTAACTCTTATCTCTTGGAGCTCCTGGCCCTAACCTTCATCAGGGCTTTGATCAGAGGTTCATGTCTTCCCTTAAAATCTCCGTATGTTTCTTTCATATTTTATTTTTTATATTAATACATCACATCCCCTTAGACAAGAACTTAGTAGTAAGTTCTTTTGATAACAGGAACTAGAACATTTTTTATCTTTCTAGTACTTACCCAATGGCTGGCATATAGTGGCCACTTAGTAAATGCTTGTTAATAATTAATAAGTGAATTCTAATAAAAGCATTTATTTAGGCGAAAACTTTTGATTTTAAACTAATGTTAACCATAAAATTATCAACATTAAGCATAACATCGCTGCTGCCTGTTAGTCTATGCAGTGCCTATGAAACTAGACTGTTGAGCATTTACCTATTGTAGGGTAAATGCCATTTCTGAGAACAGTGACCTGCAGGGGAGTTCCTTAGCAAAGTTTTTATTAAGATCCTAAAATGTCAACCTGTATTACTTGTCACTTTTCCCCTTTATTTTTTTGAATTCCAAATGAGAACATTTAGAATTCAGAAATAATATGAAAAAACTAGGATTCTTATAAAACATAATAAATGCATCTTATGTATTGGTGAAAAGACCACAACTCCACAAAAACAGGGTTTTTTTTTCAGATTTCATAAAATTATCTAGTCATTGATCAGAGAGGATTTTTGTGTGTCAGTTTTAAAACTTGTTGAATGAAAAGGGGGGGAGGGGTCTATTGGATTGTATTAATTGCTGTATAGTTAAGTGTGAGGTAAGTAGATCTACTCTGTAATGGATTTAAATCCTCTTTTGTGTCCCAAGGATTCCAATCCTATTTTTATATCAACATTAAATAACTAAAGAAAATTCTCTGACTTGAACTGTTATAGAAGTGTTATCCTAACAAGTTTTTGTTTCTGTTTTCTTGTACTGATTCTAAGCTTCTCTCTTCTTTCATTTGAATTTAGTGCTTAAAGAAAACATACTAGCCCCCCCCAAAACCCAAATGAACATTTATAATTATTTGTTCCTTAAGATGAATTGCATGTAGCATGTTCAAAATATATTATTAGCTGCTGCCTCAGTAACCATAGGATTATAGATTTAGAACTAGAAGGGATCTTAGAGGTTATTTAGACCATTCCCTTCATTATAGCAGCTAAAACCCACAGAGATGTCATCAGTGAAAAATAGAATCAGTGTTTGAATCCAGATTTTGTGAGTCTAAATGTAGCATCTTTCCCCTATATCATGCTGTCTAATTCTGTGATTCATGATAGTGAGAGTTAGCTAGTGTTTACAGAGTATTTTAAGAAATTAAAAAAAAAAAAACACTCTAAAAGCAAAGAGCTATATAATTGTCTAATTTGATTTTCATACTAGCTATCCCAGGGAAGTATCATTGTGATCCCAATTTTTTATGCCATGTTCATGGTTAATACATGAGGTAGGATTGGAATTCAGATCTTCCTCACATCCCACTCTTTACATACTGTTCTGTTTGTTCTTGGATGTAGGCCCAATGCTTTGGCTATCTGGTTTCACAAAATTGTATCTTTTGAAAATTTTTATATTCCTCATAATTATAATTTGGTAGTATTCTTATAGATAGGACTTGGCAGGTAGAGAATTACCCTCAAAATGGATGAGAAAGACGTGGGTTCAAGTCTCACCCCTGACATAACATTGAGTTTGTATTGTGACCTTGGGCAAGTTTACTTATTCTCAGGGCTTTAAGTTACTTGCTGAGACTTGCAGAGAAGGTGAAGATCTGCTAAAGGGTTTACTAATTGAAACCTAAAGAGTTTACTAATTGTAGAGTTCCATATCTAGTGAAACCACAAGTTTAATTTTTATTTCCCATATACTATTAACATCATTTGATATACCACATTAGCTATTCACTAATGAATTTTAAAGTTGTTTCTAGTACTTTGCAATTCAAGTGACTTATTATTGACTAGATTTTTTATGTACATTAAAAATATATATATATATTAAATTGAATGAACTCATAACAAAAATGTATTATTTGACTTGTTCCATTCTGAACTTTTCAATTTACCATCTTTTGGAATTTAAAACATCTTTTATTTCTTTTTCATTCTTTGTTTTCCCTTTTTTATGTATTGCTACCACTAATTCACCCTCCCTTGAAACAGATTTAAGTATAATTAAGCAATACAAATCCACACGTGTACAATTTCTGAAAATTTAAGTCTCATTCTGCATGAGACTATCCATCACACTCTGACTTCACAGTATTGATCAAAGTTGTGAAGTCTTTCAAAGTTTTCTTTTTATATTACGTGGCCATTGTATACATTATTTATCTCGTTTTGTTCACCCCTCTTCATTTCTGTATCATTTTGTTAGTATAAGTATTCCCAGCTTTCTCTGAATTTTTCATGCTAGCTAATTTTTACAACACAATAATATTCTATCACATTCACAATTTTTTTTTAGCTATTCCCCATTTGATTGGTACCTGTTTTCTTTTTAGTGTTTTGTTACAACAAAAAGTGCTGTTAGATTTTTGTAGAAAGACGTCCTTTTCCTCTTTTTTTGTTCTTTTTTTGAGGAGTCACCTGATAGTGATATCATACTGGGTTAAAGGATATAAAGTTATGCAAAATTTATCAATTTTGAGGGCTTAAAAATACCTAATTGCTTTCAACACTACTTGGACCAATTCGCATCTCTTGTCAACAATACATTGTTTTACCTGTCCTTTGACAACCCTTCTGATGAGTTTTTTTCCCTTTGTGTCATCTTTGCCAATTTGATGTTTCCCCCCTCCCTTTTTTCTTTGGAGGTGGGGAACAAATGGAAGAAGAGTAGAGTAGAAAGAGAAAAAGGAGTAGTAGTTGTTGATTTTTTTATGTTTAGGCTTTTTATAACATTAGATATATGCTTAGGATTAAAGCAAGAAGCCATGATTAACTCCTGTGGACTATTCATTTCCTTTATGATAGGTCACATGCTTACTTGCCTCCTGTTTGTGTTCCCATGCCATTCTTGGTAGCTTCCTTTTAGCACATTCCTAGAATTCAGTCAGCATCCTAGTTTAAAATATATTTTTTTCTATTTCTAATTTGTAATTGTAAAGGTGAAATAAAATTCTTAGAGATTTACTTGAATTTGATAGATTTTTATGCTGCTGTTTTAACCAATTTTGAATTCTTTTTAGAAATTTTAAGAATAAGTAGTCATTCTTTTTAGATTGACCAAGCATAGCTTAGACTATCAAATGCTAATTTGTTTTTGTTAATTAATGTTCATTAATTTCCTAGTTAACTCAGTTTTTAGCAATTTTTTTGTGTTTATTAAATGCAGATTTTAAAATTTAATTCTTATCCCCATGAATTTATTTATTGGGAGCTAATTTTTTTTTTTCAGTTCTCTAAGAAGGAAAAGCTTAAGCTACTCAAGCTTACTAGAATGAACTGTGTCCCCAACACGTTATTGAGATAGTCCAACTAGTGTCTTTTTAAGGGATTGAATTTATTTCTTTGTTAAAAGATTTCTCAATTTGAAAAGGGAAAAATAGTTGTACCAACAATTTGGAAGTTGAAGTCATTAAAAAAAGTTTTTTTTAAAGGAATTTAAACTACAGAAAATTTTTGGATTCATATGGCCCCATTCCTTAAAAGGGAGTGATGTTTTTACATTCTTTTTCTTTTAAAATTTCTTTAAGAAATTAAGTTTAAATACTAAGAACAAATGAAATGGGTATAACTGTGTATATAATATATATGTAAATAAAATTGTGCATATAATGAAAAAAAAAATCTATGTACAGCTTACTTTAAAAATAAAGTCAACGTGTAACTTTGAAAGTTGCCCTGCTTATTTGCACTTCTTTCTGGTTTTCCTTCACTTTTTTGAATTAAAAAAACATTTTTGTTCCTCTTTTATCCCTATCCTCCCTTCTTTTTTAAGGAAAAAAACCTCATAACAAGGTGTGTAAGGGTGTGTGTGTGTGTGTACATGTGCACTAAGTAAAAGAAATTCTCACGTTGAGGCCAGTATTTCTTTTTTTTTAAGATAACTGTAACTCAGATAGGTATTATATTTTTCAATATCAAAAATGTAGACGATATATAGGGAATTGAAACAGTAGCTAGGAAACAACCTAGTGTGTATAAGAGAAGCCTGATGGGGAAGGGACTGAGGCAAATTCAGAGTTCATTTGTTTCACAGTTGTTCCATTATCCATTTGGGATTTTCTTGGCAAAGATACTAGAATAGTTTGCCATTTCTCTAGTTCATTTTGCAGACGAGAAAACCAAGGCATATGGGGTTAAGTTATTTGCCCAGGGTCAACAGCTAGAAAGTGTATCTGTGGCCAGATTTGAACTCAGGTTTTTCTGACTTTAGACCTAGTGCTTTACCTACTTTCTTATCTACCTGCCCCTAAATTCAAAGTTTTATGCATTAAAATAGTTGTGTTTTAAAAATTACTAATGCTGTCATTTTACAGTGAGTTTTAAGCCAGTAAAATGACAGATCTGGATTCCTTCCCTCCAAATTCAACAAATGGTATTTACCCCAGTTCTCCACTGTATTTTTTTCTTACCTTTCCCACTTTCTTTGTCTCCCCTCCTCTCCATTTATGCACTTCCTGCTTACCAAAGCAGTCTTCTGAAGTTATGGGCTATGGTGTGTACTAGATATGATTCCAATACCCTTGGGCCCCTGTCACTTTTTTTTTCTTTGTTCAATGGTAAGATTCTTATTAATACCACACACAAACTATCAGGCTTCCTGCTGTCCTCTTGTGTGAAGAAGAGAAAACTTCAAGATAGAAACAGTTGGGGAGCGTGTATATCCTGCTGCAAAGGGATTGTTCCTTTATTTCTTCAAATAAGAAAAGCTAAGTAGAGAGTCATAAATCCTGGCTTTAAGTAATATCAGATTAGGATGTTGTTCTTTTCCCAGCTGTTTCATGTGCCTTTTTCATTTTTTTTTTTTTTTCCTTTCAGGTAACTTCTGTCTTTCTCAAGCTTGATTCTTGTACTAGTCCATTTCTTCCTTCATCTCTTGGGCTTTCACTAAAATGTGAAAAAATAGAATCCACACAGTAAAACTTTACACATTATATAAATTCCTATCTTTACTCTGCCATCTTGGCTCTATATTTCTTCTTCTTCCCCTCCCCCTATATAAATTCCTTTTGAATAATTATGTGAAAATAAAATATGTATACATAACCATTGTTTGATATATTTGAGAGATATATTCAGGAAATAATTTGCCCTCACCATGTAATAAAATTGTACATTAAGATTCTAACATTAAGGAATATTCTGTCATGGTATACAGTCTTTATTACTTGCATACTAGCTCTACAAAATGGTAAGAGTCGATCCTTGTAACCTAGGAAGCTAGTGCATTTGTGAACATTTAAAAGGAAGAATTACTGTTCTGAATTAGCTTCAGAGATTGAGACTGGCTGTTTGTGTGTATATGTATTATCAGTTTTTCCTCTTTTAATGACTTGCCCCTTACTGTCTACAAGTCCTTCCTACTAAAAAAAAAAACCCAAACCAAACCCATTCCCAACAAACCACTAGACTCTATAGTACCTTTCTCAAACTCTTTCCCAAGAAATAGGTGTCCCTGATCATTGCCTCTGCTTTTTCTGTTGGTATTCTTTGCTTCAGCTATGAGAGAATATATTTTAGTTTCCAATCTCAGCCCTCCACATTGAAACTACAGTTTTCAGTTTATCTGTAATCTCATTATTTCTACATTCAATGGCCTTTTCAGTCTTTATATACTTGATCTTTCTGTAGTATTTTACTCTGTATTTCTAATACTTCTTTTTCTCTTACCTTTCTGATTCCTTCATATTTCCCTTTATTGTATCATCATTCATACCACACTTGTGGATGCATTTCAAGACTGTCTTGGATCCTTCTCAGTTATCTAGTCTTAGTGATCTCATGATTTTCAAATCTATATAGGTAGTTGTTGATTTTCATCATGAGAGCTTGCCTCTCATCACCAGGGCCTATTTAACATCTCAATGCCCTATGGGCATTTCAAAATTTGTATGCCTTAAATAGAATTCAGTTACCCCTTATCTTTACACCCTTTCCCCCTACCTACTCCATCTTCCTGAATTCTCTTGTTTGTTTTGAGTGTACTTCATTTTTTCAAATTGTTTCTCTGTGAGCCCTGAAGTGATTCTAAATCCCAGTCTGACCTTGTCTCCCGCTCAAAAAAGCTCCAGTAGCCCCCAGTTTAGGTAGCCCTTCCCTCTCTGACTCCAGCCTACTATTCCAGATTATTTGGTATTTCTTTTACAAACCCTGTATTCTAGTTAAACTGTCTTGTTTATTTTCCCTGCTGAGCATTGCATTTCCTGTCTCCCTGCTTTTGTAGAGACTGTTCTCGTAGTCTGGAATACATTTCCATGTCTTGGAATCTTTGGCCTCCTTCTAAACTGAGCTTAAGCACAATCTCCTACATGAGATATTTTCTGATTTCTTCTCCTTTACCAGATATTAGGTTTTCCCTTTCCCCATTACATTAACTTTAGGATATATTTTACACTTATGTGGGAAGGAGGGACAATATTCTATATGTTTGTCTCAATGTAAGTGTAAATCAATTGTGAGTAAATTCAAGAAACTTTTAATTGACTACAATCAAAAGTATAACAAGACATAAAAGAAATCTACTGGGATTATTGGTTAAAGGAATAAAATAGTTCTAAGCCTAAGTACAGCATCATAGGTAAGCAAGTAAGCATAGAATCAAGCATTCTTGCTAGATTGTTTCTTAAGAGTTTTAAGACCTACTTTCTAATGGTGCTTGGGGAATTACTACTATCCTTCCCCTCCAACTGTCCCATAGACTAGAAGGATGACCTTGTGAATTTAAAGCTTAATTCTTTTGGGGGCAGTAGCAGTAGTTTAGAGCACAGTCTGTGCTGAGAACTGAGAGAGTTGCTTAGAACATACAAGGAACAATTTAGGAAAGGTCCCAATCCTTAAAACCCATCTGAGACATAGATCTATCTAAGAGTAATTTCATGAATATTCCATGAAGAGAGAAGTTACTAAAGAAGAATTTAAGTAAGTAGGAGCTATGTTTGAAAATGATTTCAGTAACTAGGGGTTATCAGTAACATGTTTGCTAGATGTGCTCTAAACTTGAGCCCACTTTCCCTGTTTATTATGGGAAGAGTATTTCCTAAGCTTTTGGGGAGGATTATTTTTTTTTATCAATTGCCCCTGGGGAACATGTTTAAGAAGTACCCTTTTCTAAAAGATCCCGGTAGGAACCCATTTCAGTACTTTGTGATTGTACTAGATAATCCTCTGGGCTATCTCCGTAAAAACTAGGAGACTAGTAATCATTTGCCCTCTGAGTCCCAGCCAGTAAGTACTTGTGGAGTCTGGAGGAGGAAGAGGAGTACATTTGTAAGTATGGGATGATTCCCCTAATAGAAAGTAACAGTTCCTTGAAATTAGACAGTTTATCCCTTCTATCCATTTTCTCTTTTCTCCCTTACAGTAAAATTTTAAAGTTAGTTTAAAAATGTTTATTATTAATGGTACCAAATCACAGACTGGTTTACAAAATCATCTTTTAAAATTAGCTTTAATTTGTGTAGATATTTTGTAAATGCATGTTGATTAATCCATAGGATTTAATATTAGGAACATATAAATGATACAGCATTTTCTGATTGGAAAAAATAAAACAAATTTAGCAAAGAAAATTGAAGTCTGTTTATGTAGATAAGTAAGGGGTTCAAGTCTCCTTACTCAGAAGAACTATGTTCAAATATATTAAAATAACTTGGTTGTGATCACTGTAAAATGGTTGATAATCTCCAAGGCAAAAAATAGTTGATAATCTTTAGGGCAAAAGTTGTCAAATTTTTTGCAAAGTTTCTGGTTCTACTTCTTGCCTCAGAAGTGAAGAAGAATAAACCCAATCCCTATTCCACATAAGTGTCTTTCAAATATTTGAAAATAGCTATCTTATTTTATTTATGAATAAGATAATAAGTTTAAAAGCCCAATTCTTTTAAAATCCAAACAACCTTTTTGAAATCAACTTCTTCACTTTAAACAAACCATTTTTAAAATGCTTGCATTAAATTTTATATTTGTTTTTTTAAGCTTTTATAAATCATGGGACTTATAAATCTTTGAAAATCAGTTTTATTCTGAATTTAACACTTATATCCTTAATGTGGATATGGTTATTGATTATTAAGTTTTATTTATAATTGGGAGAAGTTTTGAATGCTATTAGCTCAACTTTATAATTCTTCACCCCAATTTTTATTTCTTCTACTTGTGTTAGACAATGTGATGGTGGACTATTTAGTTTAGTTTCATTTATATTTTTGCTTGTATAATTAGAAAATTTGGCTTTAAAATGTGTTATTTTGTTCATAATCTTTTCAAATATTTGAAAGCTCCTTATGTGGAAAAGGGATTAGGTATATTTTGATTGACTTTGAGGCAAGAACTAAGATCAGGAGGTTGAAATTTCAGGGAGGCAAGTTGAGTTCAACTTAAGGGGAAATTTCAGTAGTTTGTGTTGTCAGAAATGGAATTAATTATTTTTTGAGGTAATGAGTTCCTTGTCATTCAAAATACTTAGGTGGTCTAACTGGCCATTTGTTAGGTATGTTGTATAATGAATTTTTATGTAGCATAAGAAGTTGTAATTAATAATTACTGAAAACTTGTGTAATGTATATTTTATAAATCTGATTAGATTGGAGGAGTATAAGAGAAGAATCAATGAGGTGTCAGAGGTTTTGAGTAGAGAGGTGAATGCTTTAAAAATTTTTTTTTATTTTAGGATGATGGCTGGAGAAAAGTTATCTATGTTTCATTCTACTGTTGTAATAATTTTCCTTGGGCATTAACCAGGTCATTCTCCTCTGATGAAAAATCTTCAGTAGCTCACTAGTGCCTAAAATTTAAGGCCACACACACAATCTGGAGTCATCTTTTCTTTTCTTTTTACATTTGTTTTTAAGATTTTTGAGTTCTAGGTTCTCTCCCTTAACTCTACCCATAATTAAGAAATCACATGTGAAGTTATTCAAAACATTTCCGTAAAAGTCAAATTGTAAAAGAAAACCTAGATCTCCTACCCTAATGAAAATAAAAAACCTTCAACAAAAGTTAAAAATAAAGAGAGAGAATAATTAGAGAATACTTCGATCTATATTCAGACTCGTTCAGTTCTTTCTCTGGATATAGATAGGATTTTTCATCATAAATCCTTCAGAGTAGGTGTGGATAATTGTACTAAGAAGAACAAATTCATTTACCAATGGTTATCCCAGAATATTGCTATTTATGGTATATCTCACTTTGTTCATGGAGGATTTTCCAGGTATTTTTTCTTTAAGAGAGCATCTTGCTCTTCATTTTCTGGAGCACAATAATATTCTATCAGAGAAACTTGCTTTGAAATTTTTTTTTTTTTACAATTACTATTGCTAATTGCATTTCCCCCCAATTTATTCTGTCTCCTTTTACCCTGTTCCTCCTCAAAAGTGTTTTGCTACTGACCACTCCCTCTCCCAATATGCCCTCTCATTTACCACTTCCCCCATCTCCTCCCCCCCCTCCCCCCAATCCAATTCCCTTCCTTCCTATTTTCCTGCAAGGTTGGATAGATTTCTATATCCCTATTGGGTATGTATGTTATTTCCTATTTGAGTCAATTCTAATGAAAGGAAGGTTCACTCACTCTCTTCTCTCTTCCTTCCCCTCCAATGTAAAAAGCTATCTTGCTCCCCTCCTTTTTTTTTAATGACAGAAAATTTGCACTGGAGTCCCCTTTTTTTTTCTTATATGTATTTTGTATTTTTCACTCTCCATCTGCCATACTTGGTAATTGTAGTAATAGATTCATAGACTTGAAGCTGGAATGGACAATAGATACTCTTTAATTTTGTCTTTTTCTCTGAATGTTAAGAAACTGAGTTCTGGAGAAGTTAATCAAGTTACACAGAGTTACACAGAAACTGCCAAATGCAGGATTTTAGTTTGGGTCTTCCTGATTAAAATTCCAGGACTGCATCTGCTGCTTCATGCTGTTCCTCCTATTGTACTTTTAAGGTTAACAAAGAAGGCAGTAAGTCAATCCAGCATTATTATCCATATTGGACCTCAGAGGAGAGAAACAGCAGTCAATAGACATAGTTACACAGTCAGTATTGAATCAGGAATTAACCCCAGATCTTCTGACTTTCAGGTATAGAGTTCTTTCTACTATGCCATTCTGTTGCACTATTCTACTGGAATGTACTTCTTTTTTTCCCCCACCTCCCAAGCTGAACCACCTGAAAATTTTCAGCTTTTCTCCCTTTCCTCAGTTTCCCATATCTGTAGTACTTTCCCTCACTTATTTTTGCCTGTTGAATTCTTTTCATCAATTTAATTCCAATTTAAATGTTGCGTTCCATAGAAAGACTTCCTTGATTGGGTATTTTCCTTTCTCCCTGATAATTTAAATTGCAATTTTTTCCAACTTTATAAAAGCAATATTTTATAAATGCATTATATAGTATATTGATACTTAATAGTCATCCCTTTAAGCCATAGACTTTTGTGAGAGGTTTTAGTTTTATATTCCCTCCAATACCAAGCACTGTTGTTTGTACCCTATAGAAGTTTAATCCAGACATATGAGCGAGAGGGAGAAAGAAAGGAAGGAAGAGAGAGAGAGAGAGAGAGAGAGAGAGAGAGAGAGAGAGAGAGAGAGAGAGAGAGAGAGAGAGAGAGAGAGAGAGAAGGAGAAGAGAAAAGAGAGCAGAGGGGAGAGAGAAAGAACTATAAATTCTGTAGACTCAAATCAAAGGTTTTTGCAAGGTAGAAAACATCTATATTTGTTCAAACATGCTTATTTTAAGATAGAGGGAAGAAAGAACAAATTAAGCATTTATTTATTTTGTTTGTTTATAATTTATTATGAGAAAAATGCTCTGAGAGACACAAAAAAATATAAAACACTGAACTGATCTTCAAAGAGTTTACTGTTAGGCTGAGTAGGTAAGATACAGACTTGGCAAACAGTTAAGTAACAACATTAGATTTAAACACAAGTTTAAGATAATAATCTAAGCCAATGCTTTATATACGGATGTGATTAGAAATAATTATTAAGCACGTACAGTGTGCAAAGCACTGTGCTAAGTACTTTACAAATATTCCATCTGCACCACAACCTTAGAACATAGGTATTTCACAGTTGAGGAAACTGAGGCAGAGAAGTTAAGTGACTTGTAGAAAGAAATATTTGAGATCTTGATTCTAGGCCCAGCACTCCATCTGCTGTGCCACCTAGCTACCTCTAGATATATTTGAAAGTGAGTGAATAAATGATCAGACCTAAAGTGAAGTAATCAATAGATAAATGATTGTCAGCTTGAAAGTATAAGAAGACCTTAGTGGGGAAAAAAAAGATAATGACCTTAGTTTAAGATTCTAGGGATCTATTCTTGGTTTTCTGTTCCATATTTTATTAATGACTTGAATGAAGCCATAGATATCAAACCTCCACTGCCCCCTGATAATTCTCAGAGCCACATCTTATTATATTTAACCTCAGACCTTAGGAGAGAGGCATGATTTAGGGTCCTTGGTTTGACACTTGTTGAATTCAGGACCTGGTACAAATCACTCCTCTCTAAGTCTCATTGCCCATACTTATGGAATAGGAATCAAGAAGCCACAAAGGAAAATTCTTGGTTAAGCTCTGTGTGTTGTGTAAAAGTGTAGCAGGTTTGTATAGTAGATCAGGAACTGACCTTGGAGTCAAGAACACCTGCTTTCAAGTCCTGCTCACTGACAAATACTGGCTTTTTGTCTGTGGGCAATTTATAATCTCTCACTGCTCCAATGTTGAAAGTATCACCCTGATTTTTTTTTTTAGTAACAGAATTTTCCCCTTGAAATCATGAATCCTGTCTCATCTTATTTGCATTGACATTTTCTCCCAGCATCCAAGGTAGAGTCTTCTTTCTTTTCCTAGGAATCCATGGAGATAGGATTTTATTCCTCATTTTCTAAAGTTTCCAATCTTTGCTTTTTAAATTTTATCTTCATTTGACATCTCAAAGTTCTGAGGCAAATCTTACTATTTGTGTTGAAGATACTGACAGTGCCTCATAAAGGCTTCATGATTTCATTTCTGTGGTTTATTTCTTCCATTGACATATAGCACAAACTTGAAGAGAATGTTTTATGAGCTGCTCTTACTTTAGGAAAAATCTATACAGTCCTGAACCATCTCCTTCTGTGCCTCTCCCAGCTTTGCTGGTTGGTTCTTGTATAGCAGCAGGAGCACATGAAGGCTTATGAAGGTATTCCAGAACTCTGGGTATCACCTTCATGACACTTAGAGAGGAGGCCTTCAGGAGTGCTTTGGTAGAAATATTTAATATTTCATTAGCTTTGTGGTCCCCTAAAAAAAAAAAAGAAAGAAAAGAAAAACTGTACATTTGTTCGTGACCCATTCACATTCCCACAAATACCTCCTACAAATCATATTACCAGAAAAAGCTCAAGTCCTTGATATCAGGATGGTGATTGATATTTCATATAATTTTCTTCTTTTGTTCTATTCCAATCATTATCCAGGGCCACCTCTACTTGTTCTGATTTCTATCTGGCCACTGAATCCCGATGGCTCTGACGGGGAAGATGAGGCAGGTGACCCCAGCCCTTCCTCTCTGAAATCCAATCCACTTGTATGTCATGACATCTCCCTGAGGTCATGATGGTCCTCCTTGAGAATAAAGCAACAATCCCATTCAGAATAGAAAGGATGTGCTTTAACTTTAGGAATTTAGGCAACAATGTTATATTATACCTCACATTTTGTTGTAGTTGTCTGTCTTCATTTCCCTTGTTGTCAATGCTTTCTTCACTCTGCAATGAGTCTTTCTAAGTTTTTCTGAGATCTACCAAAGTCATTTTGTGATTTCATCATTGTGAGTACTCCCTCTGCTGGTAACACCTCACCACCCATTCCTGCTTTTTTCATCCTGTGTACTTTTCTACTCATGACTTTGCAGAAGTCTTCTATAGGAAATTCACTCAGCATGCTAGATCAACATGTAGGTAACATGAAATGGAACAGTAGTAAGGGAGAGAGTGGAAATGAGAGTGAAAAAGATGATTAGAGGGGTGTGTGTGGGTTGTGTATGTGGGAGTATAGAAATGGATAAGATCAAAAGGAATAATCAAACAAAATCCTTGGCAAGAAAGATCACCTCTTCATCAGAGACCAGAGCAAAGGAGAAGAAAATAAATGATGTTTTGTACCTTTTATTATAATAATGAGCACCAGGGCACAGCTAGATGATGCAGTGGATAGAGCACTGCCTATAAAGTCAGGAGGACCTAAATTCAAAAACAACTGCAGATCTTAATACTAACTGGGTAATCCTTGGCAAGTCACTTAACCCTAACTGCCTCACTGCCCTCCTCTTCCCCCCCCCCCCCAATAATAGTACACTTCAGTCTGATAGAATATAGGTTTTAATTAAAATTTCTTCCTAGCATAGAACACAAAACTTTTTTTTTTCATTGTCCATTTATTGATCAAGTAGGGAGACTGGACACATTAAATGAGCATAGGTAGTAGAGTGAAAGTTGGTGTTCTTTCAAATGTGACTTTTTCTCTCCATGCTAGAAAATGGTAGCAATTTCTAGAAAATGGTAGCGATTTCTGTGTGTTGGTTCACTTCAAGTGAACTTCAAGTTTAGTGGCCCTAGTAGTCAACTTTGGAAATTCTTTATCAGAATGTTAATAAAAATACCATGTTCGCATTATACAATGTTATTTTTGAACTCAGGGATACTCTATAAACTGAGCCATCTAGCTGCCTCTAATGTTATTTTTAAAAGTTTGCTACAAATTGTGCTTTTTAGTGTAGCAACTTTTCTTCTCCTAGGAAATGTTAACTCAGAAGTGATAATATGTATCTTAGAAATTTAGTTTCTTTTCATATTTTATCTTTGTGTTTTTTGTTTTTATATCACATTCTTTATTACATAATTTTTATTGATGTGTTTTGCTTTTCCAGCCCCCAAATTTCCCTCATGTGCCTCTTCCTATCCCTCTCCAAAGACATCTTTTATTTTCTTTTATTTATCTATTCCATCCAATTCTTCACCAAGAAAAAAAATGAAAATAATAACACATAACAAAATAAAATCTTTTGGGGAAATTTCAGAAGTATTTTATTTTTTCAGTTGCATGTAAAGATAGTTTTCACACTTTTAAAAAAGATTTTGAATTCTATCTTCTTTTCCCCAGGATCTCCCTTATCTCCCTCTTCCCCAAGATATAATAAATAATCTGATATAAGTTATACATGCACAATTATTTTTTATTTTTTATTTATTATTTTTTTCATGCACAATTATTTTAAACATTTCTGCATCAGTCATGCTATGAAAGAAAAATCAACAAAAAGGGGAAAAAAAACAGGAGGAAAACAAACAAACAAACAAAATGGTGAAAATAGTATCCCTTGGATCTGCATTCAGTAATCATGGTTCTCTCTCTGGATGTGGATGGCCTATTCCAGACCATCTATTGGGGTTGTCTTGATCACTGGATTGCTGAGAAGAGCTAAGTATATTGTAGTTGATCATTACATAATATTGGTTTTATTATGTACAGTTTTTTCTGGTTTTGCTCACTTCACTCAGGATAAGTTCACGTAAGTCAGCCTGCTCATCATAATTACATTCACATGCCATCACTATTCAGCCATACCCAATTGATGGGTATCCCCTCAATTTTCAATTCCTTGCCACCACAAAAAAAACTACTACAAACATTTTTTGCACATATGGGTAATTTTCCCTCTTTTATAATCTATTTGGTAAACAGACCCAGTAGTGACACTGCTGGATCAAGGGATATGCACAGTTTTATAGCCCTTTCATATTTTCAAATTACTTTCCATAAATCTTGAATTTAAACCTGTTAATAAGGGAAAGTGTTCCAGGAAAACAGAGTCACATAAGATAAATTCTAGCATTGACTATACCCTCAAGAGAATGTCTCTTACTGCATTAAATTCATCATTTTTCTGAATTTTGTTCTATTATTAAATTCATCATTTTTCTGAATTTTTTTCTATTATGAATAGAATATTTCATCTTCACTATTTTGGACGTAAGATTTATTATTTTTGTTGATCAGAGATTTGAAATCTTTATGAGCCATTTTTTAGTACATTAACATTGTATATATTGTTTTCCAAGGTTCTGCTTATTTCATCTGCATCATTTGGTAGAGGTCTTCCTAATTTCTTATGAAACTGTTCATCTCTTCATTTCTTTTGGAATAATACTATTCTATTACATTAATATTACATACACGCATATATACATCATACATACATACATATTTCAATTTGTTTATCCATTCTCCAGTAGGAGGATACCCCTTGAGTTTGCACATTTTGGCAACCATAAAAAGAAATACAATGTAATTTTTTTTGTGTGTATATAGGTCCTTCCCTCTTTGATTTTTTTTTTTTTTTTGTTGTTGTTGTTGTTGTTTCCTAATGGGGGTGGAGATAGGGAAATAATTGGGTTAGTTGTGCTGTAGCTGAATTATTAAATTATTAAATTGTGCATACCCTCTAATCATACAGTTTAATAGTTTTGGGGGACATAGTTCCAAACTGATTTCCAGAATGGTTGGACTGATTCATAATTCCACAGTTTGCTCCTCTTTTCCCTTCTAGCATATAACATTTTCTAAACTCGTCAACTTTGTCATTCTAGTGGGATAGGGTATAACCTCAAAGTTACTTTAATTTGGGTTTTTCTAATTACTAGCCATTTAGAGAATTTTTTTAATGTGTTGATAGCATGAATGTCTTCCTTGAAAACTTCTTGTTTATTATCCTTTGATTATAGGAAATTAAATTTAAAGCATCAGTACACCTACTTCAATTTTTTTAGGACTAGGCTTTTGCATAAATCAAGGCTCATCTAATTGTTTTTATAAATGCAATGAGAAGAAAGTTTGGGTTAAATTAGTTTGAACTTATTTTGAAACAGGAGTTAAAATATTTGAGGGAAACATTGTTCTGATAATTCAGAAGATAGCACATACATTTTAAATTCTAATTGTTTCCAGTGACCACATGTGGACGTACAATATAGAAGCAGTTTAATTAAGTTCATTGTATAGTAAAATATAGTTTATAATATGCCTATTTAACCCTGAGACTACATCATAAGCTACCCACAGAAATTTTATCTTATTACTTTATAATTCATTTTGACTCTTTTAAAGAGAATAAAAGGAATGATATAGAAAACAAAAAATTGTCCATTACATTATGAGTAGGTACATATTTTTTTAGTAGTGGTGTACCAAAGACACATCATTCACAGACTAGCATGGTTGTCAGGCAGTTATCAATATATAAACATATTGGATATACCACTAGAACATTTTGTAAAGGAAAATATAACTCCTATAAAGGGTTAAAAGTTTTATTTTAAAAAATTTTTATGTCTACCCCTTTATGGAAGGTATATTTCTAAAAATGAATATGTACATTAGGGCTGTGTTTTGAAACAGAAATGTAGTAAACTTGTCATCTTTTCATAGTCAAAAAAAAGTAAAAACCAAAACAGCATTTCAAAATAGTTTAAGTATTTTTAAAGTTTTAAAAAAATTTTTGTTTATAACTGTTTCTTAATTTTTCCAATTTTTTTAGACTCCTTGGTTAATCATCTTCAGAAGAGTGGATTTCTGATGTACCAAACTCCATGTCTCTCATTGAAATTAAAATTTGATATCACAGATAAACAGCATTGACAACTATCCATGAAACTTTGTATATCTTAATATCAGCCCTCGAAGCTTCCTCAGGGAACGCATAATGACATCTGCAGTGGTTGACAATGGGGGTTCTGTTTTGGAGCTTTCCAGCAATGGAATAGAAAATCAAGAGGTTTGGAATTCACTGTGTTCCATTTAAATTGTATTTATATTTTATTATGTAGAAATTAATGGGTAATTCTTATTTTAAATAATCAGAACATGTTGCACAATTTTTTTTCATGTAGAATGTCCTATACATGAGACATGATGTATATTTCCTCATCTAACAATGTCTTATGCTTATGTGTGCTTTATAGTTTGCCAAGTTATTTTCCTGTGCATTATTTCATTTAATTTTTATTCTCACAACAGTCTAGCAGGTGTTAATGAACCCTGTTTTATATTTGAGGAACCTGAATTTCAGAGAGATTAGTGACCAGCCCACTATTGCACAGCTAATAAGAAATTAAGCTAGGACTTGAATTTTCAGAACCTAGGTCTAAAGATTTTTATGCTAGTTTCTTTTTACTGTACTATGAGGCATCTCTTTAATGGTGTCAAGGAGCATCATAACACTTTTGTTGTAGGATCGTGTTTGTGGAATTAAGAATTGAGATAAGAGAAGCAACTGAAATATGATTTTGAGATTAGGGGTTAAGCCTTAAATTAATTTTAAACAGATATTAGTTTAGACTTTCATAGGATAATTTTAAAGGTATTTTAAAATTATAACATTAGAATAATTAACTATGATATCATAAATGTATATTATTTAGAATTAATTTTCATTGAGATTTATGACTTATGTAAATTTTAATTCACAAGGGAAATAAGCATTTATATAGTGCCTACTATGTGCCAGGCATTGTGCTTAAGTGCTTTTTAAAATCAATATTATCCTATTAGGTCCTTACAATGATGCTGTGAGGTAGGTGCTATTCTCATTTTACAGTTGAGGAAACTGAGGCAAACAAAGATTTAAGTGACTTATTAAGGCTCATATGTCTAATATGTATCTGAGGCTGGCTGAGTTTGAACTCAGGTCTTCTTGACTCCAGGAAAGATGCCAGCAAGTTGCCTCATAAGTTATTCTTAACAAGACTGAAGACAAAAATGTTTTTCTGTTACTTTGTTCTTCTCTTCCCTTCAAATATTTCTAATTCAGTAATAATCATTAATACAGTCAGCAGTACAGAGTGTGGAAAATTTAAACTTAAATGTAATCAGTGAATAAGGAAACAAATTTAGTTGGTATTCTCTAAAAAAAAATTAAATTTATGGCATTTTGAATCATTAGTAATTTGGTTTCTTCTATGTCTTTATCTCCTGTTCTGGGACATAGGGGGAAAATATAAAAAGAGAAAGACATAACAAAATCATCAAGGTGGAAAGAGATTATACAATGAAACCCTTAGGTTTGATGGTTTCACAAGTTAGTTGCAGATTTTTTGAATGTGTCCTTGAATCTGAGATTATTAGATTTAGGTTTGAGTTATACCTTAACTCAACTTATCCTCCATAAAAACTAAGTTTAATAGTCAATTTTATTGTATAAAAATTTAAATTTTGACATTGTTGATCAGTCCATGATTTTTTTTTTTTTTAAAGTTTGGATACTCCTTTCACTGACACATCACAACCCCATTATAATTTAATGGATGGATTTCCAAAAGTTGCTGTGACTGAGAAATTCACCTTGGGGTGGAAATGATACAACTTTTGAATACAACTAAACTGATATTTGGGTGTAAACAGAAGGTCAATCACCAGTCCCTTTTCTTGTTCTAATATTTTGTCAGTCTTGTAGCGGCTAATGAGTAGAGATCAATTCCAGTCATTTCTCTTCTTCCTCACTGCTTTTTATCAATTCCTTTGGCAACTGATATGAGCAGTGAGGGGAGGAGGTTAGGGGGATCCTCCTAGGACCAGAGGATTTTAGAGTTGGAAGGGGATCTTAGCCATCATCCAAACAAGCCTCCTCATTTTATAGATATGGAAACTGAGGTCCATAGATGTGAAATAATTTGTCCAAAATCAGGATCCACTAAAGTGCCTGATCTTCTGCTTTTTCTAAATTGAACCAGTGTTTTTTTCCAGCACACCCTGCCATGATTTAGTTGCTAATCTAATCCTGTTTTTGGGAAGGTCTTTAAAAATTTATAAAGCTGATTTATATTCTTGCTTCCCACCATGTAGGCACTCACAAAGTGCTTTTTTTGGTGGTTGTTGTTGCTGACCAATGTTAATATATAGATTCTTAAGGATTTCATCTTCTGAATTGTTTTTTACTTCTGTCAGTCAGTCAGTATAAAATTTCCCACCTACTTGTGAGACATGAAAATTACATAATGTGGTTTAATTGCTTATTTAAAAAAAATATTTAGAGTATACATAACAGTATAGATTTAAGAATTTGTGATTGCATTCAGGGTTTGTGGATAATAAGTTTGATTTAGAAAAAAAAATTTACTCTTTTAGGAAGGTGAACAAGTTTCCAAATATCCAGCAGTGATTGTGGAGCCAGTTCCAAGTGCCAGATTAGACCAGGGCTATGCAGCCCAGGTTCTAGTCTATGACGATGAGACTTACATGATCCAAGATGTGGCAGAAGAGCAAGAAGTTGAAACTGAGACTGTGGAATCAGGTAGATTTTTCAAATAATATTTATTTATTTTGTAGAATCTTTTTGTGGGATTCACTGTTATGTTAATCTTACGTAAATTATGTTTGCTGGGGCCTTCTAATTTGGAATTAACTGAAAGCTTTATCTTACAGTGTGTTAAAGAAGTTTTATTTCTAGAAGCACTGAAAAGGCTTTATATAATTCTGCTTTGTTTAGGACACTGTTCCTTGAAATGAAAAAATTATTGTCGGCTTTCACTTTTTAAGTGCTTCTTCATGTATCCTGTTTTTCCTTTTTATTTTTTTTAATAATAGTTTTTTATTTTCAAAATACATGCAAAGATAGTTTTCAACATTTACTCTTGCAAAATCTTGTGTTCCAAATTTTTCTCCCTCTCTTCCCCCATAACCTCCTCTAGACAGCAGGTAACCCAATATAGGTTAAACATATACAATTCTTCTACTGTTTTTCCTTCTTGACACTTTTTTCTTTTTGTATATACAACAGTTAGAAAATATTAGGTTCAGAATTGGAAAAGACCTGAGAGATCATTTAATCCATCCTTTTCTTTTATAGGTGAGGAAGCTGAGGTTTGGAGAAGTGTAGGGACTTGCCCAGGATCATAGAGGGAGTTTTAGAGGCAAGCACTCAAAACCCTCTGACATGGATCCAAACAAGTGTTCTTTCCACTCGGCTAACCTAATGTTATAGCCAAAAAGGAAAAATAGCACCAAAGCACCAAGTTCAATACATTAGCACCTAATAGAGGCGGTCTCATTTATCATTAATCAATTGAAATTTGGAAAGAGAGGGAGAGCTCTTGGAAAAAATGTCTATAACATTTTTATGTGTGTGTGGGGAAATAATGGATTTTTTTTTTTCCAGAGTTCTCTGAAGAACCTTCTGGTATTTATTTAGTTTGTTGTTAATAGTCTAAAAATACACATAGGAAAAGCATTTTAGCTAGTTAGAAGATTTTATGTCATTTATTTTTTGCTGTAGGATTTTACTTGAAGTTGTTGATGGGGGTCATAAAAACTGAATTATTTGAACCATTTTGCCATCATTGCTTTTTATATATTTCTGTAAAAGTTACCTTCTGAAAAAATGATTTTTTAAAAAAATATGGTATAAATAACAAATAGAAGTTTTATATACATTTATTTTGAAATTTGTTAAATCTAGTAGATGTTTGTAGAATCCTTTAGATTTGTAATTAATTATACTCCACAAAATTTCTGGGCTTAATAAGGACATAGTTATTTACCAATAAGTGAAAAACAGTAGGGCTTATTCATTATTCTCATTTAATGGAGGGAACCAAATAATTTGTATTTGACTTTAGAAATACTATTTTTTTATTGATATAAGTATTTTTGTAATAATCTGGGAATGAAATCATATAGTAAAGAAGAACTTATAAGACTGTAGTTTCTTTATCTTGACCTCCTATGTATGTAACGCTATGGGTAATAATCCATTCTGGTAATAATGATCACACTTTAGACTGTTGTAATGTTAGCCATTTTTCTAAATCTTACTTATTCAAAGGAATGTGGTTGAGTGTTGGCTTTCAGACGATTCTTTCTCCATGCTAAGTAAATAAGAATTAAGATATTAACACTATTGAGTCAGTAAGCTTGCCCAGGTTTGTTCTAAATAAACTACAACATAAATTATCTGATAATCATAGTCAAATGAATTATGCAAATCTGAAAATACAAATAATAGCAATGCATTGGTTATGGCACTTGTTCTTCACTAAAGAGTATTTTTAATTGGCTTGCTATGAACTTTAGGAAGGTTTCAAGTTATACCATGTAGGGGAAATGATTATTATGATAATTGTTTTTGTTATCATCATAATCATGATCAATCATCATCTTGTTCTTATCTTTGTTAGTAGTTTGGCTAGAAATGACCCTGGCACAAGTTGCTTTCTACTTCTTTTTTTTTTTTTTGTATTGTTGTACAAGTGGATGAAATAACTGCTGCTTTTAATTGGCAGTTATCTAGTTGATTTGATTATAGTCATATACTTAAGAGGCTTTAAGCACATAGAAGGATATTTGATTTTCCAGTTTGTTTTTAGGGGTTTATTGAAAATGATGGGGAAGTCGGATATTTTTTCAGTTTGTTTTTGGTAAGATAAGTAAAGTTACAAGTATTATGACAGATGAATTCCCCTTTATTTGCATATGAAATGATTAGAATAGTTCAAACATATGAGTTTTTTAATAAATATACTTAAAATTTTAACTGCATGAATATTATTTAAGATTACAAACATGGTGATAAGCAGAGAAATAAAGTAGTACTTATGAGGAACCCAGATAAAGTCTGCGTGGAAAAGATGTGAAGTAAAAAAAGGGAAATTTTGTATAAGGCCTTTCCACTGTCAAAAAGATAGCTATGAAGTTGAATGAAGTGGACAAAAATGTTTACTTTGGAAGAAGAGGTGGTCAAATAAAAAAGATCATTTCATTAGCATCATTTTTGATTTAAAAAAACTGGATCTATTCATGAAATTTATGAAATTGAAATCATCCTCAGTATTTTGATCTTAGATTCACACTTATGAGCAAGCTATAATGACTGCCGTATTGATAGTAGAATTGCCTTGCTAAGCTTAATTTATTCCTATAGTTATGATTATTGTAACATAGTTAAGAAAAAAATTAATTTCTTACTTGAAGAAGTGATTTGTATGATCATTTTCCATATCCCAGGGATCAGTTCATTTTCAGTCTCATTCTTACCAGAGCTCTGAAAAATATGTAGCATTTTTTCAGGCAGATGGCAAAGTTGGCTTAAAAGAATATATTCTCACTTCAATGGTGATTTATTTTTTTTAAGAATATCTTTAGATTTGTTTTTGTTTTAGTAGAAAAAATGCTTTTGGCATATAATGAAGTAAATGTCATGGGGCATAAAATTATTTAAAAATTTAATTAGGTTCTGGCTGAGAAGCAAATGAGATCTAATATTTGTAAAAAAAAAAAATGCTTAGCACAGTACCTGGCGCATAGTAGGTACTATATAAATGCTTATTATTTTCTTACCTTTCCTGCAAGTACTCGAATGTAACTTTATAAGGATGTTTAAGTGGCACATATCAGTTTCAAGGTCATCTAATCTGGGCCTTAATTCATTTCTATTTAAAGAATCAAATGTTTCTTTCAAGTGGGTTGGAGAGAGATAATAGAAGTTATTCTTTTTGTCAAGGTTTATTCTTATATCTGCTTGATTTTTATGTAAGATTTAGGATTTGATCAATCTGTGAACTAAATTTGTAATTTAAGTTCTAAAAACTTTCACATAAGAAGTTGACAGGAAAATTATTTTTTGAAAAAGTAATGTTACATTTTATATTAACAATATTAAAGTTAATTAAAATTTTAAAATTAAACCTAATTTTCTTAATATTAACAACATTAATAGTAAATTTCAAAGTCATGAAGAGGGAAGGAGAAGATTTTTCAGATGGGTTAAATAGTTTTGATTAGTGGGTTAAGATTCACATAAAACAAGTAGTTGAAAAATTGCAAAATTTTTTCTTGAACATTCAGAAAGTAAAAGAAGTTTCATTCTGTATATCACAATTTGGAAAAATAGAAGCATTTAAGTTCCTATGTTCATATTATTTAAACAGACACTTTTATGCTATGTAGACTTGTCACATAAAAAGTATTCAAACAGGAGTTATTTTCCTGATTAATATGATACAGCTAGGAGAAGTAGGATATAAAATATAAAATGCTTTAATGATTTAATTCTCATTCAGTGTTTTTCAAGTAATTGGACTATAAAAACATTTTTGGCTTTGAAATATGCTGACAGAATTCATAAATAATAATTCCATAGTTAAGACTATAGACCACCCAAAGTAGACAAGGGCATTATTAGCCAGGGCCAGAGCTTCCTCAACAGAGTATAGACAGAAATGAAAATAAATCACAAGATCAATGTTAAGGCAATTAATCTCTCTGTCTGTCTGTCTCTCTATCTCTTGGGAGTAAAGGGCAAGGAAAGAGTGGTATAGTATGGAGTGGATCGTTTCCTGTATAGATTTCTGTGATGTAATTTTTAAGTGTCTCTCTTTCTGGGCTGTGTCATCCTCTTGAATTTCTATAGAAATTTTCTTGTCCAACTCCTGTTAATACCATGTATAGAACGCCAGGGTTCTTGGAGCACTTTTTAGAACTATTGAGCTGATCATTTTTATTCATTTAAATATAGTATAGTTACAAAATTTGATTAGTAATTATAATTTTAGGTTATTTTGTTGCGGTGTTTTCCAGGCTCTGTAAGACTTTGCAGCAATATTAAGTCTTAAAATGATAACTGCCTTTTTTTTGAGACTATAGCAATAGGTGTCTATATCTAGATGGTTCTTTTATAGTAAGTGATTATAGGCTTGGTGGTTAGGAGGTCTATTTGTAGTGAGAATATATATGAGTGTGAGTAGAGAAGTTAAGAGATGATCTCATCCACCTTTTTCATTTGGCAGTTTAAATGACAGTCTTATTGAGATTACATGATTTACTCAAGTAAGTAGCTGAGCTGGGATGTAAACCTAGGAATTTGACTTAAATTCAGTCTAGAAGGTACCTTCTACTTTGCCAGTTCTCTTCATATGGAACAAGTATATTTCTTAGTTATTATAGAATTACCCTCAAGTTTAGTATCTTATTTTTTTTTAGATATACATTTTCCAGAGACATTTTTATCAATTTAACAGTTATTCTAAATGCAAGCATTTCTTGTTTAGGGAAATACCTGAACTGACATTAGTTCTCTCCTCCCTGAGATATTCTCCCTTCAGCCCCCTTTACCTTAGGACTTGTCTCTACCACAAGGTAACTATAGATATGTTAAAATACTATGTGGGATTAACATTCTATTTCTTTTGCAATAGTAAGTCTTCTCTTTAAACTACTCAATCACTTCTTTGACCACTCTTCTTTTTTTCTATTTTTTTTTTTTTTTGCAAGTGATTTGCTTATGATCACACAGCTAAATTAATTATTAAGTATCTGAGGCCAGATTTGAATTTAGCTCCTCATGAGTCCAGGACTAGTGCTCTATCCACTATATTATCTAGCTGCCCCAACTCTATTCTTTTTGAAAGGAAAAAGAGTGTTGCCCTTAGGTGATCAATAAAGCCATTCCTATCTGGGAGTGGGTAAGACTTTGAGTCTACTGGAGAGCTACTGAAGGTGTCTTTTGTTTTAAATTTGGTTACTATTCTTTATTCCTACACTGCTCCCCTCCCACTCTCCTTGTTTTTATTGTTTTTGACTGGCACATTTTCCTAACTTTCTTGAAGTATAAAGTCTGCTAAGGATTTCAGACTTGAGAAAAATTTAGTTTTTAGTATTTCCAGTTGAACTGAAAAGGAGCTTTTTACTATTCTTCCACATTTCATTTCCTTTTGTTCTAAACATGACTATTTGAAACATAATCTCGTAATCTCCAAATAATGGAATTCTTTATGTTTTGATTTAATATGATGAGCACAGCAAAATGGTAGGATAAGATGATTCTAGATGCTATACTAATATGTCAAGTGGCATAACAGGTTTGAGGGCACTGTTATGAATTGGTATACAGAAGCGTAATGAATGCAAGTGAATTTAGAGCAAGACCCAGTGTTCAAACACATCAGACAAATTTAATATCCTAGGCAGTAGTCAGAAAGCTCTCCATCATACTGGGTTGATCATCAAATGAGAGTAAGGGTAAGTGATCAGAAATGAATACTATTTTCACATCAAGGATGATTACTAATTTAAATATGATCATCTTTTGTTTTTATGTTGCTCAGATTTCCCAGTTTATTCCTTTTATGAAAGAGTTTAATAAAAAAAATAGAGGAGGGAAAGCCCAGTTCTACAAAACTAACCAATACATTACCCAAATCAACATATATTTGTAGGTATTCTACACCTACAGTACCCCACCTCTGTAAATAGGGGAGAAGAATGCCTATTGATGTACCTTCTTTGGAACTAAGCTGGTACTTGGTAGTAGAGTAGATTAAAGATTGGATTTGGAGAAATGAATCTGAGTTCAAATCTTGTAAAACGATTGGGCAAAGAATTTAATCTTGGACTCGAATTTTCTCTTTTGTAAAAATGATACGGTAATAATAGCTACTTTATAGGGTAGTTTGGATCATATGAGATTTTTTTGTAAAGTGTGGGGAAGATCTTAAAATGCTTTGTTATTATTTTACAACATTACATTTGAATTGTTTTGTTATTGGCCTTTCTGTTTGCATTGTGTCATTGTGAATATTGTTTTCCTGGTTCATTTTGCATTTTGTTTATTGACATGCTCTGTGTTTATCATATTGTTTCTGGTAGTAGTAGTAACATCCTTTATATTTATATACATAACTTATTTAGCCATCTTCTCAAGGAATACATGTTTGTTTCTTTTTCTTTGATATTATTAAAAAGTGCTGCTATAAATTTATGGATACATATTAAGCTTTTCTTTTTATCATTGACTAGCAACGGGCTCCCTGGGTTAAATGGTATGGATATTTCAATCACTTACCAAGCTGTTTTCTACAATGATTAGACCAGTTCATAGAGTATTAGTGTGCTTGTCTGCTCCCAAGACCTCTAATATCTACTGTCCCCTTTTCCAATTTATTGGTTATGAAGTGATTGATTTGCATTTCTTTTACTATCAGAGATTCTGAGTATTCTTTTATGTGGCTGTTAATGGTTTACAAATCTTTTAAGAACTGTTTATTCATACCTATTAGGGAATTTTACTATCTTCTTTTTTCATTTTTTATTTTATTTTAAAGATTTAAAGATTATACAGAAATCTAAAGATCTTAGCTAGTTTATTGAATATTAGTTTTAAATCTAATATTCAGTTGTTTTCCACCCCCCCACTGGTGTCTGACTCCTCATGACTTTATTTGAGGTTTTCTTGGCAAAGAAACTGGAATGATTAGCCATGTCCTTCAGTCACTTGACAGATTAAGAAACTGAGGCAAACAGGGTTAAGTGATTTGTCCAGGGTCACACATCTAAGTAAAAGTAAAAGATGAGTCTTCCTGACTCCAGGCTCAGCCCTCTATTCAACGTATCACATAGTTGCTTCAAAATCTAATGAAGTTGCACATAGAGGGATTAGAAGATACAACTTCCTCCTCCCCTTAATAGTATTTTATTTTTTCCAATTACATGTAAAGATTTCATTTTTGTAAGATTTGTAAGATTTTCTCCCTAAATCTCTTCCCTTCCTCCTCTCCAAAATAGCAATCTGATATAGGTTAAATGTACAATTATTTTAGTCATGTTATAAAAGAAAAGACAGAACAAAGGGAGGAAAACCATGAGAAAGAAAAAAACCCAGAAAAATGGTCTCTATCCACAATCAATCTCCATAGGTTTCTCTCTAGATGCTGCTGTCATTTTCCACCTCAGGTGTCTTGGATCACTGTATTGCTAAGAAGATCATCATAGTTTGTCATAGTTGATTATCACATAGTATCACTATTACTGTGTGTACAGTATTCTCATGGTTCAAAAGCTAGATCTTGACATGATTCTTCTTTATCTTACTTTAGCATATTTTGTTTCCCTGAAATCTGGGAGAATGTGGTCATCTTCCTGGCGTACAAGCTAGCAACTCTTGAGTTTAGCTTGAACAAGATTAAAATGTAATTGGGAAACTTTTAATAAAACAAATAAAAATACAGAACAACATGGATATGAGGCTGGAATAGGCTAAATGTATAGATCTGGCAGTGATCTATGTAGAGATGATAATTGAACCCAAGGAAAATGATCAATTAAGCAATAGTTAGCCATTCACTTAATCCCCGACATTGTTTTGAGTATTGCCGATACAAATACAAAAAATTCAACAATTTTTACTCAATAGAACAAATATATAGAAAAGTAGACATGATAAATATAAAAGAGAATGTATATAAATGCATGCAGAATGGTTATACATAATAGCTAAATACAATTAAGTTTTGGGAGCAAGCACTAGCAGTTGGAATCAATGTGGAAGTTGGTACTTATATTGATTCTTGATATTGAAGATGGGGAGGGAGATGGTGTGTGTGTGTGTGTGTGTGTGTGTGTGTGTGTGTGTGTGTGTGTGTATGAGCACAGGGAGAGGAAATAGTGCCATGATATGAAAAACATGGGCCAATTTGGTTGGATTCCAAGGTGTGGAAGGAGCAATAGAGTGAGGCTGGAAAGATTGGAGCAAAGTGGCACAGAGACCTTTATACTTGATCCTGGAAACATTGATTAAGAGTGTGACAGAGCTCATTCTTTATCTGAAGAAAATCACTTTGGCAGTAATGTGTATGTTGGACTAAAATGTGAGAACCCTGAGGCAAGAAGACCAGTCAGACTGTTGAACTGTGTCAAGGTGAAAGCTGATGAAGACCTGACCTTGGGTAGGAGTTCTGTGAATGAAGAGAAGGGATTGGATTTCAGAGAGATTCTGGAGGTAAATAACGATGGCTATCTTCCATAATGGATTGTATATGTAAGACAAAGGAAGAAAATTCTGAGATTACAAACCTGGGAAACTAAAAGCAGGGTGTGGAACCTTTGACAAATAGGGACATTTGAAGGAGAGTAGGATTTTGGGGAAAAGATAATTCATTTGATTTTGAACATGTTGAATTTGAGATGTTTCGAGGACATGCTATTTGAAATATCCATCATGTAATTTGGGGATGGAGGATGAAGCAAATGATTATTGAGAGATATATATAGAGAAAAGAGAACCAGGAAAGAACCTTCTTTTACTGTTGGCATTATACATTTAGGCACCTTATAACTTTTTTTTTTTTTTTTTTTTGCATTATTCAACAGTTTTATATGTCTGCTTTTTTTCAGTGATATCATAAGCTTCGTATTTGTTGGGGCCATGTATTTTTTGTTTTTTTGTGCTTCCATGAACACTTGCCCAGTGCTAGGTACAAAGTATATGCCATATTGAACTGAACTGGACTTTTACAGAGCTATATAAATATTAGTTTTATGTGCATGTTTTATATTGAATGGTTCATGATAATTTAAAAAATGAAAGCAACCATTCAGCAATCTAGATTTTGTGTTACACCAAAACTGTATTGTACTTAAAGTACCTATGTTATTTCTGCCATAGAAATATTTTTCCCGGGATACTTGGGGGTTAAGTGATTTGCCCAAATTCATAGGATAATAAGTGTTAGGTGTCTGAGGCCACATTTGAACTCAATTACTTTTGACTCTAGGGTCAGGGTTCTTTTACTTTCACCATCTAGCTATATCTCTAATTTAGAAGTAGTAATAGGTATTTTATTTGTGATTGAAGCCCTCAGCCTCTAGCTATATTGATGAACAAGACCTTGACTTTGGTAGTTGTATAGGTTTTGGAAAGGTTCCTCCCACATCCATGGGTAGAGCAGATTTTTGATGGGTTTGAGTTTGGTGAACTTGAGGAAAGTATTCTCAAGGCAGAGCATAGAGAAAAAGGAACTTTTTTTCTTTAGATATTTTAGCTTTCATTTTCATGCTTTTTTAATGAATGCAAACTATTTTACTCCAAACTTGGTTCTCCCCCTTTTTCTCCCCTCCTCTTTTCTATTTTCTTCTTTCTTCCTCTCTTTTTTCCAGAGACAGAAATGGTGTGTGTGTGTGTGTATGTGTGTGTGTGTGTGTGTGTGTGTGTGTGTAAGTGTAAGGGAGGGTGTGGAATGAGGTGGGAAGGAATGGTTCAGATTATAAGTAGAGTTCTCTACTATGATTTAGATATTTTACCAGTCTGCAATGTAGTTTGAGTTGGAAAAAACTGGTGTAAAGAACCCTCATTCCCAATCTTTTCCCTTAAAAATGTTTTAACCATTAATCAATGTAGTATACTACAAAGAGATCAGACTAGAATGATGAATAAAAATAAAGATGAAATAATTAGGATCTTCTATTTTGGGGGAGGGGTATGTGTATATGTAAGATAAAATATTAAATGGACTTAAAAAATGTCTCTCATGATCATCTTGATATGCTATATTTTGTATTTTAAAAAATGCTGCTAAATTCTCTCTTTAAAATATAGAAAGTTTTTGGTAGAAATGTGTATTAAATAAATACTGGTAGTTTTCTAGTATATTAGCATTTTTAAAAAAATATATTGGTTCTAGGTATCTATCAAGGAGAGGTTTTTAAAATTTTTTTATTTTAGCTATCTTTAAAACTATGATCAAAGGATTATAGATTAGAACTGGAAAGTACTTCACAAGTCATCTGGTCCAACTCACTCATTTTACAGATGAGGAAATTAGTGCCCACTAGCAAGCAGTGTATGATGGGGATTTGAAACAATCTCATCTAGCTTCAGAAGGCAGCTAGGTGGTACAGTGTTTAAAGCACCAGGCCTGAAGTCAAGAAGAACTGAATTCAAATTTTCCTTCAGATATTAGCTGTGTGATCTTGTGTAAGTCACTTAACCTTGTTTGCCTTAGTTTTTCTCTTATGTAAAATGAGCTGGAGAAAAAAATAGTAAACCACTCTAGTATCTTTACCAAAAAAAGCCTTAATGAGATCACAAAGAGTTAGAAATGACTAAAAAACTGCACAACTCTGTCTTCAAAACCTGTGTTAATTTCCACTGTACCGTTACGACTTCAAAGATTACTTAAGTGAAATACTACATTTTGAGAGCTCTATCAAGGAGACAGTTCTTTTTGTTAGTTGAGTATTTGCTTATTAGAATACGTCTATTTTTTCATCTCTTGAATATATAAAGATTTCCCAAGAAGTCAAATGTCTGTTTTATAGAGATTTGAGACTTACTTGGCTTCATAGTGAACTGTTTTGGATATAACTTTATGTCTTTGTATCATCAGAAATCCTCCCTGTGGCACAAAAAGGACTGTTTTAATTAGAAAATATTGTTGCCACAGGGAGGTAGAAGATCTTCATGAAAAATTGGGGATCTGAAAAGGAGCCCCTTACCCCAGGATAACCTGAAGGTGAAACTTGAGTGAGCCAGAAAGAAGACAGTGCTGGTATGTTGGTTTATAAATTATTTAGATCTCTTTAATTTAACTTTCAGTTAAAATCTTGAAAGTAAATTAGCTATGTGTCTAATTTTGTTTAAATGGTGGCGATGGTGATGATAACTTTTAAAGGTAGGCAAAAGCAAATAGTAATACAGCAGTATTATTAATTAAATAAAAAACCCCTGAAAACTTTACTCCTTAAAAAGTTTGAAGGCTTAAATTTTCTCCTTCATTTCTAATTTCTTTTTATAGATAAAGCCTCAGGCTATTTCTTGCCTGCGGATGAGAGCTATTTACTACTATATATCTTCACCTTTTTTTTTTTTTCCCATCTCTACTATTTCTGCTTCTAGACTTCTTGTTTTATTAACTTGAAATTATTTCCTTTTGACTCTAGCACATTTCAAAACTGAGCCTACTTGCAAAATTCCTTCTAATGAACTGAAATGTTTGGATAGTGCTCATTAAGTTCATTTACTTCAGACTTTAGAAATATTAGAATTGTAACTAGGTAAGCTGTATAGCAAAACTATTTTGTCCTTTTTATCTGTCAATCATAAAACATTCTTGGAGAACAGATTTACTTAATCTTTTAATAAAGTTTTTATTTTATATCTTATCAGTGGCACTGATTTATCTCTAGGAAAATCTGAATTATTGGGATTAAGATCCTGGTTTGGGAAAATGATGAATTCTAGTTGTGAGATGCACTGTGTACTGAATAAAGTATCTAAATCTTGACAGTATTCCCAAAATAATTTTTTTAAAAAGTAAATTTTTTGATCAGTGTTTAATTTTACAGAAATTGTTTACACTATTTAAGAAACTAGGATTTGAAAACAGTATAAAATTTGGGAGAAAATCCACCTCTTCTAATACAGCACGTTTATTTAAATTAATAAATTTCTTAATTATGTGTTATCTAAATTGAATTTTGGAATTTATAGTCTTTTAGGTTAAAAAAATATGCTTTTAAGTTAGTGTATTACAATATTTTAAGAACTGTCGTTTTTGCTATGTTATGTTATGTTGTGCCATTTCAGCTATGTTCCTTATTAGAAATCAGCATGGCTAAGAAACTGATAGGGTTATAGGGTTTTAAATTTTAAAAACAGCTGAATTTGGATTTTTCAGTTGCAAAATGATTTTTTAAAATGACTGTTGCATGTATCTAATTGTTTATATTGATTGTTGGTTACAGAAAAATGTTGACCAAAAGAAAGATAAAAGTGTTAGGAGCCAAATGAAGATTGGTCAGAAATGAAAACAAAGCACTCATGAAAGTACCCAGTGGGACAGTTAGATTTAACGAAAATGTAATTTACTTTTTTTTTTTTTTTCAGGAAATAGCTTTTATGTAAAGTGAATATATTCCTAAAAAATATTTTATTAAAAGATGTTCTTTTTTTTTTTTTCCTTTTTTGATCAGTTCCCAGGGCATGCTTATTTCTTTAAGAGAATTTTGAAACTGTTCAACTTTCTCTTTTCATATGTATGTTAGGTGGTATCTACCTAATAATGTTATTAACTTTGGTTAGTTGGGGATAGTTTAAAACAAATTACATTTTTTAAAATGGTTTTATCAATTTGAAGTATATAAATAGTTCAATTTAGACTTCAATTTAGACTAATGAGTCATTATCAAATAGAAATACTTCAAGAAACTTATCTAGTATGCATTATAGTTAGCTTATCAATAAGCTTGTTTCATATGTAACAATAAGCTACATAGTATATACAATACATATCAATAATTATATGTATATAAATGATTCCATTCCAAAGTGCTTTTGAAGCATTTGTTCTCTTAAGCTTAAGAATTCTTTCAGTATTTTTATGGTATTAATTTGCTTAGCAAATCATTTTCTCATAAGAGAGTACAGAGATTAATTTAAGCCTAGCTCTTGTAAGAATGATCCTATAATCCATTCTAATGGAGGCTAAACTAATAATATTTTTATTCTTTAATGAATAATGATTATTGTGACTAGCCTAATTTGGACCTCCCCAATATCATTTAAAGATGTCATCAGTGTGTATTAATTACAAATTTTAGTTTATTTAGGTTTAATCCTATGTTTACAGCTACCTAGAATTTTTCATCAGAATAAGATGGAAAATTAAAAAAAAGACTTTATTCTGGGGCCTAGATCTAACAGCATAGAAAGTGTTCTTTCCTTTTCTTTTGTACCATCTTGAATGGGAATTAATATAGGTAAACCTGGAATTGTAGAGTTTTTATGTCAGTTGTCATTTAATATCTTCATCCTTGATTATTCTGTACTTGTTTTTCTATCAAAATAATGAGTCCTTTGAAAAACCGTGAATTATGATTCTTCTTGAGAAGAGGAGGAATAAAAGTAATCTATGTGAGAACAGAAAAATTATTTTTTTCTAATACTAATGACTGTTTTCCCCAATTTTTTGGAGAATGAATATAACTGCCAGCTGTAATTCTTTTAAGTTTCTTCTGATGCTCTGGAAATGGCTTAGGAAATATGATGTGGTGGTATTTAGTAATAAAAGGAAAGATATAGTGGTGATATTTGCACATCCAGAAGAATTCAAAATAAATGCAGTTCACTTTGTTTTTCATGGTTACATTTCATTTTGGTGTTAAAACAACTTAGAACAGTGACTTTCTCAGTGCTGTGCTGAAGCTTGGGGAAGTAAGTATTTTGCACGGATGTGATCGATTCATTTAGATGGCATAGTGGAATATAATGCTAATCTTGGAGTTAGGAAAACCTGAATTCAAATTTTTCTTGAGACATATTATGTTTAACCCTGAGCAAGTCACTTAACTGCTTTGTGCCTCAGTTTCCTTTATCTGTAAAATGAGGGATAATAGTAGTATCTACCTCACAGAGTTTTGTGAGAATCAAAAGAAATTGTATGTATATAAATACACACACACACACACACACACACACACACACACACACACATGCAGGAATACTTTCCAGACTTTAGGTGTTTTATAAATGTCACCTATCTATGGTTCTATATTAGTGTTTTGAATTTATCACAGTAGTTTTTTTCTTCTCTTCATACCATTGAATAAAAACAGTGTCTTTAGTCTATTGTTTACTTTGCTTGATTTAAAAGAGACTTTGACTTGAGTTCTGCCTATTGTATTGTGTAACTACTCTGAACTTCAGTTACCTAAACTATAAAATGGAGATAATAATTTAGCTTAGTTAAATAAACATTTATTAAGTACTTACTATGCATCATATACTATATAAAGGATACTATATAAAGGATACAGATAAGGAAAAAAAAACAATCCTACCTTCCTTGAGCTTAATGGGGTCTGTCAATACACAAAAAAAGGAAGTTGGGGTGAGGGTGGGGCCTTTGAGAGCTGGGGATGGAAAATAGTAGTAACTGTTGCCTCTGCCTTCATCGCATGAGGAATAAGGAAGATAATTTGGATAAAGTGTTTGGTAAATCTTAAATGTCAGCTTTTATTAGTTTATTACGGTCAATCATTGATAAAGTAGGGAAATTGCTCTTTAATATAATCTTGACAAAATGAAATGAAAGTATGGAATAGTTTGGTACTAACTACTAGAATTCAGTAAGCAAAGCACTAGATAGTTTCATGAAATAAAACAATGATTATTTCAGCTGACATGTCTTTGTGTACTACATAAAAATTGTCATTGCTCAACAAATTATATTGGAATTCTTATAATTGGCAGTAGGTAATCTTTATTGAGATCTTTGTGTGTAATTCATTGTTAGAATTTTTATACTGGAGCCCTGATTTGACATGTAGCATAGTCAAACTCACAGTTTGTAAAGCATTTTCTGATAACAATTTTTGCTATGTTTTTATAATGCCAGTGACATAACATATTATAATTTTGCAATTATAATATACATATATACATATTATATACAATTATAAAAGAAAGGGTTTAACTAAAGTACTACCTCCTAGAAACCTTCCATTGCTCTGTTTCTTGTATTGACTTATCTTTGTACTTGCTGTATTCCTCCTAAATAGGACAAATTCTTCCTGAGAATAGGGATTATTATTTTTTTCTTTTTGTCTCCAGTATAATGCCTTTTACAAAGTCAAGTCAGTAGCATTTATTAAACTTATTCTGTGCCAGGGCTTTGTTCTTGAAGTTTTTTTTTTTTTCTTTCAACATGACTTCTTATTGCAAGAATTCAGATTGTTAATAGTCAAATAATAATAACAATAGCTAGCATATGTAAGGGTTACAATACACTTTACTTATTATTATCTTAGTTGATTGTCATAACAATCCTGTGAGGTAGTTCTATTATCCCCATTTTACAGATGAGACAACTGAGACTGAAAAAGGTTCTTCTGCTTTCTCGAGTTACATAGTGGTTTGTCTAAACCTTAAGTCTAGTATTTTATCCAGTGTGGCACTATGTTGCCTTGCACCAAATAAACTTCTTAAGTAAACAATATAGCAAGATTAGTCTATGATATACATATTAGTCCTATACCCTAATTCCAGTGTTAGAAAGATGATCTTCAACTCAATTGCTTAGAACATAATACTGGTGAGGTTGGGGGTTATGGATCTAATATGTCATCTTTGCTTTGTTTCATGGACATGACCTGGGGCCCTTTAACACTCTTGAGTTAGCTGGTTTGCAAAAGTATGCTTTTATAAGAGAATGTAGATAAATCAGCATAATCGATCTTCACCATTTCTGAATAGATTTGTGGCAGAAGTAAGAGTATACTGTTAAACGTAGGTCAATAGCTCCTTCAAAAGACAGCATTATATAATTTACTAAATAAGTCATGAATCCTGGCCTGAAAGAAGGGATAGCTTGCTCTTCTTTAGTGAAGACTCATATAATCGATAATAGATAAATTACCTAGCATTTTTTTGTGGTAGTTTGTCCATGTATAAATCATGTTAGTAATAATTATTTTTGACTGATAGTTGTAATAGGCTTATAAAAACTGCTAATTGTGATATCCCAGTGCCTTATTGTGATACGGAGTTACCCCTAAATATTCAAAAGCTGTGCCAACAGAGCATGATCTCTGACATCTAAGGCAGAAATGTTAAACTTTATTGTATATATCTAGGGATGGACTATATACTACAATCTGAGGCTCAACCTAGCTAATTTCAGACTGACTAAACTCCACTTTAGGATCTTTTATTTTTCCTACTATATCTCTTGAAGATTATTCACTGAGTGATAGAGAGGTCTCATTCTGCATCAATGGAGGAAAGTACCCATGCTGATGAATTCATGGATCCTTGATATATTGAAGTGTAAATTCAAATTTTCTTGATATGAGCTTGACACATTCTAGAGATAAAATTTTTCCTTTAATGTACTATATGAATCTCTCTTTAGTCATTCTTTATGTCAACTTGAAGGCTGCAGTCTTTTACTTATTTTGCTATACTTAAAGGTAATGAGCTTTTCATTCTTGAATCTCATGTTAAATATTTTTAACAGTGACTCTTCCGTAGAGAATGATTGGAAGTGGGGTGAGGAAAGAAGAAGAAGAGGGAAAAAGGGAATCAAACTTTTTGAGTGGTGGAAGCTGAATTTTCAGTCCTTTGACAGCAGTCAAAAATTTTAATTTTTGGTAATAGAAATAACTGATGATTTAAAAATTTATATAGCATCTTACTTTAAAACAAAATAAAAACCTAAATCAAAACCCTCAAGTTATAAATCAAGATTACATGTTGCCATCTCTGCAAAAGGTTTAGTAGGAGCACTTTATTAGGGAATTGACACAGCTATTTCTCACCTATATATTTTGATTTTTGCCTCTTGTTGATAAATTTATGTTTAAGTATATATTTGCTTAAAGAAAAAACAAAACAAAACCCAAGTCTCTGCAAGGATATCTTAACTATCTTAACATTTTTTGGTTCAAACTTTTAACTCTTAGGATTTTAAATAGACTTCCATAAAATGTATGTGATTTTTACTCTTATTCATTGCTTAAATTAATATTTTAATATTAATGGCTTAATTTATGTAAATAAAAACTATCATTTCAGAGTTAAACAATTTGAGAGAAAACAGTAGTATATTGTTTGTGGTAGTCAGTATAATTTATCATATGAATTTCCTTTGGAGGATGAAGTCATTTAATAACATATAAGCAATTTGGCAGCAAATAATACTTATAAGTTCTGAATATTTCTGAAAAGATTAAAAAAAGACAACGGCAGAATAATGTTTTATTTTGTGTTTTTCTTTCCTAACAGAAGTGTTACTATTTTGCTTTCCTATCCTATCACTGCACCAGAGCTGCTTGGACAGCTCTGCATCCTGAAGCAGGAAGCATAGTCCTATGTTTCTTCTCTCCATCTCATCCATCGATCTACATTATTGAGTATATCTATTCTAACTTTCATTGGTCATTTCTGTACAATTTTTAAAAGTTAATTCTTTGTTCTTTTCTTTGCTCCTTATTGATTTATACTGTTTGGCAATGTTGATCTTGATGTTAGGACCATAGGTGCAAATCCTACTTTTGGTGATTACTACATTGGATCTTAGTTGTTTTACCTTATAAATAAGAGGTGGGGTTGGACAGATCCCTTTCAATTCAAAATCTATGACTTAAGATACACCTGTTACCTAAAGACAGATGGATGGATACTGGCCACATTTTCCTTATAATTCTACTTAATATTTTCAGAGTTCTTACTCTCATAGAAGTTTTGGAATTGTTTGGTATTTTCTTTATCATTTGTTTCTTCACAATGAGACATATAATCTATCCTTTAACTATTAAATAGAATCCTTGATAATCACTCAGTGTCAGAACTAATTGGCACTTTTTTTGGTTGTGAATGAAACAGTAAGGAAAAGGATTATATAATTTATGTAAAGTGTGTTACTATGGAGTTCATAGAATCATAGAACTCTAGACCAAATCCTTCATTTTGTAGATGAGGAAACTGAAGCCTAGGAAGGAATTAAGACCTAAGGACTTGTTCAACGTTGATTATCTTTAGGAATTTACTGGTATCTGTAATGAATTATCCTCCACATAATTTAATGTCTTATCAAGATTGTGATTTATTAGAATCAATTCTAATAAAGCACAAATTTGAGCAAACCCCACCAAGCTGGAAAGATATAGTACCAAGTATGTTTAATTTTTGTCTAATCTGGAGAGAGAAACAATCAGATTGGCTGTAGAATGTTGAAGTTTTTGACTTTGCAGATTCTGAAGATAATTTCTTTTAAAGCTAAAGTGATTGTAAATGTCAATGAAGGACCTAGAATAATCCCTACTGATGAAATTACAAATCTTTGAAGTATTTAATCAAGAAAGCTTACTCGAATAATCAATACTTGTTAGGAACTAGTCTTCCCCCCAGCCATCATATTTTTTGATATTTCATAAAGAATTTATAACTTGTAGTTTTATCACTATGGGTAAGTAGATCACAAATTTTTTTGCATTAGACATTTAGTCTGGCATGTAAGAAGTCTGTCTTTACTTTCCACTGAAGATCTACTCCAGAACTGTGGTTTGAAATTGTCTTTAGATTTTTTATAGCGCTTTATTCTAGTTAGGGTACAAACACTGAGAGGTTATAACAGATGGGAAAGGCTTTCAGTGTAGGCTAGTGATGAACTATATTGGGAGTATTCATTTGTTTGACAAATATATGGTGCATACTATATGCAAAGTACCTGTGTAACATGTACAGAAAAAAAAAAGATGTATTTCAAAACTTGGTACTTTGATTAGATCCTTTTGTTTTATTTCCTTGTAGAATAAGAGATATAAAAAAGTTGCCTTGTTCTGTGACTAATTTTTCATTAAAAAAAAAAAAAGGGTTATGTGATCAAATCCTGCTCTTATTTTCTGCTGAATGCTATATTTCAAACACATTTTTATTTGTAGCAAAATTTTTCCAGAGGAAATTAGCTAAGCATTATATTTATATAGTGTACTCAGTACATAGAGAGCATTCATGCATGTACATATGTTACCTCTACCTTAATTAAACACAGAAGGCTTATATATATATATATATATATATATATATATATATACCTCCCCCACATTTATGTATACACTTATATATTGTATATATGTTGGGTATAATGTAGAAATGTGATGTTTTTCTAATTTCCACTTACAAGATTCTTTGTACAAAGAGAAACTCACGTATGTAATTCATACATATAATACATGTCTATGCAAATATGTAGGTATTTATGTGTGATGTATGCCTATATACTTTAAATTCCTATAGATAAATCATGAGTTAAACTTTGAAAGCACTATATTTTAAAAGGAAACTCTGTGTGTGTGTGTGTGTGTGTGTGTGTGTGTGTGTATGTGTGTGTGTATGTGTATCTACCTTTCTAATGCTATTCCCCAGTTTCCACTTCTGAGCACTTATGACTTCCCCATGGCTTGCTTTCTTATTTCTTAAGAGTGATACTTATGAATCTCTTCCAGTGTGCTTATTACTGATTATAAGCCAGATACTTAATTTTTTTTAAAAATGTATTTACTAAGCAGATATAGCAAAGGTAATTCCTCCAAACCTGGAATATACTGTCTCCTTATACATAGAGGATTCCTGAGGACAGTGAACTCAAACTTATAGTACAATGGTTAATGGGGCACAAATGTAGGGAACCTGTGTACTAACTCTTAGCTTCTAGAAATCATTTTCTACTTTTGTGGAGTCCTCAGATTCTGGGTTTCAAGGTTGGGTCTTTGATATATAGATAGATAGATAGATAGATCTCAAGAGTGAGTGAGTGTGTGTGTGTGTGTGTGTGTGTGTGTGTGTGTGTGTGTGTATCTGTGTGTCTGTGTCGTCTAAACTTCTGATGCAAGTGCTGCTTCTGGTCACTGCATCTTTAGGGTGCTACAAGTAGTTGGGAATTCTATATCGTCTGACATTTTGATTCATTAGGCTTTCCTCTGGTTAGTGAAGGATGAGGATATTTACCCCTCTCTGTTTCTACCATCAACCCTCCCTCATCACTCCTCAATTACCTTTCAGAAGTTTTTTGGTGCTGGATTTGTTCACTACTGAGTTGACATCCACCTGTCCCCCATATGATTGATTTTCTTCAAAGTCCTTATCTTCCTTTCAAATTGATTAAGCACTTTTACTTTGGACTCAATTAAGATATCTGAGTTTTCTGTGCTTGATTAGGGTAGAGATAAGAAGAGATAACTTCTTGTTAATGGAAGAAGCTTTATAAATGTTAAACAATATAGGAAAAACAGGTGAATTTATTTTTGTCACCATGGAATTCCTATAGATAAATCATGAGTTAAACCTTGAAAGCCACAATATTTTAAAAACAAATCTAGAGAGACAGAGACAAAGACAGACAGACAGATACACAGCATACACATACACACACAGATAGAGAGATTGGACTTTAATGCAACATTAAGGAAGCTAGGGAAGCCAAAGTCAGAGAGTTGTGGAGGGAGAAAATTTCAGATGTGGGGGATAGCTAGTGGAAATGGCAAGGATCAAGAGATGAAGTGTCTTGTAATGAAAAATGGCAAGGAAGACTACTGCTTCTAGATGGCAGGGAATTTGGAGTTAAGAAAGGGTTAAAATAACTGGAAAGATAGGAGAGGGAAAGGAGTTTAAGTTTCAGGGAATTTTATATTTGATCCTCGACCCAATAGCCAATGGATTTTGATGAATTGGGGGGTTTTTGGACTATTGTGATAACCTTTTAGTTCTCCCTGCCCCAAGTCTCCTCCCTCCTATTGAAATGCATCTTCCTAAAACAGATCTGGCCATACTTTTTTTTTATTCAGTAAACTCCGGAAGTTTCCCTATTATCCCCAGGATCAAATTTTCTGTTTTTAATATCAAGCCTTTCACAGCCTGGCTCCCATCTGCCTTTTCTTTGATCGCACCACATATTTTGTGATCGCCTCATTCTAGCTTCCATGTTGTTGTTCACTCTAGACCTTCTATCTTCAGACACTGGGCATTTTTGCTGACTGTCCCTCATGTCTGGGATGCTCTTGCTCTTTACCCCTGCTTTTTGGCTTCCTTCAAATGCCAGCTAAGATCCTAACTAACAAGAGAAGCCTTTCCTGATTCCCCTTAATACCAGGGCCTTCTTTAAAATGATTATCTCTAATTTAGCATATACATATGCATCATCATGTATATTCATGCCTCATATATATCATGTATATATATGTGTGATGAATTGGAGATTTAATGTGATAAATTAGAGATAATTGAAAGAAGGCATTGATGCTAATCTATATGCATATATAATTCATAATTACATATACATATAATACCCAAACATCCCTACACATACACACACATATATACATATAACACACATAACATACATACACATCTCGTTTATATGTAATCATTTTTGCTGGAGATAGACCTTGTTCTTAAGGCGCTCACAGTCCAATAGAGGATTTTCATGTTCTTTTCCACATAAAACTGTGAGCTCCTTGAAGTTAGGGATTGTCTTTTTTTCCTTTCTTGGCATTCTTGGCACTTAGCACAGTACCTAGCATATAGTAAACATTTAATAAATGTTTACTGACTGAATAGTGTTGTATGACAAAAAGATCATAAGCAGTGATTGAATATTGGTATTTTTAAAAAATAGCTGTCTGGAGTTTATATTCTAATAGGGGAAGACATCCTATAGAGGAATATTCAAAGAGGGATCAAGGAAGGTGTGCATTCCATCACGGTATAGAAATGCAGTGAAAAGATGTGAAGGCTTGGGCCAAGTGAGGTCACCTCTGAGAGTCTAGGAACTTAAGGTAGAATCCAGACTTCTAGTAGGAGGGAGAAGATGGTGATTGTCTGAGAAAAGAAAGCATGCTTAGAAAATGGCAAGGAATTTGAGGACCACTTCATGCCTTTTGAGATTGTGAGATTTTACTTTTTAATAGCTGATGGAGATACAGGAAGAGCAGGAGGAAGACTGGATGAGTAATTGGAAATTTTTGGAGCCAATTTTCTTCCTATTCTAGGCCCAATCCATACATTCGCATGTGCACACAGACCTCATGCATGCACAAGTTTTAAATAGTAGTTCATCCACCTCAGTATTTAATTGTAATATTCATGTTACGAGGAGAGGCTCATTGTGAGGTTATTCACCAGTATGTGTAAAAACTATTTGACGTTTCCACCACCAGTTCTAGCCTTCAGGGCCTGGCTACAGTAGCATGAAATTGTAGATGTTGAAATATAATAATAGTTAATATGTCTTTGAATTTGTTAATTTCTTTTTTCAAGCTACTAAAAGAAATTTGCTGTCATTTTTCTCTCCTACAACAAACCTGTTTTATTTTAGATAGGGAACAGAACTAGTATGATTTCTCTATGTATGAAGGTCATAGTATCAGAAGGCTAAGTGACTCAATATTATAGAAAAATCAGGAGGTACCCAGGGAAAGAAACACATCATTTGTGTTTGATGAATTTGATGAATGTTAGGTTTTTGTCTTAGGATCCAACTAGCTTTTTGCTATTTTCCCATGTTCCCTGAATAGAAAACAGGATGTGTCTTCTTTAATTTGTTAAATAAACAAAACCATGGTATTTAAAAAGCATTAGTGTAATTATTGTGTATTAATAGAAGAAAACACTAGATTTTCAGAAGTACTATCTAAGTATTTAGTGGTAGCATATGGAATATATAATTTGTTCCACAGAACTTTCATTAGATAATATATATTCTTCAGACATAAATTTGTGCTGTTCTCAGTTTAGGAAAGATCACTTTGAAAAATTTAATATGTATAAGAAAAACTATCCTTATTGTAGTTGTAAAAATATTTTAATATGATAATATCCTGAATTTGAATTCTTTTCATTACTATCTTAAGAAATGAAGTGGAGAAAATTCGGTTGAAAAGATAGGATTAGGAATGAAAATCTGTACTTCCCTGAGTTATTCAAATTACCCAAGTAGTGGTAGTGGTAATGGACAGTTATTTCAGTCTTGTCTGACTTCTTTTGGGATTTTCTTGGCAAAGATAATAAAGTTGTTTGCTACTTTCTTCTCCTGCTCTTTAAAATTATTGCTTATTAGTTCTCAACATTTACTTTTATAAAATTTTGATTTCCCAATTTTTCTCTATTCTTCCCTGCCTTCCTTCCTTCCCAAAACAGTAAGCAGTTTGATATACATTATACATATACAATAATATTATAATATTTCCATATTAGTCATGTTGTCAACAATCAATCAGAACAAAAGGGAAAAACCCAGAGAAAGAAAATAACAACAAAAAAAGTAAAAATAGGATGCTTCAATCTGTATTCAGACTCCATAGTTCTTTCTCTGAATATGAATAGCATTTTCCATCATGAATCTTTTGGAATTGACTTGAATCATTATATTCTTGAGAAGAGCTAAATTTATCAAAGTTGATCGTCATTTAATCTTATTGTTTCTATGTACAGTGTTTTCTTGCTTCTATTCACTTCGCATCAGTTCATGTAAGTTTTTCCAGGTTTTTCTGAAATCTGCCTGCTCTTCATTTATTACAGAACAGTAGCACTCCATTCCATTCATATATCACAGCTTTTTCAGCCATTCCCCAATTGATGGGCATCTCCTCAATTTCCAGTTCCTTGCTACCACAAAAAGAACTGTTATAAACATTTTTTTATATGTGGGCCCTCTATTTTTTATGATCTCTTTGGGATATAAACCTAGTAATGTTATTGCTGGGTCAAAGGATATGCACAGTCTTATATCCCTTTGGGCATAGGTCTAAATAACTCACCAGAATGGTTGCGTCAGTTCAGAACTCCCTAACAATGCATTAATGTTCTAATTTTCCCAAATCCTTTCCAACATTGATCATTTTTTTCTGTCATATTAGCCAGTCTGCAGGTGCGAGGTGGTATTCCAGAGTTGTTTTAATTTGAATTTCTCTTAATAGTGATTTTACTTTTTTCATATGACTATATAGATGGCTTTAATTTTTTTCATCCAAAAACTGCCTGTTCATATCCATTGACTATCAATTGGGTAATGACCCGTATTCTTTAAAGTTTGACTCAATTCTCTGTATATTTTAGAAATGAGGCCATTATCAGAAACTGTAGGTGTAAAAATTGTTTCCCAAATTTTTGCTTCCCTTCTAATCTTGGTTGCACTGATTTTGTTTGTGCAAAGCCTTTTTGATTTAATGTAATCAGAATTATTATCCATCTTGCATTTCATGATATTCTCTTTTGCTGTTTGGTCCTAAATTTTTTCTTCAACCTAGGACTATAGGAATACAATTACAAAACACTTTACACACAAATAACATCAGATCTAAATAATTGGAAAAAGATCAAGTGATCACAGATAAGCCAAGCTAATACAATAAAAATGACATTCTCCTAAAATTAAATTATTTTTTCAGGGCCACATACCAATCAGATTGCCAAAAATTATTTTATAGAGCTAGAACATTTGTTTTTAAAGGCTTGAACATTGAATGGGTGAAGGAAAGTAATAGGAGATTAATATATATTTCAGATTGGGAAAGGAAGATAGGATAATATTAGATTTTGGAGAACCTTTACTTATAGGCAGTTGATTTTCTTTGTTATATTATAGGCAAGTGGTTGACGATGAAAGATATTGAACATCTAGCATATGATTGGAGAGCAATAACTTGTGGGATAAGACAAGACATTGTAACAGTTGTATTTCCACTTCCATTGTTTATTCTTTACTATCCTTGTTTATTCTTTCAGTCCTGCAGTTCATCAAAACAGTATGTAAGTCTCTGATAGTTAAACTACTCCCCTTCTCATCCCCCCCACAAAAAAAGGGCTTTTAAAGACAAAATATATGATTGCTTTTTCCTCAAGAAAAGATGTTTGTTGGTAGTACAGACTTAAATATAAAAAATAGGACAGCTCATTTCTAGAAAGTGATACTCTATTCCATAATCCTTGTTAATAAAGAGGGTTTAATGAGTGGTAAAAGATGGAAAAACTTTTTGCTATTGTTTTCCTGGAAATATAAGTGCTGGCAATACAAAAAAATAGCAAAAACAATCCCTGCCCTCAAAAGATTTCTCATTCTAAATGGGGAAACAACATACAAACAATGTATAAATACAGTTTACATATATACATTGTATATGTATATAGAAGACACTAAGGGAAAACACTAAGATTTAAGGAGGATTGGAAAGATCTTGTAGGTAGTAGAATTTTAGTTGAGACTTAAGGAAGCCAGGAGGTGGAGCTGAGGAGAGAGAATTTCATATAGGGAGAACAGCCTTTGAAAATGCCCAGTGAGTTGGAAGATGGAATGTCTTATCTGAGAAATAGTAAGGAGGCCATTATCACTGGGTCATAGTGTAGCCAATAGCTGATTTTTTTTTTTTCCTTTGGGGAGTAGGTAATGGAGGATTTGTTCTCATCCTTTCTGAATCAACTACCATGAAAGATCAGTTAATGATCATGTCAGCTACTAATATCAACAAAACTTTATGACATCTTGAGACATCCGGAATATCAAAATTTAATGTCAGTCAAATACAAAATTCAACTCTGTTTTCCTTTTTTAGTTTGATAAGATCATCTTTTATTTCTAAGTCTGGGAAACTTTATAGAACATTTGAAATTATTTATCTTAATTCTAAATATGGTTTGTATATACTTCAACCACCAGGCATTCATTTGAAACTCCTTTTAAGAACATAGTTTTTCTAAGGTTAAACATGGGAGAGATATTCCTTTAAGAATTTTTGGAGGATGAGTTAGTAAGCATTTTTCAATTTGAATATAAAAACTTTAACAAATTGATGGTAAACATGTGAGAAAATGTTTGTAACACCTCTTTTTTATTTTCAAAATATATGCATAGTTTTCAAAAGTCACCCTTGCAAAATCCTGTATTCCAAATTTTTTTCTTCTTCCTTTTCCCCTCATCCTCTCCCCTAAATGGCAAGTAATCCAATATATGTTAAACATGCGTAATTCTTCTATACATATGTACACAGTTATCATATAGCTCTTTTTTTAGTGACAAGAAATTAGAAATTGAGTAAAAACCTGAATGGTTGAACAAGTTATGATATGAATGTAATGGAATATTATTGTTCTATAAGAAATGATGAGCAGGCGGATTTCAGAAAAGCTTGGAAAGACATGAACTGATGCTGAGTGAAATGAACAAAATCAGAACATTGTACACAGTAACAGCAAAATTATGTGATGATCAGCTATGATAGTCTTAACTCTTCTCAGCAATGTGCTGATCCAAGACAATTGCAGTAGACTTTGGAACAATTGCAGTAGACTTTGGATGGAAAATACCATCTGCATCCAGAGAAAGAACTGTGGAGACAGAATGTGGATCCAAGGATAGTATTTTCACCGTTGTTTGTTTGCTTTTTCTTCTGGCTTTTTTTCCCCCTTCTGTCCTGATTTTTCTTATACAGTATGACAAATATGAAAATGTTTAAAACATTTGTACATGTATGACCTATATCAGATTGCTTGTTGTCTTGAGGAAGGGGAGGGGAGAGAAATTTGGAACAAAATCTTACAGAAATGAATGTTGAAAGCTATCTTGACATGCATTTGGAAGGTTAAAATATTTTTTTTTAATTGGAATATAAAAAAATTTCAGTACAGTGAAAGAATATGATATTCCCTGAAAGTTTACTGACTTGGATTGACTTTAAGCCCTATTGTATTTTAATTAAAAATAGATTTAGTTGTGACACTTTCATTATAAAAAGTAGAACCTCTCCAGCACTCATCCTTATTGTAAAACTTGAAAGTAATGGAGACAATAAAATATTTAAGATATGCCTTGAGTGGTGTATCTTAAACATTTTAGAACAATAACAGTGACAAAATAAATAACCCAAGTCTTTTGAATTAATGTTTATGTACAGCTTTTAAATATCATTTTTAGCAACTAGTAGACATAGATCATTTTAGCTAGTTTTTGCAGTAAACCTTATATATATGGGCACTTAGAAAAAAAAGAAAAAACAATAATTGATCCAGTAATATTCCATGAATGATTGTTTAAAATGGCAACATAAATATTTTCCCCAACTAAAAATTAGAAAAAAGAAACATGCTCAGGAACAACTTGACTTACAGATAATTCCTACTAAGATGGAGAAATCTTATGAAGCAGAAGAAAGCAAATCAATGGTATTCATAGGATTCTCATAAGTTAAGACTATATATTAGGTGAAATCACTTTACTGTCATATCCTTTGGGTATTTAATTAAAATTTCTTGGATTGTAGTCCAAGTTCAATCTACTGGATATCATTCATTCAACAGCAGACCTTTATTGAGAACCTGTTTATATTTAAAATTTCAAAAATGAGATAATCCTTGCCTCTTTAGTACCTTACAAACTTTTTTAAAAGGAAAAACTTATCTTTTGTCTTAGTCGTTTCCCTTTAATTTATCTCCAGATCCTTTTTTGTAATAACAGAAGCAAATATTAAGTAAAAGCCACTAACATAGCAACCCTTTAATAGTATCCATTTAACATGTACAGTTTTTATTATTTCTCTCTCTTCATAGGAGGAACATTCTATAAATAGTCCATAGCATTTCTATGACAGAGATTGTTCATTACAGTTTTAAGACTTTAAATACTTTTTCTTGTTATCTTTTATGGTATTATAGACATGAGTATTTTCTTCATTCATCTTTCTTTAGTATGAATAAGTTATGTAAATCCTCCCTTTTTTGGGGAAATCCTCGTATTGTTGATTTAAAGCACAGTAATATTGGCAGTAGTAATGGTTTGTCCAGCTATTCCCCAGTTGATGGACACTCATTTTGTTAAGAGCTTGATCAAGATCTCTGAAGAGCCTTCTTTGCTCAGCAAAAAATCAAATGTTTAGGAAGAGTTGACAAAGTTACAGAGTTAGAGACTTGAGAAAAAGTATCTTTTATAATCTGATTCACTGTAACAGACCAAGGCACTGTTACTATGGGTTATCTTCTAGGATATGAAAATAGCTTTGATGTAAAAAACTTCACTGCAAGTGTAATGGCACAAAGGGAAATTTGCCTGAATATAGTTATTAAAAATAAAAATTAAAGTATTGAGGAAACTCTTTTAAGTATTATCAAGACTTTTTAATGTAGAATCATATTATTTGGAAGCTGGAAGGATTGTAAAAGTCTAGTAATTTCAACCACTCTTTTCAGTATTAATTTCCAACAGTTGTTACTGAATAGGATATTTCCACAAGAAAGAATGTGGAAATTTTACATAGGGTTTAAATGTACAAATAAAAGATCATCTTCATTTGCTTTTTCTGGTCATTTCTCTTGGACAGTTACAGAATCAAAAAACACTGCCTCTCTGGCAGACCTGATAGAAATGAAGACTGAGTGAATTAAATAAAGGGCATGATTTCATGTAGATCTGTGCTAAGTATTATGAAAGAGTGAGTAAGGCCCAGTTTCCCAGCTATCCTAAAATACAGGGATTGATTCATTCCATTGTTTGTGCATTCTATACATTTATATAATAGTAAGAAACAAATGACTGATAAATTATATATGTTGGGGACCAATCTCAAATTGACACTTTCTCACACACAGAACAAATGTAGAATTGACCAATGTCACTATTTTTACTTATAAAACAAACTACATGAAAACTCCAGGTCATGATTAGAAGTTCACATTAGTTGTAAATTATCTAAAACCAGAAAGTATTGTTGGTATTTGCTCTTCCTACCCCTTTCAGTTTATCACTTTCTATCTTCATCAATCAGTGCTTTTTAATATTGATTAAACAGAAATCAAAACAATGTTAGTGTAGTTTTTGTTCCATATTTGGTAGATATACTAATATATATAAGTAGATTCAGATATATAATAGTACATTTTAGATCTGTGTGTGTGTAGAAAGGAGAAATGGATGGAAATGTTAAATTCAATGTAATTCTGCATTGACTTGAAGTGTATGTCTAAAGGCATTTGAGATCTTCATGACAATCAAATCTATCGTTATAAATTGGTTCGGTACTAAGGTAAACAGCTGAACTCAATTTTTTGTGGGCTGTATGTGTAGAATGAGATAAGTCAGGTTTAAAAAGTACATCTCATTGAAGTTTGGCCAAACTCTCCAGACAAAAACAATCCGATTTCTTTAGTATATCAATCATATTAAACGGATTATTGCCAGGTCTCTATTGTGTGGTCAGGCTGCTTTCCCCTTTCATGTACTTAGTGATGTTTTGTGGCTTGTGTAAATTTTAAAAGCTTTTATGTCTGCTACCAGTGTCCCATTTTCAAAGCCTAGTATCGGTTGCAACTTTGAGAAAAGTTAATATTTTTCTGCTTTAAATTGTCTTGATTTCTCGATTTTAGACATTAATTTAGTAGCATTGAATTGTATGCTTATATATATATATATATATATGCTAATACATACTAACATATATAATTAAGTTCTATACTAACTTATGTCAAGTGCTTCTAGGGACCTTTTGTCCTTAAGGAGAGAATGTTGAGTCCAAGTGCGTCATCATTCACAGATTTGTTTCTGAGCCAGTTATTAATTAGAAAGGCCTTAGATTCTGACAGGTTGGGGAATGATTTCATTCGGGACATTGGTCAGTGTCACTGACTCCTCCACATTAAGTTCCTGACAGTTTTTTTTGTTTTAAACTAGCGGAGAGGAGTTTTTTGAGGAGAAGAAGCACTTTTCCTTCCCGACAAAGTTGTGAGACGGTGATTTGGTGGGCATGCCCATGCTGGCTTCCCGTTTTCATCACCTGCAGGAGGCGGCACGGGGATGCCAGACCAGGTCCAGCAGGCTCGTCCCTTCCCCGGCTTCAGGAAGCGCCGAGGCTGGAGGGAGAGTGCTCCCCGCCCTGCGGGACCTGGGCAGTTAGAGGCAGTTCTCGGAGCCTCGTCCCATCTGGGCGGCCCCGTAACTGTCCCCGGTCGGGGAGAGATTCCTTAGCCTCAGGTGTCAAAGTCTCCTCCCCCGGCTGCGGGTGGTGGAGCGGCCGTGCGCGAATGTCGGGGACTTCCTGTCTGGGCTGCAGGGCGGAAGGATCGCGTTGCGAGTCGAGCCGCCGCTGCAGCCCCTACCGTTAGGTGCTGGGCTTTCTCGCCGGGCGGACGCCTGGGAGCTGGGCCGGTTCCGCGGCTTCCTGTGGGGAGGACGCGCAAGGATCCCTGTGTGTGTGTGTATGTATGTGTGTGTGCAAGTGTGTGTGCGTGTGCGCCTCTGACTGCTGGTTCCGCCTCCTCCCCCGCCGCCGCCGCTGCTCCCAGCGTTAAGTCAATGTGAAGCAGCAGCAGCAGCTCCAGCCCCGGGATAAACATGGCGACTTCTCTGCATGAGGGGCCCACCAACCAGCTGGATCTGCTCATCCGGGCCGGTAAGGACCAGGCAACTTGTGCTAGTGTGCACGGGTGCAGGCAGCGGCGGCGTGTGAAAGGGGCGGGAGGCAGCTCTCCCGCGGCGACGGCGGTCGGTGCAGGCAGCAGCGGGGAGGCGCTGGGAGGTCGGGCTGGAGAGGGAGCACTGAATGAAGTAATGGAGGCGACGAATCAGGAAGTGATCACCTTGGCAAATAACCTGCCCGGCCCCGAAAGCCGGGGCTCCGGGGCCGCCCTCGGCAGCAGCGCCGCTGCCTCCCGGGCCCGGCGCCGGCAGCCGGTGCAAGAGAACGTGCGCCGCGCTCAAGTTGGCCACTCCGGGCGGGAGAGTTTGCGCTTCGCCTCAGTTGCTGAGGAACCAGGAAGTGGGCGAGGGAGCGAGGCGGCGAGCGCGGCTGTTGTCTCGGCTGCGCTGCCACGCTGTCTGGCCGGAGAGGCCGCGGCTGGCCCGGGGGAGGGGGCTCTGGGGCTCGGCGCCCCCCCCTCGGCGCCCCCTCCCCGCGCCTCCTGTGGAAAAGCAGCGAAGCGGCCGAGGGTACCCGCCAAAACAGCTCCCCGCCCCCTCGCACCTGGTGCACTTTCAGGAGTAACGGTCCCGCCAGGGTCACGGTGGGAGGGAGGCAACCGAACGGGCTACCCCTGCCCGGGCCCGAGACTCTGAACCCAACCCTGCCACTTGAAGGGCAGGAGGAAACCGAACGCAGCCCCCTCCCCTCGCGGGCACTGGGGGGGGCTATTTGTGCCGTGGGAGGTGGGGGGATGTCTGGAGCAGTGGGGCGGGGACGCCTCAAAGGGTACACTTTGCCTTATTTTGAACGTGAGTAGCCTCAGAGTGGGCACCAGCAGGGTTGGCGGGCGGGCAGGAGGCAGCCTCGGCCCTGGGGAAGTCTCAGCACGGTGTCGCCCCCTTTCCCCTCCCCCCCAAACCTCCCACCATAGCGGAAGCGCAGCAGAGAGGACAGAATCGGTGAGATTGACAAGGCTTCCGTTCCAATCCCCTCTCGGGGATGTTCCAAATAAGAACGTTGATTTCTGGGGGCGGGTCTTCTGGCCAGCCCTGGACCAATGGAGATTGGGCGGGAGTAAAGCTGACAATGTACGCATGGAATTGGAGGGAAGAGGAGTGTAAACACGGAAGTGGCCGCAAGGGTGGGGGATGTGCTGCACCGCTGCTGCAGCGGAAGGGCACGGACTTCAGTTGGAGAGAAAAGCTCCAATAACGCCCACATCGGCCCTGGGGCTTCTTGCTGGGGGATCCGAGCCCGTGGGCTTTCCGTAGTTCGTACCTGCTACTCTAGGATTGGAGAACCATTAATCTCCAATCTTCCCAATCCTATTAAGTATCTCTGTTGATTAGAATAGGAAGATTAGAAAGGTACACACGACACTAGTGTAACTGAGATCTTGCTCCAGGTTTTCTTCCTGGTATTAATGGTCAAAGGAAATAAAACAATGCTTCATTTAAGCACACTGCTAAGTTTTGATGTTCCTGTAGATCCACGAGTACACGTCCATTTGTGGGTCTCAGCTTTAGCCAGACGAAATTCGGCACGGACACCTCCGATTGGCGGTGCCTTGGAGAGTGCTGGTTTGGAGGAGCTGTGGGGCTTGCCCTCCCCCGGACCGCTGACCTTGGCCATGCCACCCAATTCCTCCTTGCCTCAGTTTCCTTGGCACAAGGAAGAACGTGGGCTCTGTGACCTGCGATTCCTCAAAGCATTGAATCTGATACTCCGAAATAATATGGTAGTAAGATTTATGGCACTTTTCAAAGCTTTCAGGAACCACTATTAGGTTATTTTTAAACATCTGGACAGGTGAGTAATGATTATGGATAGTGATATGACCTTCTTGAGGGAAGTTTAGTAAGATTATCTTTTTAGAAAAAACATTTTTTAGTTTTACTGGGGAAATGTCCCAGGTCTTAGTAAATGTCAGGTCACATTGATAACCATTCTTTTCTTTGTCTGCCAACTACATAGTTTTTAATTTTCAGTGTGGTAGTTTGTGTGTGTGTGTTTTAACTTTATGTTCCTAGTGGTAGTGTAATATTTAAAATTTTGGTATGAGAATGTTATCTCTTTGTGTGTGAAATCTTTTTAATTCCAATATTAATTTTTTGCAGAAGTTGCATCTTACTCACTAGATTGGGAAGGTAGGCGGGACAAGTTGCCATAAACAACTGAGTTTCTAAAGCCAGTAAAAGTTTGACTTCACAAGCTTTGGGGAATGAAACAGGTGGCCAAATTTGGCATGTAAATGTTTTGTTTGGAATGGAAGGGGTGGTGGAAAATGCTGAGCATTAGGTCTAATAAGTTTGAAATCACAAAAGACGTTTTTAGTAGGAGATGTAAGAAGTAGCTCTATTGTATTTCACTATTAAGTAAAAGTATCATAATTGCTTTTCAGGATTGTAATATTTTACAAAGAAAGGGATTATGTGAAATGATTTTTCAAATTATTTCCTTAATGATTGCTCCTTGTAATCTGAGTGAGTTAGGTCACTTTATGCTTCCTATTTTAAGAAGAAACTTGAGACAGGTTTACTAATTTGCTCAAGGTTAATTACATAAATTTAGTGAATTAAAATTTGGAAAGGCAGGGTGGCCTATAGCTCAGATTTAAGACCATAATTCTACATTCTTGTTTTAATCATTGATTTATCTTGTGATTCTGAGAATCACTTTGTTTTAATTTTGCTTGTCAAACGGGGAGAAAAGAGCAACAGAAGTTCTGGCCTGCAGTCAGTTTCCTCATTTACATTCCCCATACCAATGAAATCACAGGTCTATTATTTACTAGATGTTATTTCCTAGAAAATAGTTAAAGTATTAAAAAGAAAAATGATCTTTATTCTATGGAAAGAGAGCCAACTGGCATATTCTGCCCTTGATGCTTTTAGCAGTTCAAAAATGGAGGTGAAGGACTTAACACATGATTTTTAAAAAGCTGTGCAGGCAAATATAGTAATTGCCAGAGTGTATTAGGGGTTTGGATGGAGAAGAAATTCTATTGGTGTTGATTTAGGAAGCTTTTTGGAGGAGGACCAGAATATTACCACTATATGCCAGGGTACCTGTGCCTTTTTTATTAAAACAAATATTTTAATTTGGTGCATTTGTCTTAAGAATAAGGAACATCTGAATCCTTAAAATAGTGGGCTATTCATCTGGTTAGACAGCTCTTTTAAATAATTTAATTATAGTAAATGTATTATTAATTTAATAATCAACACATTATACTTTAAATAATTGAAGATTTTCAAAGCATATTCCTCACAGTAACCCCCTGCTGTCACTGTCCATGGCAATGAAGCTAGCAAGTGGCTTAAGTGGGAATCTTTTAGTTTTAGTTTTCTTAATTCTTTTAAGTTTTTTACTCTGTAAAAGCTGGTTTACATTCAGACCTAGACTGTTACCAGTATGGTCTAGTAGAGAGAATAAACTTAGGTTAAAAAAAGTTAAGTTAAAAAAGTAGACAAATTTGTAGGAAATGTTTAGGAAAATGTTGGTGTAAAACAAGAGGAAATGACATTGATCTTAAAATTTTACTTCATGAATGTATTAAATCATTTGCCCTTCAGTAATCTTGTTAAGCAAGCTTGTATCTAGTGAATTAAAGAGGAAAGTGGCAACAGTGTAACTCATGTTAGAGTAGATTAGCCAATCATGCTATCTTGGACTAAAATCTCTTTTAAGTTGCAAGTTATTTGGGGGATAGGGTGAGGAGGAATGTCTAAATTACCTTTTTGCATAATTTAAGTTGTACTTAGCCTGTGTTGCATACAACTCAAATATTGGAAAGCTGCAAATGAATATTTATGGGAAAGTTGTATCTTGTTGCAAAATTTTGTTTTCTTTTTCAAAAATTGGATACTATAATTCCTAATAGTAGCAGCTTGTTAAAGTGGATATAGATAGCTGGCTTCAGAGTCAGGACTATGAAGGTTCAAGTTCCATCTTTGACACTTATCAGGGGGTCTAAGAACCTCCCTCCCCCCAGGCAACTCAAAAACTATAATCAGTTATAACTTTGGTAGAGGAAGTTCTTCACCTGGAGTTATCTAAAATCTGAGATAAAATCACATCTGGTTTAAGAAAAAGCACAAAAAAATCCACTGTAGTGTCCCCAGCAAAAGATGCCTCTGTGATAAGCAAAGTTTTCCAGTCCTTCATTCACATACAGGCCCAAGGTAGCAAGCAAGCAAGCAGCGGAATTGGGAGTGAGAGTCCTTTGGTCTCAAATCTAATAGTCCTCTCCTAAACCCTGTCCTTTAGATTGATCCACATTGAATTTTAATTGTTATTCTGAGTCAAACAGTAATCATAATCTTGAAACGGGTTTTATATATTATAGAGGAAAATAGTTACTCAATTTTTATTTGCTGAGCAAAAACTGATTTTGAAAATTGACTGTAGCATTTAACTTTTCAATCTGCTATTAGGATAGTTGATTCAGGGCATTAAAGGCTAAACTATTGTAAATAAGGGATTGCTGTTGAATAATGACCTTGTAAATGTTTATTCTCTTGCTGATTAAAGGCACAGTAATTAGTGAAATTTTTTTTCACTCTTTTATTGCCCTCTAAATAAACTTTTAGTTTTGCTCCAACAACATTGTTATGAACTAGATTATTGCTGGGATTCTCTTCCCTAAAGTATGCCTTTTGTCAGACTGAATGACCAAGTTTGGTGTTTTCTGACAGCTGTTGAGTGAGAGAGAGAGCTTGGAATAATCTACCATATAACTCTCTTGGACTAGAAAGAAATGGAACATGGGTATGCAATAGAGAATGCATAGGGACACAAGCAACTTTTTTTTTGTTAATAAAACTTTCCCTTTTCTGAATCTGTTCCCTCACACCTGTTCCTTGTTCTGTCCCTGTTCTATCCGGCCCTTTGGAGTACTGGCAATAGCAACTAGGAGAGACTAAAAAAGAGTTGCCTGAATTCTAGTCTTTATCTTTAGCTCTGAACAGGAGCCAGCCTACATTGGTAAAGGAAATTTCCCTCACTGGAGATTTCTTATGCCATGGTAATCTTAAGTTTTTAGCGGGAGACTTCCAGGCATATTTCTAAAAAATATTGACCAATAAATCAAGTTTTTAAAAGAAAGATAAAATTTGATTTTTGACTTAAGCATTTTGTAAAAAATATAGCACACCATTATGATCACACTAGTAAGTTCAAACTTAATGATATTTATTGAACTACTGATATGGATAAAACACCATAGTCGATAAATATCAAAGTAATTCTTAAATATTTTTAGAGACACTAAATTTTTGTTTCTTTGGTGATCAATCACAACACCAAATGGTGTTCCATTTGGATTAGTCGGTAGGTTTTAAGTTTTCTTTATTGATGCCTTTCCTTAGACACATTCATTTACATATATATCCCTCTGCTACCCTTATACATATAATTGTCTCTTATAACAGATTTAAAAGCCATGTTTTTGTAGATAAAAGAGAGGGAGAGGCAGAGGACCTGGGCTTCAGTCCCAGGCTTTTCCACTTACATTCTATAGGATTCAGGCTAATTTATTTAATGTTTCTGGGCTTCAGGTTTCTGAGTTGTAAAATGAAGGAAGTTAGACCAAATGAACTCTTGAGCTTTCTTCCAGCACTAAATTTATGATTATAAACTTGGGATGGAGAGATTTTGAAATAGTTATTAAGTAGTCCTTAGTGTTTTTCTTGGTGTGAGTTGGACTGCTCCTATCATTGCAAATGTCAGCCTTTCCCTTTTTGTCCTGTTTTTTTATTCTCTCTCCTTTTTCCTTCACTCATATTGATGTATTTCCTGGTTACTTACACACATGCTGATTTAGATCTTCCACAATTATCCTTCGACATTAAAACATTTAGGAACATCTCTTTCCAAATATTCCATAAAGGCATATTTGAAATTTGTCATTTCATTGTGATTACTTTGATTTACATTGTGGAATGCTGATAGGAAATAGATAAATGGCAGTGCAGGTGGTCTCCGGATTTTATGAGATTAAATAGACTGAGCATGTACCTCATGCTCTGTTTGATCATAGTCAGCATTATTGCCATAAACTTATTGATATGAAAATGAATGGTTTGAAGGCAATCTAAAATATATACTTGGCTATTAATTAAAGTGCTGAATGTAAGAACAGGAAAAAGCAGACATAATTTGTCCATCAGAATGCCTGGCTGAATGTTTGCACTCAGTTGGTTTTTTTTTCTCTTCAGAATTTGCATTTGGCTCCAGGATTGTTTAAATAGTTAGGATTTTAATTAAGTGAATTTTATATTTTTGAGGGTGTTGTAAATTTTTATCAAGTATTTAAGAAAAAGTATCTACATAACAAATGACATTATGCATTTAAAAAATTATTAGGGCTACACATTTTTTCAGTATCTAAATATTCCTGCCATTCACTTGTGTTGTTTGCATTTATATGCGTTGTCATTTGCATATTTCAATTTTTTGAACATAACCTGACTTACATGAAGTATTTCCTTCATGTTAATGATTCTGAGTGAAAAATGAATGTTTTAATATACAAACTTTGTTGAACATTTCCTCTCTGAATAATGTGTGTATATTCAAGTGCTAGTCAAATTCACATTATTTTGACTAGAGGGAAAATGTTTGATCTTGAGAACAAAATCTTTCTTTGGATAATATGCACTTGGGTTCTTGGAACAAAGTATTCTGTTTAGCTTTACTTTTTTTCTATGTGAGGAGTAGAAAATTGGTTTTAAAGGAGTATGCCAGGGTTTTAATGAACTTGAGGTTAAGTGAACTTTGGTTTTTGCATGTTAACCTTAATCCAAGTAAGAATCAAGGGTAATATAAATGTGGTTTTGGGAGCATATTTATACAATATCCTCTCCCTTCTTAACTTTATAAAAACAGAATTCACATGTAAATTTTTCCCCCACTTCAAAATATATATTTTAGGCACTTTAGGGTATCTATGTCCTAATAAAATGATTGCATAAGGAATTTGTTTTTAATGATTGCCTCTTTTTTTAAACAGTGTAAAATTACTAGAATGCGTATATGTCATGAGTAGGTGACTGCTGTTTTATTTAGATAAGGTTTTTTGGGGATTCTAGAATATAGAATTTCCCTTCTTAACTTATAGCATTAAAATGTGATATTGGATAGGTCTATTATTATGTTCTTTTAGGTGACCTGTGGCCTAAAGATTTTATTTTGTTTGTGAATAAGCTTTTTAAAGTTAATAGAAGTACTACTAATTGAATACTCTTTAATTTAGTGAAGCCTCAGATAGAGTAAGCAGGGTCACCTAAAGATAGATTTACTCAGATGTTGGCTGCCTTTCTGGAACGATTGAGCTTTGAGCAGATTTCCATAAATGGAAAGAGCAACTGCAGAGGCACAGCTACCTTGGTGAGAGTGTAGATGATGTGCAACAGGTGGTTATGAGGGTCACTGAATTTAAAAATGTTATCCAAAAAATTGGAGCTGATGAGAAGAAAGTAGCAGGATTAGTTAGAAGCATTTAAAATTCCAGATGGACTAAGGTGTTTTTCTTTTAACTTAAAAATTGGATAGAAATTGTTTTTTATATATAAAGGCACATGTTTTCAGTACCTATTCCCCTTATACCCAATGTAATTTTGTAAAAATTGGGTAGTAGTTCATAAAAAGTGAATTTCCTGCATCTGATAACAAACATCATATACTAGTAGTAAACTCTTTTACTATGTTAATTGTGTTTATGATTAAGGACTTGTCAGTATATGAAAAGTTTTATTTTAATGTAATTATGAAGCTTGGATTCATCCGTTTCCCACAAAGCAAATGGACTACTCCACAGGAATAAAGGGAATTCCTCTCCTGAGGCATTCAGAAAGATCCCTTAGAAGGAAGGGAAAGGTTGCAATAGATGGTATGGCAATGATTTGACCTAATGAGGTGGAATGTTTTTAATCCTAGGGTTGATTTTTCTATCTTCAGTGGAATTTTTGTTGATAAGATGTCTCTAAATTATCTAGATAATTTTGTCATTGATGACCAGAAAGGTATATAAATGACATCATCACACAGAAATTTGAATTTATTTCTATTGGCTAATAGTACAATTTCATTATTTTGAATGGGATTAAAGTTGTGTTTGGCTTTAATAGACATTATATTTAATAGACATGGCACATTGATCTGAATACTTTCCACCTCATAGAATAGTTAATATGCAACATTAGTTTTGACTTAATTGACACGAGTTCAAATTTCAAGATTTTCAGAGTTCAGATATCCCCTCACCCCCTTTTTTTCCCTTAACATCCATTTTGGAAGCTTAGATATGCTACCCATTGCTTTGAAACTTCTAAAGACTGAACTCAAGATTAATCAATGTATACTAATCATTTTATTGATGTTTAGAACTTTTTATCTAGAGTGATTTTTTAAAAAATACATTAAAATAATTATATACTTGAAATGACTAAGGGAGGTTTTTTTTGTTTTTTGTTTTTTGGTAGTTGAAGCATCAGTTCACAGTAGTAATGTCCACTGCACAGATAAGACCATTGAAGCTGCTGAAGCCTTGCTTCATATGGAGTCTCCAACCTGCTTGAGGGATGCAACAAGTCCTGGTATGTGAACTGTCATTGAGATGAATATTGTTAATTATATTATATGAGTTTCTGTTTTTAAGAAAATTGAATATAAAAAGATGAAAATATAAATGGATTATTATAATTCACTAATCCCATGTATGATTAGTTGGTCAAAAACACTGATTAATTTATAGGTGGTGCATACATTTATGCTAAACCTTTGAATATTTCATTCTAATAGTAAGGCAAACAGTAATTTTGTTGTTGGCTCACAACAGTAAGTTTCAGATGCTAGTATTTGACTCAGGAAAATGAGTTTTCTTGAGTCCAGGTATGGCATTCTGTCCAGTGTTCCACTTAGCTGCCCATAAAGTTTATAGGTTTATCATCAAATTCTTCAATCATCGAGTGTTGAAACTAGGTTTGTCCCTCTTTGACCATGCTAGGTGTCTTGGGCTGAATATTTACTTTAAAGGGAAAAGTTGTCACAAAAAGAATGCTGCTCTTTATTTTTGTCTTGATTTCATCTGTATAAAAAAATCATGGCAGGACTTATGATGGTTTGTCTTTTATCTTCTCAAATATGGTCCTGGGTTCCAGATTTTATAGTTAAAAAGGTATGTATTTTGATTCTTCAAGTAAAACAGGCTATTTTAAGGATCACTGTTATCTAAGTTTTGCATGAGAATATGTTCCATATTAGAATTCTATGAACTATAAAGTTACATATTACATATGACCAATGAGCAAATGTTATATTTTTTTTGGGTCAGAGAAACACTAAATAAAGACAGTTTGTGTGGTACACGATTATGCCTTTCAGTCCATACTTATTTTACTTCCAGAGTTTTTAGAGTGAGAACCACAGATGGACCAAGGGCATGAAAAATGGTCTGGTCTTTTATATCTTACTGCTCACTAAGTTGAGTCATAATTTAATAGGCCTATGTCAGAAAACTTATTGAGAAGGGGATAAAAATTTAACTTTTCCAACTTTTTCTTTTTTATAGTGGAAGTCTTTGTTCCTCCTCGTGTGTCTACTCCAGAGTTTATCCATGCTGCTATGAGACCAGATGTTATCACAGAGACTGTAGTGGAAGTGTCAACGGAGGAGTCTGAACCTATGGATACATCTCCTGTTCCAACCTCACCAGATATCCATGAACCAATGAAAAAGAAGAAAGGTGGGTTTTTTGGGTTAAAGTTGCAGGTTAATTTTTTTTTTTTTTTTTACAGTTTATTTTTAGTATTTTTCTTCAGAAAAAAGAATTTGGAACCTATAAAAACCAAATCACTTCTTTACAAAAGTGCATCATTTTGATTGGTGGTAGAGGCAGTAGTGATTTCTTGATTCAAATTAAAATTTTACTTTGGTTCTTAAACATAATTTTTAGACTGACTAAGCATTTGAATCAGTAAGAACCTTTGTAAATGTAAATAATATAATTCAATATAAATAATATAAACATAATAACAAATAAAATGTAAGCATCTGATTCATAGCACTTATCTTTATAAATAAACATGGATTGTAATAGGATATTGCCTGTTTTATCCAAACTTTCCCCATTACTGGAACCCTTGCTATCATTGTGAAAATACTTGGAGCTTGTAGAGAATCTGGGTTGAGGATTAGATAAAGAACATAAGGAGACAGAAATTAAGTTTTTTTGTTTTTGTTTTTTGCTTTTAAGAAAGCCTTTATATTAGGGGAATGTGTACTCTGTGCTTGAATTCAACAGACTGGAAATTCCCAGATTAAAGAAGTTAATCTTGTTAATTGCAAGAATAATATAAACAAGTTGCTTAAACTAGTAAGAAATCAATGGACTTTTCTCAAGTAATTTGAAGAAACATCTTTTTATGGTTTGAATATACACACACACTTTTAATTAAAAATATACCAGGTTATCTAGATGTTAATACTTACCAGAGCTGTTTAATTACAGAGGTGAAATCTAAAAAAATTAGTCATTATGGGTTACAAAAACACATCTAATATGCCTCTTGCTACTGAAGAGGAGACATGGATTGAGGAAATAAAAATGATGAAGAGCAAATTAGCATGATTCTGAAGAAAAAGTTCTGGCTCTGGAGTTGGAGAATCTGGGTTCAAAACTCACCTTTGATGATTCCCTAGGTGACCTTGGGAAAAGTAAACTTCCCTGGACTTGTTTCCTCTTTTCTAAAACAGGGGAGTTGGTTTTTCCTAAGTAGCTTCAGATTTATAGAAATTATTAATGTATTTCATTTTGCATCATGTTTGAGTTCATGTATTTAAATATGAATTTGTCAGATCTAGAAAGTCAGAGAAAGTCAGAGTGTACTTGACTTTAAGCTACTGTGACTCAGGATATGACTTATTGACCTTTCTCACATACTTGTTCTGTGCTGCAGCTAGATAGGAATGTCTCTCAGACAGGTACAAACTAAGAAGTTTGTTGACTTTTTATACTTAAATCTTTTCTGGGATAAGGTTAGCAATTTGAACTCCTGGGTAAAGAGCGCCCTCTACACACTGTAGGGTGGCAGATCTCCAGAGCCTAGTTTCCTGGAAAATGGAAGGTTTGAAGTAACTAGGTTTAAAATCTTGCAGCCAGAATGTGTAAGAAGAGGACTTGAACCCAAAATCTTCGTGGCTTTGAGTCCAGCTCTCAAGAGCTACCCCTTCAGGAATATTAGTTTAATGAATAAAAGAGGCCTTCATTCCAATTCTTTTCAGATTACAAGGTAGAATAGAACAAAGATAACAATAATGTCAGTAGAAAGTTTAAGTAAGCAGAGGGGGTGAGAATATCAACCAGAAGTTAATCGAAAGATTTGTCACTCCTATAATCTGTCATAAGTATGTGGTGAGTTATCCAATTATTTAATAATGTTTTAATTGTTATCATTGGGATATTTTTGGTATTTTTGAATGCATATACAGTGATAACAAACTCCAGCAGAAGTTCTATGTTGTTCTTTTGAGATAGGATTTTGATGTGATGAAAAAAAATTATTGAAAATTACATTTCTTATTTGCAAAAATGAAACAGATACAGCAAGTGTACAATAATTATAACTATTGCACTATTATAAAAGATGTGTTTCTGAGGAGGTCATTGTGACAAAATTTTACTTAACAATTTACCAAAATGGAAAGTTAGAATTGGAAAAAACTTGGAAACATGCCATGTCTAGTCTCCTCATTTTGTAGATGGAGGACATTGGAACTCAGAGAAGCTGGGATCTGAATTCAGGTCTTCATATTCCAAGTAGAGTGACTCTTGATACTACAGGTAGAACAAACCTATCTCCAGATAGGACTTTATAAGTATAAAGTACTTGGTGTGAGAATTATTGTCCCTGACAAAAGTTGTGCAGCTTTTGCTTGTACACTTGTTGTATTGAGAAGCTTACTGCTTTGCCCATTCCATTATTGTTCAGGATTTTAGGGGGGAATTGTAATTCCTTGTAACTATGTTAAAATTCCAGTTCTCTAGACAGTTTGTTAAGACTACAAACCTTATTGTATTATTAAAAAAAACTTTATTAAAGTTATATTGCCTATAATAGGATTTAAACTATCTCAGTGTACTTATGGTGACTCTGCTATATATACACATTCAGGGAGCTTTCAGTAAGGCCTTCTGAGTAAATGGCTGAGCAGAATTGAAAGAATCCAGCCCATTTATACAACTGTTAACTTCAAAAGGGATCTACCACCATGTGGAAGATGAAGAACATCGGGAGGAAAGGGTGGAAAGAACGCCAGATTTAGAGTCAAGACCCAGGTTCAGATCTTAGCCCTGTCCCATACAGACCTCTGTAACCCCGGGCAAATCACTGTGGGGCTCTTGGTGTCCTCATCTGCAAAAGGTAGGACATGGTCTTGAGGGTCCCTTTCAACTTTAAATTGTGGGCTTTTTGAATGGGAAAATTCATCTCTGTAATTAAAAACTGGCTCAGAAAATCAGGTTTGCTTTTTATGTCAAAAGAAAAATTTTCAAAATGATAGTCTCTTTTTATTTCATATGGAGTTTATTTTATTTTATTTTTTTTATTAGAGAAAAACCCCACATGAAATGAGAAGATATGGTTAGGTAAAGACTGTTTTCTGATCAGTCAAAAAAGTTTGCAATTAAGGATTTTTTGACTTATAGTTGGATTCTTGTCTACTGCTTTTCAAATATGTTACTAAAGAAACGCTCACTGTAACAGTAATTACCTAAAGTGTGATTACTGCCAAACTGTAATAATCTAAAATTGCTTTTAAAATATAATGTAAAAACTCTCAAAACTCTTTACTAAATAACATATAGCTTGCATTAATCATCAAATCAATGTCTGTTTCAAGGAAGTCTAGAGCTATATTTCCACTGCCTATATTCCCTATTTCCACTGTATAATTTTATTTAAAATTTTATTTTTTACAGTTGGCCGTAAACCAAAGACCCAACAACCAGCTATTTCCAATGGGTCACCTGAGTTAGGCATCAAGAAAAAACCTAGAGAAGGCAAAGGTAACAGTGTGTGTGTGTTGTGTGTGTGTGTGTGTGTGTGTGTAGAAATTTTATTGACTGCACTTCTTTTTGGGGAAAAAAGTATACTTTATATATAGATGCATGTGGTAGTACTGAATATATTTTCCTTTCCATTAATTTGTCGACTATATTTTGAAGCTACTGTTGTTAAAGAAAGTTGCAGAACATGCTCCAAAGGCTTGTTTTTCCTCAGAATGTAAAATTTCACTTAGTGGGAAAATTTTATTCAGGCCAATTTAATATTTCCAGGAGATATATCTGTTAAAAGCTACCCTGAGATAGTGCTGACCAAAGCTGACATTAAGCTATATTTACTGGATACTTAGCTTTAGAAATAATCTATTCACATTTTAAAGAAACAAAAACAATTCTCAATAGATTTTTCTCTTGCTTGGAATTGTCTCTTCGAGGTCAGAGTATAGCATCTGGTAGAATATTGATTACTAAGACTATTGCAATATTGCTTTTCCCACATGAATGATTTAAAGAAAATCGAGGTATATTTCATTCCTCATGGTGATTTGTAATCTAATTGGTGTAATTATTTCTCCTGATGTAGATTGCAACTTCTCTATGGTTTTTCATTTTATGAGATTCTTGTTTGTATCAATACATTGCATTGATCCTCCAAAGCTTTTTAGTATTTTTGGTAGTCTTTCTCCATATAATTAGCTCTTTTCCCCCTTTTTGCATGTGATTGATTGAGGTCTTTTAAGTCATACTCTTACATGAGTCATCATTGTTTAAAAAACAACAATAAAAACAAAAACTAAAGTATGATTTAAAAATTGTCAGCATTACTATGTTTAATAATTGTTGAATGTAATTGTTGGATTCAATGTCTTTTAATTTGGGTTGCAATGTTTGCTTTCCAGTTTATGGAAGCATTTTATTTAGCCTTTGCAATCAACAAGTTATTTATAGTTAAAAGATATTGTATTTTAAAATTTTTAATTTGAAAATATTTGAAAAGGGGGCAGCTAAATGGTGCAATGCATAAAGCACTAGCTGTGAAGTCAGAAGGATCTGAGTTCAAATTTGACCTCAGACACAATACTTCCTAGCTGTGTGACCTTGGGCAAGTCACTTAACCCAATTGCCTAAGCAAAAAAAGAAAGAAAAAAGAAAAATATTTGAAAAAAATGGAAATTAGAGAAAATGTTATTTTGAGAAATTGGGCATTTAGCTAACTTAAGTTATTTCGTTTAGTGAACTCTTAATTATTTAGAAACTTAATCATTTAGTTTGAAGCTTATCATCCTTGCCTGCTTGAAATCCCATCCCTAAATCAGCTAATTTCTTTTATATATTCTTAATGGAAGGATTTTCATGATTCTGTTATTGTTAATTTTGAGACTAGACATTTGAATAGAGTTATAAAAGAAAATTTTTCTGGAGGGGAGACTGATTCTCCCATTACATGCCTATGGTCATGATCCCTGTGCTAATTGGCATGAGATTTTTAACATGTTCTATTCTTGACCTAGGCCTATTTATCCCTCCTCCGTGCAGCCTGATGGCCTTCTCCAAGTTCTTACAGTTCTATGAAATTTGTTTGTGATTCTTGAAAGAGTTTGTAGATTGCTTTTAATTTTAGTATTATAGTAACTATTTGTACAACATGGTAGACTTCAGGAGCTGTATAACCAACCCTACTCTCCTGAAAGATTTCAAGTTGTACTTTGAAGTAGGTTTTTGATAGGTAGCTGTTTGTCTGGAAGACTTTTCAGAAGAAAGTATTTTCAAAGGCCTTTTTTGAATTGATTGGTAGTTACTTGACCAGAGGGAATTGATAAAAATTTTAAAAAGGAATGTGAGGTAAGCTTTGCTCTTATTATCCATGTGTTGACATTAAAAATATATATTTGGATGGTATGTGTATTAACCTGTATTGGATTTCTTGCTGTCTTGGGGAGTGGGGAAGGAAAAATAATTTGGAGCTTAAACTTTGATAAAAAATAAATACCGTTGAAGAAACTATTTCCAGAAAAAAATTTTTTTTTTTGTAAAGTAGCTATCTAATACTTGATTAGTGATCTAGAATTTCTGTAATTTCATTACATGATTGCTTATCTCTACAAAATTGAAGGCTGGCAGAAGTTAATATAAGTTTGGACTTTGGCCTTTCATAGGGCCATGGAATTTAGAGTTTACAAGACTGGCCTTGCAGTCCAATCTCATTCTATAAATAAGGAAACTAAGGCCCTGATAGTTTAAATAAGTGTCTGGGGTCATTCTGGAAGTAAAAAGGACAACCTGTTTACACCTGATTCTAGCAGCTGCAGGATTTTCTCTCCTGTGTCCTGCTTGTTGAGCCCCACATGTGAGCTAGCCAGTACAGACATAGCTACACTGTTGGAAGAGGTCCTAAGTCTCTGGGGGTCTCATGTAGTTGACAATGTACAGTACTGAATTCTAGAGGTGACATGATGACGTGGGTATGGTTGGGATAGCCATGAAGTCTGACTTACACTCGTTCTGTGACGATTTAGCTTTTTGGGGTCTCAGACAACAAGTTTCAGATACTGTTTATCTGCATCACAAAAAGTTTCCTAGGTTGATGAAATTCTAGATATGAGACAAATTCAGAATTTAAGACTTTTAGCTAGTTACATTGTTGGTCTGTAATATAGGCTTTGAGACAATATAAACAAATGTGATGTTTCTTAATCGAACTTTGGTGTATACATTTATTCTTTTGTTGCTTAAATACACAAATTAAGTAATAATGTTGCAAATTATTTGACACAGTAAAGTTACCATTTTGCTATTCTAAGTGTGTACATGTCTAAATTGCTTTTTATGTTTGTCTTTAAAGGTAACACAACATATTTGTGGGAGTTCCTTTTAGATCTCCTGCAGGACAAAAATACCTGTCCTCGATATATTAAATGGACGCAGAGAGAAAAGGGGATATTCAAGCTTGTGGATTCCAAAGCTGTATCCAAGTTATGGGGAAAGCACAAGAACAAGCCAGACATGAACTATGAAACTATGGGAAGGGCCTTGAGGTAAAAAAAAACAAAACCATACAAACATACCCTCTGAACTACTGGACAGCAATGAAGTGAAGCAGCATTCTCTTTGTTCCTTAGCTCTATAATAAAAAAAACACTTTTTAAAATAAAGAAAATCTCAGTAATTGGTGAGTTTTAAATCAACAATATCAAGCAAATGTTAACTTAGGCTCACTTTTTGTGCAGGTGTCTCCTTTGAATATCAGTAATGTTACGTTACTGTATGTGGGTTTTTTTGGATGAACCCAAGAATTGAGAGTTGTAGCATTTCCAGAAATTTTTAAGCAGTGGAATAAAATGATGTTTTTTGGTTGCTGGTGGTGGTGGGTTGTTTGAGGGTAACTTATTGGGGAAATGTATTTTTTTTTTAAGTTCATTTGTGGGTTTAGAACATCATTATATGCAATTTCATTTGTTGTTTTCCACATTAAAATTTTAAAATGCTTAATTCAGAGAACAGTGACATATTGAATTGCTAATTGAATTTATTTTAAAATATTTTCTGGACATTTTGTCCAGAATCTTTATAGTATTTGGAGAAATGTCTATTTTATTGAAAGTCGTGAGGTTTTTGTTGTTGTTGTTGTTTGTTTTCGAGAACAACTTGAAGTATATGAATGTTTCCTTCCATATGTGTATCAACTGGTCTAATCATTTTGCAGGAGTCCAGATTGGGATAAGAGAGGGGTGGCAGCAGGGAGAATAGAAATAGTGCTTAGCAGTTAGTTGTCATAGCTTGTTAATCTTAGTAATGGTCCTTTAAGTTCACTTAAAACAGTTTCCAGCTGTATTTCACTGCTAAAGAGATTGAGTAGATGGTTTGTTAGAGAAGTAGGAATATAATGGTATGTGTATCATTTATGAAAAATCTGCTTGATGCAACCAAGTAGTGAATTTACTATTATTTGAAACACTTTCACCTTCTTTTGTGCATTTCACTCTAGGGCTAAAAGGAGTCAAATAAATTCTTTCTAAGACCTTTAGATTTGTTCTTATTCTTCTCTGTCCTGAGCTTTTTGAGCAAGCAGGGCAATAAGCTCCTTGTTTCTGATCTCTACAGGAATTAATGAATGCTACTGCCAGTATCCACTCCACTCCCAGTCCTTTGAGGCCTAGGCAGGAGGACAGGAACCTACCTACCAACTACTAGATCAAAAGTCAACAAAGTCCACAAGCAAAGAAGGCACTGAACCCTTCTTTCTCTTGTGAAAATGGCAGCATCCCTGGAGGCAGAAATTCATCTTGCTTTTGCATTTGGGAGTTGTACTGTACCTGCTTTTCCTTATTATATAGGAATTGTAACGATTGGATACTGTGGATATCATTTTTTCATAAAAATTTGCTATTTGAATACTTCAAAAGTATGCAATTGCATATTTTTAAAGTAATTTTGGGGACATAAAAGCCACGTAGTAGTGATACGTGAACACCTTATCTGAAACATTTTATTTGTAATTTATATACATTAAATAATGTACAATGAAACATTTTTTAGTTTTTCCAGATATGGGGGAAAATTGTGGGGTGGGGAGTCTCAAGGAGCCAGGAAATCATTTCTCAGCCAAATGACAGGCTCCTTACTCCTCCCCTTTTATTTTCCTGGGCTTTTCACACCTATTCAAGATGCTATGTAGAGGTGGAGGGAGGGGGAAATCCTACAGACACATAGTGTTCAGGTTGAAACTGTGCAGTTTGATAGGACCCGAAACTAAAACCAGCTATTGTCTTGGTTTAGGAGTGCTTCCGAACATGACTAGTTTCATAGTGTAATTAATACCAGTGTATGATAAATCCCCTATTTATTAAGAGCATGAAATGTAAACATAATTGGCTATAATATCTATATTGTTTATATTACTAGCACAAAATGTTGTATATAAAATATTTAACAAAATCGTATCATTTGATGCTTTATTCTTGCAGATACTACTACCAAAGGGGGATTCTTGCGAAGGTAGAAGGGCAGAGGCTTGTATATCAGTTCAAAGAGATGCCAAAAAATATAGTTGTCATAGATGATGACAAAAGTGACACTTGTAATGAAGACTTAACAGCAACTACTGATGAAAAATCATTGGAAAGAGTTTCATTAACTGCCGAAAACCTCCTGAAAGCAGCAGCTTCTGTGCGTGGAAAGAATTCCTCTCCTTTAAACTGTACCAGAGCTGAAAAAGCTGTAGCCAGAGTTGTGAACATCACATCCCCTGGGCATGAGGCTTCAAGATCTCCTTCTTCCACCACCTCTGTTTCAGCAACATCTGCCCCAAGGTAAGAGCTGTTATTACCTGCCCTCTTTTGGCACTCTGGGATCTTGAGAATACCAACCTCACAGTGGGATAAATGGCAGCAATGGTTTTGTGTCTTAAGTGTTCTGAGGTTCTCAGTAATGAAAATGTGGTTCTACTTTTAACATGTTTCTCAACTAACATGAATTGGTTTATATGTTTAACTATTAATGATAATTTTAGCTTACTTTCTCATGTTTTATAGTCATAGTGTTCATAAGATAACTAAGAGAAAAAACCAGAATTAACTTTATTTCAGACTGTAAGAATTACCAAAAAATATGTGACTTATGGAACCAGAGGGCATTAGTTGTTATTTGCATTTCCTTTTTTCAGTTCCTTCCACCTGAAGACATGTTAATAAGTTCGTTCTCTCTCTCTCTCTCTCTCTCTTTCTCTCTCTCTCTCTCTCTCTTCTTGGATTTAACAGGACAGTTCGTGTGGCAATGCAAGTGCCTGTTGTCATGACCTCTTTGGGACAGAAAATTTCAACAGTGGCAGTTCAGTCGGTCAATGCAGGTTCATCTTTAATAACCAGCACCAGCCCCACAACAGCAACCACTCCAAAGGTGGTAATTCAGACAATCCCTACAGTGATGCCAGCATCTACTGAAAATGGAGACAAAATCACAATGCAGCCTGCCAAAATCATCACCATACCAGCCACACAACTTGCACAGTGTCAGCTGCAGACAAAGTCAGGCCTGACTGGATCAGGCAGTATTAACATAGTTGGGACTCCATTGGCTGTAAGAGCCCTCACCCCAGTGTCCATAGCTCACGGGACACCTGTAATGAGACTCTCGGTGCCTGCCCAGCAGGCGTCCAGCCACACGCCCCCCCGAGTCATCAGTGCGGTGATCAAGGGGCCAGAGGTTAAATCAGATGCCGTGGTTGTAAAGCAGGAGCCTGAAGTGAAGACTTTGCAGCTGGTACAGGAAGAAAAGCCAGCAGATGGAAGTAAGGCTGTGACCCACGTGGTAGTGGTCAGTGCTCCCTCCACCATTGCTCTTCCACTAACAGTGAGACCAGAAGGCACAGTGACGTGTGAGAAGTGAGGCAGCACCCAACTGCCTGGCAGAGGAAGCACAGACAGGGATGGGACAGCATCAAGAGCATGCAGGGAGACTTGACAACATTTTTAATGCATACGAGAAAGCAATCAGAGACTTACTGGAAATAAATTACCTTTATCCCATGTTTAAGTGGGACATGAACTGTATACACATTGAGATGCTGACAGAAAACTGCCTCTTACAGCAACATATAAATATAAAAAAGGGACCAAGCTGTTCACTACATTATCAAGTTACACTAAGACTTGGAACACTAAAAAGAATTCTGTAAGAGGTGATCTTTTAAGTTAGGGGAGGGGGGAAATAGGGAAGGATGGTCTCATTGTTACAAATAGCAAATTTTGATGCATTTTTTTAATGCATACCAGCAATTATTACTGTGTGAACACAGTACTCACTTAACTGGTGCTATGTGAAGACTCTGCTAATATAGGTATTTTAGAATGTGAAGTGAAGAATGGATCCAAAAGCTTCTGAAAGAGGACAACGAAGAAAAGAGACCTAGTGGAATTTTTGTATCATATAGCTTAAGCTGATTTAAAACAAAAGCCTTAGACTGATTTTCAGTTTTCTTTCTTGAAATAAGCTAATGGCTTGTTTGTGTAAAGCTTTTTTTATTAAAAGAAAAATTTTAAAAATCTTGTACCTAGCACAGTATTGTTATAGAATTTACATGTAACATATTTTGTATGGTAGTTTTAAGTCTGTCACTTTCTTTAATTGTGGACATAGTAGCAGCTGGCTTTGGCCTTTGCTGACACATGCCTGTGCCGCTCACCCAGCCTTGGCATCTGTGCATACATTTCAGTCTCGGCTCTACTCTTTCACTAGAAAGTTCACGCTCAGCATGAATTTTTGTCAGGTAGTTTTAAACCTGTATTTCTTTCTTTTCTTTTCTTTTCTTTCTTTCTTTTTTTTTTAGTTCAACTTAAAGGAGGGAAAGTACCAGTGTTCAGAATTGAACTATAATAGTTTGTATATTCAACATTTGAAGTATATTATATTTTGTTGTACTCTTGTTTCAAAGTGTATTCAAGTAGGTTTTACTGAAATATAGAAATGAAATTTATTTTGTCCTTTGTTTGGTCTCTGGCGATATTTCTGATGTTTAGAGGTAATGGAAACAAAGTAATTATAGTTACTGTGGCATTTGCCCTATGATATACATGGTTATAAAACTTTGCTCAGCAGATAATGGAAACTGGTTTAGAAAAGAGCTAATTCTTTGCTATCTGCAATACAAATCTTTGGTTTTACCTAGAAGTTTTGCCTTTATTTCTATTAGTTATCAATTCAGCAGGTATCAGCTGTGTGCTTTTGCCATTCCATTTCTTTATGATAAATTTGAATTCTAGCATTTAAAAAATGACAACATATCATATTAAAGGTGAGATTTAAAAAAAAAATCAGAAAATGTGTCTAGGTCCAAATATAGTTTAAAGTGATTATATGTGCTGATTAGAGATACTTTTTAATCTTTCTTAATTACACATTTGTTCAAAAACTACTTCATACTTTTAGAATGAGTTAAACTAAAAATCTACTGCCTTTACGATTTGTTGTCATTTAAGTAAGGATGGCAGTGATGTGACTATCAAAAAGATATAAAGACACCTAGTTGTTTTAATTCCATTTTGGGAGTTAGAAGAGGGAAGGAAGAATTCACAGGTTTAATAAGCTGTTGTTAGCATTATTTCTTTGTATAAATATCTTACACATATGTGGTGCTTTAAGTATATAGCATGGTTTTTACATAAATTTGATCTTCATGATAACCAAGTGAGATAGGCAAGATTTATCCACAGTTAGGCTTTGAAAGTTGATGTAACAGCATCACAATTTGAGTTTCTGATTTCTATTCCAGTGTTGTTGCTGTTGTTTTTTAAAAGAGTGATCACAGAAGAGCATAACTTCAGCATTAAAATGCCATATTGGCAAAGGAAATAAAAAATGAAGTACTAGATCTTCTCTGAGGCTGAAATCCAGATGTTCATATTGTCCTTCCTGTTTCTCTTGGGGGTTAACTTTGGATGATCACTTTGCAAAGGAGGATTTCAACATGGAAAAAACCAGATTTTATATAAATAGAAGTACTTATATATAGGAATGTATCTAGAGAAAAAGAGCTATAGAGAGGTAAAAATAATATTACAAAAGAAGTGCTAAAGATACTAAGCAGAATTGGCATTTCTTTAGTTATTAGTACTGGCTCTGTTTTCTTCTGTCTTCAACCTTGTCTCCAATAGGTTACTTACTATAGAGACGTCGGCATCCCTAGGGGAGGACCTCCAGGCCAACGTAAATCTCTGGTGAGATATTGATTACTTGTTTCTAACCATATTATTTAAAAAACAATTCGGCAGAACCACTATCATTACAGTACAAACAGCATTTTACAAATAGGAATTTTTAGAACTTAGGAAAGGTAATGTCAGGATTACATTGAGATGTATTTCATTATAACTGGAATCAATTAAAGGGATAGAATTGAAATAAAGACAGTTGCATATGGTAGAAATAAAATTTCTTAGTCACCAGTAGCTGCTTAACATGTGAATAAAATGCTTCTGATTGTCAGCATATCAGTATTTTAGTGCCTACGATGTGCCCACCATGGTGCATAAAAGTATAAGAATATTTCTTGTCCTCAAGCAGTTTACTTTTGGAGATGTGGCTAACAACTGAAATTGTGTGAGATAGATTATGAGATTATGAATGCCACAGAAGTTTGGAGACAGGGGGAACTCTGAAGGCTGGATGGATAAAGACTTCATAAAAGAAATAGGGCTCAAGCCTTGGAAGGTAGGATTTAAGTAAGAAGGGAGATGAAGTAAGGGTTAAATTTAAAAAAAAAAATTATTACCAAGTATCTATTGTGTATATAAGCAGTTGCTCTGCTAGTATTCAGTAAGAACATTTGGAGACTAGTAAAGTAAGGGAATGTGACACGTGCTATCATATGAAATAAGACAAAGGCCTAAGAAATGAACAAGCAAAATCTTGTATTAGGTCAAAAAGGGGAAAGGCCATTGGCCGATTTCTCAAGACAGGCTCCTTCGAACATAGGTAGAAATTCCTTTGCAGGAAGAGGTAGCAGGCAGTACTCTAGGCATTAGGGGCATCCTAAGCTAGACACAGAAGATAGGAAACCAGAACTTCACAAAAGACAGTCAACAGAAAAGATGGAATCACAGAGGCAGAAATTAGCATAATGTGTTCAAAGCACTAGGAAAAAAGCTCAGCGTGACTGCAGGAGAATGAAGATGTGGGGGAGTTAGGAAAGACACTTAGGATGGTAAGGGTGAGCCCAGATTGGTAAATACTTTTAAGTAGTGCCAAAAAACATTGGAGATGGGCCTAGAATGAAATCACTTATAGAAGCCTTGTGACTTTAGGCAAAAAGTTTAGCCTCCCTGAATCTGTTTTCTCAGAAGGGTTGTAGATTCAATGTGACTACATTAAAAGAATTTTGTAACTATAAAGCACTGTGTATGTATAAGTTTTAATTTTTCTTTTATTTAATGAATCAGTTGATTAGGTAGGTGAGAAGAAATGACAATGTTTTCTGAGTAATCAATAATGTGACATGTTATAAGATCAATCTAATAATGTCTTGCTCAGATGAAAGGGGGGGTGGTAATATGGAGAAAACATATTAAGTGAGTGGGGAGTAATCCAACTATGATGTAATGGCTAAAATGGAAAAAAAGTTAAATGGAACCAAACTTTGTAACTGGTTGTGGGAAAGGGAGAAGTAAAGAAAATTATTTTTATTGTTTTGAGCTTCAATTTATAAGCAGGTTGGGAATAGAAACTGATTTTTAAAGAAAACACATATTTGGATTTAGGTATCTTGTGTTTGAGTTAAAAAATGAAGCATCAGATTAGAAATGCTTTGCATTAGGTTGTTGGACATTTGGAACCAAATAGTTTTAACCCTGGACCACAAACAGGTTCTGTGGAAGTTTGTGTAAGGAAAAAACCTTGAGTCTTTGTGAATATTTATAGTTTGGGGTAGAAGAAGGAAGAGAAATAGCTTGTCATTTTGGAAGTAGGAGAACCAGAGTAAAATCTTCTAAGGAGGGTGTCAAGAATCACAAAGATCTAAAAATCAAATCCAATTCATAACTAGAAATTCCTGCTACACTTACACTGGAAAAACTCCTCACCACCTTTGAAAGGCAGCCTGTTTTGCTTTTGAATAGTTTTAATTTCTCTTTAGGATAATTTCTCTCAGGTGATGGCTTGCTAAACCTTTCTTAGTCTTGCTCTCCAGGGTCAAAGAGAACAAGTCTAAGCCCCCATAACATTATAAACTTTTTGACACTTGAACCAGGTATGTGTCTTTGCCAGGAAAACCAAAAACAGTTCCTTCAACTGACAATGGGTTCCAGTCTTTGTTGTTTTGAATTCCATTTAAATAAGCTCCTCTTTGCCAAAGTCCCTAGAGTGCCACCCACCCAGACCTGAAGACACTTTAGATGTGGGATGACCGGGGCAATAGGATTATCACCTCCATTGCTCCAGTTATGCCTCTTGGGGCTGTCAGTCACGAAATACAATGGCCTTTTCCTGGTTTCCACTCTTGTTTGAACTGCAGTGGACCATTTCACTTTCTAACGCCTCCTCAACACTACCTGCTCTCATCTGACTTCTGGATTGGTGACTCCTCTCTCTATATTACTGTGAACATTTATAAAGGTTCCACCTGATCTCTTTATACCTTTCCATGACAGCTTCTTTCACTTCTGTAGTTTCACTCTATAACTCCAATTTGAATGATTCCAAGTCTCTATCTCCACCTTAGAATTCTTCCCTGCCCTTTATAATAGCACATCTGCTAAACATTTTCACTTGAATTTCCTCTTGACACCTCAAACTCAAAATATACTAAATAGAATTTACCAACATATTGCTCAGATGCAGAAGAGGGAGGGGATGGAGGAAAATGAAGATAGTTAAATGGAGGGGATAAAAAAAATCTAAGAGATTTTACATATAGTGGATTATGATAGTTAAAAAATTTTCTTTCATAGCTAAAAAGATTGTATAAATATCCAGCCATCAAATATTGATAACTTGATCTGGAGGATTATAAATTGCAGCAGACAGTACTATGCTGAAATGGCCATGCTTTCAACTTTTCCTTTTTATATTAAAGCTACTAATTTAGTAGCTTATGCTGGAACTGCAGTATTTTAATGTCACCTATAATGTTTTACAGAGTAGCATATTTCTTTTAAGCCTGGACAAGTCAATTATAGAATGTTCCTCAACTTTGATAGTCTTAGTTCTGTCACTGATTTGCTGTGTGACTTTCAAGTCACCTCACAACCCAGGGGTTCATTTTTTTTTTTTTTAAGTGTGAAATGAAGTTGTTGGTGTACCAACCATTTTATCCCAGTTTTCCTGATCTATAGTTCTGGGATAATATAGCATAATGCAGAGAGCTGAATTCTGAATACCAGAATCAAAATCCCACTTTTAATATTTATTACCTATTGAATTTAGATCAAGTCACCAGACCTTATGTGTATGCAAAAACTCCCTTGGATTTCTTTAGCAAGACTGTGATTGCCTGGGTGGAAAAAAAGTTTTCATGAGTATTGCATGCTAACAAAAGTGAATGCTCCTTCACATATGGTTTTTATGAATTGTTTTTCCTCTTTTGAGTATATTAACATTAAAAGTAAAGCTTATATTAAAACATATTGCTTGTACAGAAACTGGAGCCCTGTTCTATGACCTGCAATGATGGGTGCCAGGAAGAATAGGCAGAAAATGTAAAAATTAGCTCATACCCAAAGCAGAATTGAATAATAAGCCTAAAGTCAAATTTGGACCAGATCGTAACATAGAGACATGATCTTCGTTTGAAGCTCATTTTCTATTATCCATTCTATAGCATTCATTAATCATTATCAAAAGGTTTTTCTTAAATGGTAGTCTTAAATCCATTTAATCCAGAAGATAGCTGTGATTTAATTTTTATTATAAACTGAATTGGAGAGAGAAAAAAAAATCAGAATTCAGAGCTGGAAGGGAACTACCCATATCTAAGGAGAAATATTCCCCACAATATCCATGACAAGTGGTTATCTAGATCTGGTTGAAGCCCTTCAGTTATAGGGGAAATCAGGATTACTTGTGGTATATTCCTTTATTTTTAGGGCAATTTATAAGTTTGTGAAATCTATCTAATTTGGTTCCATAAACATTTTTATTAGGTGTCTCTTATGTGCAATGAATTATTGCTAGAGTAAATGAATTACAGCTGGTAAAAAGAGAAGTGAAAAGGAGACCAGGAGACCATTGTGATATATACCTCAAATAACAGAAGCATAGACTTGAGGAGAATGGATATTTATCTAATCCAAAATAAAGTGACCAATTTAAAAAAAAAAGGCATCAACTATACACTAGAATTTGTAGATACATAAATGTCATTCCAAAGTAGTCATAGGAAACTATATTTATTCCATTACTAAAGTTTTGGGGATTTAAAAAATTATTTTCTAGAATTCTTGGAATAATAACTAGGAAAACTATTCTGCATGAGTTGTGGAATTGGTCATGGAATCCACAAGTAATGTGGAATAATTTGAAAGGCTTGGGACACATTCTTTTGAATATCTGGCAAATTTTAACTTTTAACCTTTTAAAAACTCCATTTTATTTTCAGTTCTGAATTCTTTCCCTCTATCTTCTCTCTCCCTTACTAATTAAGGGGGAAAAAAAAGAAAACCCAAAAACCTCTTGTCTTAAATAACTTGACAATTTCCTTGCCCTCAAATAAAAATAAAAAAAAAAAAAGGATAAAGCCTGAAGAATAGTCTCACTCACTTTCAGTACTGCACACTGAAAAGAGGACCCTACATAATGTCTTGGCAGAACAAAGAGCTTTGGGTTTGGAATCAGGGAAGATCTGGATTCCAATCAAAGCTTATACTATGTGATGACAGGCAAATCATCCAACATCTCTGGCCTAGTCAGTCATACCTACTTGACAGGGTTGGTTGTAAGTGTTAAATGAGATAAGATTGATTTTTGTTCCCTATGCCTGGAAAGCCTTCCCTTTCATTCATCTCAAGGAATCAGTAGCACCACTTGATCCTCCAACTCCATACAAGTTAGTTGGGCTCAATTTTGATTGCATAGCATCCCCTCCTCCAGAAACTGCTTTGTATTTACTCTGTATATTTTGCGTCTATCATGTACAGTATATGCTATTCCCCCCCAGGAATGGTAGCTCTTTGAAAGGAGGGGTTTTGTATCCCTTTTGTCTTTGTTACCCCAGCGCCTTGTACAGTGTACCTAGGACACAGTAGGTGCTTAATAAATGCTTACTGAACTAAATAAAAAGTAGGTAATTGAGCTTGGTAATATTGTTTGAGGTCAAATGGTCTTTGGAGGTAGGGCCAAGAGATATGAAAGTTTTTTAATGGCAACATGTATGGGACAAATACATAGCCTCTCAAGGTAACAACTTTGAAGGTTGATTTCTACGGTTCAGAGTTGGAAAGGCCATAGAGGGCAACTTACAAGGATTTTTAACCTGGAATCCATATGATAGATTTGGGGAGGGAATCCTTTGAACTTGAATGTAAAAATAAATAAAATAAATAAATCACATCCTTTTCACTCATCTTTGTATCTTATGCATTTTATTTTCTATCTTTAAGAACATTTGGAGAGGAGGACTATAGGCTTCCCAATGGGTCTGTGACAAATAGGTCAAGAACCATCACACTTTTGTCTAATCCCTCATTTTATGGATATCAAGAGGTTGTTTTAATGCTTGCTCTTAACTAACACCTGCTTTCCTTTCTAAGTGTTTGCCAGCAACCTTAATTGAGATCTTTCTTAGAGATAAATATGTTGATGTTTAAAAAAAAAAAAAAGTTATCGTTTCCAGGATCTATTTTTTCCTTGGAAAATCAGACAGTTGTCTTGATTGCAGTTTTCAGGATCTCTCTCCTGTTTTCCATTTCATAAAGATGACTGACAGTCTCTTCAATTCTATCTGCCAGGTCTCTCAGAGCCCAGGGCTTTAATTTGTCCCAGTCTAAGGACTCTAAGTCAACAAGCATTTGTTGTTGCAAAGTCATTTAAAGCAGCTGAGTGCTTGCTCTCTCTCTTTTGTTTATTTGCCTTTAGTTCCTTCTCTCAACCATGATTTTTGGTGGTTTTTTTTTCTTTTCATGCCAAAGATTTTTCACTAATGAACACAGAAAAATCAAATACATCTAGTTAAAATTATAGTATTGGATCTCTTCCCTCCATTCCCCACTTATGTTTTTGTTCCTATATAATTACTGAAAGAGTTCTTGGTACCTTTTATCTTTTTTGCTAGCCTCATTTTCAATCTGATATTTAGCCTGCCTGACTCCTTTCTTAGATCCCATGGCTCTCTAACTTATGTACATTTTATACATTTGTACAAATGTCCTTTGCACATTTCAGCTATGAATCTGTGCTGCTGCCTTCTTTTGCCTGAATGACTATGCAATTGTAATTGTTCCTAACCAAAAAAGGATTGTTTGGTGTTTAGAGTGCCCTTAAGCTGCCTCCTGTCCTTTTGGTAGGTAGCAACGACTCTTTAGGATAAAAGCCCAATTTTTCCTTTCTGAATTTAAAAAATACCCCTGCTTTTCTTGAAACACTGAGTTACATGTCTAACTCCATTCAAATCTTACAAGGTCTTAAACAACCAACATAGGTCCCTTTTTATTTCTCTATTGTCAACTAGTTTTTTTCCCCCTCAATGATTAGAATAGCAAGAAAGTCAGATGCTCAGTGTTTCACAGCAGAAAGATTTCCATTGATGTCCTCCCCACAACTATTCCAACTTTCCATTTTCTAATCTGTTCTCCACAAGCATCATGTGTTCGTTGTATGTGTGTGTGTGATATATGTATTGTGTACATATCTATATTATCTAAATCTCAATTTATCTTCCACAATATTACTAACGTTTCTTCTTTGATTCTTGTGACTGTTGGTCATCTCTGCTACCAGGTAGAATGCTTTAATGTCGTGTTCTGGATAGTGTAGAGTAGAAGATAATATCCCTATCCCTAAAATCTGTGCAAATGGCAAAAGAACAATGATACTGAATTGAGACAACAGAGTCAAGGCACACAATATAGAGTCATAGAGCCTAGGATACTTGGCAGCTGGATGATCCATAGTTAGTATGAAACAAGGTTGTTCAAATCGGCCCTCCAGTTGGTTTCCACAATGCTTTTGTATAATTTTGATTTGATCTAAAAGCATTTCCCAAGGTCATAGTTTAGACTGGGTAGAATGGATTTGAATTTTGTAAATTACCCCTTATAATAATAATACAGTAGTACTTAACACTGGATTATTTCTCCAGCACAACTACACAACAAGAAGGTTGCTACTGTACCTTTGCATGAACCACACATTTTGGGGGTAAACACATGAGATGCTAATTGCAAACATTTTAGCTCCCACAACAACAGAACATTTACATAGCACTTAATGTTATCTCTTCTAAACAACCTCTGAAGTGTTAACTCCATTCCATACATAGGTGAAGAAACAGGTTGAAAGCATTTGACAGCTAGTGTATAAAAAGCTAGGATTTGAACTCAGATCTTCACTTATAAAGGACACTTTCCATTTTACTCCACTGCCTTACCATGTACTGTCAATCCAGGGTTCTAATCTTTCCTCAGAATCACACCAAGCCTTCAAGTTTCACAGCATTATATTAATTAAGACCATCCAGTTTAAACCTTTTTTTTTTTTTTACAGATAAAAAACTGAGACCCAGGGAGGTCATACAAGTGTCTATTTAAGTATCAAAGACAGAATTTGAACTCAAGACATCTGACTGAAGTTCAGAGGCATAGTGATAGAGCACATTGTGATCCGAGTTCAAAGCCTAGCACTGTAACACCTGTGTGACCTTTGTGGGCCTCAGTTTTATGGCCTGTAAAACATCCTGAGGCTACTTCAAATTCAAAAATCTGATTCTGTGACCTCACCTCAGCTTTAGTCGCACCGATCCTCTCACTCCTATTGTCTTCCAACAGCATCTTAACACCAATATTAATATAGTCACACAAATCCATTTCTTGGTTCCATGATGGTAACAGTAGTTACGATTTCTTTCTCAGGTTGTGAGGAAGAACTTGTCCTCCTCCTAAATTTGTGTTTTCCTATGTTAAAACCTAGCCTTATTATGAACATTTAGACTGTATAAATAAATAAAGACTCATCAAGAATAACAACACAGATTTGCCCATTTGGGGGCATATTATTTTTCGCCTACTGAAGGTACCATCTAAGCAACTATGAGGAAGACAAATACATGGTAATCACCTACTTTCCCCGTTTTAAAGTATTATTTTTTTGTGACTGGACAATTAATATTTCTGGTGTAGAAAAACTGGATTGTAAATAAAAGAACTTGCTTGAAATGGCTGTTTTTAAGACTAAAAAAGACTTGAGATTTCAGGAGCAGCTCAGCTTTTAAAATTTTTTATTAAATAACTTGAACATTTACAACCCATGGTTCAGCAATTCTATTTGGTTGATTTTGACTAACTCTCATTCCCGGTATAGAGTTCCAGGTCTTCTTTCTAGTCAAACTACAAATTTCACTGTGCACTCTTAAGTGACTGCCCATCTTTTTATAGCCTAAGTCCTTATAGCGAGGAAGGACCCTCTGATTTTCTCAGGCACCATACTAAAACAGCTCTCGGAAAAACAAGAACAACCCCTCCCCCCAAAAAAAACAAAAACAAAAACAAAAACCAAAAACCCAACCCTATTCTTGAAAAATTCCAGTGTCATTTATAAAATCTTAGGTCAAAGTAGACTAGGGTCACCTAACAAATTGATGTATAAGTAAAAAATACATAAAGTAGTGGTTAAGTAATTTGGATCAACTCACATTTTTGCATGAAACATGCATGTAAACAGAAAGGATGTGGCTGTTCTGGATGGAACAGATTAGAAAGGACACAGGAGAGAGATGATGCCTCCCATGAAACAAAAGAAGGAACAGGCTCCCCAACTTGATATGGCTCTACCACTTGAAAACACAACCCTGGAACAAATATTCTGTTTTAAACCTGTTGTGTATTAGCACTGTTTTATCAGACAGACTAAATACGAAAATGGTTAAATCTATCTCAAGAAGAATGCCAAGAAACCTTCACTGGCTCTACAAACATCTCGTATGGTTCTCACATGCTAAGATTCTAAACATTTGCTTATGTCATTTACAATGCAATGTTAAAATAATAATAATAATAATGTGGCCATGCACAGTCCTTTCCTCTTAATGTCTTTTTAAATGCCATAATAAATAAAAATAGGAGAGTATTGTCTTGATTTATATATACACCCACCAACCTCAGTCAGGGAAGACTCAAGCAAGTCCACATTGGCACAAAGTCCTCAGGAAGGAGAAAGGTTCCAAATAAATGACATGGTTCTCTTACTTCTTATCAAAAACTAATGCTGAAGGGAGAGAAAACACCACAAGCCAAAACTGGGGTGCACACACCTTTTTTGATAGAGACTTTAATCAAAAAAGTTGTGAAATTGTCTTTTTCCCCCCCAATTTGGGCCATGCCAGAAAGGTAGGCTGAGAAACACAAATCCTTCCTCAACCAACTTATTTTCATTTCCCTACTTTTGCAACTAGAAATTTAGCTCCAGGCAAGCTATAAAAGCTGGTCCTGGTTTTCATTAAAGCTGAAGTCACACACTAAAGACAGGTGGTCAGAAGGGTAATTGAAGGATGGTAGCCGGTTGGGTCCAATCTGTTCCTCGGTGAGTAAGCCAAGAGCTGACTGCACATTTAAAGCGTGCTTGGAATACCAGATATAATCCAGCGTGTGCCGGCACTCCCCAGATGTCCGGATCTTCCAGGTTGTGTACGGTGGTTCTGACTGTCCATCTGCACTCAGCAGTTTATAGGCACTGTTTAGGTTGAGGCTAGAGGAGGCAAAGTGTTTGTAAACTTCCTCGGTGGGTTCTGCATTAAAGTCCCCACAGACAATCAGGGGGATCTTGGCTCCCTGGGTGATGTTCTGCAGGTTCTGGAGGAGGTCACAACCTTGTGCAGATCGAAATCGCTCCCAGCCAGTACGGGCTTTCAGGTGGGTGACGGCAATGCAGAAGAGTCTCCCCGTCTCCTTACACTCCAGTGTCTGCACTATGGCCACCTGGTTAGTTTTAAGAGTCATGGCAGTCAACCTGATGTTGGTACTGTTGACCAGCTTAAATCTATTCTGAAGAAAAAACAAGGCACAGCCATCAGGACCATTGTTGTGTTCCACATCCAGACAGGGCGACCACGGCTTTGGAAAGAAGGTGCCCTGGTAGCCCAGTCTACTGAGGAGCGGGTTGAAAGTGTCAAAGTAGTGGTCCACCTCTTGCAGGCACAGGATGTCCGGCTGGTAGGCCAAGATCTCTTCTAGAATGAGACATTTTCTTTCTTCCCACTTGAGTGCCTCAACAGGGCACTGTACAAAGTTATCTTTGCCTTCCCCAAGAGCTGAAACAGAGAAGTCAGTCAGCTGTCAGCTACAGCAACAGAGGCTTTAAAAAGACCAGTGGCCTACCCTGGCCATCTTTGTGCTATCAGCCCTATAAGCTGCGTGACTCAGAGACGCTAGTCTCTGCAACAGGGACAGGCAGGGTGGATGGGGGCAGGCGGCCATACCTATCAAATGAGGAGTTACCGTAGTGAGATGTCATCATAGACATGTGTGAGTGACCAAAAATATGGACTGCCCACAAGTATGGCAAGATAATGGGACACCCTGCCAAGAGAGAGTGAGAAAGGCAGCATGATGGATGGCTCATCTGTGATCAACTTAGAAGTCATGAGGAGAGAGCATGAACAGGTTACAATCTGCCTCACAGATTGAAGAGATCCCAAATCTGTTGGAATATTTGAGCTGTTAAATTCTCCACAAGAATTATGTAACTTCTTCCAAATGAGAATAGGGTCAATATTTTCTTTCACCTGGTGGATGAATATCGGGTAAAAACACGGAGGCTGTTCTTTTATAACCAAATTGTGTTTTCCTTCAACCCTCAAATGCTATCATCACCCCAAAAGCGGTTGCCTATTTATTGACAATTGGATCAAACTGTTAAGAACTTTCCTAGTCCAAAGATTAGTATTATCAAAGCAAATTTTATTTCTTATTCTAACTACTGATTTTATAGCAATGTTATAAATTTATATATGTATAAATCTGTTTATGGCAAGTATCCATTCTAATACTTGAGTGTGTCTCTGATCTAAGTGATAGGCATTTTTCTTCAAGTGATATAGCTCTCCACCCATGTAGGCTTGCTCGTTCTATGTGGCCCTTACCTGTCCTCCCATCAATACAAAGTGTCAATCCCATATGCCCTCTTCCCCCTTTTCCCTTTGTATGGATACTGGTGAAGTGCACATCTATCCTATCCATTATTTAACTCCTTTTTCCTAGTCACATATTAACATTTTTATACCACTTCTGTTGGGCATGTATATTTATGTCTACACACATGTAAATGTATGTATTTGTGTATATGAATGTATATGTAGTACATATGTACTATATACACATACACACAACAAACATTTATATATGTACATATATTTTTTTATTCTGGAAAAGGGAAATGCAGTGTCCTAAAGACACAAAGAAGAGCTATCATGTCTGATATTTTAAAGAAAGGCAAAAAAGTTCAATAAGTAACAGCAACCCCTTATTAATACAACCTTTCCAAGAAGCGTGCTGTCCATTTGTTTTACTTTATAACCACTTTAAATGCATGGCAACACTGAAAATTCATATATACCCAAATTTATTTATTTATGCATTCTAATACTTCAGTGCACTGGCACTGTAAATTAGCTGGTATTTAGATGTGAGAAGCAGAGGTAGGAACCTTAAGGTTCCCATCTCACCCTGTACTACAGAATTCTGCCTCCACTGTCTTCAATGGTCAATGAGTGTACTGCTTACTGATTACTAGGGGAAGGAAGGGGCAACATAGGCAGATCCTCTGCTAAGGTCCTTCTCCTTTAAATTCTTTCGCTAGGTCCTGGGAGGTTACAGCTTTTTACTCTATCTGGTTAATTTACCAATGACTTTGAGGTGGTTTTTTAAACCCTCTACTTCATATTTTCAGGATTTACATTCATGATCTTCATTTAGTATAGCAATGAGGCTAAAAGCTTGACCCTAGTTATTCCAATTATATCAGTGAATTAGAAAAGGATAAATGTACTAGATCTAATATAAAGTCTTAAAAAAAAATCACATCTGGTACATGTGCATGTATTGGTGGGAGGAGTGGATGAATGGTGGTATACAATTCAACAAACATTTATTACTCCCTGGTGTAGTAAATTTAGGTGTATTGTGGGCAGTTGTTACTGAACATACCTTGAGCAAGGATGTTCCACTGCATGACCCTAATGGATGGGTGGCTACTTGTTGAGTCCGTCCTCAAGTCCACAAAATCCCTCTGGAACCGGGGAGGGCGCGTGTGCAGGACTGCCCTGCATTCCTCAAGCAGCTCTTTGGGATCTATGGGATCCAGCTGTTCTGAGTCAGGAGGCACCAAACAATCTGGGTGCTGGGTGGCTGCCGAGCTGTTCAGGGTCTTGGCGATAGCACCATAGAGCCTGCTCGTTCCGTTTCCCATGGAACACGCTACAGGAAAGGAAAGCAGAGTTACACACAGGGCTCCTTAGCTTGCCCTTCCTTCTGCAAACCCATCCCATTTGGTGTCAAGAGACCTGACTGCCCGCACAGTACAGAAGCTGATGTGCTCCCGGAGCCGCCATCTTCACTGACTAGGGGCAGGTGGAAGAGTATTTTCTGGGTTGAGAAGGGAGGAAATAGATGCCATTTAGGCTAATTTGTACTCTTAAATGAATTTTTGGATGAAGGAACTATTCTTATAAACTAAAAGGTTTAAGTAATTTATTGACCCCAATTACAGCAGGCAATGTGTGTATAATCAATCAATCAATATTTATTAAACACTATGTACCAGGCACTATTGCTAAGCACTGGGAATATAAAAACCAACAAAAGACAATCTAGTGGAGGAGACAATTTGCAAACAAATATATGCAAAGCAAGCTACATATAGGATTAATAGGAAAGGCATTAGAATTAGAGGGATTAGGGAAAACTTCCTGTGGAGGATAGGATTTTAGTTGGGATTTAAAAGTCAGAAAGAAGGAAGAAGAATAATCCAAACAAGGGGGACGGCCAGAGAAACTGTCTAGAGCCTATACCGTATATATGTGTGTCTCTGGGTTTATATATAATACACACATACATACAAATTTAAGTGCTGCCATGCACGTAAATGTGTTTAAAATAAAAAACAAGATTATGAGGCAACTTGTACAGTTGACAGAACTGAATTTAGAACCACAAATCTTGAATGGGCTTCAAATCCCAGTTTAGACACTTGGTAACAGTTTTGCCTCTGTAAAGTAGATACATGTATCACAGGCATATGTGAGGATCAAAAGATAGCAATATAGTAAAGCACTGGGCAAGTTTTAGAGACTTGTATAAATGTCTGTTTAGCTCCCATTACTAATTAAAAGGGGAAGTGGCAGTATTTAAATTTAATTAAATTTAATTTTAGTCCAATCAATTGTGTCTGGTTCTTTCTTAAAGACACTAGAGTGGTGTGTCATTTCTTTCTTCAGTTTATTTTATAGATGAGACTGAAGCAAACTGGTAAGTGACATGCCCAGAGTCTCACAGATAGGAAGCATTGGATTTGAATTCATACACTCTATTCCTTGCACCATCTAGCTGCCCCATTTAAATTTATGGAGAACTTCTAATCTAGGATGACTTCACAATTCACTAAGTCTCATTTTCACCTGAGCAAGAATAAACTTAAACATATAACTAACTTAGTAGAACCTTAAAACTTAAAATTAGAAATAGACAAATTTTATTTTTTTATTCCAATTTCATTTATTTAAAGTTTCCCCAGTTCCATTCAAAACAATTTCTTATTTGTTTCTAGGATTTTTGAGTTCTAGGTTCTCTACCTTAGCCTCACCCACAATTAAGAAGCCACATTTCCAAAAGTCAAGTTAAAAGTTAAAAATAAAGAGATGGAGAGAGAAATAGAGAATGCTTCGATCTATATATAGACTTGATCAGTTCCTTCTCTGAGTATGGATAGGATTCCTCATCAAGTCTTTCAGAGTAGTTGTGGATAATTGTACTACTGAGAAATAACAAAGTTATTTACAGCTGATTATCCCAGAACAGTTGCTATTACTTTGTATATACTATACTTCACTTTGTTTATCATGGAAGACTTTCAAAGGTTTTTTTTTTTTTTTTTTTTTTTTTGGTAAAAAATAAACAGTTAAAAAAAAAAAAGAGAAAACACTACTTTTCTCTAGCAATGTTACTCTTATGAATTCTAGTCCTATAACTGACATGTATGTAGTACTTAAACAAATGACTCTATATACATCAACCTTCATGAAATATGTGCTATTATTATCCTTGCTTTACAGATAAGTAAACTGAGATGCAGTGAGAAGTTGAATGATCTATCAAAAGGAATAATACATATATCAAAAGCAACAATACAGAATTTGAATCCCAGTCCAATGCTTTATCCACTGTGCCAGATTATCCACAACCACCAGATTCAGTCACTAAAATTTGTCCACTCCACCTCCCCAGAGAAAGCTATTTGGCATTAGTTAGTAACTAGTTCCTGAGATTCTTGAGAGATTGGTTATTACAAGGTCCAAATAACATGTGTATGTGCACGCGTACATGCACATACAGGATACACACATGTATAGGGCATACAATGTTCCAAGAGTCTTAGTACAAATTTAAAATTTTAATAACTTCTCAACCAAAGCTAAAAAAAAACTTACAAATTCCAACGTTTGAAAGATTAATTATATAAAACTTTAATGTTTCCTACTAAAATCCAACATAATCACTGTTGTGCTACTTGCCATTCTAGCAAATGTTTGAATATTCTAACAAATATCATCAGCTGTTACTCAGTGACTTAAAGGATTGCATTTGTAATCTGAAAGGTTAACCAAATACTCAGGTTTGGATGTATATGACAGTTTAAAAAATTTTTTATTAAAGCTTTTTATTTACAAAACATATGCATGGGTAATTTTTCAACACTGACCCTTGCAAAACCTTCTGTTCCAAATTTTCCTCTCCTTCCCTCCACCCTCTCTCCTAGATGGCAGATAGTCCAATACATTAAATATGTTAAATTCAATATATGTATACATATTTTGTATATGACAGTTCTGACTTGATCCCATAGGAAAAAATCTGCTGGAGATAGATCTGGTCAACAAGGTGGAGTTGGCAGAAGATCTCCTTACTGACCCACTGCTCTGACAAAGTATCATCAGGAACTGTTCCACATGCAATGAATAATTACAGACCCCTCTCATGATATTCTATCTTGTTAAATGGAAAATATATAATAAATTTAAACAATCTTTTTAATTGTTTGTGGTTGCCTTCAAAGGTTAATGGTGCCATAACACTTAATTCCTTACAATTTCATTAGAGCATCAGATACTCTCCAGATATAAGTATTATCATCTCTGATTTACAGATAAAAAAAACTAAGTAAAGACTTGCTCACAAGCATTCTGATTTACAGATAAAAAAACTAAGTAATGACTTTCTCACAAGCATTTAGAACACTATTCAGTCTAATACTCAAGCCTAGCCAGAGTCACCTTAGCATATTCAAAAGTTTGTTGATTAATGGATATCTCCTTCTCCTGCCAGAGGGCTTCTGAAAAGGCAGAAGCCAAATGCACAACCTGATCTCTTAAAATGCTCCTTTTCTTGAGACTTCTAAAGTCTTTTCCAGGTAAAATGTATGATTCTATAACTATATTGCTTAAAGTTCATCCTACTTCATCGTACAATAAATAGCACATTTACTGCCCTTGGGACACAGAAGCTTAAGTTAGGTCCCAGGCCTTTTTCAGAGACAAAAATTAATTTCTTCAGGGATCAATTACAACAGTAGCTCTCAAACTTTGGCCTTAGGACTCTTTTATACATTTAAAATTTAATAAGGACCTCTCTCCCAATGACTTTTTTAAAACATAGGTTATATAATATCTATCAGAGGTACTGGGATAGACTGATGATATAAAAACCAAAAAAAAAGTTCATAGCTATTCAATTAGTTTCTACTGAAATTTCCTACTTTTCCTACTTTCCTTGAATATATATCTCTTCAAGTTTTATAATGAAACAATTGAGTTAAAATGCTAAAGTGCTTCCTTTAGGGGTTCTTAGCTATTTTGTACAGGCCCCTTTCTCTCTCCCCCCCCCCTTTTTAGGAAGAAGTTTTGAAATGTATAAAATAAAATATTTAGGGATATACATACATAACCTCCTCCCCACCCTTTATAGATTTCTATTTATCAATAAAAGTTCACAGACCTTAGGTTGAGAACCTCTGCCTCAGAATAAATTATAATCAACAGGCCAACCTAGATGTACTTACTAAATAGAGTATCCCCAATTCTCTATTTAGTAAAAGGAATGTGCCACATGACCCTAACCTCAAAGTTTGGAAAAATAGTATAGCAAAAGATCTTCCTTTCAATAAAGAGTTCTTGGGCATGATGGGTCATGGTTCTATGGCACTAAGCTACAGGTATCCCCCACACCCACTTCCATCCTTTCGGTGAAAGAACACAAAGGTTTTATTCATAAAAGGCCATGCTCTTTTGGCAGATGTTACTGATGGAATCTGAAACCAGGGGTGGATCAGACTGACTGCGGAGGTTACCAAAGCAAAGTCAAACACCTACCACAAATGCTCCCAAGAGGACAAGCCTATATATAATACATGTGCTAGCTTTGTCATCCCTTCGCTTTCACTGTGGAGTGGGAAGTAATGTAAAAAGAAAAATTGGGCTGGAGGGGAAGAAATGATTTCTCCTATGATTTTCATCAAAGAGTGAAACTTTTAACTTCTTGCTATGTGTCTAAAACGTCATTCTTCCTAGCCTATTTTTGGCAAATCTGAATGTACATTACAGACATAGAGAAGGGGGATAAAGGGCCTGTGCCTCTGATTTTCTTGAGAATTCACAGTGGAGTCTGGAAGACTTGTACTCAGATTCTATCTTTAACGACAGTTAACTGTGACTGAGCAAATCACTTAACCTCTGAGCCTGAGACTTCTATCTGGATAAGATATTTAGAAAATGTCTATTTAATTAGATAAGTAGTTCTTATCTCAAAGATTTGAGATTATGGATGGGTTTTGGTCTAATGTCAATTCTTTGGTGGATTAGTATGTATGTACACATGTGTGTGATAAGGCCCTGTAACTTCAGATAAATATTTATTGTTTTATTGGGTTGACACTATAACTTTGAAAGCTTCTTATCTCATTCTTTCTGGTTTGGGTGAAAGATTATTTTATTATTTTAACATATAATTATGTACTATATACATATATTTGATAAATCAAAGTCAAATAAGATAGAAATCAGCAAGAATAGGAACACAAAAAATTCCTTTCAATATTTTAATTCATTATAGTCCCATTTCCATTATTCTTGGATCCCTTAACTTTGTCCTGTCCAAAGCCAAGTTCAGGTGTATGTGGATAAGTCTGAGTTCTGAGGAGGAGTAGTATGAGCTTGGCCATTCACAAGCACAAGCATGAGGGCTTCAGGCAGCAGGAGACCTGGATCCTGTGACCAGTGCTCATACTAACTGATGATGTCCCATAGTGAAAGTGACATGTGTCACCAACCTAAAATGCAATTGTTTGTATATTCTTGTGTTTTACATGTGAGTACATGTTTGTTGATATAAGCAGTAATTACTACATGCTAAATAGGTTCCTGGTTCATTATTTTTTTCTTGTTATGACTATCTCATTTTGATTTATAGATGTGTATACTGATAGCTGGTGTATAATCAATGTCTTCTGCAGTCACTTGTAGTCAAAGCATGGCAGGTGATATTTTTTTGCATTGTGCTATATCTATGACACGAGATTGTGAGGCAACTTAAAGTGATCACCTTGTGCACAGAATTAATTATCCTCCTCCAAATGTATATTTTATGCTATGCTGTATTATTCCAGATTACAATCATATGGCTGTTGGATTTGAAAGGTATGGTGAAATTTCAACCCTGGGGGAGAAATCGAAGTAGCTTCCATAAGCTTCTATTAACCAAAGAATAGCTCCGTGAGGGAGAGTGCTAGCTCAGCTGTGTGAAATTCTGTTGAGAAAAGATGTCATGGAACTGAGGACAAAGCTGTCCCTGGATGATAAGTAGTGGAGTGACATGGATGCTAATCTACCAAAGGGGATCTAGGAACCATCAAAACAGGCAAGAAGAGAATCGAGACAAAAAAAATGTCCTGTAACCAGAAAAGAGAGAATATCCAGGGGGTAGAAGATGCTCAGTGTTGTCCAATGTTTCCAAAAAGTGAACAATGAAGCTAAAGAAAAGACGATTGAATTTTGTAATGAAGAGATCATAAGGGCATAGATTTTAGGACTGACCTCATTAAGGAAGGAAGTAGAATACCTGAGGAATTGGTAATTGGCAGCTATAAGGATCTTTATTGGCTGACAGATTTGCACTGAGTGAGCCTCAAAGGAGGTGATGCTAAATGGATAGTCTGGAAAAATGATTCTTATTCTCCCTTTGGGAGAGTGGAGAGTTACGAGTTAAAGGTTCTACTCCAAAGGATAAAAGAATAAATAAGATCTACTTCCAATTATGGCATGGCACAAAATTGGGGAGCGCCAGAACAGAGGAAGAAAAGTACAATTTCAAAGACTAGGCAGCAGCAAGGAAGAGACTATTTAACTGACTGGAAAAAAAACCAGGTTCCTCCCTGAGATGGCTGCCATCTTCACCAGGGGCAGATGAGACTAGGGCTTCTTTGGAAGAATGCTTCCATTGGCAGATAAGACTGGGTGTTTACTGAAGACTGAAGTCTAATGCACATCTTATTTTCCCTTTTTCTTCCTTTCCTTTGCCCATTTAGGCAGAGCTGAAAATTCCAACCAAATCCCATTTAATTAATCACCACTGCTGGTGGTATTTTGCAAGCCAGATATTCTTCATATAAATTATTTCATTCCTATTGTCTACAGGCATGTTGTAACTTGAGATCAGAGAGTGCATGGAAAGACAGCCTTAAAGGGGTTTTGTATGTGAAAACCGAGCTATTTTGTTGGAGTTAAAAGAGTCGGGGTGAGGTGGGGGGGTGTTGTTGTATCAAGTCAGTTTAGTTTTGTGGATGATCTTATAACTGTCCTAAACTTGGGACTCCCCTTAGACTTCTCCCTGAGGTAAAAGCCATTGAAACAAGGGCTTAGGTTGTGCAACTCTGCCCTATTACCCAACCTCAGAGGAGGGGAATGCAGGCAGTGAACAGACCTCCCACAGTAACACCTAACAGTTCAATCAACATTTATTAAAACACCTACATTTCAGCTAACAAAAGAAAAACCAAAAACCTTTCAACAGCTACTTAGTAAATATGTATTAAGTACTCTGGTGAGAAAACTCTCTCTGCCCTCCCGGATTCCAGAAAGAGGATGTAATACAGATACATACAAAGAGAGCCTTCATGGTAAGGTTCTTGATGAGATGCAAATAAAAATGCTACAAATACAGATATTTTGGAGGGAGGCAGACTGAGTCTTCTATCAACTGGCTGAAAGTATAGTGGTTCCCAACCCTACTAATCACCAGCACAGGAGGTCAGATCTGCTTCCATTCCAAGCTGGGCCGCTGCCCACCTAGTAGTCTAGTAACTAGCTCCTCACTCCCAAGAAGTTCATCCTATGGGGGTTGGTCCAATCAGCTCAGAATTCCTGGACTTGAGAAGCAGAGCCTCCCCAGTAGCAAGGATTTCAGACATGTACCACCACTATGCCCTGCTGATTTTTAAAAGCTCATTGCTCTGAGAAAGCTAAAACAAAAATCAACCAAGAAATAAATACAAAAAAGTATCTATTACCTGAGCACTTGATTCTGTTGGCAGGGGGATATTCTAACTGGGGATATCTGACTGATGCATAGTGAAACTACCAGAAAACAATTAAGAAATGGACAATTACCAATCTCAGTAGCTTTGGATAGAATACTCCACATTTTTTGATATATTTCTTCTAATACAACAACACAGAGCACTTACATTTAAGTAGCATTTTTTGGTAGATAAGCCTACACGTATTTCCTTGGTTTGATCTTCACAACAACCTTGCTTTGAGATGGATGCTAGAGGCATTATTCCCATTTTAGAGATGGGGAAACTAAGATTCAGAGGAATCATGTGATTTGTCCTGAGTCACAAAGCTAGAAGCAGCATTTGAATCCACATCTCTCTCAAACCTGAGTCCTACCATACTTAATTAGCTATTTTTTACTCTTTCTCCAAGACAAAGCTATATCCCTACCTCTCAACATAGGGATAGGCAGCAAAAGCTGCAGTCTCTACAAATTACACAACACATTTAAGTATAGTACCATAGAAGTCCTACCTCTTCCATGGAGCCTTCCTTCCCCAAACACAGCGCGCTCTTCCTTCTGTGAACAGGAACTTACTGCTGGTGACATTTCTCTGGCAATGTTCCAGGGAGCCATGACAGGTTCTTAAGCAGGGAAGTGACACACGATCTGAGTTGGAAGAGACCCTTAGAGGTCACCCAGCTCCACCTCCCACCCAATGAAATAAATCCCCTCCTACACACAGGCCATGACAGATGGTGATCCAGTTTCTGCTTCAACACTCAGACAGACCAGCTGCTGCCTGACAGGCTGCCCTGGCAGCAAGGCCCCCATTTCCATTTGGGATGATAGCGGGGATGTCCTTCCCTCCCAAGGACCCAAAATGTGCCTCCCTGCAATTCATAAAAGGGAAGAGAAGGAAAACAGAAATTGTCCCGTAGAAGGCAAATAGATAAATAATAATTAAATCTCAGTTCTACTTAAAGACAAACACACAAAATGCACACACACTACAGACACATGCACAAAATACCCATACATACATACATACATACACCCCCCCCACACACACACCACCTACACACAGACCAGAAATAAAGCACAGTGCAGAGGGCTAACAAAAGCTAACACCAATTTCTGCAAAAGGATTTAGACTTCCCTAACAGTCTTACCCTGCAAGGCAGGCATTAATTATTTTTACCTTATATGTTAAGAAGCAGACACGGCAGGGCTGTCGTCAGGAGGAGCTTGAGCTTATATTGCACATCTCCTGACTCCTGAAAATGCCCAGCAGATGATGATCCTTTTTCAGGAACCATCTTGTCTAATACTACCCACTTCTTGGGCGAGCCAGATTTTCTTCTTTCCTTAGCAAACCCATAGATTTTTTCCCTTTTCTAACACCCAGCCTAGTTTATATCCTGACTCTACGGGTAGCGTCTCTCTGTAAACAATCAACTTTTCTGGATCTTCACCCCCCCTTTTTCTGTGGGTTGCCTTTCCTCATTGGAATGTAAACTCTTACAGGGCAGGGACTGTCTTTCTGCTTGTATTTGCATCCCCAAAAACTTATTAGAATAGTGCATGGGATATTTTAAATGCTAAATAAATGCCCGTTATCTGCCTTGAACTCTGTGGCCCCTTTCTCCTTCTCATAATAACATAATTAAATTCCAAAGAAAACCAAAGGTTAGCCAAAATAAAGATATAAAATTTTTTTCCCATCCAAATTCACAGATGCCAATGAGGGATGCCTGTGGTGGTAGTGAAGTATCCAAAGTGACCAAACTCAAATCCATCACTCAATCATTTTTCAATCAAGCCTCCCTCCACAAGTTCTCCATGATCAAATTTGGGGTTTTCTTGGCAAAGATACTGAAGTGGTTTGCCATTTCCTTTTCCCGTGGACCCGTTTTGTCAGGCAATCAGAGGTTAAATGACATATATAGGATGTGTCTGAGGATGGATTTGAACTCAAGCCTTCCTGATTCCAGACTTAGTGCTCTCTCCATTGCTGCCTCCTCAAATCCATACCAATTCCGATTGTTTTCTTTTTTTCCAAATGTACTTTGAAGTCAAACTCTTTTTCAAATCATGTAATGTAGAACTCTGTAAAAGAGAAGTCAGTTTTGGACTCCAAATAAGGAAGCGTATTGCTGGAGCCAGATGCTTCATCTGTACACTGTCTTATTCCCAATAAAAGGAATATGAGAGCACGGGCAGAGTGCTAGGTCTGGAATTTTTAAAAGGCTTGGGTTCGAATTCTTGCTTGACAGCCTAGATTACAAGGGGTTTTTGTTGTTGTTTCTATGGGGGGAGGGGAAAATTTTTTGAACAATTAAGAAGAGAATGAATGCAATAGCTTAACTTAATCAGGTCAGACAGACATAAGCAGAAAAATTAATCTCCATATTTGATTCTTTTCCGTTTCTTCCACGAATCTCAGCTCATTGTGAGAAAGGAGTAATGGGGGTGGGGTGTGGCATGGCAGTTTCACGGAGCAATTAAAGTTTGCTTGAAAATCTTGGTACTTGCGATTAAAAAACAAAAAAAACCGCACCCTAAACTTGCCCCAACCAGACAGCTCTCCTTTAATAAGCTCTTCAGGACACTGACAAACACTAATCTATTTTTTAATCCTGCTCCAGCGGCACAGAGTGTCTGCCTTAATCATCTGTTTACAGAATATTTTCTTTGCTGATAAGCACAGCAGGTTGGGGAGATTGTGAATAATCTTTCCCAGCTGTTATCCCGGGCTCAGTCCCCCGGCTCTGCACATGTGCCAATTAAAAGCTGAACAATGCACAAAGGCCAGGCTTGCCGGGCCACACACCTGTCAGGGGGCTGCCTGAGGACTCAAGAAAATTCGGGGTGGGGAGCGGGGTAGAGGGATGGAGGAGAGCAACCCTCCTGCAACAACAGGGAGGAAAGCTCTCTGAAATAAGCAAGGCCAATGCTGCCATCTGCTGGTCATTTCTCGGCCTAGCGCAAACAACCACCGCGGAAACGAGAGTATTCCTGTTAGAGCATCGATCTCAGAGCCGGACGGGATGCAGCACCAGGAACAGTGAGCAGGGCTTCCTCCCATTCCACTCCTGCAGTTCTAAATGGCTGGGAGGCTTTTTTACATCACACCTCAATCTAGCTCTCTCTCAAGTGTCAAGGAAGCCCCCAGAAGAGGGCTGCGCAGTAGTGGACCCTTCCAGGGTTTTTAAACCCTCTGCAGGCAAAAGAATTAGGAGACAGGGCAGGGTGCCGGCCACCTTTCTGAGAAAGGGATCTGGACACAAAATTGGCTGCTTCGGACCCCAAGAGGCCTGTAAGGGACAAGTCAAAATGTCTTTACGTACAGAAAAATATGCACAAGGGGAAAGGAAAATTTTCTTTTCACATAATCACTTCTAATAAGTTTCTAACTGGGAAGCACTCTCTTACCCCCCAAAACTCTACACGGAAGCTGAGGAGCGGAAGAACAGGACCCTGGCTGCTTTCATTCCCTTATCCTTCCCATGGAGGCAGCTTGGGCTCCTAGCCCACAGACCTAGCATCTCGCTCCAGGCAGAAAGACTCTTTTAAGTTCAAATATGATCTCAGACACTAACTAGGCAAGTCATTTCACTGTTTGCCTCAGTTTCCTGATCTGGTAAATGAGCTGGAGAAGGAAACGACAAACCACTCCAGCATCTTTGCCAAGAAAACTCCAAATGAGACCACAAAGAGTGGGACATGACTGAAAATGACTGAACAAAAGCAATCTACACTCACAACATGGAATACCGGAGGAAGTGGTACAGTATCCAAAACAGTGGACCTGATGACCTCTGACATTATTTTGCTGTGAGGTCAGTTCAGTCAATAAACATTAAGGATCTAATCTGTGCCAGAAACTGTGCTTTAAAAAAAGCTTTTAAAAAAGTAAAAGACAGTCGTTATTCTTGAGAAATTCAGTCTAATGTGGGGAGAAAATATACAAATATGTACAAACAAGCTACTTCCAGGAGAAAGTAGAAGCAAGAGAGGAAAGCATTAAATTGAGAGGGAGTGAACAAATCAATGAGTTTTCTTTCATCTATAAAATTATAGAGGTTGCATGAAATAGCCCCTGACCTCCCTCTCAGTTCTGCATCTACACTGGGGATTCTCTGGGTGGCTTTGATGACAGGTCCCCCCCACTTCCAATGTTATAGAACCTGCAACATATCCATATATTTGGGCCAGGGAAGATGGCAACTACTGAACATTTGGAACACTACAGGATGGGGCACAGCAGGTGAATTGTATCCACTTATTGGAGACATTTGAATGAGGGAATCTGTGTGAGTTTGAGGAGTTTTAAAATGAGACTTTATTAGTTTTTCCTGGAAAAAGATTTTCCAAAAGAATGATTATATGGTATAACTTGGTGTCTGAACAAGAGAGGAAAGGGAGAAATCGCAAGCCTAAGACATAAGTGTCCAGATAAAATTTACTGTGGGACATTATTTACTGTGGGCTGTAGGGAGAGGGGGAGGGGGTGCTTTGGCATTCCAAATGTGCATCCATGTAGGAGTAGTTATGTGTCAACATCCTCCTTTATAGGGCTTCTAGGATGCTGACTGGTGGGAAGCAAATTTCTGCACCCAGATTTATACTTTGGAATCTTTATGCAAAATAATATTTGAAGGAAGATAAAAATACAGAATTAGAATGTTCCCCAATTTTATCAAGGTTGGGTCAGAGTAGATACTTTTTTATTAAGTTAAAATGGAGACTTTCTTAGGTTTATGAGCAAAGTAAAAGAAAAACTGAACCCACTAACAGAGCTAACACCGAGACTAATAACCTTTTTTGGCAGTCTGTAGATTATATTTAAGGATCATATTTTTAAATGCATAAATAAAATATATAGGATTATCAAAAATTATACTCAAATACAGTTATTCAAATGCATTTATAAAACTAAATCCTTGCTACTGAAGATAGTAACCAATCAATGTGGCCATTAGTCCATAAGTGATGTCATGGGTAAGGTCCCTATTCCTGTTCTAGAGACTAGTCTTCCCAGGGAGTTCTGCCCCCAATTGCCTAGCCAGTTCCAAGGATACAACTTTTGAGTTGTTCTTACAAGTGAAGAGAAATAAACTTCTGATACATAAAGATCATAACAAGGGGAGAAAGGTCTTAATTATAAATATTCTTATTACCTATGAATGTATATCTATATAGATTCTCTTTCAAACTATCAATTCATTTAGATTTCCTAGAAGAGAAAGAGCACTTCCAATTACTAACTTTTAAGAAGCAAACATATCCTTGCGTACATTGTAAATAAAACCTAGAAACCAGATGCTATGAAATAAATCAATGCAGCCATCGTTTAATAGGTTCTATAGCAGAAGGTGAAGGCAAATAGAAAAGTGAATCCTGTGTTATTCATCTTTTAGGGAAAAGGATAACAGAATTGTGAAACCATTTTATCTGTATCAGACTATGACACAACAAAAAGTGTGTGTGTGTGTGGGGGCAGCGACTTTGTTTTAAATTATTAGCCTCAAAGCTAATAGCTAATTGTCCAAAATAAAGAAATGACAAACAAAAAATCACCCAAGGGTCAATCTTCTTAGTAAAGGTTATGTTTTTTGCATTCAACTAGGCTAGCCCTAGGATAGTGGAGATAGTCTATTTATGGGTCCACATTCAAAACATGTCCAATTTGTTAGGTTTTCCAGAACTTGGATATGACATGATTCCTTTCGTGTACCAGAGGAAAACTTTGGGACTTTTAGGACTTAGAGAGAAAGGTTGAAATCTGCATCCATGGAAATAGTCCCCGTATATGGATAAAGGGAATAATAAGGTTGTGCACATAGGCTGGGCTCCTTTTTTTCTAAGGTTCTTTCCCATCCAGTCTAGTTACTTTAAAAGTGGTATTAAAGCCATCTTTATTAGTCCAGAGGGCTGATGTGTGTGTGTGTGTGTGTGTGTGTGTGTGTGTGTGTGTATAAATCTGACATTGTAGGTAATGTTCTATACTTATGGTGGACTTCCACAAGTAATAGCGAGATTTTTTTTCTTATTATTTCTTTGCAACTGTGTTCTTTGTAATTTTGCAAGATTCATTTTCTTTTGATATCTTTTTGTTAACTGTCAGATTTTGTACAAGTATTCTTGTTTTGTTTCCAGTCGCAAACATGAAGCACCAGACTAGCCTGAATGAATCAGACTTGGTTGAGAGCACCATAGCAATGAATCACAAACCATCTCTGGAAATAGTATGTCATTTAAGTGGAAAATAGACTTTTTTTCCCTTTCCTTCCAGGAAAACTTATTTAATTACCCAGTACCATCATTAGCTATAACGACATATGATTATTCTTCAATCAGCTTTCAAAAAGGGGAAAAAGCCTTCTCTCTCATATTATACAAAGTTATTGTAGCATATTAGGAAAAAGATAAAAACTTAAGTTTAATATTCTAATTTCTTTGTCTCAGAATCTAAGTCAAATAGGGAAAAAGAACCCACACAAACAGTACACCCCACATTAGGTCAAGATGTCAAGACCAACCCCTTTTCCAAGAAAAATATTCCAACCTCTTTTTTCCAAGAAAAATATTTTATTTTTTGCAATTAGAACTAGAAAAAAACTGGACATTTTTCAAATATACAATGTGTGTGTTTAGAAGATAAAGGGGAAAAAATGCTTTCTTGTACAGTCCAAAAAGTTTTGATAGGCTCTCTCTGTGCCGAGAAATAAATGCTCCTAATTATTTCTGGTAAGGTTGTATTTTCTCATGTCACCTTTAAAGCTGTCCTAATATAGTATCATTTCATGAGTAGATGATAATGGCAAATTCCTTATTTTCATGACATTTAACATCTTATAAAGTTAACATGTAAAGTCATCACTGAAATGCTATCAGGTATAGATTTTGGAGTTGTCCTATCTTGTGCATGCTTAAGATTCCCCCCTCAATATTCCAGGGCTTTGGAGACATCATGTTTATCCATTCAAGTTCCTATCCTACACCAAAATGAGCAGATGTTTATTTCAAATATGCTAGGGACAGTGCATGAGCAAACCTTTCACATTAATTCTCTTAAAGATTTAATATGAAAACCATCTGTCAAATGGAAATGAAATTGGGTCAGATACTAACCTAATATTTATATTATTTACTAGGCTCTCAAGAGGGAATGGAGGGGGGAAAGGTGCTTCTATATCTAGCTCACTGTTTACAATTTGCCAAAATACTATTAGACACACATCATACTGGGAAGCCTAAAATTCAGTGTTAGGGCAAAAAAAAAAAAGTGCTGAATCAGAACTGAGTGGGTATAAAAATATATGGCTCGAATGAATTTCTTCAGGTTAGATCTGTTTCATATTAAATCTTGTAAAGAAGGAACAGATATGTAAGAAATAACTAGCAGGATGAATACAGAGGGGACTGGTGAGACTTACATGAACTGATGCTAAGTGAAATGAGCAGAACCAGGAGATCATTATATACCTCAACAACGATACTGTATGAGGATGTATTCTGATGGAAGTGGAGCTCTTCGATAAAGAGAGCTAATTCAGTTTCAATTGATCAAGGATGGACAGAAGCAGCTACACTCAAAGAAAGAACACTGGGAAATGAATATAAACTGCTTGCATTTCCGTTTTTCTTCTCGGGTCATTTATACCTTCTGAATCCAATTCTCCCTGTGCAACAAGAAAACTGTTCGGTTCTGCACACATATATTGTATCTAGGATATACTGTAACCTATTCAACATGTAAAAGACTGCTTGCCATCTGGGGGAGGGGGTGGAGGGAGGGAGGGGAAAAAATCGGAACAAATAAGTGCAAGGGATAATGCTGTAAAAAATTACCCTGGCATGGGTTCTGTCAATAAAAAGTTTTAAAAAATTAAAAAAAAAAATAAAATCTATCTTGGATAGTTAAAAAAAAAAAAAAAAAAGGAACAGAAAGTTTCTTCATTTACTGTGATCAGGATACTTAAAATTCTGTCACTGCAACAAACTTGCTCATTTTATGACCTGCTGGTCATTTCTTACATATCTGTTCCTTCCTTACAAGATTTAATATGAGACAGATCTAACCTGAAGAAATTCATTCGAGCCATATATTTTTATACCCACTCAGTTCTGATTCTGGCCAATCTGTATGAAAGGTAAAAAGGTAGGGCCTGGTGGACCCATGATCTACCTATCTCTTTCCATCCATACGTACTTATAGCCAATATCACGCTTCCTTCCTTTGCTATGGATGCTGATACATTTGGTCTCGGATTACAAGATGGTGACACAAGCCATTCAGCATAATGAGAGTCGAATGAAAGGCAGACAAGCCAGCCAATTTGACAGGTCTAAAAATATTAGAGCCCATGAGGCAATGAGACAATTAAAGCAGACCCTCTACGAAACTGCTGGATGAGAATGTTGAAGAGTTTATCCAAATAAAGATGATTCATTTCTTCAATCTGGTAGGTAGTATGAATTCATTAAAGCTCACTACCATCGTACCATCTTCCCTTCCAAAAATGAAATCTTACCCTCAACCAGTCCTCTTAGCTCATCTAATTGGTACCCAACCAGATCTTTTTTTTTTTTTTTTTTTTGCTGAGGCAATTGGGGTTAAATGACTTGCCCAGAGTCACACAGCTGGGAAGTATTAAGTGTCTGAAGCCGGATTTGAACTCGGGTCCTCCTGACTTCAGGGCTGGTCTCTATCCACTACGCCACCTACCAGATATTTTCTTGAGTTAGATAACATTTAGGTGGATGCAATGGAAAGCAAACTTTAGTTAGAATTAAGAAGGAATTAATAATCTGGGAGAAAGTCTTTGTAAATTTGTCAAATAAAAATAAGATAGTCAAGTTATATAGGGAACCAACACAAGTATATCAGAACGAGAGCCATTCCCCCAAAGTACAAGAACAGGTCGTTTTAAAACCATATGAAAAAATGCTCCAAAATAACTAACATAAGGAATACAAATGAACAAAAAACACTGATGCTCTCCGCACATCATACCTCTTATATTGGAAAGCATGACAAAGGAGGAAAATGACCACGGATGGAGCAATTATGGGGGCACAGGTACAGTAATGCATTGTTGGTAAAACTATGAACTGACCCAACCATTGAGGAGAAGTAATTTGGAACTATGTGCCAAAAAGACACTAACCTGTGCATGCCCTTTGGCCCAGGAACAATCACTCCATGCTTATATATATTCAAAGGGATCAAAGACAGAATTATACTGCAACATATTTTGTAGTGCCAAAGCACTGAGAAAAAATGTGGTCAACTCTTGATTGGGAAATGGCTGAACAAGTTAGAGCATATGAAAAGTAATGGAGTGCCATGGCACCATGAAGAAATTACAAAAAGGCAAGGTTCAGAGAGATCTGGACAAGAGTGAAGCGAACAAAATTAGGAGAATATACAACATCTACAATAACATAAAGGAAAACGATTATATAAAAAACTTTAAAACTCTGATTAATACAATAATCATTTGTGATTCTAAGGAGACTGATGAAGCATGTATCCCAATTCTCAGAATGAGATAGACAGGGCAAGACATTACCAACAACATTACCAACATGTCAATTTGTTTTACTTGACTATGCTTATTTATTAAAAAGGAAAACTTTGGGAATGGAATAAATCGGGGATAACAATGATAGAAAAAATAAAGAAAAGCAAAACATTTAAAAATAAAAAGGAGAGAGCAGAAGGCAATTCAAGAGACACAGGTAAGCAAAGTGGTATGGATCCTATGGATCGTAAATATACACTTTTAAAGAAAAAAAAAACATGCCGTATATAGAGTCATAGTTTCATCCATAATCCTCTTGTCCTGTTCTTTGCGGGTTGAAATGCTGATGTCTGTTGATATTTGAGAAGTTCAGATCAAAAGGGTTTTTTAAAAGAAAAATAATATATAATTAAGACTGTGGAGGATGAATGACTGTGCCTATTATACAGCCATACTAAACATACTAAATTATTAGCGCCATTTAAAAACCTGTTAATCTCTATAAGAATATTCTAATTGCTGGGTTGGCTCGACCAATATTCATAAATATAAAGGTATTCCCCCCTTCTCCTGATCACTGACTTTCCCCCATCTATAGTAAGGGAGGAAAAAAAAAAGGCTTAATTAGGTAGTGCTAATTCTAGCTGCATTCTAGAGTTTCAAAAAAGAGGAAGGTGCCATCTTTAACTTGGGAAAGTCTTAGAAAATTAATAGTGCACCAAAGGGAGAAAAAGTGGATTCAGGACATTCTAGAAAAGGAAATTCTAGCAAGGTTTGTGTGTATGGGGAAGCATATTTCTTTTTTCCTTCCTTTTCATTCCATTTTCTGCCTTTTCCCAATTTCTGTCTTTTGGATTCTGGAAAGCATCTTAGAAGGCCTCTAGCTTTTCCAAAAACTGATAGGATGATGTCCCAGGGAGAATGGCAATACTTTGTCCAAGAGTCAGGAAACTGGAGTTCAAAATTAGGCCGTGACAATCTTAGCTTCCCCCTCCCCCCCAAGAAAAACTAAGAGAACTTACCTCTCTTCTTTCCTTGGGGGGGAAGGGGAATGGGGGAAGGTAGGTGTGGAATGTCACATGGTCCATCAGGTGTGCTTGCTGAGCCAGTTTTACTTAACTACTTTTCTTGGCTACAAGGAGAGCTCACTGAGTAGGGCTAAGGGAGGGGGAGAGGTTATATTTGGGAATGATTGTGATGTAAAAACAAAAGACATCACTACAACCTGCAAAAACCTTTATTTCCTCAGCTGTAAGATAAGGATAATAATACCTGTCTTACCACCCTCATAGGGCTGTTTGTTGCAAGAGAAGGGTTTTGTCATAGGTAAAGCACTATATAAATGTAAGCTATTGGGAGAGAAAAGGTCTCCTCTTCCCCACTTGTGTCATGAAAAGTTTAAGTACAAGTATATTTATGCATCCTAAGAATTAAGTATCTATATAATGTATATTGATGGAGCCCCAAGGTCACCTGTAACAGTGATCTAGGTGGGCAGATACAGGCCGAGAGGCTTAGAACCCACGAGTGTATTGCTCTAAAAGCAGTAATTTCTCACTGGTCGATTAAATTCAAACGAATTTGATGTCCAAATATAACACAAGATAATTTCTAAAAACAACGAGTTATTCATTCTTAACATGTTACAAGTCACCTCTTAACTTTTTTTTTATAAGAAAGTCCAGCTTTTCTTATACAAACTCCCAGCGTCTTTGGCTATAATTAGGGCAGTTATAGGGGAAAGGATTGCTATCAGTTGGGCAGGTGGCGGAAAGAAAGAGCTCAAATTAATTTCAAAACAGTTTTAAAACAGTGATTCTATTATCAATGAGATTCACCTCCCAATGACATCTAAAAAATAGGAAAGGTAATACTGAACATCCCAAGTTTGGAATTATTTTGAGCAAATTATTTAATATTTTAAGACACTAAAAGAAGTGAGACTGTCAATAAAAAGTTATTAAAAAAAAAAAAAAGAAGTGAGAAAATTTGGAAAAACAAAAGAACAACCTGACATTTGCTTGGGAAAATCTACTTAAAATCTTGGCCCCATCTTGCTTAGTTAAGGAAGCTCCAAAGATCCTATTTATGCTAAAACTTCACTCACACTTTTTTTTGTCATTTTTCAGTGGTGTCGGACCAAATACGGCAGTGGTCTGCCCTTCCCTTATCCAGCTCATTTTACAGATAAGGAAAGTGAGGTAAACAAGGTTAAGTGACTTGCATAGGATTAAGTGATCACTCAGCTAGTAAGTATCTGAGTGCAGATTTTTAACTCATGTTTTCTTGACTTCAAATGCAGAGCTCTCTCCACTAAGCCTCCTAACTAGCTGCCTCCTCACATTTCTGTAAAATGCTTCTAAAAGTTATTAATGCTTAAAATTTGGAACATGAGTAGATGCCCATCAACTGGGAAATGCCTGAATTAAGTTGTAGTATGTAAAAATAATGGAATATTATTTTTCTATAAAAAATTATGAACAAGCTGATGTTAGAAAGGGCTGGAAAGATTTCCATGAACTGATGCCAACTGAAACAAGAAGAACCAGGAATACATTGCTCACAATAATAGCAAGAATGTAAGATTATCAACTATGAAAGACTTGGTTCTTAGCAGTTCAGTGATCGGAAGCATTCCTAATAAACTTTGGATAGAAAATGCCATCTGCCTCCAGAAAGAACTATGGAGATTGAATATAAATCAACACATGCTATGTCCACTTCTTTTTTCTGTTTTTTTTCTCTCCCATGGTTTTTCCCTTTTGCCTTGATTTTTCTCCCCCATTAAAAGTTATTGATGCAATTTAGTGTACATCATTGATACTTTCCATTGACTAATGAACCCCTATTGGGAGTCTACCCTTAAAATAAGCAAGTAAAGTCAGACAAAAAACATTAATATTAGTCACATAGGAAAATGTAGGTCTCATTGCATAACTCTATTTCTTCCTAAGAAGCAGGAATTAGGCTTTGTTTCTCCTTATTTTCAAATCACTTTTGGTCACTGCATTAAACAGGGTTTTGAAATCTTTAAATGCTGTTCTTTCTCTATTCTACAGTTTTACAAACTCTGAATTCATGTTCATCATTTTTAATGGTATAATGATTCTTTTATATTCTTACATGATTTGTTCAGCCATTCCCTAATGGATTGTTTTTGGGTCTTAACTAATAAAAAAAAGTGTTGCCATTAATATTTTTAGATAGACCCTTTGCCCTTGACCTCCCTTGAAGTATGTACATAGTAGTGGTGATATATTTGGGTCAAAGAATATGTATAGGGTACAACTTTCTGTGTATAATTCCAAATTATTTTCAAGACTGTTTTGACTAATTCATAACTCCGCTAAGCACATCTTTCTGACAACAGTTTTCAGTAGGTAGTTCAAATATTATTATGCCTATTTCACAGATGAGGGAATTGGTTTTAAGTTTCCATGACCAACACTGGTTGGTCACATAGCTAGTTAAGTGTTAGTCAACAACTATTTATGAAGCACTATGGACCCTATACTAGAGTAAGAATACTCTGATGCACTAGAGTAAGAATACTCTGATGCAAAGAGAGGCTCAAACAGTCACATTTTAACAGGCAAGACATAAATGCCTGGGTATGTTCAGACATCTGAGTAGTTGGATGGCATAGTGGATAGCCCATTGAACTTGGAATCAGGAAGATTCATTTTCATGAGTTTAAATTTGAGCTCAAACACTTAGCAGACCCTGATCAAATCATTTAACTCTGTCTCAGTTTCCTCATCTATAAAATGAGCTAGGAGGAAACCGATTCAGTATCTTTGTCAAGAAAACTCTAAATGGGATCATGGAGAGTTGGACAACTGAACAATAACAAATATTCAGACATCTACAGAGTAGAAGGAAGGTAATCTGAGGGGAAGAGCCTAGTATCTCTTAACTGAAGAGGGAGGCAAAGCCAGGACTTCCATCTCTGTCTTTTCTCCCCTTCTTCCCCCCATGCTGCACTAGACACTAAAAGAACTAATAGTTATTTATATATAGTTATTTATCAACAAGGCAGTTAAATGAATAATGCTATATGTGATGCATGTTAAAAGTTATCAGTGCAACAACCTAGCTGATTAGTTTTCCATTGCAAAGTAATTCCTTTAGTATAGAGAACTTGCAGATGAAGAAAGGCTCTCTACCATCACCATTTTAGATTGCCTAGAGTATCAGTTAAGTGACTTGACCAGGTCACAGAGCTAGCCTGAATTTTCCTGCAGCCATAGCCAGCTGTCTATCTGCTAAGCACACTGTCTCTTGCAAAGTCATTAAACTATGAAAGATTTGGTTCTTCTCTCCAAATGTGATTCATAAAGAAATGTGTATTAAAAATAAATAGGGGGTATGCACACTTTAATAGCCCTTTGGACACAGTTCTAAATTGCTCTCCAGAATGGTTGGATCAGTTCACAATTCCACCAACAATGTATTAATGTCCCAGTCTTTCCTCATCCTCTCCAACATTTATCATTATCTTTTTCTGTCATCTTAACCAATCTGAGAGGTGTGAAGTGGTACCTCAGAATTGTCTTAATTTGCATTTCTCTGATCAAGTGATTTAGAGTATTTTTCATATGACTAAAAATGGCTTTGATTTCTTCATTTGAATCATCTTTTGTTTTTAAAGAGGACCAATGACACCATGGTGTAATGTTTTGATTTGTCAGTGAATCTGGATTCACTAACAGTAAGAGTGAGGCAATATCATAATAAGCAAGAGAAATTGGGCAGACATTAACTCATTTACAAACTGGTAATATCAACCAGTGGATCATATTGATAGGATGCTGTGGCAATGAGATAGGGTCGTTGGTTAGAGGGATAATGGTTTGAAAAAATATTTTGATAGATGCGATTCACCCAAAGAGAAAGATTAACTCAGTACTTCAATATATATACTTTACTATGGTAATAATCAAACTAATATTTAACATAAATGTATTAACAAAATATAAATTTAATATAATATTTAATATGAATATCTAATATAAACTAATATTTATTTTATTAACAACAGGCTTTTTTTTTTTTTTTTTGGCTGAGGCAATTACGGTAACAATAGGCTTTTAATAAATACCTACTATAGGGACAGCTAGGTGGTGCAGTGTATGTAGCACCAGCCCTGAAGTCAGGAGGACCTGAGTTCAAATATGGCCTCAGACACTTAACACTTCCTAGCTGTGTGATCCTGGGCAAGTCACTTGTCCTCAATTACCTCAGCAAAAATAATAATAAAATAAAATAAATACCTACTATGGTAATCCTTGGGGATACAAAGAAATGAAAAACCAGTCTCCACACTCAATGAGTAATGTAAGGTGTCCTTCCCATCCCCTTAACACCAGTCTCACCATTTTTCAAATTACTTAGTTCAGTTTCTCTAGGATGCCTCATTTCTGAAAAGAAGGTAAATCTGGGATCTAATAAAATCCAAGTCCTATTTAAGTTCTCCTGGCAACAGTTCCAATAAGCCCTTCACCAAAAAAACGGACTACCAGCAATTATCTGGCCATGGCAACTAATGAAACCACAAGAGACATTTCGATCAGCTTTAGTAAAAATAACATGACTGGATGGATGGAGCTATCTTCACAGATTACACTGAATCACTTCTAAGAGACAATTTGGCATATGGGATAAAGCAATGGATTTGGGAGTCAGAAAGGTCTGGTTTAATCCCCACTTTAGATTCAAGTTCTTATGGCTTTGGAGCATGGAACATGTCACCTGAACTCAACTATAAAATGGAGGTGAGATTAGAGCACCTACTTCAGCAAAATGATCTGTGAGAGTTAAAAGATAAAGTTTTAAAAGATAAAGTTTTTTGCAAATTTAAAATGCCACGGAGTATGCTATGTTTTCTTTAAATCCCAAATTAATTCCTTTTGTATCTTCCATTCCTTTCTAGGTAGTCCCACCAACATGTCAGCAAGACAAAGAATGAGAAAATGAATGACAAATAATGATAATGAGGAAGAAGAGGGAGAATAAAAAACTAACTTAGATGTTGGGCACATTTCAGGAAGTCTAAATGGTTCTCAGATGCTTTTTAAATTTCACATGATTTTGGAATCATAGGGTTTAGAAATGGAGAAGCCCTTGGGTCATTATTTGGGTCATCAGGTCAAAGTTCTTCATTATCTAAGTGATTCAAGTGAAGTAACATACCCAAGACCTCACAGAAAGGAAGAAGCGGGACCAGGACATGATTGATCCAGCATGTTTGCTTGTATTTTCCCATATCAGTTTAAGGAAATGAGCATTGTAGTGATTGGGTTTGAAAAATTTTTTTGTGTTGCATACATTTATAAACCATTTTAAACTCTCCCTTTCCCTCTCCTCTTTCTCTCTCTCTTCCCCTTCCCCCTTTTCTTTCCCCACATTCACATCCCTGTGTACATGTTCTTTCCCTCCAGTAGGTTACAAAGGGTCTGAGGGATTATTGTTTGTTTTTGTATTTCCAGAAGCCAAACATAGTACCTGGCACCACAGGAAGCACTTAATAACTGGTGAATGAATGGATAGCACCATAATCCAGAAGCAATCAAATCACAAGGAAAGATTTCTTCATACTTTATAAAATAAAATTCTCTATCTGTCCTACTCATACATTAATTGCCCTTGTCTTATAAAGAGAAAAAAAAAAAACTGGATCCTTACTTCCCAGGGCCTTTCCCAAATCCAGCTTCTGACTCCTTCCCAAGTGGTTCCATTGAGGGGCTTATCCAACCATAGTTCCTGACTCAGTCTGAAATTCAATTCAATAACACTTCATATTGAGGGAAATTGGAACTCTAAATTCTATCCCTCTTTTTCATATCTTAATGATACTTCTCTATTTGTTCAATCTAAATTTGCAATGAGTATCTACAAATTTTTATTGAAAAGTGAACAGGATTTCCCTTCAACTATTCAATTCTGCTGATTTGAACACAACAGGCTTCAGCTAAGTTGAATAACTCTTCCAGACCTTTCTTGCCCTCCCAGTCCCTATCTTCAAATTCATCTGTTTTTCAGTACATTCTGACCTAAATGAGATCAGATCACACCTGTCCAACTTTGGACAAGGTTCCCCAGTAGATACCTTCCTCTGAGAGAGAAATTTGTCCCTCATGTTAATAATCAATTATTGAATTAAGACCAAGATTTTTTCCAGAAATCTGTAATTCAGTCTCTGAAGGACATTGCTGATAATGGCGTTGAATTAACTTTCAATCTTGGTCAGACCCTATCCAGGTGGGAAAAACCACTGTTGTGCTCTACAGAATAAGAGGGTGAGGAGGGGGGAAGAATAAATTCCTTGATTAGATGGCCCAAGGCTGGGCAATTTAAAAATAAATGACATAATCAAATTTATATTCTGCCCTTCCCCCTACATCAGACTAGGTCCACCTCTCATAGTAATATTCATTCTTTCTCATCAATTGTATTAAGAAATCCCTTAACATCCCCTTTCTTCTAAGGGCTTATAAACTGTGAGCCCACCACCATGGATGGTCTTTGGCATTTCAGAGTGTCACTGACCCATTTTATTGCTAACATGCTAGCATTATGAATAAGATGATTAATTGCCCAGAATTTGTGACTCTTAATCTTTTAAAACATCACACTTTCCCTATCAGAACAATCTGTTCCACATCCTATCCCATGTTCATTTCCAGTTCTCTTTGAATGCTCATGTTATTTTGATACCTGGAATTTTTCTTATCCTCCAAGCTTCTCCAGAAGTTATCTTCAACTACTCTAGACAACCCCTATCTTCTCTTCTTAGTAACACAAAACTAAATACCTGATTAATGTATGAACAATTTTTGAGGGCTGAGATCATATCTTTATGCCCAAAGAAGCATCCTCCCCCAATCAGTCAGTCTCCCAATGTTTACCCGGTATATTGGACTAAACTGCAAGAAATACTGCAAAGTGTCTGTTACATGTACATGCTTAATAACTGCTGAGTGATTGAAAGAGTGCTGCATTTCAACTCTGCCCCATACTATGTGTATATCTTTCATTAAATTATTTCATCTATCTCAACCTCACTTTTTCCCCATCTGCAAAATGAGAGAAGCTCTTAACTCCTAGGTACTAAGGATAAAAAAAGTCTCTCTCCTGAACATAGAAAGTGAGTATGACGTGGAATATGTCATGGTCAATTGTTTTGCTTAATTCTGTCCTATGAAAGGATGCTTTGGAGAAAAGAATGAGAAACCAATTTCTTTTCTTAAAGCATTGGTAACACAATAATCTAAGGGTGCTAGATTGGAGTGTTTTTCTAAGATTCCTTTCAGTTCTAAATTTACATTCTTGTGCTGCTAAGAAAGGTATTATTATTGAAGACTTCCAAAGGCTGATAACCTGCCCAAAAAGACCTGCAGCTACCACCACTTGGACTATTTTTCCTTCTCTCTTGAATGCTGGGATGATCACCAATGGGAGTGAATAACACAGGAGGGAGATTTACAAACTTAAGTTCCTCATTTCTCCCAGCTCTTATTTTAGAGAAATTTTAAAAGTTTATCCAAAGGAAAAGGTTAGAAAGATCTGCAGGTGACTAAGGAATATTTGTAGATTGGCTGATAACCATTTCTCTTATTTACTTTTTTGTGAAGGATAAAGGGTCCTTTAGGTAAATAATCTAGAAATATAGATACAGGCACACTGAAGCAAGGTCATACAGGGTACTGTCTGGCTTTAGAACCAATGCTGGTGAAATGAGTGCTGGGACTACAGGGTCAGAAGCCTTGAGTTTAAATCCTAACTTTGTTTCTTACTAGTGATAAGTGACTAAGTTCTTCAGTCTCTTCTTCAGTAAAACTCGGGGGTGGGGTTGAACCAGACTCCAAGTTTCTATATCTATAACCTTGATCTGGCATTTAGACTATATCACCTACCTACCAGATGTTTCAGAGGCTCACACAGTGTTTATACTTATTAAAAACCAAAAAGCAAAGAACCCAACTTAGAAGCTTATCCAGCCACAGACCTCAAGAATATTGCTTATAGGCAAGGGACACAGTCCTCCCACAGACCAGAACAATTTATTCTCAATAAAACTCAGATAAATTACAACCTTGTCCATCACCTCCCCCTTCCTTCCAAGCTGCTGACTCATACAAACTAAATATGGTTGCTTAACTTAAGACTTTATTTGCCTTTAGGTTTGTACCAAGAAGGTAATAAAAGAGGAAGAGAAGGAGGAAATATGGCAAAAGCAGGATTTCAAACCCATTCACAACTATTCTGTCAATTACATTTTATCCAGGACTCTTGAAGTAACCTGCTTTTTAGGCAAACTGTTTTATGACCTCTGAATTCTGTGTCAAAGGGGGATAGTTCTGAGGTTTATAGTCCATAAATTGTGACTATAATTCGAGAAGGTGAGGAGAAAGGGATTATCAACAAGAGGAAGTAATAATGCTAACTTATATTTGATATATAGCTCTCTAAGGTTACAAAATGTTTTGTTCTTCCCAATAATTGCTTCTTCATGACATGTGATTCATGATCTCATCATCAATATAATTCAATTAACATTTTTTGAGTGCCTTTATGTGCAAAATACATTGCTAGGCACTGGGGGAAGGGAGAAGGAAAAAGGGAGCTACAAAGAAAAGACTGGAAATTGACTACCCTGAAGAAACTTCCATTCTATTATTTTTTATTCTACCATTTTACCGGCCAAAGATTGAGTTCCCACTGTGTGCAGTGCTACTCGCTGGGGAAGATACAAGTTTAAGATGAGATGTGACACATACAGATAATTGACACAAACATGTCTAAGTATGATCAAAGTGCTCAGTGGGTTCCAAATGGGAGAAATGATCATGGTAAGATTGGAAGGCAGAATTTTCATTTGGCTTTAAATATGTGAAGAATTGAACAGAAAAGGGCAGTCTAATGGTAGGGAATGGCTTAAGTAAAAACACAAAAATAGAAAGGAAGAGCATGAGGGTGTGTGTGGAAGACAAAGAATGAAGATCAGTTTGGGGCCAATGAAGAGTGAATGAAAGGAGTTAGGGGTTCCGTTGGTTCCCTAGAACAGTTGTAGAAACTTGAATAGAAAAGAGAGCCATAACTTCAGATATAAAACTTCTAGCATCTTCATATTGACTATTGGAAAACCACAAATTAAGTTTCTCTATCAATTACATTTTAATCTGATTCTTTAACATTGGAGACTGACCTCCTTGAGGGCAGGGATTATCTTTTACCTCTTTTTGGGGAAAAAAAAAGCACAATGCCAGGTTTATGGTAAGCATTTAATAATGCACAATAATATGGCAGGCAATCAAATTTATTGATTCACTTTTTTGTATTATAGAAACCTTTGGCTGTTTGGTGAAAGCTATGGACCCCTGATGAGAATGTTTTTAAATGTATAAATTAAACATGGGATTACAAAGAAACCAATTATATTGAGATAAACTTACAAAAATATAGTGTTTTGTTTTGTTTTTTAATTCACGGACCTCAGTTTAAGAACCCCTGTTCCCAGAATGAGCTGAGATTTTGCAAAGTCAGTCATGGAGTCCAAGCAGGAGTTTAAATTCCTTTGTATAAGAATGGTCCTCTACTTAGATAAGCCTTCCTCTATTCCCAAATTCTTCCTGTTCAGCTCAAAAATCATCTCTTTCACAGTCTTTCCTGGAACAGCCCCACCAGTCATGATGACCAGAAGTCATCCCTTCTGCCTGGCCCCACCCCACAGCAATCTGCTTGTACATTCTGTGCTAGACTGCCTTGTCTTGTTTCTTGTTTGTAAACGTGTTTTATTTGCTCACCTAGATTTTGCTTCTTTGAAGCAGGGATTTTATCTCTTATGACTTAGCATTTCCCACAGGCCTTGCAGTGTTTTCATACTGCAGGTACTGTGTAATTGTGAATGAATGAATGAATGGCCATTATTTAAGACATCAGATGAAAATAAAATAAGTTTATTCTTCAAGGATGTATAATGTTATCAGAAGTGATACCTCTACTCTATAACTTAGTGGATAGGTTTCAAGAGATATTGAACCCAGGTTCCATGAACCTGGAATGTCTTCTGAATGTAGTTAGGTTTGTTAAGAAATATTCATTCTTTTTCCATACTTAAAGCCTTTCCAGGTGTATAGAATCTGTTGACAGAGCTTTTGCTCCATGGCTTTATGGAACTCGAGGTTCACAAAATGACATCTTAGGACTTGAGGGAAGGTCGTAACAACAGGGATGGGATCAATAGCTTGAGAAAGGAGTAGTGGGAAAAATGATCAGGCAATATGTATAGTACAAAATATTCCCTTTAGAGATATTCCAAACAAGGAAATAGCTATTTAAAAAAGAATCAACTTGTAGAAAATAACTGGAAGCTGGAAGGCTTGCTTTCTAATGGTTCCAGGATACTGTAAATCTGTGAAGGCAGAGATTATTCTTTTTTTTGTGTGTGGCAGGTAAAGGGAGATCTGGGACGAGCTTTTGTATCCTTAATACCTAACAAAGTCAGTAACTGATAATCAGTTCGTATCTTGGGCTGGAACTGAATGTGAGAAGAGAATGTGCATACTGAATCTTGAAATCAGGAGATGTGGATTCAAGTCTCAGTTCTGCTCCTGGATGAGACCTTTTAAGTAATTTCCCCCTCTCTAGTGCTCAATTTCCTCTTCTGTAAATTGAAGAGGCTAGACTGTATTTATGACTTCTCAGGTTCCTTCAAGCTGTAACCCTCCAAGAGCTCATGAAAGTCCCTCCTTGTTTAATTGTCTGGCACACAGATTAAACAGTTCTCTCTCCTTCATAGTTGCTCACTGTTTAGGCTAACCCTCCATATAAGTATAAGCATGGATGACTCTTCTAGTTTCAAAGTTCCTTCTTTTCCTTTTCCATTCCTCAGATCTTCTCCACAGTAAAGACTCTTTTCAAATTCTCAGAGAAAAGCATTCCACTCTAACAAAAAGGCACCGCTGGATGTCCTAATTAACACTCCTTTCATAACCAGGAGCCCTCTTTAGTGTCATTCTGTCTCCCCTATTCCTCACCCAAATGTATTTAATCTGGGAAGCCAGGCTGTTTCTGCCTCCCAAGAGACCAGACCAGTATCACTTCCTACAGTATCAAGTTGGCCCAAAGTACAGGCTTTTCCTAGTGGGCTACAAAAAGGTATAGAGATTTGTTACTACAATGCCAGGAAAGAAACAAGAAAACAATGCCAGCAAGAACAGCTCAACTATAATTTACAGACATTACATCTTCAGAACAACAATGCAACACTGGTATCCATCTCAAGTTTTCAACAGTCCATCCTTAAAAGTTTTCAATAGCTCATTCTTAAAGTTACTGCTGAATGAGATCTTTCAGTGAGATGTTATACTCTCCCAACATTTATCAGCAATTTCAGGAAACATTTAAACAGCATTTGCTACATCCAACCTTAGGCGATAAAATTTAGTTATTTAAAGGAAGCAACATTTCTTCTAATGTTTTCCCAGCTCTGCAATTTGACATATTTGTCCCTTATAAGAACTGAGAAATGAACTGGAAATGAAACTGTTTCATATACTTCTTAAGATATATACATTTCTTTAGTTTTAACAGGAAGGAAAATTAATGATAGATGAAGTCCATCCTGTAAAATCAACTAAATTTTTCAACTACAAAAAATGTATTAGATATGTGACTGGTAGACCCTTCCCTGCACCTCCTCCTTCCCCCGGTGGAATATGATGCAAAAGGAAAGGGAAGTTCCTGGTTTTATTAAGATAAATGTAAAATCATTTCTCAGGATATAGACATTTCAACCTTTGCAAATTCTTAATCAGGGAACTTGTAGCAGCCGAGAACAATGGTCTGAACAAGGAGAAAGATCACAAGAAATGCTCACTAATCCAACAAAAGCAAACTGAGTTAGTCTATACTAGACACAGACCAGTAAGTAGGACATTTAACTAAAAAGTAGTAAAAAGAAACTCATCGTTTAAAAATTAGCGATTGAGACTGGATGTGTGATTTCACTGGCCCAGGGGAACCTCCCAGAAAGGAGACTGTTCTCTAACAAGGCAGGTCAGCTCCTCTGCAACTTAAGAGTCACCGTTGCCCAGCGCACACACTGGTTAAATGCACGACTCGCCAATATTTGTCATAAATGGCCTCATGCTGTTGGGAATAAATAGGTGAAAAGTGGGATGAATGACTGTTTGAGAATCAAACACCCCGGCCTTAAGCTGGACTCCCTGATGAAAAGATATTTATCCAAAATTACAGCTAAGGGCGTTTAACAGGGCTAACCAGCCCATTCTGGGAAACAGACCGCCGTCTCCTAAAGAGGAATTTTAAGAAAGGTCCCGAAGCAAACCCCCGGCTGGAAGCCCAGCGCCCAAATGCCGAATAAGGGACACCCTGTTCCCGATGTAAGATCTAAGCAAAGGTAGGATCCAACAACAAGCAAGCTTTGATTCTGGGGCTTCGGACTTCTCCAGAGAAAATCTGACCCCCAATCAGCCTGGCTGGACGCGGCTCGGCCGCCTGGAAAGCAGACGGGGGCTTCCCATTCATTCCTCAGCGTCTCCCCGCAGCCCCGCAGGAAGGCGCTTTCCGTTCGGTGCCGGGGTTCTAGATGCTGGCTGGCTGGGTTCCACAAGAGGGGCCCTGCCGCCGCGAACGTTCCACGCACTCACCTGTCCTGGAGGACGCACTCCCGGGGCCAGAAGCCAGCTCCGTCGCCGCCAGGTGAGGTGGAGGAGGAGGAGGAGGATGGAGAGGGGGAGGAGGGGCACCGATCTCGGGCAGGGACCGAGGGGACTGGGATTGCAGAGACGCGGGGGGAGAAAGGGATTGCCTCCGCAGCAGGGAGGAGGATACGCAGCAGAGGCTGGACACGTCTCTCTGGAGCAGGGCCGAGCAAAAGCGAGTCGGGCTCTGATACATTCCGCGGGGGCGCGCACCGGCCGATGGCACCGGATCGCCGGGCGCCCCGGGACAGCAGCGAGCCGGGTCTGGAGCGGGAGGGGTGGAGGGCTGCCGGGGGGGAGACGGGGGCCGCAGGAGGGGCTGGGCTCAGGGCCGCCCGGCTGCTGCCGCAGCCCCCGCAGCCTTCTCCGTCAGCATTCACCGTGGGCTCCCGACGCCCGCACAATGGAGCCGGGGCCGCGAATGCAAGCGCGGGGGAAAAGTTGCGCCGGGGAGCGGAGGCGGCGAGCCCCGTTCTGCCTCTCCTCCTCCGGACGAGCGGGACGATGAGCAGCCGGAGCGGGCGCAGCGGCGGCGGCGGGCGCAGCAGGGAGAGCAGAGCCGGCGGCGGCGGCGGCGGCAGCAGCAACGTCTGCCTGGCGCACCTCGAAGGCTACAAGGCTAAGCGGGAGGGCTAGCGCAGGGCCCTGACGAAACGGGCTGCTACCACGCAGCGAGGGGAGGGGTGTTCCGGAGCGGGGGGCCCCACCCCCGGCCGCATTCGGCTTCCCGGAAGGGAGCTGCACCGCCCTGGGAAGAAAACCGTCCTCAGCTCAGTCAGCGTCAAGCCCCGCCGGCATAAAGGAGGATGAAGGGCCGGTTTCGGGGTTTGCAGACTGCCGCCTCCCCCCCTTCCGGTCTCTGAAATGGAAGCGCTCTCCCCAGGCCGGGTGTCCCAAGCTGGTTCTGCAGCAGGGGCCCAGAGAAAGTGCGTGCGCGTGTCTGTGTGCTTCTCTGTGGGGCTGAACATGAACTAGGGTAAAGGTCAGACGGCCGGGGCACGCGCTCCGTGGCCGGGGCTCGCCTGGTAAGCCACTGCGGCTCCCGCTGGTCGCGAGCTCTCCGGAAAGCTCCGCGAAGCACCTCAGCACCTTGGCGGGTCTGTGATCTCACTGATCTGGCTACTCCCCCCCGAGATGCAGATTATCGCCCTTCACGCTTCCCCCCCAAATCCGTCCAGCCGGCGTGCCGGGGATCGGCGTAGCCCGAGGCTGTCTCATGTTCTGGTTATAAATCCGTTGGGTGAAGCATTTTATACCGCTTCCCTGCCTCCGGGCTCCAGATCGTAGGCAATAGACCGCAGTCCCTGGATGGCCACCATCCGCTTGATTTTTCCCGTGTGGATAATGAAGCTAAACTTGGGTGATGGAATTCCAAGTAATTCACGTTGACAGACTTCCAGTGAATGCTAAATTTTAAATGCTGATTGTTTGATTGACGGATGGATTGAAAGAGTAAGAGCAATGTCTGGGAAAGTAGGCTAGAACCAATCAGTAAAGATTTGCTTTACAGACTCAGCAGACAGCACAAAGCCATTTGGAAATGGAAGCATCCAGAAGGACTCAATCCCCATTCCATCTCCACGGCTCTTGGGGAAAAAAAAAAAACAAAACAAAAAAAAAACTCGGTAAATTGGAATAGCACTGATTCTGTAACCAGAGGAGCTGGATTTGTCACAATCCATCATCATGTATGTGTTACCTGTCTAATTTGAGGCAAATCACTTGACCTTTCCAGATCTTGAGAGGACTTCTGAAATCTCTTCTAATTCTGAAATCTCCAGGTTAAATCCCTCTTCTGTTTGAACTTAGTGCTGGCACTAAGCAGCAGAGACCTTTGACAAGTTTGTCTTCCTATCTTATCAAGGTTTTTCCTTGATATTAGTCACCAGAAAGGATTTTTAAACAAAGACATCTGTGTTATGTCTGTAAAACATGTATAATTACTTTTCAATAGTATTTTATTTTTCCAAATACATGTAAAAATATTTTTCAATAATTTATAAAATTTTGAGTTCTAATTTTTTTCTTCTCTCTCTCAACTCCTCCTTTCCAAGACAGCAAGCTATATGGTAGTTTATACATGTATAATCATTTTAAACATATTACCATATTTGTCATATTTAGAAAGAAAAATCAGAAAAAGGGGGAAAGACATGAAAAAGAAAAAAATAAACAAAAAAGTGAAAATAGTATGCTTTGATCTGCATTTTCTCTTCATAGTTCTCTCTCTGCATTGGATGGCGTTTTATATCCCGAGTCTGTTATACATGTATAATCATTTTAACTATATTACCATATTTGTCATATTTCGAAAGAAAAATCAGAAAAAAAGGGAGAAAGACATGAGAAAGAAAAAAATAAACAAAAAAGTGAATATAGTATGCTTTGATCTGCATTTTCTCTTCATAGTTCTCTCTCTGCATTGGATGGCGTTTTATATCCCAAGTCTGTTGGAATTATCTTGGATCACTATATTGTTGAGAAGACCTAAGTTTATCATAACTGATCATCATATAATCTTGTTGTTACTACATACAATATTCTCCTGGTTCTGCTCACTTCACTAGGCATTAGTTTATGTAAGTCTTTCCACGCTTGAAAAATGAAATCTTATGTGATCTAAAAATATACATGGATCTGAGGCTTCAAATAATAGCCAAGTATCAAAGAGAGTGTGTAGGTGAATCAGTATAAATCTTGCACCTGAGCGTGGAAGTCTAAAGAGATGATAAATCATATCATCTTTTAGTGTTTGGGTTTCCCAGGGTGTAAGATGAGAAAAATAATACTTGCTCTGTCAACTATGCAATATATAGGATCGCCTGTATAATAAGATGATGGAAAATGTAGGAAAAATGAAATTTAAAAATACCCAAAAGACCAAGTAGATTTTGGCATTAAGTTGACACAAATTGTCAAAATATTTCTCCAGTATTCTTTCAAAGTGTAGTTATTGTTTAAAATGTCTCAAAAGATATGCTTTCATTAGGAAATTGTTCACACATACACAGAGTTTGCTATGTTTTTTCATGAAAAAAATTATGAAAAGATGGATTAATTTCGTGTAGTGGTTAACATTTTTAACAAAATTTTCAGTTTAAAGAGAATAATTACTGTAATCTAACACCAGAATTCTTCCTTGAAGCCTCATAATGGCCTGCAGATGATCCTAGCTTCTTGAAAGCTACGCTGGCATTGTAAAGGCTATTGGAGTCAGGAAAATTTATGTCTAAATCTTGCCTCTGACACATTGGCTGTGTGACCCTGGACAATTCCATTTAACCTCAGTTTCTTTATCTATAAAATGGAAATAATATCTATAACAGTAGCTTCATAATGAGGCTCAAATAAGATTATGTATGTAAAAGCACTTTGCAAATTTTAAAGGACTATTTAAATATGATTATTTTAAGTACTGATGTTATTATTATGAAGCTATAAAGCATTTGAATACAGGCTGAATGACTGATGGATTTCCTTTTGAGAACCAATCAAACCATGATGTTGTCTGGAAAGGTTTATCCTGAGGTTGCCCACAGATTAAGGGTGTTTTGAGCTACAGACGCTAGCAAAGATGTTCCCCTATGTTGAAAAAGAATTGCAATCTGCATAGGTGAAGGGTATAGCCACATCTGTGAAACCCCAGATTCTTTTTTTTTTTTTTTTAATTATAGCCTTCTATTTACAAGATTTATGCATGGGTAATTTTTCAGCATTGACAATTGCAAGACCTTTTGTTCCAACTTTTTCCCTCCTTCCTTCCACTTCTTCCCCCAGATGACAGGTTGACCGATACATGTTAAATATGTTGAAGTATAAGTTAATACAATATATGTATACATGTCCAAACAGTTATTTTGCTGTACAAAAAGAATCGGACTTTGAAATAGTGTACAATTAGCCTGTGAAGGAAATCAAAAGTGCAGGCAGACAAAAATAGAGGGATTGGGAATTCTATGTAGTGATTCATAGTCATCTCCCAGAGTTCTTTCACTGGGTGTAATTGGTTCAATTCATTACTGCTCTATTGGAACTGATTTGGTTCATCTCATTGTTGAAGAGGACCATGTCCATCAGTATTGATCATCATATGGTATTGTTGTTGAAGTATATAATGATCTCCTGGTCCTGCTCATTTCACTCAGCATCAGTTCCTGTAAGTCTCTCCAGGCCTTTCTGAAATCTTACTGTTGGTCATTTCTTACCGAACAATAATATTCCATAATATTCATATACCACAATTTATTCAACCATTCTCCAATTGATAGGCATTTACTCAGTTTCCAGTTTCTGGCCACTACAAACAAAGCTGCCACAAACATTCTTGCACATATAGGTCCCTTTCCCTTCTTTAAGATCTCTTTGGGATATACCCTTTGTATCAAAGGGTATGCACAGTTTGATAACTTTTTGATCATAGTTCCAAATTGCTCTCCAGAATGGCTGGATGTATTCACAATTCCACCAACAATGTATCAGTGTCCCAGAAACCCAGATTCTTGAGGAAGAAGTTACCGAGCTGCTGTATGCTCATGGCAAGTCAACAACTTCCATGTCTCTATTCCTTTCCTCACAAAAACCCCATGAAGGAGATAGGATTTAAACTTATACCTGTTTCTACTGTGCCAACTGAAATTACAAACATCAAACATTATTTGGAAAATTAATGGATTCCCTTTTATTTTTTTATTTTGGGAAGGAGTGTACAGAGTACAAAATTCAGAAGAACATCAAAAAGGAAGGATAGAATTTGACATTCTAAAGAGCCTGGGAGAAGGGTCTAGCTGTCAGGTTCTTCTGATTTGGGGGTTTATTTGACCATAACTAGATAAATTAGGTGGATAGCTATGTGGGAGTCCAAAAAAATAAGTGTCCTAAGGAGATGCTATTTTACATTTGAAAAGCAAATTAATTGAAAAGGTCTGCAAATATCTGCATTAGAATCTTTCAGAGACTCTCTTATCCCTTACATCCTTTTGATACAAAAAAAATTTTTTTTTTCTCCCTAGGAGCCTAGCAGCAGATGTTTTGTATCCAGGCTTCCATAGAATCTTAAGCTTTTGTTGTTGTTTTCTCTGCAATAATAATAGATACCCAAACTCCAGTCTATATAAATTAGAGGTAATTTATATCAAGATAGAAGTAAAAATATTAGGTTCTATTTTTGAGTTTTATTCTGATGACTTCAAAAACCCATAGTACTTCCTTTTTTCCTCCCTTCCTTAGTGTAACATACTATATCAGGAAATCTTTCAAAGGACAAAGTATTATTCATTCTAATTCTTGGAAAATCAGCCTTTTCTGTTTTCCTATTTTGTTCAGATGATGAGTAGGGATGGAAAATACTCTAGAAGACTCACAGAATGGATTACACTCATGCTGGAATGAACAAATATGCATCTTATTTTTTTGAGAAGTCATTAAAAATTCAAAACCAATTATGGGTGTAGAATATCGTTGATATAGTTCATTATTGCTTTTGCTGAACTACTTCCTTTTTCTTTTAAAATTTTTGTTTTGTTTTAAACATGTATTGATGGGAAGAAGAAATATATTTAGAAATGAATTCACGTAAAAACAAAATGAATGCAAAACAACAAGATGGAAAAGGAAATAAAGGGGCAAAAGCAAAAATATTTCCTGTTTTCATTTTTAAAAATATCATTCATAGTGTTGGGTAGACTTTCAAGACTTTAAAAAGAGATAACTCTAAAATGAATCTTGAAGGCCAGTTTTCAAAAATGTGATTAATTGTAAATGTAAGTAAAATTGGTTTTATTATTATGGAAAATACAGTGCACAAGAAATTACTCTAATGCTTTAATAGATATATGATCTCAATGACATGGATACTTCCTCCAGAGATGAAAGTTGTAACTAACTTGCATGGTATAATAAAAACTGGCTGACCCACATTCAAGGACACCTCTGTTTCTTATTACTGTCCCCATCCTGACAAAATTATAGTTTAAGTTTCAGTCATTCTATTCTGTAGCCTTAGCTATAAAACGAGTGGGGATTAACTAGATGACCTTTAAAATCCTTCCCAGGTCTAAAACTATGGTTCTTTACCTATTTTTCCTCCCCAAAATTTGCCCCAAGGAGCAGCCACTCAATGTGGCCAATGCCTTACTTTTAGTATGTGACTGACCTATCTTTTTTTTTTTTTTTTTTTTTCCAGTCATACATTTCTCAACTAACCAGGCTACTTTGGAAGGAGAAAATAAACGTTTGTATTTTTGCCAGCTGGCTGCATTTGGGGTAATTATTGATCTGAACTGATACTAAGGCTGCCTCCAAGAAAAACCTTCCCCAAGAAACCTACCCTCTCCCCCAGAGAAAACTATTCTACTTATTTCAAAAGAACAAGATTACAACAGAAAACTATACTTCTAGAAAGACAGACCAACAGCTTGTTAGCTTTGGGGGATTGGGATGCCATCATTGTCTGCCTGTATACTATATTGGGTGGTCTTATCTCTCCTTGTATAGCTTCCAGCAGACTGATATAGTAGTAGATACATGATACAAGCTGGTTGCATGCTACATGTCTAGATACATGCTGGAGTTGGAACTGGAAAGTTCTTGGTTGAAATTTCACTCTGGAACTTATTAGCCATATGTAAGTCACATTACTCTTCTAAACCTCAGGTTCTCCAGTTATAAAATGGTACATAACATTACCTGATGATGTGGTGATAATATTACCTGGAAGACTCTATCTCATAGGGTTATTATGAGACTCAAATAAGGTAAAATTAGTGTGTGGAGCTTTGCAAAACCTAAAACATTATGTGTACGCCAACTATTATTCACTATGATGCTGTGGATGTGACTGTTTTTGACAATAAAATTAGTCCACAGTGCTGTGCTAGGTGTTGGGGATACAGAGACAAAAATGGAACAGGCTCTGTCTTCAAAGAGTTTACATTTGTACTAGAGGAATTCAACATATCTACGGATAAATAAATACAAATAACTTTCAGAGAGATTAACAACAGGAGAATCAGGAAGAGTCTCATGTAGGATATATCACCTGAGCTGTATCTTGAAAGGAGCAAGGGATTCCAAGAAGTAGAGCTGAAATGGGAGTTCATGACAGAAGTCTGTGCACATTGAGGGGCATCATGGATTTATGTTTACTTAAGATCTTAAGATCTGTAGGTTGAGCTCTTCACAATAATTCTGTTAGGTAGTATAAGTATTATTATCCCCACTCTACGATAAAGAAACCAAGGCTCTGAGAGTGTAACTTAAATCTACAGTATCATACAGTGAGTTCCTGAGAAGGAATAATAATTATAAGACTATCTCATACTTATATAGTACTTTAAGATTTGCAATATACTTTATAGAAGTTGCGGTTCTTAATACTAACCACTCCACCTCCACCTGCCATCTTCTTTGCATTCATTTTACTTAAAAATTTTTTTTAAATTCTAAACTTAAGGAATAAAGCAAGCATTTTGATAATATAATAATATAACAGAAAAAAAAGTGATTGTACATGAAACTCCAAATCTATTATGTATCGTTTGCTATTCCTTTTAAATATATAATAGAGTTCTCATGAAATTTTTTTCCCTTCTTTCCCCATCCCTCTCTCCCTCTCACTCTAGAGAAAGAGACACCCACACATACTATATATATGGTATATAAATACACATATATGGCACATATATGAATATACACATATGCATACATACACAGGCACATATATATGTGTGTGTATATATATTTATATTTTTTACATGCTGTTCTACAATACTTCTATTATCAGCTCTTTCTCTAGATGCAGACAGCATCTTCCTTCATGTGATCTTTGTAGCAAATTTGGCTATTTATAGTAGTTAAAATGATTTAGTTAAGCTCAAAGTTGCTTTTAAAACAATATTGCTGTTACTCTATATAATGTTATCTTTCCATTTTACCCACTCTTTATGGTATTGGTACCCTTCCATTCATCCTGGACATTTTTCTCATCACCTGCTAGACTAGAATCAGGATTGCCTATGCAATTTGGAGATGAGCAAAAGGAATTCAGATTTGGATTTTGAATCACCAATACATTCTCTCTGATCCTATAACATATTCAATCAAGGAAGACTAGAGTGATATCTATGAAGCAACTTATACAGGCAAGGTACCACATTGCAGGTCAGAGAAGAAGGTAATATGAAACAAAGTACACTCTGTCAATGAGAGTTAAGCAAACATTTCTTAAGAGTTGATTTATAAGAACACAAACATATTTTACATTTTAAATTGTTAATATATTATGCTTTTAACACAATAGATCCTTTATGACAAGTGCTTTATAATGGTACCCTACAAATCTCTGAGGTCTTCCCAGTTTATCAGTTGTTTATAGAGAGGAGTGATATGTCCTTCAACTTTGACAGCTGTATACTAACCTTTATGTTGGACAGGGTTTTGTTGCTTTCCTATGTCTTCTTCATCTAGATTATTGTAGTCATTGTTATAGTGTTCTTTTGAATATTTTCTTGGTGGTGCATCATTCACCCATTAGGGTTATAATTAGTAATGTTGGCACTCAAGGCAACCAGCTAGAAATGTGCCTGGGGTAAATACCACACATGGCGCTTTGCATTACATGATAGGAAAGTAATTTAAGAATTAATTAAGGCAAATTTAGTTGAGAGTGAGAATCACTTACTATATTCTATGCCTTTTATGATGCCGAAATATTTCAAGTGCATTAAATATTATGCCCTTTAAATTATGGTGCACTGGGGTAAAGCTGCTGTTACTCTGCCCTAGTTATAGTTCTCTCAAGTACATTTATATTTTTCAATTTGGGCACACATCCCTCATTGGGCATATTTTGTTTCTATTTTTTTGTGAATACAAATAATGCTGATACAAACATATTTATATAAATCTTTCTTTTCAGTCAATATCTCATGGCATAAGCTTCCTGGCAGAATCTCTGGGTGAAATGGTAGAAAATTTAGTAACTTTTCTTGTATCATTCAAAGTTGTTTTCCAAAATGCTGAATGAATTCACAACTCCACAAGCAGTGAATTAGCTTCAAGCAAGTTTAGTTGTATAGGAAAGCAACTCAATTTGAGATTCAGAAAATTTGGGCTTAAGACCAGTCATTCAGAATTACACTTAAAAGAATTTCAGAGTTGGAAAGGATTTTGGAAATGTTCTAGTCTGGCTCCTTTATTGCCCAAAGAAGGAAACTAATGTCCTTTGAGTGTAAGTGATGCCCACAAAAGCATCCTGTTGGGAACTCCCTCCAACAATGAAAATTTTATTCCATCCGGGATTGGTCATTCGATGTGACCCTTTAGTGTGTTTTCCCAAAAGTCCACTCTGAATGGGTAAATCTGCTTGGATTCTTCCAGATTTTCCAGTTTTATAAGTAGAACATTCTGGCTGTTTATCTCATAGCTTTCTTTTGCTATAGGACTAGCTTTTCTTTTTCTATCATATAAATGACACTAGAGAAGATGTGTTTGTGGAGCAGCCTAATTACTTCCCATCTGGACAATTGGGTCTTGCCACTTTTCCTGTGGCTATTTCTTATCCTTTGATCTGTCTCTGCATCTAACAATCACTGGATCTTGTTATCTCACTAGAGTTTAGCATGATATTTGGTATGTAGTAACTGCTTGATTGGGACAATTAGGTATCACAGTGGACAGAGTTCTGGACCTGAGTCAGCAAGACTCTTTTTCCTAAATTCAAATCTGACCTCAGACGTACTTGCTGTATAACCGTGGATGAGTCACTTAAACCCTATTTGCCTCAGTTTCCTCATCTGTAAAATGAACTGAAGAAGGAAATGGCAAACCACTCCAGAATCTTTACTGACAAAACCCCAAATGGGGTCATGAAGAGTTTCATATGACTGAAAATAACTGAACAACAAGAAAAGTGCTTCATGAAATGAATACTTTTGATTAAATGAAAATTTTGTGATTCCAAATAATGCTATTATAAACGTTTATATGTGTACATCTTTCTTTCCAATCAAAAATTGTGTTGGGCACAGTACTAGTAATGCTTTTTCATTCAGTTATTAATTTTGAATTTTCCTAGAGTATTCTTTTTACTATAAATAAAAATGTTACATAGTAAGCCATACTATAAATATAAAGTAATGAAATAATCTCACTTGCTAAGTGATAGGGTCCAGGACCTGTCATAAAACCCAAAGCCTTGCTATGGGTCCCATAAAAATAAGAAATCATGTACCTCCACCATCATCATATAAGTCATATACCATCAGGCCACTCTTTGTTTCATTTCTTTCTTATTTAGCCTTAGTCACTAAGGCTGAGATATGCTGCATCTAGGGCCATCTTGAGTTGTCCTGATTGACCATTGGACCCAGATGGCACTGGAGGAGAAGGTGAGGCTGGTGATTTTGCACAACCCTCCCTCCCTTAAATCTAATTCACTTAAATGTCATGTTCTTCTTTCAGAATGAATGACAAACAACAAGTTAACAAGTTAACTAGTTAACAACCTTCTCTGAAGGAGCCTCTTATCTATGGGATTTAATTGAAGAGGATTTTCTCGAATCCCTTCTACATTTCTCTAAGAGTAAATAAGAGTTAATCTTGAATGTGATAGAGACATTGAAACAATAACAACCGCTGCCATCACATCTGGCCAGTGCACCAAGCCCAGGTTCTAAATGTTAATTCCCCTCAATACTCTTCCCACTAAGCTACTGGTAAACTTGTCCTATTGTCCATTTCCTTTGGGTGTTATGTCCAGATGGGGATTTTTCTTCTCTGTGGAGCCTGATATGTGTCCTTGATATTCTGTAACATAAATTGATTGTCTGCCAGACCCTGATCCTGTTTGCCTTGAACACCACCTTTCCCAACCCCTCTCTGAAGACCTTGAGGAGACCTTGAACTTTCTAGTCACCTGCCTTCATCAGAAGGATGCTGCTTTTCCCTTATCACCACATCCAAACTCTCATCCTTATATACCTCTCCTAGAGTCTCTGTATCCAAACTTAATACCTATCCAGATCTTGGATTGAATTAGCTCACAGTCTCACTTTCCACTTTTGTCTTCTGTCCTTATCCCAGGGCACTACCACACACGCATTGATATCCTGCAAATATTCTAACTTTTCAGATCATTCTATTTCAGCTACACACTGGAGTGGTCATACCCTTAATCTTTCCACATTCAAGAAATTCGAAATTCTATTTTCTGATCATTTTTTATCATTCTATCTCTTCCTATGCTTTATATAATTCACCATGGCCTCCAGTCCTTCTACCCATTAGTAGTTTCCCAAGCCATCAGCCTTTCTCTGGTAATATCCTTCTTCCCAGTCTTGGCCCCTCAAGGGACAAGTTCAATTTTATACTCTGCTTCTGAATTCCTTGCTCCCTATTCTATTGGGATTCATGTTTTATCATATTCCAACCCTGGATTACACCTACCAGCTTCTTCTAATTTCTTCTAATCCTACTCTCATGCTGCTGAATGAACCTGGAGGAAATCATGATACCATGCCAACTGGTTTTACTACATATTTATTTTCTTTAATCTCAACTGGACTTTCTTTATAGCTAGGCAATCTTTCTACTTCTCCTTAATTGATTTTTTTTTCTCCTTACTGGATATATATGGCTATTCTAAATGTTCTCTTCTCAAGCCTCCTTGAGCACATTTTCCTCCAACATCTTGCCTAATTCTTCACCCTCCTCAAATAGAAAGTTCAAGGCTATTTACCATAAGCTCTTTCTATCCTATTTATTTCATATACCTCCTCCTACTTCCTTCCCCAACCCTACTGACATCATCCCATATTAGCTATGTCTCTACTTCATTTTCTCATAGAGGGCTGGCCCTTTTCTTTATCAAGGTGAACCCTTCTACATATATCCTCGATTCTATTCCTTCCCATCTCCTATATCAGATTCCTCACACTATCATCATTCTTCCTACCCCAGTCTTCAGTCTGTATATCATTTCCTTTTCTGGTATTTATAATACCTTTCCCCTCTGACATGGACTGATTTTTTTTTTAAGGTTTATAATCATGTTTTAATGTTGCATGAAGGAGGACCCCATTAATGCTTGTTTTTCTTTCTTTCTTTTGGCTGGTTCACTCTCTCTCTCTCTTTTTTTTTTTTTTTTTTTTTTTTTACAATTAAAGCTTTTCATTTTCAAAACATATGCATAGTTAATTTTCAACATTCATCCTTGCAAAACCTTGTGTTCCAAATTTTTTTGTTTCCCTAACCCCCATTTCCTCCCCTAGATGTCAAATAATCCAATATATGTTAAACATGTGCAATTTTTTTATACATATTTCCACCATTATCATGCTGCACAAGAAAAATCAGACCAAAAAGGGAAAAAATGAGAAAAAACAAAGTGTAAGCAAACAACAACAAAAAGAGTGAAAATGCTATGTTGTGATCCATTCTCAGTCTTCACAATCCTCTCTCTGGGTGCAGATGACTCACTCCATCACAAGACCATTGGAATTGTCCTGAATCATCTCATTGTTGAAAAGAGCAATGTCCCTAATCACTATTCTTAACATACTCTTACTAGATCTTAAATCTCTGCTAGCTAGCTATCATACTATTCCTTTGGAAAAAAGCATCTGTGCTCAGTGCTTTTACTTACTCTCCTCTCACTCTCTTCTAAACCCTCTACAATCTATCTTCAACCCTCGTCCTTCAAACAAAACTGCTCTCTCCAGAGTTACAAAATTCTCTAATTTGTCAGATCTAATGTTTTCATCTTACTCTTCATTCCTTATGTCCTCCTGCCTCCTCTTTTTTCTCTAGATCCTTTTTTTTGGTTGTTGTTGTTGTTTTTTTTGATTCTGATCTTTTTGATTTTTCTTTATCTTTTTGACTACTCCTTCTTAGTCTTCTTTGTCAAATATTCATCCTTTCATGGTCCCTAATGATGGGTGTCACCCAGGATTCTAACCTGGGATCTTTTCTCTCTTCTTTCCATACTCTCTTATTTGCTGATCCAATCAACTCCTGTGAGTTCAATTATTGTATTTATGCTGATGACTCTCAGATCTATATATCTAGCTTTAGTCTCTCTCCTGAGCTGCATCCTCACATCATAAGCTGTCTATTAGAAATTTTGAATTGCAGTTCCAATTGATCAATGATGGACAGAAGCAGCTACACCCAAAGAAAGAACACTGGGAAATGAATGTAAACTGCATTTTTGTTTTTCTTCCCGGGTTACTTCTACCTTTTGAATCCAATTCTCCCTGTGCAACAAGAGAACTGCACACATATATTGTATCTAGGATATAGAGGGAGGGGAAAAATCGGAACAGAAGTGAGTGCAAGGGATAATGTTGTAAAAAATTACCATGGCATGGGTTCTGTCAATAAAAAGTTATTATAAAATAAATACATTTTTTTAAAAATGTAAAAAAAAAAAAAGAAATTTTGAATTGGATGTCTTACAGGCATCTCAAATCTAGTATGTCCAAAAACATAACTAATTTTCTTTCCCAACAAGTTCAACCATCTTCTAAATATTCCTCTTTTTGTTAAAAGCGTTTTCATCCTTCCAACCACCCAGGTGGGCAGCCTCAAAGAATGATAATCCTTGACTCCCCATTCTTACACCACATATCCCATCAGTTGCCAAATCTTATCCTATTTCCTCCTCATATTAATAATTAACTATTGGAATTAGGACACAGATTTTTTTTCAAAAGCTTTTAGGTTGTTCAGTCTTTGAAAGACATTGATAATGACATTGAATTAACTTTCTCCTTAATCTTGTTTAGACCTAACTAGCTGAGAAGTACATTATCCTCCACACAGGTTTGGTGGGGATAAATTCTTTATTCAAAGATTGCCCAAGGATGAGCAATTTAAAAGTAAGTAACACAATCAGCATTATCCCCCAAACTCAGAATAAGTTCGCCTCTCATTGAGATATTTATTTTTTCTCATTAATTGTTAGTCAATTAGAGCTGATTGCCATTCTCAGGAACATACACTTTTCTCAGAGCATATAAACTGTGAATCCACCATCATGATTGGACTTTCTAATTCAAAACTGTCACTTACTTATTTTACTGGCAGTATCTTAGCATTATTAACAAAATGATTAATCACCCAGAAATTATGTCTCTCAGACTTTAAAGATGTCACACTCTTCTACTTCAACTCATATTCCATAGAACTGGTAAAATGATTTTCTTAAAGTGGCCTTTTCAACCCTCTACAATTTCTCCCTTTACTCCTTAACTTAATAAATTTGAAAGTTTTCACATTATATTCAGGTTCAAATATAAAAATTTTTGTTTGACATTTAAATTATTTCACAACCTGGCTCCTTCATTTCTTGCCACTCCTTACAAATTCCAGTCCTTCCACAAACTTGGATTCATCCATAGTAGCCTACGTGCAGTTCCTCACATACAATTCTAAGTAAAAGGATCAGTCCAACAGACACAGAGGTTCCAACTTCTGTTCCACAAGACATACTTGTTTGGTTGTTTCAGTCATATCTGACTCTTTGTGACCCATTTGGGATTTACTTGGCAAGAACACTGGAAAGACTCTAGGCCCAGGACTCTATTGATTGTATTACTGAGCTGCCTCTGAAAGACATTTAGAAATGGATTAATCCATCTTGATTTGAGTTCTGTTCTTGGTTCTACTATTTTGTAAAGATAGTCAAATAATTTTACCTGCTTATGCATAGATTTCCTTATTTGTAAAACAAGTCCATTGGTCTATATGGCTTTTAGTCGAGTAGTTATCTGGGTCCTTTCAGATATAAATCTTATAATTTATCATCTAGAATTATATGGCAGTGTCTTGAATGTGTAGTTAAAGAGTTTGAAATTTAAGAACTATGATAAATGTTATAATCAGATCTAGATTTTTTCTTTTTTGGAGTCAACCTTGTGATTTTTTGGTACAGGAAATTCCCAGTGGAAATTGCCTCTTTCAATGAAGGTCAGCATCTTCTCTGCAACTTATGGTCTTACAGAGTTGTTTTGGGCACTGAAAGATAAGTGATTTGCCCAGGATCATAGGCCACACTTGATCTTGTTTTCCTGATTTAAGGTAAGCTCTTTACCCACTCAATTGTGCTGTCTCTCAAATCTGTACATAAAAAAGGTAAATCAGAAGCCTTGTGAAGAATGGACTGGCAGGGGAGAAAGTAGAAATGGGTACAATTACTACAATAATTAAGACCAGTAGAAATGAGAGGTTTCCTCTAAGCTAGTGCAGTTAGGAGTACAAATTTGAAAATTTTTTCAGAGAAAGAAGTTGCTTGAATATGCAAGTGAAGGAAAGATTTCTCCAAAATTCAATTGAACAAACATTAGCTAACTGACTAGCAAAAGCCAAGCATTGCCAGGGCAGTAAGAATGGAGGTTGACTCCTGGCCTCAAGGAACTTATATTCTGCTGAGGAGAAATGTGTATACAGAAAAGTAAATATAAAACATATATAAAGTAATTTCAAACTTAGGAGACAAAGGAAATAGTAGCACTATTGAAAGAAATAATGAGAATCAAATAAGATAATACATTAAAACACTTTGAAAATCTTAAAGTAAAATATACATATGTGCTATTATTATTAGTGAAGACAATTACATAGATGACCAACTTCTGAAGGATTAGTACACATATTAATGGATAGTATCTTTACCTTAAGAGGCAGTTGGTAACTCAATGGATAGAATTCTAGAGCCAATATGTCCTGAATTCAAATCCAACCCTAGACCCTTATTAGCTGTGTGATTCTGAGCAAATTACTTAACTTCTGCCTCAGTTTCCTCAAATGTAAAATAAGGATAGAAAAACTTCATTTATTTTTATGCTTTCTAGTGTATTTTTAATATGAAAGGGTAATTTGACAAAAGCTTTTTCAGCATTTATTAATATAATCACATAATTGTTGTTAAATTGATATTACTTATAGTTTAATTGATTATGCTCATAGTTTTCCTAATATTGAGCCAACCCTACATTTTTGGTATAAATCTAACTTGGACTTAGTGTATAATCTTAGTGATATATTGCTGTAATATCCTTGATTAATGGGGATAATATCTCCTAGGATTGATCTGAAATGAGATAATATTTGTAAATATTTCGAATGAAATAATATTTGTAAAGTTCTTAGTAGTGTGCCTGATACATAGTAGATGCTTAATAAGTTCTTGTTTTCTCCTTCCTTCTTTCCTTCCTTCTTTCCTTCCTTCCTTCCTCCCTCCCTCCCTCCCTTCCTTCCTCTTTTCCTTCCTTCTTCCTTTTTTTCCTCCCTTCCCCCTTCTTCCCTCCTTCCTTCCCTCCCTCCCTCCATTCTTTCTTTCCTTCTTGAATTACTCATTTCATGGATGAAGAATAAGAGAAATTCATGTCCCTGATAATTAAAGAGCTGATCTCTGATGATAATAATCAGAATTACTTGCCCTTTCCCACCTTACCTCATTAGATAAGTCTAAGGTTGCTTCATATAATTTTTAACTTATTTTATATATGTCTACACCTGTACATTAAAATGTAAGCCTCTTAGGAGAAAGGACTATTTTCACTTTTTCTTGTACCCCTAGCACTTAGAACAATGCCCTGGCATACAGTATATGCTTAATAGCTGCTTAGTGATTGATTGGTCTCTCCGTATAAATTTTCCTCAAGCTTCTTCCCTGACAGATTAATTTTCTTCTAGTTGCAAAGAAATTATGAGTCCCCTGTCTTCTCATTTGGTATGATCTTGTCCATATAGAGGCTTCTGTTTTTCTTTTAATATCAATGTAACACTGTGAGACTCCAGTCTCTCAATTGATTCAAATTTATAAGAAATCAAGCCATTCTCCAATTGATAAATGGTCAAAGGATATGAACAGACAATTTTCAGAGGATGAAATTGAAACTATTTCCATTCACATGAAAGAGTGTTCCAAATCACTATTGATCAGAGAAATGCAAATTAAGACAACTCTGAGATACCACTACACACCTTCAGATTGGCTAAGATGACAGGAAAAAATAATGATGAATGTTGGAGGGGATGCGGGAAAACTGGGACACTAATGCATTGTTGGTGGAGTTGTGAACGAATCCAACCATTCTGGAGAGCAATCTGGAATTATGCCCAAAAAAGTTATCAAATTGTGCATACCCTTTGATCCAGCAGTGTTTCTATTGGGCTTATATCCCAAAGAGATACTAAAGAAGGGAAAGGGACCTGTATGTGCCAAAATGTTTGTGGCAGCCCTGTTTGTAGTGGCTAGAAACTGGAAAATGAATGGATGCCCATCAATTGGAGAATGGCTGGGTAAATTGTGGTATATGAACGTTATGGAATATTATTGTTCTGTAAGAAATGACCAGCAGGATGAATACAGAGAGGACTGGCGAGACTTACATGAACTGATGCTAAGTGAAATGAGCAGAACCAGGAGATCATTATATACCTCAACAACGATATTGTATGAGGATGTATTCTGATGGAAGTGGATTTCTTTGACAAAGAGAAGATCTAACTCAGTTTCAATTGATAAATGATGGACAGAAGCAGCTACACCCAAAGAAAGAACACTGGGAAACGAATGTGAACTATCTGCATTTTTGTTTTTCTTCCCGGGTTATTTTTACCTTCTGAATCCAATTCTCCCTATGCAACAAGAGAACTGTTCAGTTCTGCAAACATATATTGTATCCAGGATATACTGTAACATATTTAACATGTAAAGGACTGCTTGCCATCTAGGGGAGGGGGTGGAGGGAGAGAGGGGAAAAATCGGAACAGAAGTGAGTGCAAGGGATAATGTTGTAAAAAATTACACTGGCATGGGTTCTGTCAATAAAAAGTTATTAAAAAAAAAAAAAGACTCCAGTCTCTCCTTCTTGCAATAGGCAAGCTCACAGACTTCTTAGGCTCTTCAAATCCTTGTCTTTTCTGAGCCACTCCCCTCACTTGAGGCATCTTTGGTGATGTGCCCAACCAGAATTTTGTTTTGAAAGATCAGGAATTTATGAAGTGGAAGTGAGGAAGGAGAACATTCCAGGTATGGGGGTGACCTATAAAAAAGATGGCGTGGTGGGAAATGAGATAATGAATATGGGCACAGTAGAAGGCCAGTTTAACTGGAGTATGGAGTATATTAAAGGAAGTAATATGAAAAATCTTAGGAATTTACACAAGGGCCATATTTTTGTTGTTGTTGAATTGTTCATGTTCAGTTTTTGATCCTGTTAGGGGTTTTCTTGGCAAAGATACTGAAGTGATTTGCTGTTTCCTTCTTCAGCTCATTTTAGAGATGAGGAAATGGAGGCAAATAGATTAAATGATTTACCATATGTTTATATGCATATACATATATATTATACATATGTGTATCTATATAAACACACATACATATAGTTGTTGAGTCTTGTCTGTCTCTTTGTGAACCCATAGACTATCCTTTTTGTCCATGGACTTTTCTTGGCAAAGAAACAAGTGGTTTGCCATTTCATTCCCCTGTGGATTAAGGCAAACAGATTAAATGACCTGCCCATGATCATAAGCTTAGTGAGTGTCTGAAGCCAAATTTCAACTCAGACCTTCCCGATCCCAGGCCCAGCGCTCTATCCACTCACTGACTAGCAATATTTTGGAAGGTTTTAAATGCCAGGCTTAGGAGTTTGTATTTTATATTTTGTCTGAGGGCAATAGATAGCCACAGAAGATTTTTGAGTCGGGGAATGGCATTGCCAGATCTCTCTTGTAGCAATGTCAATTTGACAGTTATGGGGAGGATGAACTGGAGAGTGTAGACATAGGGATGGTCTCATTGAAGAGATGGATTTTTGCAACAATCAATAGTTTGGGATCATTGAAAGCCCTGGGTAATTTCCCAAATGTGATCCAGCTCTTTAATAATACCTCATCTTTTTGTATCCTCTCATCATTTCCAAAGCATCTCCACAATTGCTAAATCATATTATCCACATTAGATCTCTGGGAGGCAGGGAGGGAAACTTATTTTATTTCTATGTCATGGTTGATAGAATGCTGGAAGATCTGAGTTCAAATCCTTCCTTGGATGCTCTATTAGCACAGGTAGTTATTTAACTGCTCTACGTTTGCTTCTTCATCTGTACAATAAAGGGGTGAGTTTGGATCTCTTCCAATTCTAAATCTATGACTTTATAATATCTAATCTGAGTGTTCCACATTTTCCATTTTACCTGATGGAGAACGGAAGACATTGAGGGGTTAAAGAACTTGTCCAGAGTACCCAATTAGATAATGACACAAAGCTTTCAAAGCGGGTCTGCCATCTCCTCAGCCTGTCTCCAGTCTATGTCACCAAGTACTTTCATCTCTAGGAAGAGGAAGGGATTATACAAGGAGGTGGTATACAAGGTTACTGCTTTACATAAATACATACAAATTACAGTGAGAGCTGTACTTAGAGTCTTGTGTCAGAGCTTTGGTTCATTTTGTGCTTGAATCAATGACAGTAATAATTAAAAATAATCATAACTTACTGCTGGGAACTGAGGTTAATGGTATGGCTTTATTAACTTCCAGCAAAGGCTATGCCTTTTAGTTCCCAGAAAGAAAGTTGATTATCTAGCAACCAAGCATTCAATTCAATTCAATCTGATCCAACAAGTGTTTATTAAGTGCTTAGTATGTGCAAAGTTTTTGCTAGACAGTGGCGATAGAGACAAAAACAAAATGGTACTAGAATGCCTTACATGGTATAATATAAAACGACAGACATTTCTTATAGGTTTAGAGAGAGAAATTGTTCAGATATTTTTCCTTTAACAAAATTTCCACCATTGTTTCTACATTTAATGTGATCATCATGATGATAACTAAAAATATTACAAAGAAATGCCATAAGCTGTATTTTATGTTTTTATTATTACTTTTATTTTCTACAGTCTAACATATTTTAGATCTCCAAATAACCCAAAATGAACATTTTTAAAAAGGAAATAAACCTATATTCTGCTATTTCCATGTTAACATGAAAGTTTCTTGTGAGATTCAGATTTTTTTTTTCCTCCAAAAATTGTGGTCTAAATTCCAGGACAGAGACCTGTGACAGTAACTGACAATTTGTTATTGAGCAGATGATTTGGGCTGGGCAGGAGCTTTGCAGGTACATGGAAAATTTCTGGAACTCTGAGGAAAATAGTTCATGTAGTCCAAGCACTGTGAGAAATAGTGAAAAAGCTGGGTTTCCACAGACTATTGCAAACTTCGAGGTAGTATAGGATAGTGGATACCACTGTCCAAGAAGTTTTCAGAATATGAGAGGTAAAGGAAGGTTGAGAGACAAAACAACGAAGTGCAGACAAGGATTCGGGAATCTAGGAAGGCACAGGTGGATTCAGCTAATCAAAATGAGTTTTGTGATTTTGAGAAACCACAAACAAGATAATAGCCAATCCAGCCCAAATTAGTTGGGGTCAGTGATCTGATCTGACCAAATCACTATTGCACCTGCTTAATAGGCTAATTGAACACCTCATGGGAGAGGTTTTCCTCCATTTTTAAATATAGGATATATGACGAGGAAGGAGGAACATGTTTATACATATGTAGGGGGAAACATGTAGTGGGTATATCAGAAAGATTGTAACCTGGATGGGAAAGGACCGACGTGATCTCTGAAGGGAGGGACTGTGCCAAACTAGCACGTATAAAGCTTCTCCCACTTCTGTGCTCAGGGTTCTCTCTTCCCAAAGAGGAGTGGAGTTCACTTCTGGTTAGAAACGTTAAGATGATTCCTTAAGTTTCTTCTTTAATAAATTTTCCTCAATATCTAATTTTCAGTGTCAAGAGTGTACTTCTAATAGCACAAAACAGTACTGTGGTTTCTGGGATGAGCTCCCAAACTTGCTCTTCTACTTCCCTTCACTTTTGATCCTTATTGTACTCCTGACCCTTCCTTCTTGCTTTGTTTAGAACTTTCCCTTATGTGAAGGAGGAATTATATCTTTTCTCATTTGGTCCTGATGGTAGAAGAGGGAGATGTGTATGAAAGTTGCAAAAGATAATTGTGTGTACATGCATGTATTCATGTGTATCTATCTATCTATATCTGTGTATGTGATAAAGGGAAACATTTTCTAATGATTAGAGCTAATAACAAATGAAAGGAGGTTTTCTCCAGATGCAAGGAGTTTCTCCTCAGTCAGAAGCTGAATAACTCCTTGTCCAGTATGTTACACAGAGGAATCTTTTTTCAGGATCTCTGAAAATCTATGAATTTGAGCTCTCTATATACTCCTAGAGCGACAGGGTAGAATCTCAGATAAATGTTGTCCCAGAGATGAAGCCCGTGCTATCAGCAGAATCTTTATCAACATATCATCAACTGTATTAAAAAGTTGAATCTTCAGCCACTATGAAGGTTTTAGGTACAGCCACAGTATTTTCCGAAGGAAGGGAGAACGTAAGACATACTATAACTCTTTGTGCCTTCCCAGAGGTACCAGCAGAGATACAGAGAGGCACACTGATGTCAAGAGGGTCTCTTGGGTATTGTAAACAAGGCAGTCATGCCTTTCCCAAGCCCACTAGAAAATGGGAGGGTTTATACACAGATCTCTGGGTCTGAATCTTCCCACAAACAACCTCCTTGGCCCAAGGCCTTCACAGGTGCAACCGATCTAATTACTACCAACAGCAAACCATTTTTTTCTTGCTTCCTTTTATTTCTGTCGACTGACACCCATGGTAGAAGTAAAATGCAGCCATATGGCCAGCTCTGCTGTTGGACAGAATATAATGTGGACCTCCCCAATTGCTACAAATTCTATTGTGTCTCTCTCTGGGGTGCTGACACGTAGACTATTCCTTTTGCCCAAAATGAAAAACAAACAAACGATACAAAACATGCTTGAGTGCTACCATACAAGGAAGTCCAAGATTTCATATGGTCTATGGATCCTCTTTCCATCAATAAAGGTCCCAATTACAAATGATCTAAAAAGTAGTTTCACAAGTTGCTGTGACCTCAGAAGTCATCACCATGTTGCCACCTTGGTGATGAACCTTTCCAAACACAACTGGGTTGGTCCTGGATACAAACATGTAGTGCATCTTTGGGTCAGTGCTCACAGTTTTTCTAATTTCCTAGTCCCTCCTTATGCTTGTGTATTTTGGGAACTTTTTCAGGAATATCTGCTTTCTACACAAATAAGCATGAAAGACATGTATAAAGGCTATGTGATCAGATGAGAGAAATCACTTTTCGTTCATTCATTCATTCACTCACCTCTTCATTCATCAAACATGATTAAGTGTCTGTTATATACTAATCAATGTGGATACAAGGCAAAAAAACAAAACTGCCCTTGTCCTTCAGAAGCTTACATTTTTTTGGGAAGGGAAAAAGAACTAGTACACAGATAAGTAAATATAAACTATAAAGTAAATTGAAACTATTTGGGGAGGAGTACAAGTTGTGTGTGTGTGTGTCTGTGTGTAAATGTAGAAAGGAATATCTAGATTCACCCTTGAAGGAAGCTAGAAAATCTTAAGAGGCAGAGGTGATAAGCGCATTTATTTTAGAAATAGGAGTCAATTTGTGCTAATGAATGCTGTCAGACATTGGAATATCATGTATAGGAGTGGTAGGTAGGTCAGTCTGGGGAATAAAGTATAATTCTGGATAGAGTCAGCTTGTGAAGAATTTCAGATGTTACATAGAAGAGATTTTATTTTATGTTAGAGGTAATGGAGGACCATGGAATTTATTAGGGGAGTGATATGATAAAATTATATTTTAGGAGTATCAAATTGGCAGTTATATGTGGAATAAATTGGATATGGGAGAGAAAAGGCAGAGACCAATTAGGAAATGATGGCAATAGTGATGAGATTGTGAGAGCCTTCACTGTGATGGTGGCCATATGAGTAGAGAGAAGGAAATAGCTGGGATGGAATCAATAAAACTTGACAACTTAATAGATATGAGAGAAGAGCAAAATGGAAGATGGCTCTGTAGTTGTAAACATGAATGATTGGAAGGATGGTGAACATGTAGGAGGAGAATTAGGAGAAGGAAGTTATCCCAGATAACAGCTAAACACCCAGGGAAACTTGAAAAAGGGAAATTCCCTTTTTGATCAGAGATTTTTTGGCAAGACTAGTGAATTGAGAATTCGAAGATGTTGGTTCCAGTTCCTATTCTACTACCTTTGTGATCTGTGGAGCTTATTTTCTTCTATCATAAAATGTGGATGATATTACATACCCTATGCAAAGTTTCTTTTGGAAAAAAATGCTTTTCAATCTCATTTGTGGACTTTTCCTCCATCTTCCCCTCCCAGCCTAAGTATAGGGCAATGGAAAGAAAGCTGAATGGGGAAGATCTTGGATCGGGGCTCAAATCCTGAATCTCCTACTTATTTGTGTGACTTTGGTAAGTCATTTAAACTCTCAGCATCAGTTTTCGCCTCAACAGAAGGAAGGATGTAGTTTCCAAGAAAAAGAGGCTGATAATCTTCCTGTATTCAGACTTCATCTGAGGTATTCAAGCGTGTCTCTCTTCTCTTTAATCTCATCAAAACTCCTCATCTGCATTGCCAATAGACAGACAGTGACTGTCCCATTATCATCTCAAATTCAACCTAAAAATGGAACTCATTCTTGTCTAAACTCGCTCTTCCAAACTTCCTTATTTCTGATGGGAGAATGTCTAGTCTATAATTTCTATAACCTGGAATTTTTTTTTTTTTGCTTCAGAGACTCTTCCCTCAGACTCACATCTCACACAACAAGTTAAGTATTTTCTATTTTGACTCTTCAGCATCTCTTGAATTCTTCTGTCTTACCTTGTCTCCCCAAACATAGATTCGCTGCCTTGATCCAGCCTTTTATCTGGACTATATATATTCATAATGGGTAGCTCTGTTTTTAGTGTCTTCTTCATTCTGTGGCCTCAGCTGCTTAAAAAATCTTCACTCAATTTCTATCATCCCTAGATGACATCACCTAGATAGGATAAAATGGAGGCTTTCCACAATCTGACTCCCATTTTCCTTTCCAAACTTAATTCATATCAATACTCTTACTCTGCTTCACGGAAAACAACTATTTGTTCCTTGAGTTCTATATTCAAACTCCTGTCTTTGAAACCTTTGCCAAGGACTGCACTCTTTTTTTTTTTAATCTCCACTTCCCTGTTCTAATTCTATGATTATATTCCCTCCCACACCAACCATACCATAATAAATCGTAGAATTAGAACAATTAGAATTGCCCCTTTAAAGAGTCTTGGGCTTGGGGTCCAAAAGCAGCTGTAGAGTTATGAGGAGTTTTGATGACACTACTGTAGAGTTCCTGAACTCTCAAGATTTTTCAAGCTTAAGGAACATGGAAAAACAAAATCATTTTAGAATTCCTTTTTCTGGTATGGGAGTGTCTGACAACTTTTGACTTGTGCAATTGTGTTTACCTGAGCTACTTGTGGACCCAATTTGTGACCTACTTGATGAATAACTTGGTCATCAGGCCATAGTCATGCCATTGTTTGTAGGCTGTTTTGGAAATGTTAATAAGTGATAATCAAGATGATGATGAATTTTGAGATAAAAATAGCACATTTATTTAGGCTTACTAAGTGTTTCCCTCTGAAAATCCCATGGGATCGCTAATCCTAGTAGGAGACAGTATAATACATTGGAAAGAAAAGTTGATTGGAGAAATCGTGGATTTAGATTCAAATCTTGAATCTGCCAGTTCTTATCTGTGTGATTGAGTAAGTCACTTGATCTCTCTTGGCTTCGGTTCTCTCCTCAACGAAGGAAAGGATGTAGCTTCTAGGAATAAGAAGGTGGTAGTATTCAGACTTCATATATTAAATTCTGGCACTATGGTTTAAGAAAGACATTGATAAGCTGAAAAGAGATTGGAGGAGTGATAGTGAAGGGTCTCAAGTCCATATCTTAAAAGGATTGGAAAGAAGAAAACTCCAGGGGAACATGATAGTTGTTTTCAATTATTTGAAGGGCTGTCATATGGATGTGTGATAGGAGACTTGTTCTATTTTGTCCCAAAGAGCAGAGTTAGGAGGAATCCTTAGAAATCACAAAGAAGCAAATGGATTTGCTACTAGGAAAATTAAAGCTGTCCAAAAATGGATAGTCTGAAGAAGCAGTGAGAGTCTTTAAGTAGAGATTGGAAGATCACTTGCCTTGCATATTGTAGTAGGTATTTCTTTATGTATGAGTTGGACTAGATGATTACTGATATCCCTTCTAATTTTCAAATTCTGTGATTTGGATTAGATAAATAATCCTTAATGTCTCTTCTAACTTCAAATCTTTGGCAATAGGATTTACAGCAAGAAGATATCTCAGTAAACCAGTTCAATCAGTTTATTGAAACCGAGAGCCAGAAAGGAGAACTGATTTGCTCAAAGTCAAGTTGATATTAAGTTGTAGAGCAAGAATTAGGACCAGGTCCTCTGATGCCAAATCTCTTTCTCCACATGATCTCTATTCTGTAATTTTGTACATAAGAGAAGTGAGACTCAGAGAGTGACTTGGTCAAAGTCACACAGGGAATTTCAGAGTTGTGAATTGAACCTCAAAGCGACATTCTTTCCACTATGCTACGTTACCTCTTCATGTGAATCAATCACATTTGGAAGTAAAATTTCTTTTTTTTTTTTTTTCACTTAATAGTATTTTATTTATTTTTCCAATTACAGATTGGAAAAGATAGTTTTCAACATTAATTTTTTTGTAAGATTTTTGAATTCCAAAATTTTTTTCTCTCTCTTTCCCTCATTTCCTTCCTCCCCAAGACAACAAGCAACCTGATACAGCTCATACATGAGCAATTATTTTAAACATATTGGAAGTAAAATTTCAAGAAGATTGAGAAAAAAAGAGAATTAAAACCTCAGCTTCTTTCTCTCCTAATCTTGTTTCCCAACATTTGACAGCTCTTTCCACTCTTACTTTGAACATAATTTGAGCTCAACCATCAAATAAGTTCCTTCTCTAGAATGGATTTGCCAGAAATATGGACTAAGTCTTTTAAGAAGAATATATCAGAGAATCAAAGCATCCTAATGGAAGTTCTTTTAGCCCAACCCATGCTTCCTTCCTCCTTTATATCATAACTGATACATGAAATTCACTTTTGGAATAGCCTCATTTTCCTGTAAACCTTGACATTCCCATCTCTTATTACTTTCTTCTCTGATTGGAGGATGGGGCGATGAACTCCAAATCTCCATTTATGGAGACAGCTCAGATCAACAATTCATTTCTCACTCAGCTGTACTGCCTTGGGACTTCTCTGGGTGACCTCTCCCCTATGCTTTGTAGAATATCTACCCCACTCCTTTTCTGTTTTGTCTGCTTTCACTGGTGGCACAGTGGCTAGATTGCCACTCCTGGCAGTTCAAATCTGGTCTCAGACACTTCCTAGCTGTGTGACCTGGGCTTAACTCAACCTCTATCTGTCTTAGTTCTCTCATCTTTAAAAGGGTATTACTAGGCCAGCTCGGTGGTACAGTGAAAAAAGCACCAGCCCTGAAGTCAGGAGGACCTGACTTCAAATCTGGCCTCAGACACTTACCACTTCCTAGCTGTGTGACCCTGGGCAAGTCACTTATCCCAATTGCCTCAGGAAAGCAAAAAAAAAAAGGGGGGGGGTCCATTACTAATAGCAGCACCCTCCCAAAATTGTTATGAGAATGTTGTTGTTATTGTTGAAGTTTCGCCCTTGTCCGACTTTTCATGACTCCATTTGGGATTTTCTTGGCAAAGATACTACAGTGACTTACCGTTTCCTTCCCTAGCTCATTTTAGATGAAAAACTGAGGAAAACAGGGATAAGTGGCTTGTCCAGGGTCACACAGCTGGTAAGTGTTTGAGATCATAGTTGAACTCATGAAGATATCTTTGTAATTCCAATTATGGTGCTTTATTCACTGTGCCACTTAGCTGCCCCAATAAATGCTTATTGGCTATCAATTATTGATTATCCAAACATCTCTTAAGGTTCTCTGCTGACTGGAAACACATTATCTCTGGGAGATCGCTGATTCCAATTTTGGACAGCTCTATATATGTTTTTCTTTACTTTTCCACCCATCTTCTTCTTTGTTTTGGTTATATGATTTATACTTTATATTATTTATTCATTATGTAATTTGTATCTCAATTTATAAAGTAAAATAGTAAGATTTCCATTTTATAAGAATTGTGTTTTCCAGAGTATTGGGGCAGGGGAAAATGGTGAGGGACTGAAATTCTGTAATAATTGTCTCCATTCTCTTTTTAATTTTGCAGATGAATTTTGTTGCAGAGTCAAGTTTTTACTATACAGTTACCAAGTAAAAAGACTCCTTCCTGATTTTTTACTTTACAGCCATTTTTGTATATGGTCATAGGGTCATAGATTTAGAGATAGGAGGAGACTTAGAGACCATTAATTTCAGCTGCCTTATTTTGTAGATGAGCCAACTGAGACATGTAGAATACACATGGCTTAACCAGGTCATACAGCCATAAGTGTCTGAGATGGGACCTTTCTGGCTTCACAGCTATGATGCCGTGTTCAATGCATCATGGTGCCATTCTCTTGTACTAGAAAACCCGCTAGACAAAGCAAACTTTCACAGTGTCTGAAAACATATATAGGATTCTGCCCCTGCAGCTCCCCATCTTTCTACTAAAAGGAAGGAGGAACATTTCCTCATCGGTTCTGCAGGGTAGATTGACCATTATATTCACTCAGAGTTTGATTTCATTTACACTATTGTAGTTTGTAATGGGCTGAGGCTTGAGTTGATGCACTGAGGTCCCAAGCACATGAGGCTAAATAGTAATTGGACCATACTCTATTAATATATAAGCTTGGAGAAAGAATGGCCCCCACCCACTCTTTGTGCAAGTCCTGATGTGTTGTATAGGAAATGACGATTTTGGTGGGTGGAGGCAGGGGAGTGGAAAGGGAAGCGGAAAGAGAGACTGCTGGCTGCTTTCTTGACACAGCTGCTCGCATTGATAGTGACTCCCCCTTCACCTGCAATCCCCCTTCACCTCTGCTGGTCGGCTTCCTGTCGCAATCCCCCTTCACCTCAAAAAGAATAAAGACCGAAGATTTTCCCCTTAACCTGAATTCCTGACTCCGGCTGATTTTAAATACGCGGTCATCACAGTAGTTGTTACTCATGTTTTCCTGATTCTGCTCCCTTTTTCAGCTTTGGTTCATAGATATTTTCCCAGCTTTCTCTCAACTTTTCCTATTCGGCAAATCCTACAGTTCAATGCCATCCCATTGAGTCAAACCATTACCATTCAGCTATCCCTTTGTTAATGGGCAAGTTCTTTGCTAACTAAATAAAAGTGCTGCTAAGAATCTGTTGAATCTAGAAGAAAGTGGGAAGAATGGAACTAGCATCTATACTTGGGAAACAGAATATTTTAAAATGAGATTTCATTTATTCTGACACCTTATTCTGCCTTCTTATTTGCTTCCCTAGCTATTTATTTAAAAATAGCCTCTTCTCTTTGGCCCTATTGTTCTTAAACCTTGACCTTGTCCTGTTTAACCTTTTCCTGTCAATGCCGCAATCTTTAATTCGTTCAGTTCCAGAACTCCAGCATGTAAGTCTGCCAAAAGTCTTTGTTTACTCCTTCAAATGATGTCAAAGTACCTTTCCATTTGTAGGTCCCCATGGGAATTATTCAAGCATTTCCTAAGCTGATTTCTGTGATTATCAAGTGGTTAAAAATGGCCACAGGAAACTTGGGGGATGATAGCTAGAATTCCCCTGGGAGGAAGCACATGATGGGAACTATTCTTTAGACTTTTCTTATTTGTATCTTCAGAAACTTAGGTGGGGAAGGGTCAGCCGGCCATTTAGATGACTTCATTGCCTTGTTTTACCATTTTCTCCCTCCTCGAAGAGAATAGATCTATATTTGGGTAGGGGCCTCTAAGAAATATATCTTTCAAGTCATTTACAGATTAGTTCAAATTTTTTCTTTCTTGGTTTTATTTATTTGCAAAATAACATTTGTCAGCTGCTCTCTGCTTTTTAGGTTAATAGTTAAGTTGTCTGCTTAAAGACAGTTTCTGAAGTTGTTGAACCCAAAGCCTAGAATGAATTTTGTATCAAGCTCTGCGTTCATAGATATTGAGAATGGATAACTGTTCATAAGAGGAACCAGTGGCGGGATAGGAGATGTTTATTTAGATGGAAAAGAGAAACTTGCGATGGGGAGGGATTCTTTTTTTGTTATTATTATTATTCAGTGAACGGCTTGATGGGTGGTAGGGACAGATTATAAATACATGTAAAATAGATAAATTTATTTTAAAAAGAAAGAAAGCCAGTATTTGAAGGGGTGTTATACAGAAAAGGTATGAGACTTAATCTTCTTGTAATCAGAGGTCAAAACTAGGAGTACCAGGAGGAAGTTAAATAGAAGCAAATTTCATGGATGCCTAAACATCTACAATAGATGGAGCTAGATGGACCTCAAAGATCACCTGATTCAATACCCTCTTTTTAGAGGTGAAGGAAAACTTACACTTGAACTAAGATTTTTGACTTGAAGTCTGGTGTTCTTTCACTATACTGCATCACATTATACTTCTTTCCATTTAATATAAGATAAAAATCAAAGCAAAACTTTCAACATAAATGAAAAGAATGATCACGCCTCCCAAAATCAAAAATGATAAAGAACAATGGCTTGAACATCCATACCTTTGCAGAGTTGGGAGATGTACAAGGATTGTACTTTGCTCATATTTACAGATTCTTACAATGTATTGATCAATTATGTTGATCCCCCCCCCTTTTTTTTTCTTTTTCTTTCTTTCTTTCTTTTTCTTTCTTTTTTTTTTTTTTGACTGAGGCAATTGGGGTTAAGTGACTTGCCCAGGGTCACACAGCTAGGAAGTTTTAAGTGTCTGAGGTCAAATTTGAACTCGGGTCCTCCTAACTTCAGGGTTGGTACTCTAGCCACTGAGCCACTTAGCTGCCTTCTTTCCCCCCTTTTTCTTTTTTTTTTTTAAATAACTTTTTATTGATAGAGACCATGCCAGGGTAATTTTTTACATTATCCCTTGCATTCACTTCTGTTCCGATTTTTCCCCTCCCTCCCTCCACCCCCTCCCCCAGATGGCAAGCAGTCCTTTACATGTTGAATAGGTTACAGTATATTTCCCCCCTTTTTCAAAAAGAAACTTTTTACATGGGAGAAGGAAGAGTGATATTGAGAGAAACTATCATGAAGTGAAAAAAATCAAAAGACATCAGTAAAAACTTACTTTAGAAAAGAAAAAGAAAGAACTTCCTAACAGAGATATACCAAAATGGGACAAGCTGTCTCAGAAGGTAATGAGTTCTCCTTCACTATTTGTATTCAGGAGCTGTATTTGGATAAACTCTTGCCAAGGATGTTGTAGAGGGGATTTCTCTTCACTTATGAATTTACTCTTATCTCCCAAACCCCAAGTTCCTTTTCAGCTTAGAAAAGATACCAACTAATACTCATGTTGATTTTATTCTGTAAAAAGAGATTTTTCTTTGTCCACTAAAGCTTCTCCTAAGTCTTATGGCCTCCAGATGAGTGCAGGGATCAATCAGTTTGCACTTGGCTTTGATTCAAATTTAGATAAAAGTCATCCTACTCAATCTCCTTGTGCCATTCACAAAGAAAACAAGTACCAGATTAAATATACTCCTAGGCCAGGACTTCTTCAACTTTTTCTACTTGCAACTCCTTTTCACTTGAGAAATTTTTATATGATTTCCAGTATATAGGTACATAAAATAGATATACAAATCAAATATTTACTGATAATAAATCATAATTTTGCAACTCCTCATTCAATTACAAAACCCCAAATGGAATCACGATCCATAGTTTAAGAAGCTGAGCTCTAGATCTTATTGTGTCTGAAATTCCATCAAAATTATAGAGGATCATTTTTCATCAGGTTAGATCTTACTGTTTTAAAAGGTATTTTTGAATGGATGGGGAGTGGAGGGGTGGGAAGCAAGTCACCTTCCCTCCAAAAGGAAAAATAAGGGGCATGAGTTATTAATATGAAAAGAAAAAAATTGTGGAATTTAATGCTGGGAAAATAAAATTTCAATAGAAATTCAAACTTTTACATGAAAATGAGAGAAATGGACAGAACCAAGAGAACGGTGTATTTAGTTACAACAATATTGTTCAAAGAAAAACTGAAACAGTGAGATTATTCTGACTATTATAAATACTCAAATGAACTATAAAGGAGTCATGAAGGAACACACTATCCACCTCCAGAGAAAGAACTAATAAATAGAAGTATGCATAGTAGGTTTTACATATATTTTTATATCTGTCTTCCCTAGTATGGGATAGGAAAAGAGACAAACAGTTCAAAATTTGAAATGAAAGAAAAAATCAGTTAAACGTTACAAAATGAATGTTAAAAATTGTTTTTACATGTGATAAAAAAATAAAAATATTCTTAAAAAAGAACTTTTCTATCTAATAAATGAGTTAGAACTTAGTGATTATTTTAAACCTATTTTTGATAAGGGACTGAGGATGATGAATGAACAGGAATACAATGAAGGTGAGGATAGTCACAAAACAAAAGAAATGAATTTGAAATGACTTTTTTTTCAGTGGGTTTTAGAAGAATCTATATGAATCTTTTATTGGGTTTTGTTTTATTGTTTTTAATGCATGGTCATGAATATAGAAGGCAACTATGTGATGCAGTGTGTAGAGTGCTCGACTTGGAATCTTGAGAATCCAAGTTCAAATTCAGCTTGCAGACACTGAGTGAAATGAGCAGAACCAGGAGATCATTGTACACGGCAACAAGATAACAGGACTATCAGTTTTGATGGACATGGCTCTTGTCAATGATAAGATGATTCAGGCCAATTCCAATGATGTTGTGATGATGAGAGCCCTCTGCACCCAGAGAAGATTGTGGGAACTGAGTGTGGATCACAAATAGCATTCTCACTTCTTTTGTTGTTTGCTTGAATTTTATTTTCTGATTTTTTTTTCTTTTTGATCTGATTTTTCTTGTGCTGCAAGATGATTGCATAAATATGTATGCTTATATTCAGTTTACATATATTTCTAATGCGTTAAATATATATTGGATTACTTGCTATCTAGGAGAGAGGATGAGGGAAGGGAGGGAAAAACTGGAACACTAGGCAATGTTGAAAAATTATCCTTGTATATATTTTGAAAATAAAAAGCTTCAATTAAAAAAAAAGAGAGAGAAAGAAAATGACTTTCTTAAGTCAGATTTAGGCAGCAGAAATGAAATGACTTTTATTGGGGTTAGGTAGGGGCTAGGAGAGGGAGTGTGTCAGAGGGCTTCTAACTAGGAATGGTAAGTAGTTATTGTCTCGGTTCTTTAGGAATGCTAATCTTATTGTTAAATTCCCTTTGGTTGTAAACAATCAAGCAGAAAAATTCTCAGGTGGGAGGGAACTATAGCAATGCAGAAAGAAAAAAGAGAATCCAGTTTCTCCTACCCATCTTTTGTTTTATCTCATTTTCATTTCCTAATATATCTTTCCCCTCTCCCATCACACATAAGTATATGTATTCTTGTGAAAACTATATTCTGTTTCTTCAATGTCAGCTTGGCCATAATTAGTTAATTAATTAATATTTAATATTTAAGGGAGCTCTACTCCCTTAAAACAGGGGCTGCTAGCTGGCACAATGGATAGAGTACCTTCCCTGGAGTCGGAAGGATCTGAATTCAAATCTATCCTCAGATCCTTAACACTTACCAGCTGTGTGAAGAAAAACCCTCAGCACACACAGCTTAAAAAAATAAAATACTATTGATAGCTTCTGTTTTTACACCATCTACATTTTTTCCTTTCTCTCTCTTCCTCTAACCTTCCCAGAGAATCATTCCAGATAACCAAGAATTTTATACAGCCTTTTAAGAAAAAGTGTTTCCTATTATGTGCCATTAATAATTCTTAATCAATGATAAAGTGTTAAGGTTTTTGGGAAGTTTTTTCATTTACATTTTTCACATGTCGACACTGGCCTTTCTGGCTTCCAGGTTGACTGCATCCACTCACTACTAACATTTCTCTTCATCTTCTTATTCCCAGTGAAATTCAAAAAGACAATTTACACACAAATATCACTTTGGCCAGAATTCCTTCAAGAAAAACATTGGAAAGATAAAGGGTAAATTTCTTAAATAGAAATTCCTATCAAATCAATGAACCTTTATCAAACCCGTTCTGAGTTACATGTCATGACTACAATAATGAAAAACAATATATCCCTATCTTTAAGGAACTTGCAAATCTTCTGGGGGAATAGAACATGTACAGAGAAAAGTGGAATTCAAAGTAGAATGTGATTAGGACAAAGGGGACATCCAGGTAAAGGGCTCCAGGAAACCTGGAGGAGGGAGAGAACACCTGGAGAGTTGCGTAGGAATCTGATAAGGTTTCTTCATAAAGGAGGTGGCTCGAGCTGTTTCTCCAAGGAAGAGAAAGAGTGAAATGGGAAGGATAAAGAGGCGATTTACTGCTGCTGTGAAGGATGACTTTGTGTAAATAAGTAGGAACAGTGATGACAGAGAAAGATTTTTCTCTCCGTCCTAGTCTAACTAGAATGTAAGAATGTGAAGATTTCATTTATATTAAGATTTCAGAGAGTTAGATATGGGTCATCCCCTTTCTTCTCAGGATTGTCCCTCAAGCTGGACTGCTCTGGGTTTTCTCACCTCCACCTCCACTGGGGATTGGTTTTATCTGGGCTAAAAGCATTCCTACATAGAGCTTTATCTCAACTTCCTTTCTGCCCAGTTGGGTGCTTCTTTGCAGCTTTTTCTCGTTCTGTTCCCTTAAAGCAGCACATACAGCTTAACAAAATAAACTATTGATCTTATTTTTGTATCACCTAAAATTCCCCTTTTCTCTCTCCTCTTAGAGACTCATCTTGTGTAAAACGGGCACTAGACCCCTTTCCCGAATTAATTAATCAGAGATATCTTCAGGTACATTTTATTTAGTCCCTGCAGAGAAAGGTCCAAGCACACCTAGGACCCATCCCAGTCCCCACCAAGTGCTCGTGGAACCTGACCAGCTTCCGCCTTGTCCAGGACTTAAAAGCAAAAGACCCGAGCCTTCTCATTGGTTAGAATAAAAGGACGTAACCAGCCTTGACCAATGGTCACCAATGTTGGCTGCCTCCCACAGGTCACGGGTTACTTCCTGCAACTTTACCAACTTCCTGTATCCCAGGGTTCAAAGTTCATCCCTCCCGAGATCATGTGACTCCCCCATGGTCCCAGCTCTGGGAATAGAGATCATGTGACTCAATACTGCGTCCCCTTCAATCTCATATAAACAAGAATTTGAAGGATTTATTAGTTTATTAGTTTTTTCAATTATATTTAAATATAATTTTTAATCTTCATTTTTAATAAAATTTTGAAATTTCAAATTTTCTCTATCCCTTCTCACTTTCCCTCCTTAAGATAAGAAATTTGATATAGATAATAGATGTGTAATCTTACATAGTTTTTAAAAATAGTTTTTATTTTCAAAATAGACACATTTAAAAAAATCTTTTTCAATAGTATTTTATTTTTCCAATTACATGTGAAGATAGTCTGTGGGACAGTAGCCACCACTAAAACAATCAGAAGTCTGAGGATAGTGTAAGAAAAAGTTAATTTTCTTTCTCATGAAAAAAACACATAAAGAGTGATTTTAGAGAAACACACATAGAGACCCTTTTTTAATTCCCCAAGGTGAGTTCGCCTCCCTTACTCCCTTTCCCCATTGGCTGGGGTTTCTAAAAAATGAGGGAAGAGCAGTGTTCCTACTGGGCTTATATCCCAAAGAGATCTTAAAGAAGGGAAAGGGACCTGTATGTACCAAAATGTTTGTAGCAGCCCTGTTTGTAGTGGCTGGAAGCTGGAAAATGAATGGATGCCCATCAATTGGAGAATGGCTGGGTAAATTGTGGTATGTGAATGTTATGGAATATTATTGCTCTGTAAGGAATGACCAGCAGGATGGATACAGAGAGGACTGGCGAGACTTACATGAACTGATGCTGTAATGTCAGGGAAACTGAACAAGACAGATTAGAGAACAATTTAATAATTTATTAAATAGAGAGATTTACTGGGGCCAAATGATCCATGATTGGTCCCAGGGCTGAATGAGACTATCATCCCAGCAGGGAATGTCAGATAACAAGGTTCTTTTACAGGGTAACAAGAACAATGACATAATGGGGGAGGTACCTGGATGGGGATCACCTAATGGGGGGAAGCACCTAGGATGACATACTGAGGGTACTGGAGAGGCTCCTGATATTCTAATGACATCCAAAATGAATAAAGACCTTTATCCCATCAAATATTAAGAGGGAATAAATAGAGCCTAACGTCTAAGATATAAAACCGTTATCCTATCAAACATTAAGAGGCAATGGTTATAACTTGAGGCAGAATAATTGAATAGGACAATTAGGGGAACTGGGTCAGGACATTAAAAGTGAAATGAGCAGAACCAGGAGATCATTATATACTTCAACAACGATACTGTATGAGGATGTATTCTGATGGAAGTGGCTCTTCTTAGCAGTGAGATGATGCAGGACAGTTTCCTTTGTGCAGTGATGAAGAGAGCCATCTGCACCCAGAGAGAGGACTGTGGGAACTGAGTGTAGACCGCAATTAAGCATTTTTACTCTTTTATTTTTTATTTTCTTTCTCATTTTTCTTTCTTTTTGATCAGATTTTCTTGTGCAGCAAGATAATTATATAAATATGTATGCCTATATCTGATTTACATATATTTATACTATGTTTAACATATATTGGATTACTTGCTATCTAAGGGAGGGGATGGGGGAAAAGAAAAGAAAAATTGGAATGCAAGGTTTTGCAGGGATCAATTTTGAAAAATTATCCTTGCATATGTTTTGAAAACAAAAAGCTTCAATTAAAAAAAGGGAAAAAAAAGGAATTTTTAAAAATGAGGTAAGAAAGCCTAAGGCTATCAAATGCTTAACAGAGTAAGGAGTTTTCCATTCAATCCAATCCCTGCCCCCAAGAAATTTATATTCTTGTCTTCTTTTGGGTGAGAAAACCTCCACCTCCACCTTCTCAGTGGGTTTCAATTTTCTAATTTAAATTTCATTTTTCCAATTTAATTTTTATATGTGTAAACCAAATAAATCCATTTGTCACAATTCCCCCCTTTCCCTTTAAAATTTGGTTTCCCCATCCTTTTCTAAGTCCTCAAACTTCTGCACAGATCTCCTTACACAGGATGGATAATTCATCCCTGGATTCTCTAACAATTTTTCTGATAGGATTGTATGAAGAATGTGCTCCTTTTCCTGCCAGTAACCTGCCCAGTGTCATTCTATTTTCCCATGCCATTTTGTTACTGGGGTCTAACTAATCTGCTTCCTTGGTATAACTTATCCAATAATATTTACCTACCAGAGTAGGAATGACCCAAATTTAGAACTAATTAGATTTTCAGTCTTCTCTGAATGCCAGAGTAAAAGGAATAGCCAATTGGATCAAACACAGGTGTCCCACTCAGGTCCCCAGCAAAACAGGTTTGAGAGTGCTGCCTTCACAATACCTCCCAAGGTTGGGGTATGCTCATTTCTGAGAAATTGCCAGAGCTTCCAGACATGTCACTACAGTCCCCAGATTTTGAAGTCTTTCACCCTGTCATAAAAGGCAGATTTCCAGAGGTAAGGGGCTAGTATAACCTGATTTATTCCCTCATAGAAGGGAAAAATAGAACAAAAGCATTGCAATTCTCCTCAGAAATGTTATTTTGGGAAACCTGAAGTGTGTGGAATTAACTGAGTGAAGGCACTCTCATGGGAAGATAAAGTTGCAAGTGTTTGTCCCCTCCTGTTTCCCACCACCTGCTAATAGAATTTAAGTACCTCTCTTAAAGAATTCTTTTATTTCTGGGTTGGATTTCTGGGATTAGAATGTAAATCTGGAGTCTCCCAAATAGTGGTAGAAAAGGCCAAGCATTCAAGCTTCTGCATTAAGGTTATTTAATCTTGTGTTTTGCAGTTTTTACTTTGCACTCCTTTTATGGACAAACACCTTGTCAGATGGGAAATGCCCTTCCTCGCAAGATCGTAATAAACCCCTTTTTGCTTTTTTCTTACTTTAAGAGTCTCTGATTTTGTGGTGAATACTGTCCCACACAGAAGAATCCTGCAGCACTTGAATTCGCTCATGTTTTTCCATTTCCAAAGGGAATGTACTGTCTGGAAATGGGGCAACCTTTAACACAAACGTAGAAACTGCTTTTAGTTTAGTCTCTTTGCAGAGTACTTTCCCAGTTCTACACAGGCATTGGTGTCTATAAGTCCTTAACTTTTTCCTATGAGATTTATACCTATTCTATGTATTCCCAATTTACCTTTTTTGACCCCAGTTGGCTGGGGTTTCTAAATTACAGTTTCTAAAAAAAAAAGAGATAAAGCATCTTTTAATGTCGAGCCTTTGTAGCCAACCAAGCACTATTCCAAATTGGACAGGCAGTTCCCTAAAATCCTTTCTATACAAATACTTATTGTAACCACTTGTCTACAGCAAGCCAAGCCTTTATAATTTTATTATTTGACAAGCAAATTGAATTGTTTGTGGAGTATCTTTCTCAGTAATATTAACTCAAATCTTAACTGATGTTCCCATCCTAAGTCTCAAATATTATTGCAGCAGGGGAGTGGCATTAATACTGTGTGAGAAATGGATTTATTTGGTTTTCACAGTATGAAAATTAAGTTGGAGAAATGAAATTTAGAATATTGAAACCCACAGGGACATCAAAGAATAATCAGGATAGTGGGGGGTGGGGTGGGGATTATTTCACCCCAAAGAATGTAAGAATGTAAGCTCCTTAGGGGCAGGGACTGAGTTTTGTAATCAGTGTGGTGGTCTGAGATTTGAAAAGAATCTTTGGTTGTTTGCCCCTCTACTTTCCCCTTCTAGAATTCCCCCTCTAAAATAGAAACTGCTTTCGGGTAGGGACTGGATTGAGTAGGAAACACCCTACTCTGTTAAGCATTTGATAGTCTCAGGATTTCTTACCTCATTTTTTAGAAACTGTGCCTTAGAAACCCCAGCCAATGGAGAAAGGAGCCAGGGGGTTGGAGAGGAGAACTCATGTTGGGGAATGCAAAAAAGAATGCCCTTTGCCTATATGTGTCTCTCTCTAAAACCACACTTTGAGTGTCAGACTGTGTACCCTTTCTCATGAGAAAGAAATAAACTTTTTCCTACACTCATACTAAGACTTCTGATTGTTTTAGTGTATGCTACTGTGTGTGTGTGTATGTGTGTGCATATATATACATATATACATATATATATGTATGTATATATATAGATATATATATATATATAGATAGATAGATAGATATGAAAGCAGCCACACTAATGAGAGAATACCCTCATGTATAATTATGCCAAAGGCTGTAAAATAAAACTACAATACAATTTTCAACTCTAAATTTCATATTATAGCCAAAAATCCTTAAGAATTATTTTTAAAAAAATGATAGCCAAATTATCACGAGCATTTTCTTTCTTATATGCAAATTTCATATTCTATACCAAGATCAGTTCCTAGAGTTGATGACCTTACTAGCAAGAATGGTTCTGTAAATTTTTCTTCCACTTCCCCACCAGTGAGGGAGGGCTGAGGAAGTGATCAAAAATAAAATCTAGTTAAAGTTTTTCACTGTCCTATACAGAGTAGTTATATCAGTTTTAGATTTTGTAACTGTGACTATAACTCCAAATAATTTAACTAACAATCTAACAATTTTCATAAGTAATAGACTATGCTATATCTATTTGGCTACCAAAAATGGATAGTAGTCTCATGTAATTTACAATCAGGTTTCTAATTTTAACTCACATCAGTTGAAAAATTTAGTTTAAAAATCAATACTTTAGCTTATGTGATTCTAACTGGATGTCCCCATTCAAACTCAATTATCTCTTAGTTTCCAAATTCACAGAATGGTTTCCTGCTTACTTTTTCCTACTCCCTTACTTGGTCCTCTCCTAGGGTTTAAGCTCATGTGAGTACTGGAGTTCGTCTACCAGACCAAGGGTCATTGAAAAACAATCAGTGGGACACCCTGCTGGTTGGTCAGTGTAGAGACCCCCCCACTCAGTGGAGCTTTTATCCCAGACGACCTCCCAGCTGTGTGGGTCAGTAGTGACAATCAGAAGTCTGAGTATGAGTGTGAAAAAGTCTATTTTTTTCTCATGAGAAAGGGTGAGCAGTCTCTGGCACACAAAGTATGGTTTTACAGACATACACACACACACACACACACACACAGGCAAAGGACATTCCCTTTTTCATTTCCTAAGATGAGCTCCCCTCCCCAATTCCCTGGCCCTTTTCCCTATTGGCTAGGATTTCTAAATTACATTTTCTAAAAAAAAAAAAAAAGAGATAAAAAATCTTGAGACTATCAAATGCTTAAGAATAGGGTGTTTCCCATTCAATCTACTCCTTCCATTTTAGAAGGAGAAGATAATGGTGGAAAATTAACCTCAGATATCCCTGTGGGTTTCAGTTTTCTAATTGAAATTTCATTTCTCTAATTTAATTTTTATACTGTGGAAACCAAATAAATACATTTCTCACAATAGTTTTTCAACATTCATTTTTGTAAGATTTTGAGTTCCAAATTTTTCTTTCTCCTTCCTTTGCCTTCCTTTTCCTCAAAAAAAGCAAGCAATTTACTATACATGTAAAATCATTTAAACACATTTCCACATTAGTCATGTTGATGCACATAGTCTTTTAAGAAAAAGTGCTTACTATTAAGTACCATATCCTTTAAAGCTTCTAGGCTCTACTGTTTTATCTATCTGGTTCCTCTTTGTAGCAACACAGATTGAATCCTTTCCATGCCTCAGGAAGCTGGCTTGAAAAGCTGCTCTGACCAAAAAACTCCATGTTTACAGACAGATTTGTATTGAGGTACCCTGAACATGACCGAGCTGATTGTGAGAGAACAGATACTTGGTCTGTTGCCAGGCTTATTGTCAAAAGCCAATGCTTGCATTCCCCAGGTATTAACTTCGAGATTTGGGGAGTCACTACCACAGGACAATAAGAAATCTGAAGAGGACTTTAGTGGGCTAAACATTGTAGATGTAATCCAGATTTAAAATTTGGGCCATTTGCATAAAACTTCATTTCTGAAGAAAATGGTACATTTTTACCAATGAGGGGAGTCTTAACAAATACTCTAGGCTTGAAACTGGGACTATGTAGAGAAAAATTAGGAAGGAGGCAAATAACAAAGTCAAGTCTAAGTTTTTGGTTTTAGTGATTAGGAAGATGGTGATGTTATTAATGTAAAGAAAAAATCATACTCACAGTGAGCCCAGCTCACTCTTCCGAGTCATAATTTGAATCTAAGACTCTAATCACAGAGCAAGTGTGCTCTTTCCATTACAACACCCTTTCTACCCTATGTTGTGTACTGCTCACTACTGCCACACATCTCTCTCTATTGCCTTCATTTTCATTTCTTTGGTGACTATAGTGTTTCATGACTTAGAGATATTAAAATACCATAACAATTACAAAATTACAATTTACTAAAAAGAGGAAGAATGCTTTTTCAGCAAGGGAAGAAGATGGGGGAGGAAGAGGGGAAAAGTTTGCTAATTAAAAGAAATTGAATTTAATGGAGGAAAAAAAAAAAAAAACCAAGAAAAAGATAAGTCTGCTTTTGGAAGAAGTCTGAAGTCAATAGAGGTCATTTGCAATTTCCTGAAGGCAATGTAGTCTGCTTTCCTCTTCCTGTTTTATTTTGAACTGAGTTCATTTGTTGTGTCTATCTAAGATATACATATGTATTGTTCAGTCATTTTAGTCATGTCCAGCTCTTTATGTCGCCTTTTGAAGTTTTCTTGGCAAAGATACTGGAATGGTTTGCTATTTCTTTCTCCAAGTCATTTTGCAGATTAGAAAACTGAGGCAAAAAGAGTTAAATGTCTTGTTCAGGGTCACACAATAAATGTCTGAGACTTGGATTTGAATTCAGTTCTTCTTGACTTCTAGGTCTGGTACTCTGCACTATACCACCTAGTTGTTCCATGTATATGTATATATAACTATACATGTGTATTTATAGATATGTATTTGTACTGTGCGTTTGCATACATGTGTGTTTATATGGCTATTTGCATGTGTGTATATGTGAAAATATAGTATTTTAGTATCAGTGGGTAGAATGCTGGACCTGGAACAAGAGAGACAAGTTCAAATCCAGACTAATTATTATATGATTCTGGCAAATCAGTTAACCTTTGACTCATTTTCCTCAACTGTTAAATAGGAATAATAACAACACTCACCTTTCAGGATAATTGTGAGTGAGCATAAATGAAATCACATTTCTAAAATTCCCAGTGCCTGGCATATAGTAGATACTTAATAAATTTGTGGGTTTTTTTTTAAACTGGACCTGCGATTTCATTAGTATAGGGAGCTCCCACTGTGGGACTTTCTTTACTAATGAAGATTGTGAGCTTTTCTGCAATTCATATTTTTATAGTTATATTTTTAAAGAAGCAGTGTAGTATAAGGTAGAGGGAACTAGTCTCAAGACCTGGATTTGGGATCTGTTTCTGCCATATATGGCTATGTGATGTTGGGTATTATGTCCAAACAAATCTCTATGGGATGGTCTGTGTAAGGTGGTTTAGCTAACTGTGCATCAGAATCTGGACAATAGACATTCTTCATCCACTTGGATTTTCCTGTGTGGATGGTTAGCCAAACTCTTTTGAGTGGCTAAGGATATTTTTCAGGAAGCTCTGCAATGCTCCATGGTTTGGTGCTGATGATATCCACAAATTGGAAGATCTAGAAGACTAGACTCTGTGATGAGCTAATCCTCTAAGAGTGTAGTGAAGACATGGCCTTACTTGATATTTGTGCTCAAAAGGTCAATAAATCAGATTATTTCTGTTATATGTTTCAAGGATCTTGAATGATTATGATTTAGGAATGGAAGATGAGGGATGTCTTAAGTGACTGAGACATGGGAATGGGAGATGTCTTGTTGGGGGAATGCCTTTAAGGTGGCATTTTGGTTTACCAGATCAAATGCATGCTTATGATTAGTAGCTAAAAGGAATAGCAGGCTCCTATGAATTCTCTACTTATGTAAGCCAATTATGTGATGATAAAGATGGCTTATTATAGAATATTGCTTGGGACAGACTCCCTTTTCTCTCTCCTATTTATGATAACTTTAATAAAAAAACTTTTTTCAATTAAATTTTTATGGTATTTTATGTTTCCAAATATATGCAAAAATAGTCTTCAGCATTCACTTTTGTAAAACCTTGTGTTTCAAAATTTTCTCCTTTTCTCCCCAAAACAACAAGCCAGATTTTTGTGCAGTTCTTCTAAACTTGTTTTCCCTATTTGTCAATGCTGTACAAGAAAAATATGGGATCCTTTATAAGATGATTTTCATAAAAAATATTAAATGGGAGAGTAAGCATATAGGATAGTAGTTGTTGATTTTCTCTTGTTCACCTTTTTCATGGGGGGGATATTAATAGAGTTGGAGATCTTTTATTTACTTTTGGCATTGTTCCTCCCAGTGAAATGATCCCTCAATGACCTGAAAATTGTTACTTCTCCAATATGAATGTCTTCTAGGTACCCTTGGTCTAATCCAGAAAGGAACACTTCAAACTTGTACTTTCTACTTCATAGTATTTCTGTGGGAAACGTACTTTGTAAAGCTTGTATCGTTTTAGAGAAGAGTCTTGTTGTGAATTAACTTGTTTTTCTCTTGCATATAACTTGATTCTGGTGTGGACCTCTTGTCTGGGAAACTATTTCTGCAGGAGCCTTAAGGCAGGTGGGATTTAAACAAGTCACAGGTTGGGTCTCAGTCCACCTCCTACCAGGAGCTGGCCCTGGGGCGTGGGGCTCCTGAACTCCTCAGTCAGTCATTCACCAGTGATCACTCAAGCAGCTATGTAAGGGATAGATGGCTTACAGAGGAGATAGGAGAAAGGGCAGATGAACAAGTAGAAAACTGTTACTAGAAGGAGTAAAGGTCTGAGCTTTAGGAGTAGAGGAGCAGGTCAGGTACAAAAGACAATGTAAAGATAAAATCAATAGGATTTTGATGACTTAATTGAGCATGAGGATTGAGAGGGAGAAAAAAGTCAAAGATGATTTTTTTTTTAAAATTAAAGTTTTTATTTTCAAAACATATGCATGGATAATTTTTCAACATTAGCCCTTGCAAAATCTTGTGTTTCAATCCCTCACTCTTTCCCCAGATGGTAAGTAATTCAATAAATATTAAACATGGTAGAAATATATATTAAATCCAATATATGTATACATATTTATACAATATCTTTTTTGCTCAAGAAAAATCAAATCAAATAGGAAAAAATGAAAAAGAAAATAAAATGCAAGCAAACTACAAGAAGAAGAGTAAAAATACTATGTTGTGAACCACACTCAGTTTCCACAGTCTCTCTCTGTGTGTAGATGACTCTCTTCATCACAAGATCATTGGAACTGGCCTGAATCGTCTTATTGTTGGAAAGAGCAACGTCCATCAGAATTGATCATTGTATTATCTTGGTTCTGCTCATTTCACTTACCATCAGTGCATGGAAGTCTCTCCAGACCTCAAAGATGACTCTTAATGTATCTGCCCTGAATGAGGGGGAGGATGGTGGCGTCAGCAGAAAGAGAACGTAGGAGTAGGACTAATATTTATGAGGATGAGGAGGAGGAGGAAGAAGAGAAAGAGGAAGAGAAAGAGGAGAAGGAGGAGGATGAAGAGTTCACTTTTAGACGCTGAAACTGAAGTATTAGCAGTACTGCCTGATAAAGTTGCTTAAGGGGTAGAGATACAAATTCTGGAATTATTTTCATAGAAATGGGTGATTACCAAAACCATGTGAGGAGATGAGAAAAGGAAGTGGGTCTTTCTTTCCAGAAAAGGAAAGAAACTCAGGGGTCTCCTACATTTGAGGGATAAGAGGAAGATGAGCTATCTTCAAATGAGATGGGAGGAGAAGACAGCTATAAGATTATCTCACAAGGAGGGGAAGGATTAAGTGCAGAAAATGAATATAGACCATCTTTTTTAGGAATTTGGCAGCTAAACATAATAGCTTGAAGTGTGGAGGATCAAGGGGAAGATATTCTTTTTTTTTCTTTTTAAGATTAGGGGAGATTAGGGAAAACTCAGAAGAGCATATTTCTAAGTTAACTAGTAAAGAGGCAGCGATTGAAGATGTTGGAGAAAGAAGGAATGATTGATGGAGTGAAGTCATAGAGGAGATTGGCTTGAACTGGTTCTTCTCCTTATTACTAAGGAAACTACTAAGCTGGAGATGGGCTGGAACTTGCTCCTGGACTGAGGAAGTGATGAATGTCAACCGCAGACATTGTTAATGAATACGTGTCAATTGGGTCGTGTTTCTGAGACTCCCTGTCCTGTTTTGTGGGGAAATCCATATTGCAGGAGTCAGCAGTGGGATCCTACTTTCCACAGAAATTCTCTTTTTTGAGCTCCTCTGGAGCCCAGCCCACTGGCACACTTGCGTTCCCTTTTGGGACAAGTGAATAATCAATACCCTTCAAGGTCCAGCTGCGTGCCCCACAAAGGTTCGAATACTTGGCTGCCTCAGAATGGAAGCAGAAGCCTTTTGAAGTGGGTCTACAGTAGAAAGTGCTTAGTATAAGATCACACAGTATTCTGTTCTTCCTACTAATAAGGGGAGGGTATGGAACAGAGAAGCAGCAATTAGGGGAGGTACTGTAGCCTAGAACATGGAATCCTTTTGAGGGCAGGGGGCAGCTCTGATTTTGCCCATCATGGTCCCCTGAACATTGAAGGTGCTTGAAACATGTTTACTGAATGGCTCTGATAGAATGATAATGAATGAAAAAGTATTGATTAAATGCTTACTGTGGTATTAAGTACTAGGGACCCGCCAGACAGACAATCCCTCCCTTACCTTCTGAAAAAAGAAGACAACGTATATATGGAAGTAGGGGTCTTATGGAGGGGTGATTTGGTGTGGGAAATCCCGGGTTTGGTGAATTGAACCATAGGGAAATTGAGAGACTTGTCCTTTCTGGGAATGGCATTGCTGATTTGATTATTGTTGCAAGACCTAGAGATGGAGATGTTTATGAGAGGTAGTGCCCAACAGCAGCATGAAGGTGGCTGGGGGGGCAGCAAGGTGGTCTGGGCTGGTCCAGTTATAGAGAATTTCTAGAAACCAGGAACAAACAGCTTTGTGATCGATCGTGATAGATAAGGAAGCCCCTCCGTAAAGATGGAAGCTGGATTTGGACTCAGAAAGATTTTTGCAGGCTTCTTCTACTTACTTCCAATGTGATTTTGGGGTGATCATTGACTTCCTGGGTTGGTCTTTAAGACATCTTGTGATCTCTGATCCTATGAATCCTGACTTCCTATCCTTACTAATTGTTTGGCTCTAAGTGTTTGACCTTTCTGAGACTCATTTTTCTCTTCTGTAAAACGAGGCTAACAAGGGATAGCCAGGTGGCAATGGCAAGAGCATTGGGTCTAAGACTCATCTTCATAAATTGATATCTAGTCTGAGACCCTTCCAAGCTGTGTGACCTTTGGCAAGTCAATTAACCCTACTTGCCCCAGTTTCCTCACCTATCAAATGAGCTGAAGAAGAAAATGGCAAATTTCTCCAGTGTTTTTGCCAAGAAAACCCCTAATGTGGTCATGAAGAGCCAGAAACAATAGAAAAATGACTAAACAAGAACAAACCTACCTCAAAGATCTGTTAGAAGTCCAGAGAAGATAAAGTTTGTAAAACAGTTTGTAAATCTTAAGCTACAGCAATATCAGATATACACGTACATTGTATATGCGTATAGGATTGGGTTTTATAGGGATGGGTAGCTAGATAGAATGCTGAACCCAGTTTCTCAATTGTCTCCCCCCCATTTTTTTAATTTAAGCTTTTTATTTTCAAAACATATGGATGGATAATTTTTTAACATTGACCCTTGCATATCCTGTGTTCAATTGTCTCTTTGGATTTCAAGTGATTCTTTATTCATTTTCACGATGTAACACAACCTATTCAACTAGAGAGAAGAATAAACTATCAGCATATGTGACTCTTATGTTTTGAAGCCAAAAGACTTAATGGTTGACCCCCAGATCTCTCTTTTGTGATTGTCCCAGTCAATAAAATAAACTCCAGTAGTTATAATAATTACTTTGATCAATTCAATCATCCAATATAATTCCATAGAATTCATGATGATAAAATACTATCCACTTCCAGAGAGACAACTGATGAATTCTTAAGTACAATTTTTTTCTTTTAAAATTTTACTTATTTTAAACATTTTTTCATTGTATAAGGATCTCATTTTAATTTTTAAATAGTTTTTTATTTTTCCAAATGCACACAAGAATAGTTTTCAACATTTGCCTTTGCAAAACTTTAGGTACAAATTGAAGTATAATTCACTCTTTCTTTCTCTCTTTCTCTTTCTCTCTTTCCCCTCCTTGCTCCCACCTTCCCTCTCTCTCTCTCTTCCTTCCTTCCTTCTTTCCCTCCCTCTCTCTTCTTTCTTTCCTCCCTCCCTTTCTCTTTTCTCTCTCCCCTCTCTTTGAGATAGGAAGTATTTTCATATAGATTATATATATGTAGTCATGCATAACATTTTCATATTAGACATGTTGCAGAAGAAAACAGATTTTAAGAAATAAAGAAAAATAAAGTAAAAAAATTAAATTAGTGGAAGGGATCCTAGTGGGTAAGGTATCTTAAGTCTCAACCATGCCTTTTGTGTAACTTTTTGCTGAGAACATGAGAACATGCTTGCAATTATCTGATAGAATTCCAGGAAAAGCATAAAGAGAAATAGGTCATCTTTTCTTATGCATTAATCAATGAGTATTTTTTATTGCAGGCCTATGTTTATCCCAGAAACATGTTCTTTGAATGCATGCTATCTTTCCAAAGAAATGAACAAATATTCTCCTTGGTAAGTTTCTTATGATGAAGTATCCTGTACCAGGAAGATTGCTATATTTTAAGAGTTTAGAATACTTAATAGTAGTGCCTTCTTTGTTCTCAGGCTCAGAGATGTCCAGAAGCCATATTCAACTCTCTCTCCAGAGCATCACCAAATTTTTAGTGGATTTCTCTTTTAGGTTTTAACACTTACCTACTTTGTCATACCCATAAGCTATCATTCTTTCTCTGAGATACAAGATAAAAAAGTCTCAGGCAGTGCTGTGAAGGTGAATGATTAACATTTGGCTTTCCAGCAGGGAAAAAAGTTGTATCCATGACTGACTTTTAAGTTTAATTTGCATCATTAACATTTTCTCATCTTTTTCTTAAGTTTACATAATCAACAAATAATAAAACAAAACCCTATTTTGTAGTTTGCTGCTTTCTGAGATACAGATGGGCACATTGAAAATTTAACAATAACTTAGAAGCTCATTGTGAGCTGGTTCCAATACACCCCTGGATTCCACATAGCTTCATATATCATTTATAAATAGTGATAGTTTTGTCTCCTTATTGCCTGCTCTAATTCCTTTGATTTATTTTTTTCTCTCTGATTGCTATAGCTAACATTTTCAGTATTATATTGAATAATAGTGGTCAAAATAGGCAACTTTGCTTCACCCCTGATCTCATTGGGAAGATTTCTAGCTTATTTCCATTATAGATAATGCTTGTTCTTGGTTTTAAATAGGTGTTATTTATGATTTTATGGAAAGTTCCATTTAAATTAAATCATCTTTCTTTCTTTCTTTCTTTCTTTCTTTCTTTCTTTCTTTCTTTCTTTCTTTCTTTCTTTCTTTCTTTCTTTCTTTCTTTCTTTCTTTCTTTCTTTCTTTCTTTCTTTCTTTCTTTCTTTCTTCCTTCCTTCCTTCCTTCCTTCCTCCTTCCTTCCTTCCTCTCTTTCTTCCTCTCTTTCTTCTCTCTTTCTTCCTCTCTTTCTTCCTCTCTCTCTTTCTTCCTCTCTTTCTTCCTCTCTCTCTTTCTCTCTTTCTTCCTCTCTTTCTCTCTCTCTTTCTTTCTCTCTTTCTCTCTCTCTTTCTTTCTTTCTTCCTTCCTTCCTTCCTTCCTTCCTTCCTTCTTCCTTCCTTCCTTCCTTCCTTCCTTCCTTCCTTCCTTCCTTCCTTCCTTCCTTCCTTCCTTCCTTCCTTCCTTCCTTCCTTCCTTCCTTCCTCTCTCTCTCTTCTCTCTCTCTCTCTCTCTCTCTCTCTCTCTCTCTCTTTCTCTTTCTCTTTCTTCTTTCTTTTTTTGGTGAGACAATTAGGGTTAAGTGATTTGCCCAGGGTCACACAGCTAGGCAGTGTTAAGTGTCTGATTTGGATTCAGGTTCTCCTGACTTCAGGACTGGTGCTCTATCCACTACACCAGCTAGCTGCCCCTACTAAATTATTTTCTATCTCAGTTTCCTCATCTATAAATAAGGAGACTGGACAAGATCATTTTTAAGGCAGACATATAAATCTGTGTCTGTTTCCCTTCACCAGACTGCCAGGGTCAGACCATGGTGGGCCAAAGATAATGCTGCTGCCACTATTATTATAAGGGGAAACAAGCAGTGAGGTTGATTTGACAACTTGTGGCATTTTTAACAATTTCCTCCACTTGCTTGGGAATACTGGCTGTAATGAAAAAGGAGAATTGGAGGTTTAAATGGAGACCATCAGATCTAGAAGAAAAATGCTATTTTATACCCTGTGCATGAAAACATTTACCTGCTCCATATGTCCCAGCACTTACCAGAGAAAGAGGAATTTGCCCAATGAAAATTTAGAGCAAATTACCTGAAAAATTGAACTCCATACATCTTGCGAATTACCCTGTACAGGTGATTCTCAGATAGAGTCAGGTCCCTCTCCTGGGAGCTGTTATCGGGGAAATGACTAGGAACAGCAATAAGATCTAGCATCGATGTGACTTCCCATACTTGAATGTGACCTTTCTGGGCAGGAAGCATTAATATGATTTCTCCATCCGTTGCCAGGGGCTTGGTAATTAATGGAGCTCCAGAGAGTAATTTTCACACTCTGTGCCAGGACAATGATTCCTGGGGGAGACATATATCCCTGTCTGAAGCTAGCTTTGTCATCTACCTTCCTAATGATTGCCAGGCTGGCTTAGACTAATCTGGCAGAAACAACTGTTTGATGAAATCCTTCTTTTAGGATGTAACTATTAGTTCTTCTGATTTCTGCCCAAGTAGAAGTACTTAAGGAAAACTATGCTTATTACATAATACTCTGAGCTCAGCCAGGTGAATCCATTATTCATGAAATTGGAGACTTGGAGATGGAAAGATCTTAGAGATAAATCATCTAGTTGCACCTCTTTTTTTCCCCTCCTCAAAATATTCTATAGAGGAGGAAACTGAAAACCTGATCTCAATTTTTAAACAGGAATATTGAATCCACAGAGTGGATTCAGAGCACTGGGGTATAACAGAAAAAATGCTGGGTCTGGAGAGGAGACCTAGATTCAAATCATGACTGTTATTTACTACCTGTGTGATCTTAGATAAGTCAAAACCAGTCTGGACCTTAAGTTTCTTCAAACTGCAAACAAAACTGTAAAAAAAAGTAAACAAAATGTACTACATGGCTTTTGAGATCCATTCCAATTCTAACTCTTATTTCATTTCTTTTTGATGTTATTATGTACCAAGAGAGAAAAAATGATGAATAGATACTTAGGAGCTGTATGGGAAGGCATTAGATGGATTCTTTCGTGGGTTGATTTTTAAGAAGCCTTAATGAGTCCCCACACAAAAATATCTTTCTCACTATCTGTAGTCCTATCATTGGAGTACTATTCTTTTGGATCATGGGAATTATAAATTAAAAGGAACTATAGAGATCCCGTTAGTCATTCAAGCAAGCTACATTTATTAAGCATCTCCTAAGTGTCAGGCATTGCTGTAGTCTCTGGAGATTCAAACACAAAAGTCTAACTTATTTACAAATTAGGAAATCTTGGTCCAAAGAGAAGTTCACTCATGGTCAATTTTTCTCTCTTCCCCCTAATTTGTTTTCAGTCTCACAGCAAATAATTGGCTGAGTTGAAATTCTGACCCTAAGGTCAGAGCTCTTTTCATTATATCATGTTCATCTTTATTAAAGTTAAAAGTCCACAATCAAAACGCAAAAAAAGCTTATAAATGATAACATTGTAAGTGATTTTAGTTAATGCTTTACTTAGAATTTAATTGGTTTTAAAATATCTTCTCTAATTTTTTTTTAACGATTTCTTGTACCATTCTGATTTCTCTTTCCAATTTTTCCTCTATTTCTTATTTGATTTAAAAAATCTCTTTTGAGCTCTTCCATTTTTTGAGACCAATTCATATTTTTCTTTGATGCTTTGGATGTAACAATTTTGACTTTATTGTCTTCTGAATTTGTGTTTTAATCTTCCCTGTCCCTTCTACTTTCTATAGTCAGGATCTTTTTCTGTTGTTTGTTCATTTTTTTCCTAGTCTATTTCTTGCCTTTTAATTTTATGCTTAACTGGGGAGTGAAGGAGGTGCTGACCCAGGCTTCAGGTTTTTTGTACAGCTGTTTTCAGACTTAATACTGGGGACCTGTACATTTTCAGCTCTTTGAAAGTGGTAATCTAGAGAGAGAGAGAGAGAGAGAGAGAGAGAGAGAGAGAGAAAGAGAGAGAGAGAGAGAGAGAGGAGAGAGAGAGAGAGAGAGAGAGAGAGAAAGAGAGAGAGAGAGAGAGAGAGAGAGAGAGAGAGAGAGAGAGAGAAAGAGAGAGAGAGAGAGAGATGTGTTTGTGAGTGGCCTAAAGCACTTTTTTCACCCTGGAACTTTGACCAGGGTCCCAGGACGATCTTCTGAGCAACAAGCTTTGGTGTGCTAGTGCTTTTCTTTGCCCTGAGATTGAGACCCAGGACCATAGCCCACATTGAAGTATGGGCAAAGCAACAAAGTCCTGCTCTTAGTGCCAGCAAAGGAATCCCTGAAATCTCCTCCTAATGAGTTGTCTGACCCCCCTTGTCATCTATGGGTGGAGAGATCTGGAAATCCAGGATCACCAGGAGACAATTATTAAGTGGGTTTTTTTTATTATTAATTATAACTTTTTATTGACAGAACCCATGCCAGGGGAATTTTTTTACAACATTATCCCTTGCACTCACTTCTGTTCCGATTTTTCCCCTTCCTCCCTCCCTCCCTCTTCTCCTCCAGATGGCAAGCAGTCCTTTACATGTTAAATATGTCACAGTATATCCTTTACTAAGTGTTTGAATTCAACTTTGAACTAGGTCTTCCTGACTCCATGCTCAGTGTTCTATCCACCATACTTTGTCTCTGCCAATTGAAATATTTTTCATCCTTCAAAACCCCGCTTAACCACCATCACCACTCTTCAATTCAATAAACATTTATTATGGCCTAATCATGTGCCAGCCACTTTTTTAGGCCTGGGAATACAGGACAATAATGAAACAGTTCTTGCCTTCAAAAAATATGCATTCTATTGGGGGACAAACATACATAAATAAATTCAGACTATGCACAAATGATAATTGAGGGATAAGGGAATTGGCAACTGGAGGGATCAGGCTTTAGCGGGGAGGTAGTGATTGAGCTGAGTTTTGAAGGAAGCCAGAGATTCTCAGAGGATAAGACGAGGAGGGAACACATTTCACTCACAGGGGACAGTGTATACAAAGGCATGGGTTTGAGGAATGGAATGAGGGACTGCAAGCAGCTCAATCTCAAGAACAAGAGTAGTAATGTGTACTTAGCTTGGAAAGGCAGGCTGTCTTTTTTTTTTTTTTTTTAAAGCAGACAGTGACATGGTCAGACCTGTGATAGAAATACCTCTTTGGCAGCCAAGAATGGATTAGCGAGAGGAGGGGCTTGAGGGAGCGAGTCCCATTAGAAATCTGTTACAGAAATGCCAGACAAGAGATGATGAGGTGATGGTGGCTTTGCAGGTAGAAGGAAGAAGAAGATTGGAAGGAAGGTAGGAGAAGGCCATTATTGGGAGAAAAATAGAATCAACGAGACCTGGCCATTAGTTGGGGACTGGAGATGAGAAAGGTTAAAGAGTAAAAGATGAATCTGAGTTTGCAAACTGTGTGACTGGAAGAAGGATGATTCACTAGACAGAAATGAGGAAGTTCAGAAGAGCCTTGAGCTGAATGAGGAGGCAAGAAGTTCTGTTCACGTCGTACTGAGTTTGAGAACATTATGGGTTATCCAGTTTGAAATCTCTAATAGGAAATTGGTGATGTGAGCCTGGAGTTTCAGAGAGGTCAGGACTGGATATGTATAATTGAAATGATGGGGACTTGATAAGCTCACTGAGAGAGAGGGGTATCTATATAAAGCCATGGGAGACACCCACAGGTAGGTAGGCAGGACATGGACAATGATCTGGTAAAGGAGACTTAGAAAGAACATGCAGATGGGTAGGAGGAAAACAAGGAGAAAATGGGGTTTGGGTAACTCAAAAAGGACCCAGGAATTCTGTTCACGCCAAAGGAGAGGTAGATCTTCAGAGACTGGTAGAGTGTGGAATGCATTGAATCTCAAAACACACAACAGATGGGATGATGGCAAATCCCTGAGCTGCTTCAGTATTTTTGCACCAGTACTCAATTTTAATTCCCATAAGAGAGGAGAAAATCTCAAGGTTCTTGAAAATCTCCTTTGGGATTTCATCTATCATCTCGTGTTCTTTTCTCCAATTCTTTTTCCCCCTACTTTGTCTCTTAACTTAGCATTTCTCACTCTTGCATCATCTTGTGTGAGTTCATATCTGCCTAGTTGTCCAATACCATGTAGATGTGGGCGTAAAAGCTAAGGTAGAAGTATTTAGCAAATATTTCCTCTTATCTCCAAATCTTATGAATTGAGACATTTCCTTGAGAATGGAAATGGAAAGGGAGAGATGCAGGAGGAAGAGACAGAGGTACAACCCTTGATTTTCTATTTGATGGCTACATGTCCATCAAAGGATGCTTTTCTTTCCTATAGGAGAGCAAAAAAGCCACAAATACTTGATCCCAATTTTTTATCTATACATCCTGAAGTTTATAGTCTTGAAGCTCAACTGGAAACAAAAGATCTTTTGGGGAATTCTGTGGAACTGGAGAACTATTCAGTCTTGTAAACCAGGCAAAGCTCTAAATAGTCAACCAAAATGAACTTTTGGATTATAAATATAGACTAAGGAAAAAAAAACTTTACCTTCTATTCAGTTTCTATAGTCACATTCTCCAAACATCAACATGATTTTGGGTTGCTTATCTAGATTCTGAATGCTTCATGCAGCAACATGTCAACGAAGGCTTGATATAATCCAGTGGAAAGTTTTGGCCCCAAAATTGACTGTATTTGTGCCCTCCAAGGACCATCCTGGCTAAGTCAAGTTCATCACCAGGTTGGCCAAAGGGTAACAGATCTGGAGCTAGTGGCAGTCAGGAAGATTGCCTTTTAAAGTGTAGAAGGATTGGAGCTGATTTAGTAGAGAAGAAAGTCAGGTTGACAGAATCCTAGATCGTTAGGATCATAAATTACTGTGATCCTCTATTTTACAAATCAATAAGGATTGATTATATGTCTACTTTGAGCTATATGCTGTACTAGGTGCTAGAGATTCCTAGGGAAAAAAAATGAAACAGGACTTCTCCTCAATGAGTTTTCAGTGGCAAGAATACTATAAGTGGGAACAGACTAAGGCCCATAGAGACTATAAAGCTTGTCCACTGTCACACTGGTATCAAGTGGTAGGACTCACCCTGGGACTCTGTCTTCCAATTCAACATTCTTTTAACTACACAATTCTGACTTCCACTGAATCTTCCTAAAACAGGTCTTGAATCTTGCCATTCTACATCTTAGAAATCTTCAACGGCTCTCCTAAACGATCGCCTAAAAATACAATGACTATTATATGGAGACCATAAATATGATGTCCAAACCTTTCACTAATTTTATTATTTCTGTTTATTTGATCTTAGAACAAACACTTTGAGACTTGAATTACATGACAGAATCATAAATGGAGGTACAGAGGCACTGAATTCATGAAATAGGGATGGGGAGGGGGGGAAGGAGTGGAAGTTCAGGAAATTTTATAGCAAAATAGAGGAAACTAAATCTGTTTCCATTTGAGAAAAACATCAGCATCTCTATCAGGTCTTTGGAGATAAATATATAATATGAAATTTGGCATTTTAGAAGAAAGAATACCACTAACACTGAAGTTTTCTTATGTTTTTTTATTTTACAGAATTCCAGGGCTCCATGGAATACAACTTGGGTAATTCTCATGTCTCCCCAAACCTGCCTGGAAAGTTCTCCACCTGCTTTTTTTCCATCCAATCTCACCCACCCTTCAAGATCCACCCTCAGATTTCTCTTGTTCCACTAATCCTTCATGGTTTGCTCTAATTCACAGGAATTTCTTCCTTCTTGGACCTCCTGAAAACTTATGTTTTCAATACATTTAGCAGTTAATCCTCCAACTGGCAGTGAAGGATGCCTCCCATCTGTTGGCGAGGAGTTGGCAGACCACAGCTAGGATGAGGTATACATTGTCAGACTTGGCTAAAGTGTTGGTTTTGTTTTGCTTAACTATGCTTTTTTCCTTACTCAGGGGAGTGAGTGATCTCTGATAGGTGGGTGAAGGGATTGGGAAGTGACAAATATTTATTTGGAAAAAGAAAGATTTGATCCTCAAGTCTTGAAAAATTGTTCTTCTTTTAGCAGAAACCTTCTCTGTATATTCTTAGTAGAATCCAGATTTTTCTCACATTTTTGTCTTCTTAAATGCTACTCCTACTTCCTCAGGCAACAAACAGCAGACTGTTTGCTGGCTCCATTATAATAATTTTACACTTCATGGTGATTTAGTAACATCTCACACAGAGATCTGTACTAGTCTGCTGGTCATCCTTCCTGGGGAAGGAAGTCTCTCTCTCTCTCTCTCTTTCTCATACACACACACACACACACACACACACACACACACACAAATCTGACAAAAACATGTTATTATTATTTCTGCTAGGATTAAAGTTAGAATATTTGGTTAACTCTTGACCTAGCACCCTGAAATCTGTTCTCCTAGAGCCCTGCAGCAGGGGACAGGGAGACTGCCCCAAAATCTTTAGATTATTTTATCCTACTCAAGCTTCCCTGCTAATTTCACAATGAACTTCATTTCTAAATCTTTACAGATATAGGTTAAAGAGTTCTCAACTCTCATGCAGGCACTCAGATTAAAATACATTTAGGAATAGCTTTTATTTTACTTCTATAGAAAGTTTGTCTCTTTTTCTAGGTCTGATTCAAGTTAAGTTTAATTCACAATCTCTTCCAATCAAATCATCCTTAATGCTGAAATTCAGTCCTCATCATTAACCATAACCAGGAATTTTAACAACCAGGACAAAAGGGAAGAGCAAGAGGGTATAGGTTAGGAGAGAAGCTCCCCTGTAGCACAGTAGCTGGTGGGGGTAAGGGGAGAGGAAAGCATACTCAAGGACATTATGAAATTTCTAAGGGGCTGAAAGGCTTCTTACATCTGAGAAGAAAGCAGAAAAGTATAAGTGAAGAGGGCCAGAGACTGAGAATGCTATCTTGGAGAGTAAGTGGAGTGGAGAGGAATACAAAATACTGGGCTGAGACTTTGGAATCCTCTAAATTTCTAAGTCTTGTGCAAAATCGTGATTGTCATATCCTAGTTATCTCTTTGGTCTATGGAGATATTTCTGTCTACCTAGGAGTCCTGTTCACATAATGAAAACTCCAGAACAATGGTCTTATTCTTTTAACCTCATCAAATTGACTGGGCTCTCTGATTAATCCTCTGTATTTGTTTCACTTTGGCCTTGGTGAGGTTTGAGACTACTTGGTGGATAGAAATTTTTTTAAAGAATAACCTGACTTTTCACTCTGAACAAATATTTGTCTTATTTTTCAGTATGAAAGATATATTCTATGTTTTTTTTTAAGTCCTGGTAAATTTTTATTCAGTGAAAAATTCAAAGTGAATGCAATCCTCGAGGAAATAATTCCTATCTCATGGTAATCCTTGATGACTTTTTTGCATTTTGACATCAAACATGTACCAAATTCCCTGGAAATCTCGGTTTTCTCAGAGGAACTTCTCTAAAGTTATGTATTGCTCAGTCACATGTTATAGCTTTGAGGTCTACTTTTTTAAGAGTTAAAAAACCATTTTCAAAATTCCTAAAAGATGAGGATTTTTTCCTTTCCTCCTCCCTTCTTAATGATTCTTCTTAATTTTTTTTCTTTCTAGCTTTTACAGAGGGATGTTTACTTAGAAGTAGCAAGAACAGAAGTGAAAACATTTCTCCCTTTTGCTGGGGGCATGCTCTTCCCTCTCTCATTTTGGTGCTGGGGAGAATGGGCTCAAACTTTATATTGCCTCTATATCACATCCACCCCCGCCTTGATGGCCTAGGTCAAGGGAGTTGAGACTTTACTCCTGATTATCTGGATTCTGGAAATTCTGGAATATACCCTGCTCCAGGACCTCTGGTAGCTCACTTTCATAACCCATTGAAGCTCACAACATTTCCCCTAAACACAGCAAAAATAGACATTTCAACATTAAATGTTATACAGTCTTGGGATGTTCATGGTGGGGAGATAAAGATCTAAGACCTCTTTTCCCTCCAAAGGCCACCTCTGGTCTGCAGGCATTTTCTCTGGCTTTCCTCCATATTTGGAAGGCTCTCCCATTTCAATTCTGCCTGCAGATTTCCCTGGCTTCCCTTAAGTCCCAGTTAAAATCCCACCTTTTACAGAAAGCCTTCCCCAGTCCCTTTAATTCCAGTGCCTTCCCTTTATTAATTATTTCCTATTTTCTTGTATATAGCTTGCTTTATATAAATTTGTTTGCATGTTTTCTCCCCCATTAGATTGTAAGCTCCTGGAGAACAGAGAGTGTCTTTTGATTCTTTTTGTATCCTTAATGTACATAGTAGTCACTTAACAAATGCTTACTGGTTGATTGATACTGCTTTGGTAGTACTTGTCATGTCACTTAAACTTAGCCAGACATAAATTTTTTTCTCTGTTCTAAGAATTAAACAAAACAAAATAAGACCTGGTACCTGATAGGAGATATGTTGTGGAGAAGAAATATCTTATTTCGTGACTTACTTTATAGCCTCTTTTATTTTATTAGAGTTTTTTATTTTCAAAACATATACATAGATAATTTTCAACATTCACCCTTGCAAAACCTTGTCTTCCAAATTTTTTCCCTCTCTTCCCCCATTCCGTCCCCTAGATGACAAGAAATTCAATATATGTTAGACATGTGCAATTCTTCTATACTAACGTCCACAATTATTGTTATGCCTTCTTTTTAATAGCCACAGTAGCTTATATGTCTGTTCTCTGAATTCAGCCTTCCATGCATTTGCTCAGCTGTGCTTGGAGTTCAGAGGGCTCTATTTCTTCTCTTCTGCCTTTTAGAATCCTTTGTTTTTCTTTAAAGGTCAACCTGGTGCTTCTCTCTTCTGGGGAGTTTTCCTTAATGCCCCTTCCTCCTTCTTCAGATTATTTTGTATTTACTACTAGGGGTAAATGCTCTGTCCTCCAATAAAGTATAAATATCTGTCTTAAAGATGAGAGATGCTTTGTATCTTGAAAGCCAGGCAGATACCTTCTGTGTATCTCAAGTTTAATTATTATTTATTGAACTGGCTCCAGAAATATTTATACATTATAATTTCTCAATATTTACATATTATAATTTTTCTAACTACCATTGCAGTATTTCTCTATAATAATTTCCATGAAACCTAAGGTAGCAATGCCATTCATTTCCCTCTTGAAATTTATAGGTTTATACATCTGGCCCAATATTTTCTTTATACAACTAAGGAAACTGAGAATATAGAGAAGTTAGGCACTCTGAATCCATAATTAGTGAGCTTTTTTCTGTGCCCCACGCCACACATTTAATAATAATTCATATTCATACAGTACTTTATAATTTACAATGCACTTTATATGCATTATCTAACTTGACTTACATTCTGTGAAATCAGGAAGAGTTTAAAACATTTGTAGGAGCACTTTTAAATTCCATCCCTGTCATTCCCCCAAGCCCTTTCCCATCCTTCTCTGGAGTTTAAGCAAAATGAACTAATTCACTGACCATAGCTGACAATTCAGGCTTAAGGAAAGTTTTAATAAATAATTGAAACTTTAAACTAATAAAATATTTAGTCAACGGGTATTGTCTAGTTGGCTACATAAGATAATTTTGTGTTTTCTGGTTCATAGTAATAAATATTGACATTTATTAAGTGCTTATTGTATTCAAGGGACTATGCTAAGCTTGCCTACTTCTTGAAACCCACCTCAACATCATTCACATTAACTAAGGTCATCTTACCTTTCTATCTAGGTCTGTGCTTTTTACTACTTCCACCCTGGGTTTCATTCTGCAGCAAGCAACCTCAAAACCTATCAATGTTTAAAAAAAAATGCTTAAAGCAAGAAGGAGCTTATAGCTTGTCTTGTCTTCATATTTAATTTGGGGAACCTGAGGTCCAAGGAAATGAGTTACCTTGTCTAAGGTAGTAGCAGGTCTGGCATTTGAATCCGTGTTCTATCCTCTGTTTTTCAACATTGATCATATAAACTAGATCATAGCTCCCACTTTCATTTCTCTTAGGCCCTAGGGCATGGAACCATTGCTAAAGTTTAGAACTGTCTTATTTTATTTTCAATCTGAATACTCTAGTAAGGATAGATTTTCACTGTGTATTACTGGAAGCATCAGTTACTAACAAGTAGAAAAATACCCATTTGGGCTAGTTTTGATTGAACTTCAAAAATCTCTACAAACCTTTAATGAACATGAAATAAGAACTTCGTCCAAGCTAGAAGGATATTAGTATAAATTTATTGTGTCATTTTGTTGTTCAGTTGCTTCATGTCTAACTCTGATCCCTTTCATTTCTTGGGGGGCAAATATACTGGATTGGCTTGTTATTTCCTCCTCCAGCTCATTTTACAGATTGGAAAACTGAGGCAAATTTGATTAAATGACTTGCCCAGAGTCAAACAGATAGTAAGTGTCTGAGGCTGGATTTGAACTTGGTCTTCCTGACCCCAAGTCAGCAATCTATCCACTGCATCACCCTTAACAAATTTCCTAATGTTATTCAAAACAGTATTGGAAAGAATTCACGGATTGTTAAAAAACAAAACAAAATAAAGCAAACTTAAATTATAATACAACCTCTTGTTAGTATCCTCTGTGCTTGCCAGTTTTCATTCTCTGTCAACAGCTTCATCTTCATCTCTGATCACTGAACACATTTATTAACACATGATTTTTATAAAAACTCTGCAAGACTAGACAGACAGAATACCATAGGACCCAGGAAAATTGTACTTTTGCTGTTTTCATTACTCTTAAAAGTCAACTTCAGCAAATTAAGCATTGTAAAATACATCTCCTCACTGAGTTCATCAGAGAATATGAAAAAATAGGCCATATACTTTATTAAATCAATTTAGTATTTTTCCCTAGATATGTATAAAAACAATTTTTAATATTTATTAAAAATTTCCAGTTCCAAATTTTCTCCCTTCCTTCCTCCTCATCTTCCCCATCTTGTAGTTAGTCATGCAAAACATTTCCATATTACTTAAGTTAGGAAGAAAACAAAGAGCAAAAAAACCCAAAACCAAAAACAAAATCTCAAGAAAAATAAAGAAAATAAAAAAGTATCCTTCAATATGTATTCAGACACACTATCAGTTCTTTCTCTGGGGATCATAGCATTTTTCATCATGAATCCTTTAGAGTTGTCTTGGATCATCCTGCTGCTGAGAACAGCTAAGGCATTCACAGCTGATCATCTTACAATATTGCTGTTTCTTTCACACGATGCCTTTTACTTTGTATCAGGTCATAGAGTTTTTGCAGGTTTTTCTGAGAGTATTCTGTTCATCATTTCTTATAATGTAACAGTCTTCCATCATAATCACATACCACAATTTGTTCAGCCATTCCACAACTGATGGGCGTCCCCTCAATTTCCAATTCTTTGCCTCCAGAAGAGAGCTGCTGTGTGTGTGTGTGTGTGTGTGTGTGTGTGTGTGTGTGTGTATCTATTTCTATATATAACTTGGGGAGATTGAACTAAATGTTGTCTGTGGTCAACCCCCTCCTTCTGCAGGGAAGTCAGGGAGCTTACATTTTGATGAAAGAAGACTGCAAAAAGGGAGCTAGAAAAGTGGAGAGGTACACGTGTGCTGTGGTTTGAGTCTTGTGAAGGTACCGACTTGTGCTGGCTCCTGAAGCCAACTGTTAAATTTTTGTGCTAGCATTGACACCTTGGGAAACAGCAACTGCTCCAAATCAGGGTTTGATTTATTACTTTATTGATTGTCTAGTTTTAAGAAAGCAACGGAGAAATTAAGAAAGTGGATAATAATGCAGATTATTTGACTATACCCTGCATACATTTACCCCCCTGATAAGTCAATTGTTAAATATTTACTAGCACAATGCTGTATGATATAGTTGGAAATGTCAAGAAGTAAATGTGGAGGTCTGGTTTTGGACAAGATAGATGACAGTTCATATATCAGAAGTAAGGATCCTGGGTTTGGCTGGGAGGGGAATAGGGAGGATGGCCAGAAATACTAGAACCAAAGAATGAATCAGTCTCTGCACTTTCCCTTTGAAGAGAGTATCTAAGTTTGTTAAAAGACTTTATAACATGAAAATTAAAGGTCCCCTTTCTTTAGGCTTTCGACTTTCAACTGTAAATCCTTTGTTGCAGTTATGATTTTCTGTAGGCTACATGTTCCCAGTAATTGTGAACAGGCCATTATATTTTCTTGGCTCAGCATGTTTTCCCATATTATACTGCACCATCGATCTTTTCCTTAACTCCAGGTTAATGACAACTTTCTCTATAGGTCTGCTCTTTTGCACTTGGGATCCTACATGAACAGGCTTTCTGGCACGAGGTTATTACTGTTAGCACAGCTTATTTATAATCTTACAGAATTGGCAGTTGCTTTGAAATATAGGTATAGTGACATTAAGGAACAGATTCTGCTAATTCTGTTGTCAAATGCTTAGCGTAAGTCAGTCATTTAATGTTACTTAACTACTTACGGATGGTTTCTTATATTGATTATATGTCGCTTCTTGGAGTTGGCCAGCGCAAAATCTTCTCAAGCAGATGATGGCGAGAGATTGGATCCACGACCCAGTTTCCTCCGGGATTTTATAGAGATGAAGAGACCTCCTTGGGTCATAGGTGTTGAGAGTTCTTGGTATTGATGTACTTCCTGCTCTTGTAATGCTTACTCTTAAATAAATTGGGCTTGGTTCTTATTTCTAAGATGATGTCTAAGTGACTTGTTAAAGATGGCTTATTTTAAAAGAGGGTAGAAGCTGCCAATAGGTATTTTAAAAAAAAAAGCAGCTAAATAAAGTATTTGGAGCCTGAAAACCCCAGGGATTAATTCTCTCACTCCATCTTCCTCCAAAATTCTATTTGTGGAAGGTCACTAGTATTTCTATTTATCCGGCAACCAAATTTTTTTTTATTTTTTAATAACTTTTTATTGATAGAACGCATGCCAGGGTAATTTTTTACAGCATTATCCCTTGCATTCACTTCTATTACGATTTTTCCCCTCCCTTCCTCCACCCCTTCCTCCAGATGGCAAGAGTCCTTTACATGTTGAATGGGTTGCAGTATATCTTAGATACAATATATGTGTGCAGAACTGAACAGTTTTCTTGTTGCACAGGGAGAATTGAATTCAGAAGGTAGAAATAACCCGGGAAGAAAAACAAAAATGCAAGCAGTTTATATTCATTTCCCAGTGTTCTTTCTCTGGGTGTAGCTGCTTCTGTCCATCTTTGATCAATTAAAGATCTCTTTATCGAAGAGATCCACTTCCATCAGAATACATCCTCAAACAGTACCGTTGTTGAGGTATATAATGATCTCCTGGTTCTGCTCATTTCACTCAGCATCAGTTCATGTAAGTCTCGCCAGTCCTCTCTGTATTCATTGGCAACCAAATTTTTGAAATAAAAAAATAAAACCAGGACATGCAGGTGTGTCCTTGGCTTCTCAAACCACCACAAAGGACAATCAGTTTAGCTTTACTCTAGATAATCACTTGGCTATGGTACCCCTTGGCATGTCAGTGGGCTGGCTCTATCTCCAAACAATCTAGATGCTTTGACTATAGAAGAAAATATACAGAGTAATGAATCATCTCTTTAACATGGGATAGTCTCTAATTTTCCCAACCTTACTAGTGAGAAAACTTCTTTCAAATCTGATCTCAGACACTTACTAGCTGTATGATCTGGGGCAAATCATTTAACTCTGTTTGCCTCAGCTTCGTCATCTATAAAATGAGCTGGAGAAGAAAATGTCCAACCACTCTTTGCCCTTATTCCTCACCTCCTTGAAAAAGAGGTCTCAAAGAATTGTAAATGATTGAAGAACAACAACTGATAAGGTTAAGGATTTCCTAAAAGTTTTTTTTAAACCAACTCTCTAATATTAGTAAACAACACAAAACTAAATTTAAAAATGACTTTACATAGTTATTCAGTTCAGTTTAAAAAATTTTAATTGTTTCTATGCATCAGCAGTGGGTTAGGTGTTTACCCATACAGGAAAAAAAAAAAGAAGGAAGGGATTCATTGTCTTCAAGGAGTTTAAAAGCTAATAGGGGCATGGGAAAATATTAAAATAAGCATAATATATTATTTAATTTCTAGGGAGGTCAATTAGAGTGGTTTGAATAGTTTCAGGAAAAAGAGGTCCTTGCTAGCTGGGAAGATGTCAGGGAAGAATCAAGGAAGGCATCCTAGAGGAGGAAGGGGACATACTGGGCTTTGAAGAAGAAAGATTTCAATAGGCTGAATTTTAAAAGACAGAGGTGGTATGGTAGACAAGGTCCTTTGTTCTAGGCAGGGGTATTAGGTGTCTGCCTAAGGAAAGGAAAGAGAAAGATGAGATTAGGGAACAGTACAGTTTGGCTAGAACTTATAGTATATGAAAGGGAGTCTATAAACTGAGGTTAAGAAAAAAAGTAAGACTGGGAAAGCTTTGAAATACAGTGTAAGAACTTTTAATTTTAATCTTATAGGCAATGAAGAGTCAGTGAAGTTTTTTGAATAAAGGAGTGACAATTATATCTGTGCTTTAGGAAGATTACTCTGATAGTTTTGAGAAAGATAGATCGAACAAAAGACTGACTAGAAGTTCAGGAACCAACTGAGAAACTTTTATGATAATCTAAGCAAGATAATGGGAAGTCTAAATTGGGATAGCAGCAGGTACAATGAAAAGAAGACAGATTTGAAAAGCTATAGTGGAAATGGACCCAACAGACCTTAGCAACCAGTTAGATATGGGGAATGAAAGAGTAGAAAGATCGAGTTAAAGATGACTCCTGAGTTCCAGCTTAAATAGCTGGATGGTGATGGTGCCATCCACAAAACAGAATAAATAAGGAGGAAGATATGGTTTTGGAGAAATGACAAATTCAGTTTTGTACATGTTGACTTGATCAGTAGGTCTAGATGGTGATATTCATCAGGCTCTTGAAAATATGATTGCCCATATCTGAGTTAGTGATATAGATACAGGAATTAATTGCATCAAGATGATAATGAAAACTTGGGCATGTATAAGATTGTTGGGGAGAGAGTAAAGAGAGAGAAGATGGCAGAGAACAGAACCTCAAGTAACAGCCTCCCTGGGTTGATGAAAAGAGAAAGGAACAAAGGCAGAAAATTGAGAAGCAGTTGTCAGGGAGATAAGAGAAGCAGGTGGTGGTAGTGTAACAGAAGCCAAGGAAGGAGAGATTACCTAGAAGTTTTTAGCATCAAATGTTGTCAAGGAAGATGAGGACTGAGAAAACTCACTGGATTGGGTAAAGCTGTTAAGTGAATTTGGAAAGAAGAGATCTTAAAAAGGAATGAGGACTGAATGCAGATTGTGGGGGATTGAGCATCCTGGGGAAAATATGGTTTTAATAGTGAAAGAAAGGAAAGAACTAGGACAGTCACTTAATGGATCCTGAAACAAAGTTCTTCCCTTTTCCCCTTCTTTTCTTCCTTCCTTCCTTCCTTCCTTCCTTCCTTCCTTCCTTCCTTCCTTCCTTCCTTCCTTCCTTCCTTCCTTCCTCCTTCCTTCCTTCCTTCCTTCCTCCTTCCTTCCTTCCTTCCTTCCTTCCTTCCTTCCTTCCTTCCTTCTTCCTTCCTTCCTTCCTTCCTTCCTTCCTTCCTTCCTTCCTTCTTCCTTCCTTCCTTCTTCCTTCCTTCCTTCCTTCCTTCCTTCCTTCTTCCTTCCTTCCTTCCTTCCTTCCTTCCTTCCTTCCTTCCTTCCTCATTTCCTCTCTTTCTTTTGATAGAGGAAATCTAAACATATTTATTATAGGCAGAAAGGAAAGAAGCAGAAGATGAGAACAAGAAAAAAGTATTAATATATGAAAGACAAGAATTTTGCCCTAAAATAGGTACAATTTGACCACAACTCAGTTAGCCCAGCTTCAAAAAAGAAATCTCCTTATTCTAGAAAAACACAATCAAAAGATTCCTTCTAGGTCCCCAGGCCCTGTTTCCATTGACTAGTTGCTTTTTTTTGCCCACAGAAAGAAAGTGAGAGGAATTTATTCAACAACAAAAAAGAATTGTCAAAATGCTCACCCTATATACGAATATTATGGAACATTATTATTCTGTTAGAAATGACCAGCAGGATGATTTCAGAAAGTCCTGGAGAGACTTACATGAACTGAGGCTGAGTGAAATGAGCAGGACCAGGAGATCATTATATATTTCAACAACAATATTATATGATGATCAATTCTAATGGAAGTAGCCATCTCCAGCAATAAGATGAACCAAATCAGTTCCAATGGAGCAGTAATGAACTGAACCAGCTATGTCCAGCGAAAGAACTCTGGGAGATGACAAAGAACTACTACATAGAATTCTCACTCCCTCTATTTTTATCTGCCTGCATTTTTGATTTCCTTCACAGGCTAATTGAACACTATTCCAAAGTCCGACTCTTTTTATACAGCAAAATAATTGTTTGGACATGTATACATATATTGTATTTAATTTATACTTTAACATATTTAACACGTATTGGTCAACCTGCCATCTGGGGGAAGGGGTGGGGGGAAAGAGGGAAAAAATGGAACAAAAGGATTTGCAACTGTCAATGCTGAAAAATTATCTATGCCTATATTTTGTAAATAAAAAGCTATAATAATAAAAAAAATGCCCACCCTACACTCCACGCATTTAAAACTGAACTCATGGGACAGGTAGGTAGCATAGTGGACAGAATGTCAGTCCTGGAGTCAGGAGGACCTGAGTTCAAATCTTACCTCAGATATTTGATGTGTACTATCTGTATGACCCCAGACAAGTCACTTAACCCTGATTGCCTTGCAAAATAAATAAATAAACCAGAGGAAAAAACAAACAAAGCTGAACTCATCTTCTTTCTGGGAACTTGTTCCTCTTGCTAACTGTTTTGTGTCTGTGGATGATCTCATCATCTTCTTAGTCATCTGGGGTTGAAAGTCTTGAGTCAACCTTGTTTCTCTTCTTGTCATCCAATCAATTGCCAGTATATTGGTCCCACTTTTGTGACATCTCTCCCATCTTTCCCTACACACTGTTACCACCCAGTGCAAAGATGTTATCAGTTTACCTGCTTGGGCTCAGAATGTTGTTCTCTCTGAGCATTTACACTTCAAAAACCAGAAAATCTTATAAATCAGGGCTTGATTTGTTGTCTTTTCAATTGTCTAGATTTAAGCAAGTGGTGAAGAAAATCTTAATACAAATTAAACTTGAAAGTGTGTACATTTTCCCACCCGGAGGTTCCCAGGTCCCTTGAGTCTTTATCACTTCTCCCTCGGATTACTGTAGGAGTTTCCTATTGCTCTTTCTGCCTTAGTCTCTCTCTTGCCCAGCCTGAAATAATAATGACTCACATTTATACAGTGCTTTGAGGTTTGTTTAAACCATTATATCATTTCACCTTATTTCCCACCCTGGTACTTTCCTGCCCCTCTGTTTTTTCTCAGTGAACTTCCTGCTTTTATTCAAACTGTGCCTCCTGCCTGTAATACCCTTTTCCTCCTGTCTCTTTATATGAACTTTCTTTTAAGGTTCAATTCACTTACCACCTCTTAAAAGAGGTTTTCTTTGGCTCACTTATGAACTCTTTCCCTCCCAACTCTTATAGTAATCAATCAGCCAAAAAGCACTTGGGCAGCTGGTGGTACAGTGGATAGAGTGCCCAGTCTGGAGTCCAGGAATATTTATCTTCCTGAATTCAAATCCCCCTTCAGACACTTAGAGGCTGTATGACCCTGATTGTGTCACTTAATCTGTAAAATGAGCTGAAGAAGGAAATGACTAATTGCTCAAGTATCTTTGCCAAGAAAAACATGGCACAGTGGATGGAGTGCTGGTGCTGGAATCAGGAAGATGCAAAAGCAATAAATGGAACCATCTCTACTGGATGACATTTTTTATCCATATCAACTATTAAACATTTATTTATTCTTTTTAAAATTTTTATTTAATAATTACTTTATATTGACACTCATTTCTGTTCCGATTTTTTTTCCCTCCCTCCCTCCACCCCCTCCCCTAGATGGCAAGCGGTCCTTTATATGTTGGATATGTTGCAGTATATCCTAGATACAATATATGTTTGCAGAACCGAACAGTTCTCTTGTTGCATAGGGAGAATTGGATTCAGAAGGTATAAATAACCCGGGAAGAAAAACAAAAATGCAGATAGTTCACATTCGTTTCCCAGTGTTCTTTCTTTGGGTGTAGCTGCTTTTGTCCGTCATTTATCAATTGAAACTCAGGTCTCTTTGTCAAAGAAATCCACTTCCATCAAAATATGTCCTCATATAATATCGTTGTCGAAGTGTATAATGATCTCCTGGTTCTGCTCATTTCACTTAGCATCAGTTCATGTAAGTCTCGCCAGTCCTCTCTGTATTCATCCTGCTGGTCATTCCTTACAGAACAATAATATTCCATAACATTCATATACCACAATTTACCCAGCCATTCTCCAATTGATGGGCATCCATTCATTTTCCAGTTTCTAGCCACTACAAACAGGACTGCTACAAACATTTTGGCACATACAGGTCCCTTTCCCTTCTTTAGTATTTCTTTGGGATATAAGCCCAATAGAAACACTGCTGGATCAAAGGGTATGCACAATTTGATAATTTTTTGGGCATAATTCCAGATTGCTCTCCAGAATGGTTGGATCCGTTCACAACTCCACCAACAATGCATCAGTGTCCCAGTTTTCCCGCATCCCCTCCAACATTCATCATTATTTTTTCCTGTCATCTTAGCCAATCTGACAGGTGTGTAGTGGTATCTCAGAGTTGTCTTAATTTGCATTTCTCTGATCAATAGTGATTTGGAACACTCTTTCATATGAGTGGTAATAGTTTCAATTTCATCCTCTGAAAATTGTCTGTTCATATCCTTTGACCATTTATCAATTGGAGAATGGCTTGATTTCTTATAAATTTGAGTCAGTTCTCTATACATTTTGGAAATGAGGCCTTTATCAGAACCTTTAACTGTGAAAATGTTTTCCCAGTTTGTTGCTTCCCTTCTAATCTTGTTTGCATTAGTTTTATTTGTACAAAGGCTTTTTAATTTGATGTAATCAAAATTTTCTATTTTGTGATCAGTAATGGTCTCTAGTTCATCTTTGGTCACAAATTTCCTTCTCCTCCACAAGAACTATTAAACATTTATCTCATACCAGCATCTATTGTTAGTCATCTTTTGAATGTGTATGTATCTTTCCCGTCACAACTGGAGTTGAAGTGTGCTGCAGGCAGGGTCCATGTTTGATTTCTTTTTCTTTTTCTTTTTCTTTTTCTTTTTTCCCATGTTTGATTTCAAAGTGCACATTAGTTTCATGGAGGCAATGTGCTTGGGATGTTGAAAGAATACTGCGTCTGAGGCAGAGTTGATGTCAGTTTGAATCCTGCCTCGAATACTTGCCTGCTGCATGAATCTTGGCAAATTTTCTGTGCCTCTGCCCCATCTTTTCCAAGATGGAAATAAATAGTATCGCCCTACACACATCACAAGATAGTTGTGAAGAAAGTGCTTTTTAAACCTTAGCATGCTAGAGAAACAGACATTTTTATGGTAAGTACTCAACATTTTTTTTTGTTTGAAAAAAGGCATTCTAAAGCTAGGCAAAGGACAAAGAAGAGAAAATAAATGGGATGTTTGTCATAGCTAGTATTGATATAGCACTTTAAACTTTTCAAGGAATTTAGAGATTTTTAAAATTTTGTCCTCAGCATTTCTGGGATGGTGGCGATATTATCTCCATTTTATGGATGAGAAATTGAGGCAGTCACAGATTAAATGATGTGGTCAAGATTACGTCAGGAATTTGATTTGAACTTAGCTCTTCTCTGACTCTGGATCTAGAGCTCTAACTATTGAGTTCCCTAACTGCCTCTGTTAAAACCTCTGTCAAAAATGTTAAGAGAGAGACCACAAAAATAACAAGTCTCCTTGCTCTACTGCTTTACAATTTACAAAGTACAGCATGGGTGCTAAATCTTTTGAATGAATATGTTGCCCAAATACTGGCCAAGGATTTAATGGGAGCAAAAAACTAGAAACAAAGTAGGTATCTCTTGACTGAAAAAATGACTGAACATCTCCTGGTCCTGCTCACTTCAATCAGCATCAGTTCCTGTAAGTCTCTCCAGGCCTCTCTAAAATCATCCTGCAGGTCATTTCTTACAGAACAATAATATTCCATAACATTCATATACCACAATTTACCCAGCCATTCTCCAACTGATGGGCATCCACTCAGTTTCCAGTCCTTGCCACTACAAAAAGAGCTGCCACAAACATTTTTGCACACGTGGGTCTTTTTCCCCTTTTTTTATGATCTGATATTATATTTTGAAGAAGAAAGACACAATCAACTAGTATGAACACTCATATGCTGAACATTTGGCAGAATAAATCATCAATGAGGACATATTATATCTATTTCCCTTCATACATTTGCCTTTTTAAAAAGATAGTTATTTGATATCATCCACCTAATTGCTTGGCTCCACTTCCTTATGGAATGACTGTACAACTTTAATATTTGATAATGACACCTTTGTATCAATTGCTCAATTGAACTGTTGCAACTGTACTGCTGAATGTGGTTATTAGTTGTAGTAAGAGTCTCCATTACATCATCTAAGTTTTTCTCAACAAAAGGATGACCAGATAAAGTATAGATTGGACCTTATGAAATTATCTGCTTCCTCTTTTCTCCTAAGAAGTTGAATTGTTCCTTCCTTCTAGCTAAGAAATATTCTGCTTCTGTACTCTGATATTCTGTAACATGTGACCATTGGATTATAACTGAGATAATGCTATTGACCCACCTTGAGTGGGACATATGCCTTGGAGGTGATGATTTAAACTTTTGTGCTGATGGACTTTTTACTCTTGGCCAAGGACAACCAGCCTTTTCCCATTTCAGAACCTTGAGGATCTCTGATTTCATTAATGTTAATTCTCTAAAAAATTCTGGAGAAGCATGTAAAGAACATGAGTAGGCTGCCACACATTGCAAATGAGGGGAAATAGTATAAAGCATGTATTATCAGATAAGTTGATGGGTTGATGATGTGGTGAGAGTGAGGAAGGAGCTGCAGAGCAATAGTGTGCCTGTTGTTATCCCTCTGATGTTGAGGGAACTCCAAGAAGATCCCAAGTTGGTTGTGCAAAAGAGTAGCACAGGCGTGGAAGGGTTGAGATCTGCGTTATTGGAGGAAATTGAGTACAAAGATCTACTTTAGGATTAGAGATATTCTTTCTATTAATGCTGATCTCAATCTCTTTTTAAGTTAGTTGTTTGCTTTCAAGAGTTTCTATGAATGACCAGCAGGATGAATACAGAGAGGACTGGCGAGACTTATATGAACTGATGCTAAGAGAAATGAGCAGAACCAGGAGATCATTATATACCTCAACAACGATACTGTTTGAGGATGTATTCTGATGGAAGTGGATCTCTTCAACAAAGAGATCTAACTCAGTTTCAATTGATCAAGGATGGACAGAAGCAGCTACACCCAAAGAAAGAACACTGGGAAACGAATGTGAACTATCTGCATTTTTGTTTTTCTTCCTGGGTTATTTATATCTTCTGAATCCAATTCTCCCTGTGCAACAAGAAAACTGTTTGGTTCTGCACACATATATTGTATCTAGGATATACTGTAACCTATTTAACATATATAGGACTGCTTGCCATCTAGGGGAGGGGGTGGAGGGAGGGAGGGGAAAAATCGGAACAGAAGTGAGTGCAAGGGATAATGTTGTAAAAAAATTACCCAGGCATGGGTTCTGTCAATAAAAAGTTATTTAAAAAAAAAAGAAAATAAAATAGACCTGGAGAAATTGAAAAAAAAAAAGTTTCTATGGCCAACAAATGCACTGCCATGAGTCCCCCTCTGAACTTAGCTACAGACCTGATGTCCATCATCAAAACTCTTTCAGTTGGGCAGAATCTTTCAGAGCTTAAATAGTGAGAACCCAGGGTCACTTCCATAATGTTGGAGTAGGATGTTAGAAGAACCATCCCAATAAAGATGATAATAAACAAGAAGGCATTTGTGAGGGAGCAGATGAATGTGATGATGGAGTCAGAGAAGGAGAAAGAAGTAGGTGGTGTAGTGGGAAGAACGCTGGACTTAGAGTTTTTTTGATACATGTGTTTAGTAGACATGTTTCATTGGGTAAATCATTTTGCTGCTCTGGTTTTGAATACAGCTAAGAATCAAGGATACATCTAAGAATGATTAATGATCAAAACTGAGTTTAGTCATAGCATAGGGTATAATTTACCTTTCTAACTCTTCAGTGTTTCAGAATCTTATAGTTATCTTAAAACAGTCTTTTAATTTTTAGTTCCAAGGAATTCATTCTAAATTGCTCAACAACAGAGCAAACATCATTATTAAAGACTTGTGTAACATATATAGGTTTTAGGTTCACCCTTCCTAATTCCACTTGAACTAGCAAACCCAATCTTCAGAGATGTTCTTTTTTGTCATTGGAGTAGATGCCTAGCCATGGAAACTCTGGGATCAAAAGGTATGGACATCTAGCCTCCTTCATTGCATAATTCCAAATTGATTTATGGAATGGTCAGAACAATTCATATCTCCTATCTTTCTACAACCCCTCCTATAATAACTATTGCCTTCTTTTGTCATTTTGCCAATTTGCTGAGTGTGAGGTGATATTCAGGATCATTTGCTGTGTATTTATCTTATTAAAAGACATTTGGAGCAGCATTTCATATAGTTGTTAACATTTTAAGTTCTACTTTTGAAAAAAATTTTATTCATATACTTTGGGTATGATGTAATCTTAAATGATAGGAGAGAGAGATGGTATGGATGAATAATGCAAGGAAAGTATAGCCTTGGAATCAGAGCTCCTGAATGCTCTTTTTATCCCTGCTACTCTATTATATATGGCTCAAACAATTCTCTTACCTCTTTTGGGCCTGTGATTAAGATCACATAATAAGATTGACAGGATTCTTGAAAAATCAGCTAGGATCTAGGGTCTTTCAACATTTTTATCACATATGCAACTTGTGACTCATGCCCAGCTGATCCCAACCAGGTCTTATCCTGGAGACTGATGTAAAAATAGTTATTGTCTCTAACTACTCTCTACTCAGAGTTTATTTTGGGAAAATAATCTAATATAATTTAAATATACTTAATATTTAAACTTCCCTTTTGACTTCCCCAAATACTAGTAATGGGATCCTTTGGAGTACAAGTACTCAAGGTAACAAAGACATACAGGTAGAGTATAGTTTTAACTGTATCTCACAGAAACTTTAGAAGACCAACAGAAGACCATGAAAAATATAGAAAATATATCATATAGCAAATAAACTCCACTTAGCAGGGACCTGAACTTGGGCTTGCCAATACATGAATTCTTTAACATTATAGTAAAATTCTTTCTTTCTTTCTTTTTCTTTCTTTCTTTATTTTTTTTAATCTTTCCTCATTCTTTAACAAAAAAGGAAAGGAATAAGCTTTTTACATAGTGCCTAATGCAGATTAGGCTTTATAGTTTTACCTCCTTTGATCTTCACAATCACCATTATAATCCCCATTCGAAGGTTAGGAAACAAAGGCAAACAGGGGTTGAATTCCTTTCCCAGAACTGCACAGCAGTTAAGTGTCTGAGGTCACGTTTGAACTCTGATGTTCTAGGTCAAATTCCCTCCACAGCACCATGAGCTGTTGCTGAAGAGGTAAGTCCTATTTTTCTATGAGGAGAGATGGGTGAAAAAATGGTGAGGAAAATATTTAGACAATTTATATCAAATTGCCTTATGTTTAGATACGGGCATGTTTATTTATTTCCTTTTGTAATTGTCTTTTTTAATAATAGCTTTTTATTTTTCAAAATACATCCAAAGATAGTTTTTAACATTCATCCTTGCAAAATTTTGAGTTCCAAATTTTCTCCCTTCCTTTCCTTCTCTCCTCTCCCAGACGGCAAGTAATCCAATATAGGTTAAACATGTGCGATTCTTCTACACATCTCCATAGCTATGATCTGCATAAGAAAAATCAGATCAAAAAGAAAAAAAAAAAACGAGAAAGAAAAAAGCAAGCAAACAACAACAACAAAATTAAAAATGCCCACAGTCCTCTCTCTGGATGCAGATGGCTCTCTACATTACAAGTCTATTGGAACTGGCCTGAGTCATCTCATTGTTGAAAAGAGCCACATCCATCCAAATTTATCATCATATAATCTTGCTGTTGTTGTGTACAATGTTCTCTTGGTTCTACTCACTTCACTTAGCTTCAGTTCCTGTAAGTCCAGACATTTCTGAAATCATCCTCCTGATCGTTTATTATAGAACAATAATATATAATTAGCTATTTGATGTTAGGTTTGATTTCAGGGAGAAATAAGTGGTTCTATTTTATTATCATCTTTCATCTCAGTCTCTCTTTTCATAGACGGAAGAATAAGGTTGTTGGTTCCCTAAAAAAGTGCAAACCTTTTAAAAAGACTTTTTGGGTTTTAACAATTGCCTGGTCTTATTTCCATGGAATCAAAGGCACTTAAGGCCCCAAAGGATTTATTTTTCCCCAAAATGTAAAACTTGATAGCAAAGAAAATTCTAAGTGCAAACTCCCTCTTCTAAAGACTTGCAAACTCTTCCCTTTCTTTATGTAAAAAATCCCTGTTCTCTAGCTACTGTTGAACAGCTTTTGGAGCTAAGTATTGAATTGCTGTAGGAAAGGAGAAAGGTTAGGAAACTTAGATTCCAAACAGTCCCCAACTGTTGTGCAATCCTGAATGAGTCACTGTTCTTTAGTAAGAGGGGTTGAGAACATCTAAGATTAACAGAAGTTACAAGGCTTGGCCGTAGGACAGGATTCATACTCATGTGGCTCAGCTCCATTCAGACTTTACAGTAAAACTAGCCGGGGAGAAGGAGAAAAAGTCCCCTGGCTAAATATGGTTTGTTTAGGTAGTTAACTTCTTGATTTTCTTCATAAGAGATCTGAAACTTGGAAGCCATCGTAATCATCAGCCCTAAACTGTTGCCAGCATTTTAATAAATGTATATTCCCTAATAATTTGGGCCACTGTAAGAGAGATATTTATTGCATCCTGGTTGTGGTTCAGCAACTGAGAAAATAAACAAGACAATGTGATTAGATGGTTTTATACAATGATTTTTTTTTTTTAAGCTAGAAGGGACTTTAGTAGCCATTTAGTCCATTTGTTTCTATCCTTTTCACACTCTCCTACTTTACAAACAGGAGACTCTGGCCGAGCAAAGTCTAAGAGAATAAATAGCAGGACAGGGATTCAAACTCAGCTTAATTCATTTGACCTTCATTATCTTTTCCTCCATATCACTGAATTTGCCTGTAAATCTCACTTTTCTCTGCTTTGGTTGGGGGGAAATACACACACACACACATACACGGAATTTTATTTTTAATTTATGGAAGAAAATAAGCATTTCTATAACTTATTTAAAGTAATCCATTGTGGCTTTTCTTAACAATGAGATAATTCAGGTCACTTCAATGATCTTATGATGATGAGAGCCAGAGAGAGGATTGTGGGAACTGAGTGTAGGTCACAACATAGAATTTTCACTTCTTTTGTTGTTGTTTGCTTGAATTTTATTTTCTTTCCTAGTTTTTTTCCCTTTTTGATCTGATTCTTCTTTTGCAGCAAGATAACTGTATAAATACGTATGCCTATCTTGGATTTACATATATTTTTATCATGTTTAACATATATTGAATTATTTGCCATCTTGGAGAGGAGATGGGAAAAGGGGAGAAACTGGAACACAAAGTTTTGCAAGCGTTAATGGTGAAAAATTATTTTTGCATGTGATTTGAAAATAAAAAGCTTCAATTAAAAAATAAAGTAATCCTTGAATAATCTTATTTCTTCTTTTAGATATAGAAATTAGGAAACAAGAGTCAAATTCTAGCTTAATTAATGGAAATTCATATAGAAAAAGGTTCATCAACAAAATACTTCCCTCCTAAACCATTTAGTAAACAATGATTATGTGTCACTATTTTAAGTATTTTCTGGATATTTCATTTGATCCTTACAACAACCCTGTGAGGTAGATGCTGTTATTATCCCCATTTTACATTTCAGAAACAGAGGCAGACTGAAGTCTTGCCCAAGGTCACATAATTAGTAAATATCTGAAGCTGCATTTGAACTCAGGTCTATCCGGACTCGAGTCCAACTCTCTATTTTTGTTACCATCTAGCTGCGTCTTTAGCAGTGAAGACTGCCAGCTGGGGATATTCTAATGGATGTATTAGGCTGATATGAACAGAAATAGAAATAGGAAATTGAATAGAATAGGAATAGAAAAGGGAGAAGGAAAAAGAGAAGAAGAAAGAAAGGAAAAATAAAAAGATTGGGTTGGGGAGAAAGATAGAGTAAAGCCTAAGATACCTCTTTTGTAGCTTTAAGAGCTAGAAAAGGGCATTAGAAAAGAGATGAGAGGTAGCATGGGCTGGTCAAAAGCTCCATGGACCTGGATACAAACCCAATATTTGTTCTTTATTATCTAAATGACATTGGGCAGGTCACTTAATTTCTCCCAGACTTTGTGTCCTTATCTGTTAAATAAAGGGGTTGGGCTTCATGACCTTGAGGTTCTTTCTAGTTCTAAATCTGTGGGTTGTTTCAGTTGTTTCATTGTGCAGATGAAGAATGTTGAGCAGAACTCAAGTTTCAAACTGAGGCTTGCTGCCTTCAAACCCATTTCCATTGTCCCCAAACAGGTACATTTTAGCTTAGATAATCCACTTATCTGGCCTGGGCAGAGTAGATTGATACTGGGCTTAAGGCTTAAATTTCTGAACTCTGAACTCATTGTTTTCTATCTCCTGTCTATATATGATTCAGTACAATTACTGAGAAAATCCATGCATCCTCTGCCCCAGTGGTCTCCAAGTGAAGAGCTGTGAGATCTGTTGTTCGTGAGAATAAAAGTTTTAGAAAGAAATTTATTAGATTATTTGAGAGGGAAGGAGTGGGGTAGAAGGGAGGGAAGGAAGAGACAGAGAGAGAGAGAGAGACAGACAGACAGAGACAGAGAGATGCAGAGAGAGACAGACAGAGATAGAAAGAGAGACAGAGAGACAGAGACAGAAAGAGAGACACACACAGAGACAGACAGAGACAGAGAGAAACAGAGAGACACGGGGGGAAGAGAGAGAGAGAAAGAGAGAGAGAGAGATAGAGACAGAGAGAGAGAGAAGAACCCTAAATACCTCATAGACATCTCCAGCATTTCTAGAGAGTTAATGGGATGTTAGGATGACATTCTGGGGGTACAAACAGTCTCTAAGCACATAAAGTTAGGTTCAAACTGTATTAATAAATGGCAAATAATAATCCACTCATCATCTCAAGAGAGTCTGGCTTGATCCTAAGGGATTTGAGATTAACCATTTAGAGGATGGTGAAGATAAGTTAAATTGCACTTTCACCAAGAATTATTCTACAACCCTACTGTGAGGATTTATCCCCAACACACAATTATAGCTACCTTTATTTATTTTTTTTAAATCACAATGTCCCTTTCTTCTTTTGGGTTAGTTCCCAGCCTTCCCCTTTCTGAGACTGGCATTGCTCAGGGACATAACATAAGTTAATTTCTACTTATTAAAACGATTGGGAAAATTCTGCTTCCAATACATATCCCCATCCCCTCCCCCCACATCCGCCTCTTATCTTGTGGCTCTAGAAGGCATCTCTTAGATGGTAGGTTCTGTGTAATGGAGCAATAACTGTTAAGTAAGAAGAACTTGACTCTTGTTCCCAATTTTTGAATCTGAGAAGAGATAGAGAAGTTGTTTAAGAATTATATTACTAAGTGAACTTTACAAACAAAATCAGTGTTGTAGTGGAAAGGATAGTGAAGGTAAAATTTATAAAACTGGGTTTGAATCCCTTTTCTACCAGATGTTAATCTGAGTAATCTTGGACAAGATTCCAAACTTTCTAGATCCTCAGTTTCCTTATTTGAAAATGGGAAGGGAGTGAACTATATGACTACTAAGATCCCTTACAATGTTAAAATTTTTATTTCTTTTCATTTTGTGTGGGACAGAGTAAGTCAAACAGTATGAGTTTGACTTGAATGACTGAAATTTATACATTATCTATCCTCTGTTCCCAATCCATCCATCTTTCCAGCTTCCCTATTACTGTCATTTTCATTCACTGTTTTCATCATTTTTCATTCCTCCTTTTCCAATACCCCCACATTCCCATCCCCCCCAGATGTTAAATCTTGGTTCTGCTTCTCTATTTTCACACATCTCCCCTCTCTCTCTTCTTCACACAACCACCATGATGGTTCAGACCCTCAACATCCTGCACCTGGACCAAAGAACTGGCTTCTAATTGGCTTCCCTACCCCAAATATATCTTCCCTACAGCTGCCAAATAGATTTTTCTAAAACCCATTTTTGACCACAAGTCTGTTTCTCTAGAAGTAGCTTCCTATTGATTTGAATCAAATATTATTTCATCTTTAGTTCATCCTTTTTAAGTTTTAATCTTTAAATAAGTTTTATTTTGCATATATTTCTTCATGCATTGGATGGCAATAAGGACTAATATTTGTACAGTGTTTTAAAGTATATACTTATTTTTAATTAAATTAATTAACTAATTATCTGACTCTATCCATAGCACCATCTAGCTGCTTTTAGAATCATAGCTATATAATTTATAAGCATATACATATTAGGAATATATATATATATATATATATACACTGTCCCAGAGCATTTATAATCCATGGATAGAGTTACATCACAAATCTGACATGAAGTTTGCATGTGGGTTTTGTGTTCTCTTTTTCTCGCTTTATGACTAGGTGTTATTTTCCATGGATGCTTGGACTCTGTGTAACCTTTGGAGGGGCATCCCGATGTTGCTTTCAGGGTTTCCTGTAGGATAAATAGGCTGATTCAGCACGGGCTTCTAAATGCCTTCTGTGCCTGCCATAGGGAAGAAAGAACCTCCTTTGGAACTGAAAAACATAATCTACACGGATTTAACGTAAGGCATGTAAGTCTACTCATGTAACAAACCCAACTTTGCCAGTTGTTCAATTGTTCTTGGCATCCTGACAGCACAGGCTGATGGCTCAGGGAGGGTACAGTACTATTTTTAATGATGTGACCTTGACTTGAGTAAAACAACTATGGCCTGAGTACTGATATCGATCTTTGAGGAGTCAGAAATGGCAGGCAGGCCACCAGCTGAGGGACCTTGGCCTTTTGAATAGATTTTTCAAGGATTTTCATTAGATTTTTCAGAGTTGGAAGGGATTTTAGAGGTTGTTGAGTCAAATTCCTCCCTTTAAAGAAGAGAAAACTGAGGCTGAAAGAACAGAAAAAACTCATAGGATCTCAAGATTTAGAGCTTTGGAAGGATCCTTCTAGATAATTTAGTACAACCCCTTCATATCTATTTAATATCTATCTACTATTATCTATTTATTTGTCTATCCATCTATCATCTGTCTATCTGTCTCTCTCCCCCATACCTGTCATCTCTCTCTTTCTCCCTACTGAGCTATCTAACCACATTTATCTGCCTGTCTCTGTCTATCCACCTATCATCTATTCATCTCTCTACCAATCTATCATCTATCTATTAATCTATTATCTATTATCTATCTATCTACCCTTCTACCATCTCTTTCTTTTCCTCTCCCTGCTAAACTATCTAACCATGTTTGTCTATCTCTATTTCTTTATCTACCTACCCATCTATTATCTATCCATCTCTCTATCAATCTATTATCTACCTATCATCTCTTTCTCTCTTGCTCGCTCCCTCCCTCCCTCCCTCTGTTTCCCTACTGGACTATCTAACCAGATTTGTCTGTGTATCTATGTATCCAGCTATCAATCTATTGTCTTTCTATCTACCCATCATCTCTTTCTCTGTCTCTGTTTCTCCCTCCCCTCTGAGCTATCTCACCAAATCTGTCTATGTATCCATCTATCCGTCTATTATCTATCTTTCTATCTACCTTTCTGTCTTTCTTGCTCTCTCTGTCCTTTTGTTGTCCTACTGAGCTATCTAACCAGATCAGTCTATCTATGTATCCAGCTATCAATCTATTATCCATCCATTCATCTATCATCTTTCTATCCCTGTCGCTCTCCCCTTACTCATTTCCAGCTACCCATGCTACCACCACCCATTTGTCCATTTTTGAATTCAGTCACCATCAGTAAGAAGCAGTTAGAGAGCAATGGATAAAGAGCAGCCTCAGATTTTTGAGTTTCCTCAATGAAATACACCGAGTGTGTGACTCTGGGCAAATTATTGACCCTCTCAGGGCCTCCCGGAAGTTCTCTATGGCGAGAAACTAGGGAACGGGGGCAGGTCTGCATGGGCAGTAGTAGTAGTTTCCTCACAGAGAGGTTCTGGCCAAAGCCCACAAGCACTTCCCTCCTCCGGTTCCGTGGGAGAAATGCAGAACCCCTGCTTTCCCGGTCTACGCTTTCGGTGTCGTCCTGCCCCTGCCCTGACGAGGAGGCCCCTCCCCGCTCACCGGCGCCCACACCTGTCCGTGGCGTCCCAGGTGGGAGACAGCCCGAGCACGGGAGGGACTCTCCCAAGCCCCTTCCGTCCGTCCCGTCCTTCAGTCCTAGCAGCCTCCTTTGGTAGGCTGGAGCCCAGGCTGTGAGAGGCCGGCAGAAACAAACGGAAGCTGGGTTCGGATGGAGGCATCCAAGCGCTTCAGCATCCTCCGGCGAAGCGGAGAGCCCGACCGTCTCACCTAGAGCCCGGAGGGGAGCTAAGCTTTCCCGTGTTCTCGTGGGTCAGCCGGGTTACTTCAGAAGCAAGACTCAGGGAGCAGCTAGGAACTCACACCAAGAGACCCTGGGTGGCGAGACAGGCTCCTGGTCATGGTATGGGACCAGGAGCGCGGGTTTGGGATCAGAGGATCTGGGAGAGAAACCCAGCCAAGCAATTCATTCCCTTGGAGCCGAGGGCCAGAACCGGGGCTCACCGGCCCATCCTTGGGTCCCGAGGACTCGCAGGATCAGGTAGCTGCTTGTACACTCCTATGACGCCACCCAGCGGTCACACCTAAGCCAGTGAGGGAGCCAATGCGAGTATTAGCCCCAATTTACAGATGGAGCCGAGGGGTTAAATAACCGGAGAACCGACACGTACCTGATACGTCTCAGGGTTCAAAGCCAGTTCTTAAACAGGTTATACTAATGTGCAAAAATTGAAAAAAATATAATTAGACATGATTATAGATTAAAATGAATAATTTAACATATAAAATTTTCATTTTGCTCTGCCCCTCTCACCCCCCTCTCCCCTAACAGTGAGTAGTAAGTAAGTAAGTGTTCCCATTTCATAAATGTAGCCATACCACACACCCAAACCTTGGATCCGTGTTAGGTTCCCTCTCCATTAGCCTGGAGCTGAGTTTTGAGTTTTCCCTCTTCACTTTTCAGTTGCTACTTCCCTCACCCCAAGATGAAAGTTATTGTTCTTTGCTCATGAAATAATAGCTAACATTTATATAGTGCTTGAAGGTTTTGAGAACATTTTGGCATCTAGGTAGCCCATATGTGAAAATGCTCTCAAAACCTCCAGATACTATCTATAAATGGATAGAGCACCAACCCCCAAGTCAGGAAAGACCTGGTTCAAACTCAGCCTCAGACACATAGTAACTGTGTGATCCTGGGCGAGGGACTTCACCTTGTTTGCCTCCGTTTCCTAATCTGTAAAATGAGCTAGAGAAGGAAATGGCAAACCACTGGATACTAGAGTATCAATAAGATCCCCAATAGGGTCAGATAAACAACTGAGTGATAGGAACTTTACATATATTATCTCATAAGCCATATGATAGGTGCTATTCTGATCTCCTTTTATGGATTAAGAAACTGAATCAGAGAAAGGTTAAATGAGATGCTGGGTGACGTCTGAGGAAGGATTTGAAGTCAGTGTCCCTGACCAAGGCTAATTTTCTGGAGATTGGTACAAGAAACAAAGCTAAAAACACTCATGCAATGGGACAATACACATTATGTTTCTGAAATAATGAAAGATTACAGCTGCTTTGTATTAAAAGTCAGCAAGATGCTTCAAGCATTTATTACACCAAAAACTTTTATTTATAATAGGAGTGACATTAATGTTAGGTAAGAGACTGGGCTCTCAAGGATCTTCTGGGTTTTGTATAGGGCAAAACATTCAACATTTGCCTAATATAAGCAGTTTGATCGATAACAGAGCCATCAAATTAATGTGGCTGTTCTACTTCAACATTGTAAAGGAAAAAGAAAAGAAAAACTGAGTTTTTGAAATCATTTTAAACTGAGCCCAAGCTTCTTGGTTCTAAGATCTCTGGGCTTAATTATCCTTCTGGAGCTGGTTGACCAACTGACTGACCTTCTCAAGTGAGGAAAGATGGGCAGAAATTTAACTCCCACCCACTCAGGCTTCAGCTGTACTCAATCACCTCCCTTCCACAGGTTTCCCTAGTACTCATCAGTTTGGAAGTGGTGTATTGTAAAGAATCAAGGGTATGGGGTCAGACCATTAGATGTACTGTGAGTTCTTACCAGTTCTGAATCTATGATCAGTATCTTTTTTCACTCTATCATATTGGCTCTCTGAATATAATTGAAAAAGTCACCAGCAAACCATTATTGATTTCCTCTAACTTTACTCCAAAAGTTCAGGCAAATTTACAGGTTACTATCCACAAAGTCCAGTTGTATTTTTGGGTTATTCTGCCTCTATCTTGTCCCTCTTTTGGTCCTTAATGAATGAAGATAACTTGAGAAGTAATTTAGGCATATCCACATGGACATTAGCCAAAAAACAAAGAAACATATGCAAAGTAACATATATATATATACACACACATTAAAAAAATCTCATGCATATAGGTTATTTTATGGGCTGCCATGAAACAAATTCTGTTGTTTTTTTAAAATTTTACTAAAGCTTTTAATTTACAAAACACATGCACGGGCAATTTTTCAACATTGACCCTTGCAAAACCTTCTTTTCCAAATTTTCCCTTTTCTTCCCCCCACCCCCTCTCATAGATGATAGGTAGTTCAATACATGTTAAATATGTTAAAATATATTTAAATCCAATACATGTATACATATTTATATTGTTATCTTGCTGTACAAGAAAAATTGCACCAAGAAGGAAAAAAAAACTGAGAAAGAAAACAAAATGCAAACAAACAATACTACAATGAGTGGAAATGCTATATTGTAGTCTACACTCAGTTCCCACAATTCTCTCTCTAGGTATAGATGGCTCTCTTCACCACAAGATTATTGGAACTGATCTGAATCATCTCATTGTTGCAAAGAGTCACGTCCATCAGAATTGATCATCATATAGTCTTGTTGTTGCCGTGTACAATGATCTGGTTCTGATCATTTCACTCAGCATCAGTTCATGTAAGTCTCTTCAGGCCTCTTTGAAATCATCCTACTTGTCATTTTTTACAGAACAATAATATCCCATTAACATTCCTATAGCATAACTTATCCAGCCATTCTCCAACTGCTGGACAGCCACTCAGTTTCTGGCCACTATAAAAATGGCTGCCACAAACATTTTGGCACATACAGGTCCCTTTTCCTCATTTAAAATCTCTTTGGGATATAAGCCCAGTAGAAATACTGCTGGGTCAAAGGGTATCCACAGTTTGATGGCATAGTTCCAAATTGTTCTCCAGAATGACTAGATCCATTATGAAACAAATTCTGTCCTGTGATAAAGAAGATGTCATCATGGATAAATGAGGCCAGAAAAGAAGTGAGCAGGTAACAGAGTGAGAATGGGAGAAAACAGATGGACAGTCTGAATGTTACATTGGTATCCCTAATATGTATCTAGCTATACATGCACATACCTCTACTTTTTAATATATAGACACATGCACACATATACGTATATTAGTATGTATGTATATATAATATACATAAATACATATGTAAAATTTTTGATCGGAGGAAGACCTTCAGCAGGTTATGCATATTTTTTATGGTGGATTTATGGAAAGATAAGGACAAGGTATTTTAGAGGATGAAAATATCTTACAGAGAAGGTTGTAATTTGCTTTTGCTAAAGTCTCATGTCTAGAATACACTTACTTCTGCCTTTTAGAATGTCTAGCCTCATATATTAACTGCTACATTTATAATATTACATATATACATATAGTATATTTTATATGTTAATTGATAAATAGGAGTATGCCTAGAATAATTTTACAGATATCTACTGATGTCCAATATTAGCTGTCTCTAGGATGAAATGAGGGAAAAAAGAAATTTACATGATAACTTTATATATTGGAGGAAATATCAAAGTATACATCATAGATTTACAGTTTCATCTGCAATCATCTTTTTAAAAATCATACTGTCTTAAGGAAATGCTTATTTTGTCCCATGAATTGCAAATAAGATAAATAAAATTTAAAATGGCTAGCCTTTTTTACAGATCAGGTGTCACTTCCTATACACTGCCTTTCTGGTCCTCCCAGTTCTTAAGATCAGATATTTCAAGCAGGAGTTCACCTGCTGGAAACCTGGAGCTCATGATTTTAGGTGATTATTGAACTCATTTTAATCTAATAGTGATATTTGGTTGGTATGTTTAGGAAAACCTGAGAAAGGCCCCTTAGATTTAGGTATATCTACTCTAGTGAACATATGGGCAAGTCACAAAAGATGGGCAGATGTGGTTAGAGCAAGATTAAAGGAAGTATCTATGTGAACTTGAGTTTAAATCTAGATTCTGTCACTTATGGCCAGTGTCATATCAGGCGCAAATAGAATATTATTTGTAAAGTACTTCGGCACACAGTAATATTTACTTAATAAATGCTGGTTCCCTTCCCTTCCCTGCAGTACTCTGGCTCTCACTTTTCTCTTCTGGAAAATGAGGGAGTAAGACCAGATACGATCTAAGATCCATTCTGCTTTTAAATGCATGATTCATCACTTCAGAAGAGAATTGTGTAATTGAAGTAATACCATTACCCTATTTATTAGACAATAAAAAAACCAATCGCTGCTTATCGGAAAGCCAAGTTTCCTAGTGGGTACAGGCTGTTTTGAATTTAGGGCTCAAAAACCTCTACTTTGCTTTTCCTGCAGCCCAATGAATATGGTGTGAAATTTTGGGAGGGAAGACATTCTTCATTTGGTCACTAGATGTCACTCTCTCTCCAGTGAATTTTCACAGCTTGGTGGATGCTCTGAGTTAATTAGAAAAGAAAGCTATTTGGAAAGGGTTTGTAAGTGGCTGCAAAACATATTTTCAATTACTTTCCAATAGGAACATTTTCCCCCTCACCATTTGCAAGAGACCTTCATTACTTCTTGGGTAAAGTGAAGCCCTTCAGAGCCCATTAAAAGAAAGGAGGAAAGCCTGTGGCAATCTTTGCAGGGTTCAAGCCTTTGGCAATGGGAAATTTAGACAGGTGTGCAGCTGGATTGAAAACTCTCTGTCTGCCTCTGTCTCTCTGTCGCTCTCTATCTCTGTCTGTCATTCTGTCTGTCTCCCTGTCCCTATTTCTCTGTCTCTTGTCTCTCCTTCTGTCTCTGTCTCTCTGCCACTCTCTGACTTTGTCTCGCTCTCTCTGTTTCCATATCCCTGTCTCTGTCTCTTGTCTCTTTCTGTCTCTGTCTCTCTGTCACTCTCCCTGTCTTTGTCTTGCTCTCTACCTCTGTCTGTCTGTCTGTCTGTCTGTCTCTGTCTCTGGCTATCTTTTACTCTCTCTCTTTGTCTCACTTTCTATCTCTTTATCTGTCTTTCTGTCTGTCTGTCTCCCTATCTCTGTCTCTCTGTCTCTTGTCTCTCTTTCTCTCTGTGTCTCTATAGCTTTCTCTGTCTTTATCTCACTCTCTCTCTCTGTCTCCCTGTCCCTATCTCTCTGCCTCTTGTCTCTTTCTGTGTCTCTCTTTGTCTTCCTGTCTCTCTTTCTATCTCTCTCTCTTTCTCTGTCTCTTTGTGTCTCCATTTCTCCCTGTTTCTCTTTCCATTTGTCTCTTTGTATCTCTGTCCCTCTTTTTTTTTTTTCCTTTCTTTCTGTGTCTCTCAGTCTGTCTCATTATTTTTATCTTCTGGGGAAAAGTATATGTGTTGCGGGGGGAGAAGGGTTATGATATGTGAACTTTATTTCTCAGAGGGCATGGGAGTACAAAAAAGAGGACCATGCCAGTAAGAAGCTTTGGCATCATTTAAATATTCTTTTTAGACTGTCATCTTTTTTAAATGATGAAGAATCTCTCTGAACTTTCCCCAGGTTGCTAGGGTGAAGAAAGCACTGAGAAGCCACCGAGTTCAAGGCCAGGTCTTTGCTCTGAGGTTACAGGAACTAAAGCCCATCAAATAAATGCCCTGTGGCTTACTGCTACTCTTCTCTGTTGCTGTGAGACAGGCTGGGCATTTAGCAATGACAGAAATAAATAGCGGTTTGCTCAAAATTGGTAGCCAGGCAAATTTGCCTTTTTATTACTGTACATTTTTTTCCTGTCTTTATCACCACAGATGTCCTCCAAATAATAAGACTTCCTTCCTTCTTTCTTACTTCAAACTCATCAGGCTTAGAAGTGTACTATGTAAGGGTATACTGGAGATATAGCTCCTATGGTGAGGTGGCTTTGGGATGGGAAAATATATATGGAGCTCGGTTCTCTAGTCTATCATTTACTATGCAAGTTCATTTGGTTGAAAAAACATATAATTTCTAAAGTTCATTTGCCTTTTTCCAAACCACTCCCCAAGTAATTAATTTAAATTAATTTATCTTTATTAAGGCAAGGCAAGGCAGTCAGACTAGGTCAAATGTACCATTAGGGCTTTGCTTAATGACCTGCAGGACAGTTTTTGCTTCCAAATTCAGCCATGTGATTTTGGGAAACATATCTCCCTGCTTCAGACAATTGGAGGGGACCTCAGTGACCCCCTGAGTCAATCCTTACTATGATCTATCTTAGTGCATGTATTTTGCCAGTAAATGGTTGTGCGGTGTAGTGGGACTTGAGGAAATCAGAAAAGTGAAAGGTCTTAAGTCAATGAATATGAAGGATAGGTTGAATGATGTGGGAATTTTTAGTCTTGGGAAGGCTCAGAGGGAACAGGAGAGATGTTTTCAAATATTTGAAGGAATATCCCATGGGAAAAAAAAGATTAGCTCTGTTCTGCTTGACCCAGAAGGCAAGACCAAGAATACTGGATGGCCCTTGCAAAGAAACAACTTTAGGTCCAATGTCTGGAAAAACTTCCTAACAATTACTACTATACAAAAGTGCAATTACTTATAATTTAGTAGGAAAGGAAACACCCAATGGAGAATGGTGGCCAGAGAGGGATATTTTGGTTGGGAAAGATCCTGGAATGGTGAGTTGATTGGCACATTACTATTTATTGTTTTTTGTTTTTTTATTTCCAATAATTTTTCCAATACGCTATCCCTTATTGAACCTTCCTTGTAAGAAAGATGAATAGTTAAGAAAAAATGAACTACCAAAATGGTAGTATCTGATGAACAGAGAATAACATTTCCCTCTGTAGTCTCCTACATTTCTACAGAGAAGAGGGAGCTGTGTCTGACCATTTGTCTTCTAGGATGTTGATTTATCTATGAATAATGTCTTAAAACACTTCTCCTCTCCTGTTGCCCGCCTGCCCTGACCTGATAGCTTTACATATACCAAAATCTTTAATTGGAATGATAAGCTACCCATTTGGCAAGGCCACTGCTGGACAGTGTTGGGATGTCACCTTGCAGACAAAGACACCTGACTCCAAAGATAAATGCCAGAGGATATCAGCAAAAGGAGTCTTGTGGCTGATGAGGGAGTTAGCAAAGCCATAAGCAATAGTATATTGCTTTGCCCAACTGCACTCTCTGTGTTTCTCATAACAAGAGCAGTTTAGTTTTAATTACTGGTGATAATACCTCATCGTACATCAATAAATACCATACAGTATATTGCGAAAAGGTAATGAACTCATAGAGGAGAATTCACTATAATTCTCTGCCATTAAATCTCAGGTGAATTGAAGATAAACCTGCCCATTTTTCTGGGTTAAGAATTATTATATTGGAGGAGAGGAGAAGTAAGACTTATCAGGAAGCTGAAATAATTACTGGCACCTGGACAAAAATGGGGAAAATAAACATGCCTCATTAATAGAAGATTAACAGATATTGGATCAGTTAGTCTTGGATAATACATTTTGCACTGTTGCAGCTCCTCATTAAAAGAATGTAAAGGCAATTAAGAAAAAGTATAAGGATTCAGACTAAGACAATGTTAAGATGCTCTTCTATTTGAGTAAAAGAACATGATGGTCTAAAAGACAGTTGGATTAAATCTTGCCTCAAATTTTTTTTTCTGACATCACTATAATCACTTATAGCAGAGAAGGAATTCTGCAGAAGAGTTTATGTCAAGATAAATCGAATAAAAGCTTTCTCTTGATTCATGTCTCTTAGACATGTAGTGAGCTTTTTTTGAACTCAGCTTATTTGTCCTTATGTTTATATGACAATCAAGTGCTCATCCAATGGGTGTCATCTGTTATGCAAGACCTAGTAACTGAACTAGTTCTCAGACAAAGAACTCAATTTAACATAAAAAATATTGCTGTGCCACTATCCAGATCAAACTCATGACACTGAGAGCTTCCCACACTGCTAGTACAATCCATGGGAATATTATCAGGACCTCTCCTAAGGTTAGAAATATAATCTTCCTCTCAGTTATCTTTTCTATCACTTTGATAAAACTATTTTTGCAAAAATAGAATGTTATAGCTGCCTTGGTATTCTCCACAAAGCTAGCTTTATGATCCTCTGCCCCTGGTGAAATGTATATAATCCTTGGCAAATTATTTGAAATGGTGGAAAATCTTTTCAAATTAGAAAATACTTGTATATTCAAAAGGTTCTTGTATCTCCTTCATCTGCATGTTCTCGCCAATAATTTAACTTTCAACCCAGAGGATTCCTGTTCATTTTCTGTAATTTTTGTCTAGGACCACCTCTAAATTTGCCCCATGATGGCCACACAGCATATTGGAGTCCTTCCTCATTTCGACTATCATTGCAAAGATACCATACATCTTTGTCCATACATCATCCTTCCATCTCACCACATGAGAAAGCCATCATTTAAAAAAAAAAAGACATATTTGTCTGCTAACATCCTTTATTATTATTCTTTGAAGTAATCTGTTTATACTCTCCCCATCATGTATCACTGTCCTCTGGGTGACTCATAGTCATACAACAAATAAATAGAGAAAACACAAGTCAAAATAAATTCTTATAGTCATATATTTACTATTTTTGACTTGATCGGCAGTCAACATTTTCTGAAAATTTCATTTATAGCTATTTCAATGACATTTGCAGAGGAGTTAGAGCTGAGAGGAACCTTAGATTAGGTGCCTACTGAGGTCTTTTCCAATTCTAAATTTTGTGATTCTGTGATCTAGCCCTTTGGGCATTATTTCTAAGAGATGACTTTATCTTGGTCTAGTAATTGTTGTTAGCCCAATGTGTCCAGCCCAATGCTCTATGCACAGCGTGTAAAAGACAGGAAATTTTATCAGCATGAGGGAACTTCTGGCGTGAGGATTCTCTGCACCAAGCATCCTAGTCAAGATTTTACAGATGAGTCTTGGTGAACCTGTCTGAAGACATCCTGGAGAAAAGGAGACACTTGAGTAACTTGCTCAGGTCTGTGTACTTAGCAAATAAATGTGGGTTTAGTAAATAGAAGTGGGATTAAAAAACTCAGTTTTTCTTTAATTTGAGCCCAACACACTATTACAATGTACCATTTCTTTGCACCTAGAAACATCAAGGTTTGTTTAGTTGAAAAATCAGGAAGGCATTTTTTCAAAGCATTCTATAAATTAATTTTCTTCTTTTTTTTTTTTATTTTTATTTGCTAAACTCTGTCCAGATGAATTTCCTAATTGAAAGTAAACCATAAGGCTAGCGGCCTGCTTCAAAAACCCTCAGAGGGGGAGTGGCCTTGATTCATTTTGTCTCTAAGCATTTCCTATTCATAAGTCAAGTATGTTTTTAAGAAGCAGCTCCAATCTGCATTCTTTACTCTTTAAAAATCAGATTTTATATTATTCCATATTGGGATGAAGTGTCTCACTGTGATTTATGAAGGGCTAGTAGTACCTCCTCAAGAAAAATGTAAAATGATGCTTTCCCAAGAATAAGCCTGGCTGCAGAGAAGACTAAATTCAAAAATGGACGGGGTGTTTTGTTACATCTGGCCAAGGAGGAGAATGTGTAGAGATTGGAACTAGATAGCAGAAGCAAAAGCCAAAACACACAAGATTTTGTGAGGTGATGGGGAAAATATATCAATAAAACAAATTTAAATTCTGAAAAAAATCCCCAAAGTGGTAAAAGACAGAAAGACTTCATATATGTATTTTTTTTTTTTTTTGGTGGTAGTAAAAAACTGAAAACAAAATGTGTGCTCATTGATTGGGGCATAGCTGTACAAATTTTGGCAAATGAATATGATGGAATATAGTTGCAGTATAATAAGTAATAGCTATGAAGAATGCAGAGAAGTTTAGAAAACTTGAAGGAAATCATGCAGAGAAGAAAAAAGAATCAGAAAATTGATAAACACATTGTTCATAAGAATGCAAAAGAAAACAACATTAAAAGAAAGCTGAATTCAGAATTTATTGCAGTGATCAGCCAGTCTTGAACCTGGAAGACAGATGATGAAACATATTTCCTTTATCCCAACGGAGAGATGGTCTTTGAGAGAGAAAAGTTGTGTATAGTCTGCTTTTGGAGATAGTTTTTTGTTTAATTTTTCTTAACTGTTTTTCTTTGTTCATTAAAAGTATGTGAAATAAATTAGGAAATGTCTGTGTTGTAAAAAAACAAAGACCATAAATAAAACTAAAAGTCTCAAATGAACAACAAGACTTTTACATGAGCCCTACTTAGGATGTGATAAATGGGAGCAATTGTCCTGGGCCCCCAAATGTGTTCCCTTATGTAAGTGGCTAGAAAGTGTTTAATTTGGAACTAGAAATAAAAAAAAAAGTCTGTCAAAAATAGTTTCTACATGTAAGTGAGGAAAAAAGGAAAATATTAAAGAAATAGAAAAAAAAGAAAGTGTCTCAGGAAAACAGTCATCGGAGAAAGAACTGGCTTTGTACCTATCCACTGTTTTCAAGGAAGAGGATGGGATTATTCCTTCCCCATCTGGAAATTTTCCTTCAAGCTGTCCTCAGCTATTTTAACCCTTTTGTTTCTGTCATTTGTTCTTTGTTTTTTTTTCAAAGTTATTTCAACCCTCTTTCAAGACATAAAACAGTTGGAGGCTCAAAAGTGTTATTCACCCTGTATCTTTTGGATGAGTATTCCTAGGCCCTTCACAAAGGATGTGGGACTGGGAGAATTGGAGGTTTTTCAACACTAAATAACTTCAGAATTTATATCAGTGCAATGACCTTTCTTGCCTCCAGAGAAATGAGGATGAAACAGACTCTTTCTTTTATAAAACAAGTGGTAGATGACAGATGTGAAAGGAAACACATGTAGGTTTTCAGACGTGGTCAAGAGGTTGGTTTGCCTAATTCTATTCCAAGGCTTCCATTGTTGGATGTTGGTATTAGGAAATGATGATGCTATAAAAATCTCAATAAGACATTAAAAAGTTATTTTATAAACAATGGTGGGCACAATACTACTAACTAAACTCAATGCATACAAAATTGGAATTTTTTAATAGTTCATGTGCATACAAAATAATTTCCCTTTCTCAATAGATAATAACTTTCTGGCAGACAACTACTACCTTTATTCACTCTCAGAAATAGCTGTATTCCATTAGCTAGTAAATGCATATATTTTGTTTAAAATTTTTGAAAGGCTTCAGGACATTTCTTCCAAAAAAAAAAAAAAAAGACACCAAGTATGGGGCATTATTATTACTTGCTGACTCATGTCTTAGATTTTGTGACAAAGCACTGCGCACATCCCCAATAATACAAAGCTCAGCATATGCTTTATTAGAAGCAAAAGTCACCTGTGGCTCATTTTTTTCTTATCACAAGTCTGTGGAGGACCCTGGTCTCACTGAGAACTATCAGCCTGAAAGCATCCGTAAAAGTTCTAGGAAGCATGCACTGGGACACTGGGGATTTGGGGATTATTTTGCCCCTACCGGCAAGTGAAGACTCAAATTCCTTAATCCATCAGAGCTCTCTGACAGAAACTACAAATCTTATTTGTTTTGTTCAGCATATTGGCTCAGGCGACAAGTTCATATTTTACTCCGCCTAGAGTCTTTTAGAGTCACCAAACCTCAGCAAGTCCATAGAACTATTGAGGCGAATAGCCCCGCTATGCGGATGTTTGTTTACTTGTGTATTTACCTTGTTATACACATTCTACAGTCAAGGCCTTTCCAGAAGAGCTTCATAAAAAGTAACAGCCGCTGACATTCATCACATGCTCGGCCTCTCTTACCATTTCCTCTTTGTTTAATAGATCCCCACAGAGGGTGGGAAAGAAAGCTCCGGCTACCGCCGGCTGAGTCGATGGCCTTATACTTTCCAAGCTCATCAAAAAATCCTTTTTTTAGTCCGGTAGAGGAGAAGGCTTTTATTGAAAAGATGACCCAGGCATCATTTGGGGCTGTCTGTGCTAGCATTTAGCCCAAATTCCACTTCACCCTTCCATTTTTCTAATCTATTTCCAACATTCGTGATTCTTCTAAGAATGACTTGTAGACCGGGGGAATGGGTGGGGGAGTATAATAATACCTCCTTCCACTTAACATTTCTGGTCTGAAAATTCAAAGCACTTACCAGTGTCAGCCTCCTCGATTTTACTGATAAAAATAATGAAAAGAGCTCTGATGTTATGATGATAGGCACTTGGTAAATGCTGATTAGTTTAGACAGGTAGACAGAGTTACTGGTAGAAGAAATCTCTCCATGTAAAGTAATATTTCAATCCTTCTCTATTGATGGAGCTTTTTAAGAGCTTAAACTTTTTTTTTTTTTGCCTTGAAATAAAAAAACAAAAAAAAACAAAAACAGAAACCATCCATGGGATCTGGAATATTGAACAAAGATGGCTAATTTTTTCTAGAAGCCAGCCCCTGCCACTGTGATGCCCATCTCCCAAGCTTGGAACTCAGCTTTTGTCTAAGACTCTTCTATTTCTTTTGCATTCTTACCTTGTTGCACCCATGTCTGTTTACAAAAGAATTCAAATTTAAAACTTTTTTTTTGCCTTAAAGAAAACCCTCCATAGAAACCATCTATGATATCTGGAATATTGAACAAACATGGCTAAATTTTTCTAGAAGTCAGTCCCTGCCATCATAATGCCCATCTTTCAAGCTTTTGTATAGGACTCTTTTATTTCTTTTGTATTCTTACCTTGTCACACCCATGTCTGCATACAAAAGAATTTTAATTCAAGTAGAATGTAAGCTCCCTGAGGGCAGGGAATGTTTCCATTTATCTTTCTTTGTTCACTCCCTAGCTCAGTGCCCAACCTCCGTAGGTGGTTAATATGTTTTTTGAATTTAATTGAGTCATTTTGCTTTTAAAAGTGATTTAAGAATCATTTTTAGCCATGTGATTAACTAATGTCTTGTAAATCTCAAGGCCAGATTAGAATTCCAGAGCTATTGGAGAATGGATAACATTGCATTAGTTATTTCAAGAAGGGAATGTTCAAGTGAGGACAGAGGAGGCAGGCGCTCAGGTCAAATGTGGATTGTTATACCTAAATATTTTAGGAAATTACTGACTACTACCCAGGTCATTATAGAATATCCAAATGACTTGTGAGGAACTATTCTGCTTCTTTCTATTCTAATTATGGAACTAGCCATGGTACTTAAATTTGCTCTCCTGAAGTGGAACAAGATGGGACAGTCCTTTTGTGTTCTTATATTTGTCTCTGGAACCACAATATCAATGATTTAGAGTGGTAAGAACCTTAGAGGCCATGTAGTCCATAATCCTCATTTTACTTACGGAGAAATTGAGGTCCAGATATGTGTGTTGTTTCATCCTAGTTCCTAAAAATAATAAGTGGCAGACCCAATTCCTTTGACTCCATGTCCAGCGCTCACTCCCCTGAATCTGTTGGATTGTTTTGTTCTCATTATATTGCCAGCTATGATCTCCCCGAAGGGTCTTTTTCTTTTAGAGCTTTTATTTCTTTCTTGTCCCTTGTGCATTTAAAACTCCTCTATGGCTTTCCATGGATCCCAGTGGTAAATAATGTGTCCTGTGAGGAGAGTTTAGATTTGTTTTCTTTGGGTTCTAGAGGGCAAAACTGGGAGCAAGGAACAGAAGGGGTAGAGATAAATTTCAGCTTGGAAAAAAAAAACTTTCTTTTTTTTTTTTAATAAAGCTTTTTATTCTCAAAACATATTAATGGATAATTTGTCAACATTGACCCTTGCATAACCTTGTTTCAGATTTTCTCCTCCCTCCCCCCACCCCCTAGATGGCAGGCATGCCATGTTTATGTTAAACATGTTAAAATATATGTTAAATATAATATGTATAAACATAGTTATACAATTCTCTTGCTGCACAAGAAAAATAAAATCAAAAAAAGAAAGTAAATGAGTAAGAAAACAAAATGTAAGCTAATAACAACAAAAAGAGTGAGAATGTTTTGTTGTGATCCACATTCAGTTCCCACGGTCCTCTCTCTGGATGTAGCTGGCTCTCTTCATCACAAGATCACTGGAACTGGAATCAATCATCTCATTGTCGGAAAGAGTCACATTCATCAGAATTGATTGTCATATAATATTGATGTTTCCATGTACAATGATCTCCTGGTTCTGCTCATTTAACTTAGTATCAGTTCATGTAAGTCTCTCCAGGCCTTTCTAAAATCATCCTCCTGATCATTTCTTATGGAACAATAATATTGGAAAAATTTTCTAACAGAGCTTTCTACAAGTGGAATGGATTGGTTTGGGAGGTAGTGAGTTTTTCATCATGGTTAGTTTACCAGTTGTGACTGCTATTAGAGAAACAATTTTGCCCCAAACCTGTAGAGGTTTGGGCTGCATTAGGGGACATCCAAACTTCTTTTTCCTCTGAGCTTCTGTGATTCAGTGAAAGTGACTTTTTAAAAAGCAGGTTATCCTCTGGAGCTGTATAGATTTATATAATCTCTTTCTATCTGAATCATTGCTTCAGACTCCGAAATTTACCTTTCTGGGGAAGACACACAACCTCCCACTGTACCTTTTGACATCCTATTGCCCCAAAGGTGCAGAGATAGCTTTATTATCATGATTACATAAGACACTTCTTACAGTCTTGCTCATCCTGAATAGTTCAGGTGACATTTCTTCCTCTGGCCATTCTGATATTGAAGGACATCTTTAGTAAGAATGTCACCTGTTTCTTGATGTATGGAATAGAGAATAATAAAAATCATTAAGTTCCCTGCCCCCATCCTCCTTTTCATTCAACCCCATGTTGCTGTCTTGAGCTATGCTAGGCTGACATAACATTATACAAATAATTCTCCATCGTTTCTTGGCAAACTGTTTGAAGGAGCTTAAATAGTGATGAGGAAGCAGGAGGCATTTTTCCCCATTTAGAGTCTATTGCTGGAGA